>NC_092385.1:28610773-29258273 GCF_030028105.1 Mobula birostris
TGGCATGAAAACCTTGCTCAAAAGCTGCACTGATGTACAGGTCTTCCTCAGATTGTAGCAAGGTTCTGTTCCTGTCAACTGTCTGTAACCCAAACTATTTACAAGTCTAAAGTGCAGACACATACGGAGTTCCACCCAGCAGAAAATGCCTGAAACCCCACAGCAGCTGCCAAATCCATGCTGCCTTTCTCTGAAGAACTCATTCAAGAATATTTTCTGTGATTGTCAGTGATAGCTCATCAGACTGATTGGCCTAAGAGTTTTGCAGCATTTTGATCTGGTCACAGTTGCCCTGCAGATGGTGCCATCCTACACTAAACACCAAATTAAAGCAGATCTTTAGCAAATGCTCAAGGAAACTTGTTGGCTTTCTACAACTCAGTGAATGTTGCATAGATCTTCTGCCGCTGAATACATAACCTCGCCTAATATAGAAATCAATTTGTTCATTTTCTGTGTTGTTTATTAGCTGTGTTGGTTATAAATTCAAGTCTTCCATTGCTGTATCCTCGGGGTCAATGGCATTGGTCAATACTGTAAATCAAAAGTTTAGAACAATCAATTCTCTTGCATCTGTGTGTTTATGCATGTTTGTGGGATTTGGGAGAGAGATAACAGAATCTCTGCCCACATATCCACCAGGTCAATATCTTGTTGAATCCTTTGACAGCCTTTCTTGAGATCCATAACTCTGCCAATTTTTGTGTCTACCTATTTACATTTTTCCCTGAATCATTTGTTATATCTAAAAAACACAGAGGTCCCAGCATTCTTCCTCGTAGAATACCTCTGGTCGTGGATATCCAGTCAGAGTAACACCCATTCCCTATTACTCTGTTTTTGTAGCCAAACCAAATTTCAATCCAGTCTAACAAGTCTCTATAGTTCTCCTGTGCCTTAATCTTCTGGATTAGTTTACCATGAAGGATCTTGTTGAAAGCTTTACTAAAGTCCATGTATACAACATCTTCAGCCTCTGTCCTCATCATTTATTTTCATCACCTCCTCAAAGAATTCAGTTAAGTTTGCAGGGCATGTTCTCCCCCACACAAAGCCATGGTTATTATCCCTAATAAGTCTATATTTTTCCAAATGTGAGTAGATCCAATCACTTCAATAATTTCCACACCAGCCTATACTTGTCTCTGCTGCCCTTTTAAGCAAATGAACACGAGACAGAGAATAAAGAGAGTGTGAAGATTTCTGTCAAGACCCCAGCAATCTCCTTTCTTGTCTCTCAATAACCTGAGATAGATTAGGCCCTGGGATCTTGTCTGTCCTGAGGTTCTTCAAGAGGCTCAATATTGCCTCCTCCTTTATATCACCATGCCACAGAATATCAGAGCATATTGATAGCAAGGATACTAAATGTCATTAAATTTGCACAACAGTATTGTTTTGCTGACTTTGAAATAAGCTCTCAACAAGGAACTGGCAGTCTTTATTGTGAAAACGTTCTTTGCTGGTGATCTGAAGTCAAGCATGCAGTATGTTCTGCAGGATCTCTTGCATTCAGCATCTGCCAAGTATTTAAGCCAGTTGACCAGCCAATCTTATTATTTTCCTCATAAAGCACAATTTAAGTTAACATTATATAGAGTGTGCATTGCAAAAACTGGCGTGTGTTGAATTGTGGTTTATCTAAGATATCAAGACCGTTTAAAAATGTGCTACTATCATTTTAAGTCCCTCATTTTGAAGAACTGTCGTGTGAGCTACAATATGCATACATAAAATTATTTATCTTAGAGCCAGATAGTTCCTCAGTCTTAACTGTTATCTCAGTGTCTTTGAAAATTGATAAACCTGATGTAATAGCTTCAGATTTTCAGAGTTTCTATTTAACTATTTTGTTCATAGAGTAAGTCCTGTGTTGCAGGCACAACAAACAGTATAAACTGAAAAAAATAAGGTGGAATCCATACATGTTTGGTAATTCAGTGTTGAACTCAACGTGTTGAAATGACGAAGTCATAGTGCATTTCAAGGAGTTAAGGTGTTAAATTCTGATGGTTTTGCCATTCATTTTGCCTAGTATTTCTGGTAGGGTACAGTTAAATTACTGCTTACAGCTATTAGTATGATCTGAGGAAAATCCGAAATATGATTAAGCTTGTGTTTTATGATATTCATCCATAATTGCATGATTTCCCAAATATGAGATTTCCATGCATTATTATACATTGGAACAATTCATTCCATGGGGAATTAAGCCTTCATCTTTCACTCATTGTTGTAGTTTTGTATTTATTTTTGCTAAGCAGTTTTCCAGTCCTTTCTCAAAGGAATTAAATGGATAGAATTAGCTGTCTAAGCTGGGAGTCTGTTCCACCTGATAAGAATTCTGTGGGGAAAATAATTTGTCTTAATCTCCAATTTTGCTTTTACATTATTCATTTTCTGACATGTTGCCTGTTCTGTGCTCACACCCTAAATTAAGTAATGTGCTATAATTCATATTGTCCATGGCTTTCAGCATTTCAAAGACTTATTCAAGGGCTTCCTCAATGTTTCTTTTCCAACAAAATGCTCAATCAGAGATTTTGTGGTCATGATTTAATGCCCTAAGACCCGGAATCAATGATATAATAATTATATTTTGTGAAAATAAATAATTTGGATGAGTCATCTTCTTTAAAAGATTTTGAAGTAACTCCCCATTAAGGAAGGTCATTAAATCAGTTGACCAGTGACTTTTGTAGCTCTGTTGGACTCTTTCAAAGATGCTTTCTTTTTGGGTGTCTCATAGCTAAGTGTGCTATTACCAAAGATTTCAAGCTAATGCATGCCTTTTCCTTTATTAACTGACTCATTAACGTTAAAAATGAACTACTTATTACAAAAAGGATAGGAATGACATGCTCCCTTTGAGGAACCTACAATGAATTTTAGCTCAAGCTTATATATTTGAGTTTCTACTAAGTATACAATGACAAACTTGCCATTAGGAAGACGCAGCTTGAAGTATGTATGTATGTATGTATTTATTTATTTATTTATTAGCATACAGCACGGTATAAGCTTTTCCGGCCCTTTGCACTGTGCCACCCAGCAACCCCTGATTTAACCCTAGCCTAATCATGGGATAATTGTGGGCCGAAGGGCCTGTACTGTGCTGTACTATTCTATAATTTAACTGGTATGACCTTGGACTGTGGGAGGAAACCAGAGCACCTGGAGGAAACCCATAAACTCCTCACAGGTAGTGGCGGGAAATGAACCCAGGTCACTGGTACTATAAACATTGCACTATCCACTGCGCTACTGTGCTGCCCATCTGGAGGTTCTTGGGAATAAAATCTGTTATGTTTTGTAACTCCAAAACTTAAAACTAATTGAAAGAAAAACACTGCACTGGCAGATGCATACCAACTTTATTTTTTTACTTTAGTGAGGTGCACACGTACTGTATGATATGGTGGCGTAATGAATACTTAGTCATTGACAATGGAGCACAGTTTGTCGCAGAACAGTTTCCGTCATAGTGACATGGAGGCTTAATGACGTATGCCATGCATGTACTTTTACATACAACCTGTAATGAATTAGGTAAGCAACAAAGAATGCTTAATCAAACAATATATTTACAATATTACTCAAATATTAAATACATAACACTCCATCCCACTTAGCTATAAACTCCAACTCGAAATAGAATGCATCTCTATATATACAATTTAAAATTTACTGTGTTTTGGAAGTCTATAGTTCTCAACCAGAGGATCACTCTGCTTGGCAGGAGGGGCTTTGGCTATGAAATAATCTCAGGTTCTGTGGCCTTTAGGAATTGACTCTGGGACTGCAGGAAGTGTTTCTGACAACTCTGCACACCTTACTTTTCTAACAGTTGACTCTGCTCTCCTCAAATGATTGATGTGTCATCCCCAGATGACATCAGACACAAACTCCACTGTGTAGCGGAGTGGTCCAGTTCTGTCCTTAGTCTTTCCAAGTACCCACTTTTGATCACCTTTGTAGTCCCGTACTACGAATGTTTGTCCAGGAATGAAACACTGAACTTCCTTGTTTCAGGAGCCCTCAGTTTGTCTCAGCTTCTTATCATGCATACGCCTCTGAGGTTGGTTTTGAGGAGATGCAAGCGTGAGTGCAATCGATGACCGAGGAACAGCATAGTTGGTGAGTTCTTGGTTGTGGAGCGTGCCACAATGCGATATGCAAGGTGGGAATCGGCGATCTTCTGATTCAATGTCATTGTAGTGAGTTCTGTTGACATTACTTGCAGTACATTCTTTAGACTCTGGATAAATCTTACCGCCAAGCTACTTGTAGCTGGAGGGTATGGTGAGGATGTAATGTGTGTTAATCCATTCATTTTCAGGAATGATTGAAACTGTTCCACAACAAACTGTGCTCCATTGTCAATGACTAAATATTCTGGAACTCCAGTCCTTGAGAAGATGCTTCTCAACACATCAAGAGCGTGTGAGGCTCTAGTGAAGGTTATTTATCTCTCTATCTGCAAAATTTCCCCCTCTGTTTAATGTGTAGGTATTTGGGATCCTGTTGAGATTGTCTGGTAAGAAACCATCCACCTCCTTCTGGTCACTTCCATCATTCCTCTTGGGAACCTTTGCAGAACCTGGGGACATGTTTCCCAGACACATTACCCTACAGCAAAAATGTATTCATTATCCAGATGATAATGCTTTAAGAGAATAATGAGATTTTTTTCAACAAGCTCTTGAATAATCGGCTGCAAATTGCATTTGGATGAGCTTCGTCTTATATCAGTGAATTGCCATAGAAATCAGCCATGAGGATCGTAAAAAGACCAAGAAAATAAGATGCACTTTATATCTGCTAGAATTGCAGGTGTTCTTTCAAACCCAAAATATTTGCAGTGAGCATCACTGCTTTTTATTCAGGAAAGACATAAGGTTATACAGACATGGTAGTTTGGTCTTGAAACTAGTCTGCAATTCTTCATGGAAAAACAGACAAATACCTTGATTTTAAAAAAAGTATTGAATGGAACCTGCAATTTGAATTTCTTATTGGCTTGTCAGGGGAGTAAAGGACTGGGTACATCCTCCTCTCTGGTATAGTTCCCTCCATTGTTTGGTTTTACTCTGAAAAGGGAGTTTAAAAGCACATGACATATTTCAGAAATTTAGAATTAGGCTAATTTTTCATATTTTACAAGTATTGAAGGTTGTATAATATCCCAGATGATTTCTTAAAGCATGATGTTGTGACTGGATGAATAGGTATTGAGTAACACATTAGAAAAGATGAAAGGGTATTTGTGCATGCACATAAAAAATCAAATTTTGTTTTTGATAATCAAGTACACATACTTAAGAGGATTAATTAGTTGTCATTAATCTATTATGATTGCCATTACATTTCGAAAGGCAATGTTTTAACATACACAAGTGATTGAATAAAATAAAAATGTATATACCACAATAAAGATGGTAACTACAGTTTGAAAGATGTACTTATTCGCCTTCTGATTAATTTGCAGTGGTACCATCAAAAGATGTTTTTATAGGGAGTAATTAACTGAACACATCTAATTACTGCATTAAAATTATCTTCCTAATTGTCTGATTTTACAGAAGGTCATTTTGATATAGTGTTCTTCATTCTCCTGTGAAAAGTATTCTGCTGGGATTTTAGATGTTGTATGAGGACAAGATTGCTGAATGTGTGTGACTTAAGTGATGTAATTTTCATTGATTAATGAAGGCTTTACTAAAGGGTTACATGATTTTTAATTACTTCATGTTGATTTTTTTAACCAATTCATTTAGAATTGTAACAGAATAAATGCAGAAAATATCTATTTAAAATAACTCCTTTATAAATATTTTGCTTTTTGTTGTCCCTTTATAAAAACAGATGCAGATTTATCTTTCAAATCCTGACAATGATGACATGGACATGACATCCAGAAAAAATGGTGTTGCAGGAGCAATGGCGATATTCCTTCAGGTAAGATAAGTTGGATGGTTTTGCTGCAGCACCCTGCAGAGTAATGTCTTGTCTACAGAGCACTAGACTGTTTAAGCTTCTGTTTAAAATCAGCTCGTAATGAAGAATTTAATATGATAAGACAGTGTAATACAAGTTGGAACAGAATCTGTAGCCTTTCTCAGAAGGGATCAAATTATGAAATAAGAACACCACAGTCATATATAATCAGTTTAAATATTTGTAATCTGTTGATTGAGTTTCTTAAAGTTTGAATCAGACTTTTACAATACTCTATCATCCATGTTTTCTCTGATTTAAAGTACACTGAATAAAAGTAATTTGCCTGTAACCCTGATGCGGTGCAATGCAACTTCAATCCTGAACTACAGACCAAACACCGTCTTGCAAGCCTCGCACTGCAAATTCCTTAACTGCATTTTCAGACTGGTGCTAGGGCAACAGTCTTGTTATACTCATCCAAAGTTGCATTACGACAGCCGTAATTGATTCAATTTTCACACCTTCAGGTTTTAGGGATGTTGTGACATTTATGATCATCAAGTTTTGCTGTAGACCCAGAGTAGCTGCCGTTCAATCTTAAGACATTTTTCATTTTCTTAAAGCTTAGGGGAGTTCCTTCATTAAATGTCTGTTTTTTTGTTCCTTTATCAGTGCTCCACACCAGCATAAGGTAGTGATGCGACAGGAAGCTCATTAATTCCGATCCATTAACACTGTGCTACTTACCTTAGAGTGAATGAGTTTTATGCTAGTATAATTTTTGTCACTGCTGCACAAATGATTGCAATAAAACTACTGCATATACAAAATCTGAATCAGAGTCAAGAACCAACAGTTTAAATATCTTACTTCTGAAAGGATTTTATTTGTTGAAACAGAAACAACAAAGGAATCGTTTGTAAGTAAAAAGCATAATTGTCTTCATCAAATTCTCTCACTCCCTTCCCACCCCAATTCAGAAGGAAATTATCAGTTTATTTATTTCTCCTTGTTTTCATTCATTTTCTACCTTGTCTCTAATCATATGCTACTGAGACAATGGCCTCTGTGATTCTCTATTTACATGTGTGTCCCTTGTTCTTCCTCTGGAAAATTAGTCTGCTGTTTTCTTGTGACATAGGAGGTCATTTGGCCTATGGGGTTTGCCTTTTTATTTTTTTTATATAAGTTTCTACAATACAACAGAAAAAAACACCAGCAAAAAAGAGATTTATAGAGTGCAAAACAAACATGTCTAATATACAATTCATAATAGTAAAGAAGTTAGTATCCTCCCCACCCTCTCACTACGCAATTCCAAGCCAACATGAAAAAAACCGTAAAACTGAACCAGAAAAAAAAGCTGAAAATAAGGGAATAAAATACAAAAAAAGGAGGATAAACCGTTAATCTAAAGAGGAATTATGAAAATACTCAAGAAAATGTCCCCACACCTTACGGAACTTTATGTCCGAATTAAGAAGTGAATAATGAGTCTTTTCAAGGTCTAAGCAGGGCATAATGTCTCTAAGCCATTGAGCATGAGTGGGTAGGGCAACATCTCTCCACCTAAGAAGAACTAAATGACTAGCCAAAAGAGAGGCAGAAGATAATGTTTGACGTTTAGTCGGACTCAAATGCGTGTCAATTTCACCTGAGGTGCCAAAAAGAGCAATCAAAGGGTTAGGTTCTAATAGCAATTAAGAATATGGGATAAAGTTAAAAAGACTTCTCTCCAAAATGTATTTGGACAAGCCCAATACATATGGATAAGAGAAGCCTCGTTCTCTTTACACTTGTCACAAAAGGGACTGATATCAGGATAGAACCGCGATAATTTACTTTTAGACATATGAGCCCTATGTACAACCTTGTACTGCAAAAGACAGTGGCGAGCACATAAAGAGGTTGAGTTAACTGACTTAAGAATTGAATCCCAAACCTCATTGGGCAGAGAAATATTTACATCATGCTCCCAGGCAGTTCTAATTTTATCAAAGGGGGCACACCTCAAGGTCGCTAACTTATCGCGAATAGTAGATATTAAACCTTTACCCAATGGATTTATACAAAGAAACAAGTCCACAACATTTTTTTTTGGACATCTCAAGAAAGCTTGGTATTAAAGGGTTAATAAAATGTCTAATTTGAAGATATATATTAAAACATAGTACAGAATCATACTTTATTGATCCCGCGAGAAATTGGTTAAAATGAGTATTAAGTAGGTTAAACTTTGCAGATAATTGTTCAAAAGTTGCAAAATGACTTTCTATAAAAATATCTACAAAACGTCTTATGCCCTTTCTGTACCAGACATGAAATGTTAAGTCTTGCACAGAAGGTCAGAAAAGATGGTTATGTAAATAGGACTAGAGAGAGAGAAACTGTGAAGACCATTATATTTTCTGAACTGAGCCCATATTCTCAGAGTATGTCTAATGAGAGGATTAACAATTAGTTTAGGCAAATGACAAGGAAGTGCAGATCCAAAAAGTGTGGAAATGGAGAAATCCTTATTAGAGTTCAACTCCATTTGTTGCACGGGGCGACTGAGGAGAACTCAAGTGCAGGATATCGGTACGTTGTCTGAATTGGGAATGCTGGTGTAGACGTTAACATAGAACAGCAAACCGGAGGAATCTTGACAAGGAGACGGGATCTACAGGGACTATCTAGAAACTAGAGCAGAACTTGGAACTAAACTTAGAATTAACGGCTCTAAGCAGACAAGAGAACGAGGTTTCACACGAGACTAAACCAACAAACTGCCAACCTGAGAAAGAGAAGCCATCGTACTTATTTCACAGTCTCTGATGAAAACCAGCTGTACTGTAATTAGGTAAACTAGCAGCAATTGGAAATCTAATGACTGAAATTAGGGCATAATCAGGGAGAAAGGAGCGTTAAAGGGGAACAGCCAAACAGAACCATGACACCATTGCCACCCATTTTGGGCAGTCAGACAGATTATAAAAAGACGACCAAAAAGTAAGACAACGTATATTGGCTGCCCAGTAATATAAGCGAAAATTAGGCAAGGCCATGCCACCTTCCCTTTCAGGTTTTTGCAGGTGAAATTTATTAAGTCTGGAGCGTTTGCCCTTCCATAGATAGGATGAAATAATAAAATCTAATGAATCAAAAAAAGCTTTAGAAATAAAAATTGGTAAAGATTGAAATAAGTATAAAAATTTAGGAAGGATATACGTTTTAACAACATTAATTCGACCTACCAGAGACATGGACAGGGGTGACCTCTGTGTCAAACTCTGTTTTGTATGATTTAAAAGATTAGTGAAATTTTCTCCAAAAAGACACTTAAAGTTCTTTGTTACTGTAATACCGAGGTAAGTAAGTTGATTACTGTATTTACTACTTTAAAGGGAAGTTAAGAAATTCTAATATTTGTGGTTCTCTGTTAATTGGGAAAAGTTCACCCTTATGTAAATTAAGTTCCTATCCGGAAAGCTGGCTAAGTTTATTAAGAAGTGAAAACATTGGGGGTACGGAGGTAATTGGATTTGATGTAAAAAGTAAAAGATTATCAGCATAAAGAGAAACTTTATGCTGAATACCCCTCCTCCAAATCCCCATCAATTCAGCTACAAAATGCAATCGCCAATGTCTATATGGCCAGATCAAAAAGTAAGGGACTTAAAGGACACCCTTGCCGGGTGTCACGTTTAATGTTAAAGGGTTGGGATTGCTGAGAGTTGCTCAAAATAGAAGCAATGGGGTATGAATATAGCAATTTAATCCATGTAATAAAATTTTGGCCAAAATCTTATTTTTCTAAAACCGCAAAAAGATAGTTCCACTCCACACAATCAAATGCTTTCTCTGTGTCAAGAGAGATGACACATTCAGGAGTCGCAGTTGAAGGTGAATATAAGATATTAAATAGATGCTGTATATTAAAAAAAAGGAGGCGATTTTTAGTAAAACCAGTTTGACTTCAGAGATAATTGAGGGTACAATGTTCACCAATCTATGAGCCAAAACTTTAGCCAAAATTTTGACATCAACATTTAACAAAGAAATCGGCCTATACAAAGAACACTCTGTTGGGTCTTCACCTTTTTTCGCTAAAAGAATGATACTTGCCTCATTAAATGATGCTGGTAATTTACCATGTTTAAACAAATCGGATAAAACTAAGATTAATTCAGGCAAGAGCAGTGAGGAAAATGATTTATAAAATTCTGCAGAACACCCATCAGGTTTACCAGACTGCAGTGCAGAAATGGCTAAGTATATTTCCTCTAGTGACACTGGCTCATTAAGTTTAACTTTGAGATCAGGAGAAAGTGAAGGAATATTTAAACTATTTAAGAAGTGCTCGACAGAAATGCTATCATTTAAAGGTTCAGAGGTGTAGAGTCGAGAATAATTCTTAATGTATCATTAAATTCAGAATGATTCAATGTAATGTTCCTATTTCCTATTCAAATTTTTGAAATATGTTGTTTAGCTTTAGAGCATCTTAGTTGGTTGACTAAAAATTTACCAGATTTATCACCATGAATATAAAACCGGCTCTTACTTTCTAGAAGTTGGCGTTCAATTGTGTGAGTGGAAATAAGGTCAAACTTAGTTTGAAGTTCCACCCGCTTCTTATACAGTTCTGGGTTTTTGGTCTGGGCATATAATTGGTCTGTTGCTTTAATTTGACTAACCAAATCTAATCGCTCTGTATATGTTTCTCTTTTCAAATTTGCCGTACATGAAATTATTTGACCCCTCAGATATGCTTTCATGGCATCCCAGACATCCTGAGTTGAGATTTCAGATGACATGTTAGTATTTTAAATAAAAGTTATCTGGTCCTTCATAAATTTTACAAAATCGTTACCCGACAACAGGATTGGATTAAAACGTCAATGTTTATTCATAGGGGGGAAACCAGGAAGAATTATAGACAGGGTAACTGGGGCATGATCTGAAATCAATATACTCTGGTAATCACAAGAACGAACAGATGGAATCAGGTTATCGATTAAAAAATAATCAATTCTAGTAAAAGTATGATGGACATGTAAAAAAAAAGAATAATCTCTCTCACTTGGATGGAAAAAACGCCATACATCAGAGATACCATAATTAGAAAGGAAGGACTGAATTGATAAAGCAGATTTACTTGGTAACCTAGGAACAGAAGGCGATCAATCCAAAACTGGATCTAACCAACAGTTAAAGTCACCACCCTATATAAGAGAATATAAACTCATGTCAGGCAATAAAGAGAAAAAAACGATCAAAAAACTCCACATCATCTGAATTGGGAGCGTACAGGTTAGCCAAGACTACCGTAGTATTATATAATTCCCCAGAGTCAATAATAAAATGACCATTTGTATCAGATACTTTGTTATGAAGCTCAAAGGGAACATTTTGATTTATAAGAATTGAGACGCACCCCGGCTTTAGCTGGAAAAATAGAATGGAAGTGCTGCCCCACCCACCTTGACATGAGAGGAGAATTATCAGAACTACGAATGTGTGTTTCTTGCAAAAAGGAAATTGCAGCTTTAAGCTGCTTAAGATGTGAAAACACCTTCTTTCTTTTAACAGGATGGTTCAATCCCTTAACATTCTAGCTTATAAAATTCAATGGACTAACCATTGTCATTTAAAAAAACATAGAGGGTAGTAGGCATGAGCAAAATGAAACATTCAGATAACAGCTCTGGGACAAAAGTATAAAACAAGAGAACCAGGACAAAGGTATGTCCTGAATAACAAAGAATAACTAAAGGTTCTATAAATGCTATTGGCATTTGAGATCCCTGCCCCCCCCCTCAAATCTCACCACAAGAAAGCTACCAACAATCAGCAGCAAGCTCTTCAGAAAAAAAAACACCCCAGAAACCAACTTCCAGTTTCTTAACATCATCATAAGCTACATTTTGTTAACAATTCAAAAACCGGGAAACTTACGCACTACTTATTAAAATTATACATAAAGAAAAAAAAATAATTCCCCCAAAATGTATTAAGCTTAACTCAAAATAATAATCCAAAAGAAAAGATATGAACTAAAAAAATGCGTAAATAAACTTTAACCAGTAACCTACCCACGAGAAACTATGAAAAAAATTACTTGTCCACCATTTTAAATAATCAGACCAAATCTGAGGGAATCAAAGTGCCAGGGAGACTTTCGATAAATTTCTGAGCTTCTGTAAACCACTTTTTGTCTCCAGTAGCGAGAGTTATTCGGAGACGAGCTGGAAAACGCGGGGAGGGCCTAAATCTGCGATTATAAAACTCTTTCATAACTCCTTTATACTCAGCACACAGACTCAGAACTTGGGAAGCGTAGTCCTCAACAATACGAGTAGACTGACCCTTGTATACCAACTTTCCTCTCCAACATGCTTCCATAATCAAAAGGTCTTTCACCTTTTAGCGATGAAAACACAGAATTACTGGACGTGGCGTATGGCCTGACTCCGGATTAGGTGCGGAGGTACGGTGAGCTCTGTCTAACTCGGGTGGGGTTGGAATTATATCGTTCCCAATAATCTCACAAAGTAAAGTGGAAAAAAATTCAACGGAAGATCCATGTTCGATAGCCTCTGGCAAGCCGAGGATTTGTAGATCTTGACGTCTGCTCCGACCTTCCAGGTCAGTAACTTTAGATGTTAACTTGCTGTTATGATCTCTCAAGCTGGAGCAAACGGCTTCCAAATGGTGAAAAAGACGTTCTAAATAATCGGTAGCAGACTCAAGATGAGAAAGACGTTCGACATGAGCCTCCACTTTGGAATTAATTTGATCCAATTTTGACTCCAACGAACTGAAAGAAGACTTAAATTCAGATATTATATAATGTTGGTGCTGTTCCAAAATGGAGACAATCTCAGCAGAGGAACCAGCAGCAGAAACTTCTTTTTTCTCCGATTTGGTAATCTTTGCAGCCATAGTAAGACAGGCGTATTCGCAGGCAGGAGGGAGAATAAAATATTTAACAATCAGGAGTGAAAAAAAAAGAAGTGTGGAAATAAAACGGAGCGCAACTTTGACCGGAAGTCATTTATTTCTTTCACACTGACTTCCTGATTGGGATGAATTGGATATACCATCTTGATATTCCTCTCCTATTTTATATTAATCTTTTGAAACTGCTTTGTTTTCTTTTCACTTTCTTGATTCCTTTAATAACTGTCCTTTTTAAAATTATTTATTCTGAATGTTTAATTCATGTTTTGACAATGTGGGCACTGTGTAAAGAAGAAAATACAGCTAAGTTTTTTTTATTTCATTGCAGTAACCCAAAACTGATTGTTATGTTTTTCCCTCTGTCTGTGTTTTCACTCCCAGAACTCTCTGTAATTTTGCTGATATATTAGGAAAGCAGAGTGAAGTTTTCTTCTCACCATATGCCAGGCTGAAATGGCTACCTATTACTGAATCCATCCAATGTGCACTGCTTTTAAATTAATGGATTTAAAATACTATCTCCATACTGCCAGATTACTATTCAGATTGTAAAGGTGGACACTTGTCCCAATCAACCCAGCACATATTTACGAAGTTAGAGTTAAATATCTGTAGTGTTTCTCAAAAAGTGCAAACAGCGATTACAGACATTTTTGTGTATGTTCATTCTGCAGAAGGTCTTCCTATGAGAGTGGAAAATTGCATGCATATTATGTTAGAATTGTGTACAGTTCTAGTCACCACACTACTGTAGCATTGGGAACAGTGCAGTTGAGACTTACTGTAATGTTGCCTGGTATGGAGGGCTTCATATATAAGAAGAGGTTGGATAGTCTGGGTTTATTGTTACTGCAGCATAGGAGATTGAACGATAATCTTGTTGAAGTTTATAAAATAATGAGGGGCATAAATAGTGCTTTCCCTAGGGTGGGGGTATCTAATCCAGAGGGCATAGGTTTAAACTGAGAGTTTAGGCAGAAACCACCTTCCAACCCCCCCCCCCCATCCATTCCCCTGCCACCATGTGATTTTCTAACATAACCTTTCAGCATTCTTCATTGGCAAGGAGGAGCAGCAGCACTTGCTGTATGCCCCTTAAGAAAGCATGCAGCCTTCCTCACCCAAGAATATAGAACAGTATAGCACAGGAAGAGTCCTTTTGGCCCCCAATTTCAGTGCTGAACATAATGCCAAAAAAAGCTAAATCTTTTCAGTGTGTACATTATCTATATCCCTCTTCTCCCTGTCTATTCACATGCTTATTCAATTGCCTCTTAAATGTCATGGTTGTATATGCTTCCACCACTACTACTGGCAGTGCATTTCAGATATCTACTCAGTCTGTGGAATATAAATTGGTCCACATACCTTCCTTTGATTTTTCCCTCTTACTTTAAATGCATGTCCTCTCATATTTGACATTTCTACCCTGGAAAAGAAAAGATTCTGTCTGTCCACTCTACCTTTGCCTCTCATAGTTTTATTAACTTCAGTTAAGCCTCCCCTCCACATCTGAAGCTCTAGAGAAAACAACTAAAGTTTGTTCAAATTATCCTTAAAGGTCATACCCTCTAATCTAGGTAACATCCTGGCAACATCTCCTGTAACCTGTCCAAAGCATCTACATTACATCTTCCCTATAATGGGGTGACCAAAACTGCACACAATAGTGTACCAGTGATAGAGTGTGAAGTTTTTGACTTAACAAGCTTCGGTGTGAACAGGCGAAGGTGTAGTTAAGAAGAGGTGAGCCTTTTTATCAGTGTAGAGTAGTCAGGATGGAATGCTCCTCCTGACAGATGTGGGAATTCAGGATATCTGATGGTTTCCCTGATGACTACGTCTGCGGGAGATATGCCCAACTTCAGCGCCTGACTGACCACGTCAAAGAGTTGGAGCTGGAGTTGTATGTGCTCAGGATCACTCAGGAGTCTGAAGTTCTTCTAGACGAGACTTTTGAGGAGGTGGTCACGCCCAGAGTACAGCTTTCGCACAGTAGGTGGGTGACCACTAGGAGAGATAAGGGGATTAAGAAGTCAGTGCAGCGTTCCCCTGTGGCCATTCCTCCCAGCAACGAGTACACCTCTTTTGATACTGCTTGGGGTGGGGGAGGGGGTGGAAATGACTCATCAGATCACAGCAGTAGCAGCCAGGCTGACGATACTGTGCCCGGCTCTGAGGCTCAACGGGGAAGGGTAAAATCAGGTAGTATGGTAGTTTAGGGGACTTGATAGTTGGGAGATAGAAAGGAGATTCTTTGGTCACAAAAGAGACGCCAGGATGGTGTGTGCCTCCGGAGTGCAAGAGTCTATGATGTATTGGAGTGGCTGCAGGATATTCTCAAAAGGGAGGGGGAACAGCCTGAGGTTCTGGTGCATTTTGGCAGAAAAGAAGAAGGGGTCCTATGCAGTTAAAGTCAGGAAAAAGGCTAAAGAGAAGGACCTCCAAGGTAGTAATGAGGCTAGTGCAGGTAGGAATGGGGTGATAACATGGATGAATGAGTGCTGCGGAGATGGTGCAAGGGGCAGGGTTTCAAGTACGTGGATCATTTGAACCTTTTCAGGAGAAGGGGTGATCTGTACAAGAGGGATAGGTTGCATCTGAACTGGAGGAGAACCAGTATCCTGGCCAGGAGGTTTGCAAATGCTCCTTTGGAGAGCTTAAACTAGTTTTGCAGGGGCCTAGAAACTGGAGCACCAGATCTGTAAGGGTAAGATTGGACCAGAAGGTAGATGTCAGGGAAGGTATTGAAAGCCAAAATTGAAATAACAGGTATGATGGGTTGGATAGTTTGAAGTATATATATTTTAATGCTAGGTAAGAGTAATGAACTTAGATGGATCAGTACATGGAACTATGATGCTGTAGCCATTACTGAAACTTGATTGAGACAGGGGCAGGGATAGGTAATTAATGTACCAGGTTTGCAAAGTGTATCTAGGAAGGTTTCTTAAATCATTATGTGGATGGTCCAACAAGAGGAGGGGCTACCCTGAACTTGGTGTCGGCTAATGACTCTGGTCAGCTGACTGACCTTTCAGTGGGTGAACAGTTAAGGAATGGTGACTACAACTCCTTAACTTTCAGGATAGCTATAGATAATGATTGTTATGATCCTTGTGGGAGAGCTTTAAATTGGAGTAGGGCAAATTATGAGGGCATTCGGCAGGAACTAAGAAGCATTAATTGGAAACACCTTTTCTTTGGCAAGTCCACATCAAATGTGTGGAGGGTGTTTAGAGATCAATTGCACAGTGTACAGGAAAAGTATGTTCCTTTTAGAAGGAAGGACAGGGATGGAAAGATGAGAGAACCTGGATGTCCATAGAACCAATTAACTTAGGAAGAAAAAGGAAAAGTATATAAAGCTTCGGAAGTTAGGATCAAATGGAGCACATGAGGATTATAAAGAAACCAGAAAAAAAAAACTAAAGAAGGGAATTAGGAAAGCCAGGAGGGGCCATGGAAAGTCCTTGGTAAGTAGGATTAAGGTGAATAACAAGGCATTCTATATATACATCAAGAACAAGAGGATAACTAGAGAGAGTGGGACCACTCAAGGATAAGGGGGGGGGGGCGGTGGGGGGAAACATTTGCTTGGATGCAGAGAATATGAGTGAGGTACTTAATGAGTACTTTGCTTTCGTATTTACCAAGGTAAACAGTGTGGAGGACCAGTGTTGAGTGAATAAATAAATTAGGGTATTTAGAGGTCAAGGAAGAGGAAGTGTTAGGCCTTCTTGTCTTCTCCAGCCATAGCGACCTCTTGGGGAACTGGCAAGTGGCAAATGTTGTAGCTCTATTTAAGAAGGGAACAAGGGAAAATTCCAGGAACTATAGACCTGTAGGGAAAATGCTGGAGAAAATTCTTAGGGAGAGGATATCTGAGCATTTGGAAACCCGTAGCCTAATTAGGGAGAGCCAGCATGGCTTTGTGCATGGCTGGTCGTGCCTCATCAACTTGAGTGAGCTTTTTGACAAGGTGACAAGAAAGATTGATCAGGGTAGGGCAGTGGATATTGTCTACATGGATTTTAGTAACGCGTTTGACGAAGTCCCTCATGGGAAACTAATCCAGAAGATTAAAATGCATGCAGTCCACAGTGAATTGGCTGTTTAGATTTAGAACTGGCTTGCGCATAGAGGACCTCAGAAGTGCAAATGCAAGGAGACAGTACGCTGTTAAGGGCAGGATCCTCAACAGTGTTCTTGAGTAGAGAGATCTTGGGATCCAGGTTCACAGCTCCTTGAAATTCGCTACACAGGTTGATAAGATGCTTAAGAAGTTTTATGGAATGCTTGCTTTTAGTAGTTGAGGTTTTGGTTTCAAAAGTCAGGTGGTTATGTGGAAACTTTATAAAATTTTGGTTAGGCCACATATGGAGTATTCTGTACAGTTATGGTCACCCCATTACAGGAAGGATGTTGAGGCTTTGGAGAGGGTGCAGAAGAGGTTTACCAGAATGCTGCCTGGTTAAGAGGGCATGTGCTATGACAAGAGGCTAAATAAACTTGAGTTGTTTTCTCTGGAGTGCCAAAGGCTGAAGGGAGTTCTGATAGAGGTTTTCAAGATTATAAGAGGCATTGATAGAGTGGACAGAGAGTATTTGCTTCCCAGGGGTGAAATATCTAATACCAGACAGCATGTATTGAAGTTGAGAGGGAGTGGGTTCAAGGGGGATGTGATGGGGCAAGTTTTTTCACTCAGAGAGTGGTGGATATCTGGAATGCGCTACCTGGTACAGTGGTAGAAGCATGTACATTAGAGGCTTTTAAGAGACATTTGGATAGGCTCATGGATGTAAGGAAGATGGAAGAATATGGACATGGTGCTGGTAGGAGGGGATTGTGTTTGGGTGTTTTTGATTTGCCTTTTAACTGATTTGGCACAACATTGTGGGCTGAATGGCCTGTCCCTGTACAATGCTTTTCTATGTTTTCTAATACTTCAAGGGCAGCCTAACCAATGTTTTATATGCTGGAGGTGCAACATGATTTCCTGTAGCATGTATTTATTGCACTGACGAATGAAGCCAAGCATGCCATATGCCTTCTTTACCACACTATCAACTAGTGTGACCACTTTCAGTGAACAATGGATTTGGGCCCCAACATCAATGGTGGTAAGGGTGCTGCGTAAGAACGTAGAAGCAAGAGAAGGCTACCTAGCCTGTAAGCCTGCCCTATCATTCAGTATGATTATGGCTAATCTATTCACAATTACGTCTCCTCTGTGCTACAGGGCCAAGGTTATCTGTGATACACAGATTTTTAAGAAGTATAGCATTTCATGTTTGTGGCCTGCAATATAAAAAAATTAAATATTGATTGCCAAATATTCACCCAATTATGAAGATAATGTGGACCCCAGTTGCTTCATTTTGCACCTTAGTAAAAGGTTCTGAATTATTTTGTATAATGTATCTTCTATACAATATGTCATCCAATTTACAAAACCCACTGCAAGCTGGGCGATATGCCTTTTGAAAGGATTGTTCCATGCATGTCGAATTAGGCAAATTCTGACAGTTAACTGAACAGATGGAAATGTGCTTATCAATTTTATGCTGCAGATGAGAAACACACTCTGTATTTTCCTGTTGACTTATTCCCAGCACTGTTTTTTTTAGTATTACAGCAATCCTGTGGTATTTCTTATAGTAAGGTTGATGTGATGTTTTGTATTTTAAAAAGTATTGTATCAAGTCTGTTATTGAAGAGCTGTTTACATTTAAGACTGTAAATGATAACTATGAAAAGTATGTTTGGCCTTTATTCAAAATGTAACTGTAATTCAATATTTTTTCGCAGCCAAACTTTGTGCAAATTTCAACTGAGAGAATATAGAAATATAGCTTCAATATTTTACTTGTTCAGGAAATTTTTTCTATGCAGTACACATTACTTGAATACAGATTTTCCGGATTCAAAAGTTCTGAAGAAAGCAATCCCATTTCACAAATATAAAAATGTCAAGAGGTGATGTTAATCAGTGATGCAGGATGTAATCTCAATTTTTTTTACCATTACAAGTTTCCAGTACTAGCAACATATGGGCAGTTAATTTGTACTTTATATATCATTTACGTGATGTAAAAAGATTATACTTATTTCTGGCATCCCATGTTTGGTCAAAGCAGCTTCTCCATTGCCAAGTCCATAGTTTCCTGAAAGTGATAACAAAGATGGATAGAGTGGTGAAGGACACATATGGCATGCTTGCCTTCAGAGGTCGAGCATAGAATATAAGTGTTACGACATTATATTTCAACTTAAAAACAATCTGTTTTGTCCACATTGGAGTGTTCTGCACAGTTCTGGGCACTGTTCTGGAGGAAGGTTCTGATTGCACTGGAGACTGTATAGAAAATTGACCAGGAGTTTATCTGGACAGGAGGACTTCTGTCATGGACGGTGATTGGATAAGCTGGACCTGTTTTTCCTGGAGTGAGGAAACTGAAGGGTGACCTGAAGCTTAATGCTATCAAGACAGTGGAAATGAGAATTAACTTCTGCCAACAACACCCTGCCTGCAACCTCTTGGAAATTAATGGTCAGGCTGTGGCTAAGGTCGAGTCATTCAAATTCCTGGGGACTACCATTACCAATACATTAAAGTGGGACAAACACATTACGCACATTACTAAGAAATCCCAGTAGAGATTGTTCTTACATTAGTTTAGGAACCTTACCATCTCAGGGCATATCCTGATGAATTTTTACTCAGTCATTGTTGACAGTGTTGTGACCACCTATATCACCATTTCATTTCACGCCACCTCCTCCCTCTTTAAGTACATACAGCGGAGAAGATCACTGGCTGTCAGCTACTGACATTAGAAGATCTGTTCATTGCCAGAGCGAAGAAAATAGCTGAAAATATTATTGCTGATTCCACACGCCATAGCAGTTAAGTTTTTACCTAATTGCCATCAGGGGGACACTACAAGTCCATCACCCTCTACACATCGTCTCCAAAGCTTATTTCCTGTAGCTGTCCATTTTCTCAACAAAACTCACTCAGGTGTAATACCTTAACTGTCCCTGCGCAACATCTGTTAGATGGTCTTTCCTGCTGTCCTTGTTCTGTTTATAATTATTTAATCTATTCATATAAGACCATAAGACATAGGAGCAGAATTAGGCCATTCAGCCCATTGAGTCTGCTCCACCATTCCATCATGGCTGATCCCATTTCCCACTCAATCCCATATACTTGCCTTCTCACCATATCCTTTGATGCCCTGACTGATGAGAATACGATCAACATCCGCCTTAAATATATGCACGGATTTGGCCTCCACGGCAGTTTCTGGCAGATTCACTACACTCTGGCTAAAATACTCCTCCTTACTTCTGTTTAAAAAGTTTGCCAGTCAATTTTGAGGCTGTACCCTCTAGTTCTGGATACTCCCCACCACAGGAAACATCCTCTCCACATCCATAGTATCTAGCCCTTTCAACATTTGGTAGGTTTCAATGAGATCCCCCCCGCCCCCGCAATCTTCTAAATTCCAATGAGTACAGGTCCAAATCTGCCAAACATGCCTTATATGTTAGCAACACACACAAAATGCTGGTGGAACACAGCAGGCCAGGCAGCATCTATTGGAAGAGGTACAGTCGACGTTTCGGGCCAAGACCCCTCATCCTGACAAAGGGTCTTGGCCCAAAACGTCGACTGTACCTCTTCCAATAGATGCTGCCTGGCCTTCTGTGTTCCACCAGCATTTTGTGTGTGTTGCTTGAATTTCCAGCATTTGCAGATTTCCTCGTGTTTGCCTTAAGTGCTAACTCCTTCTTTCCTAGAATCATCTTCATGAATTTCCTATGGACTCGGAGAATGAAAGCACATCCTTTCTGAGATAAGGGGCCCAAAGCTGTTGACAATACTGCAAGTGCAGCCTAACTAGTGTCTTTTAAGGCTTAGCATTATCTCCTTGCTTTGATATCTATTCCCCTTGAAATAAATGCCAACATTGCATTTTCCTTCTTTACCACAGACTCAACCTGTAAATTAACCTTCTGGGAATCTTGCACGAGGACTCCTAAGTCCCTCTGCACCTCTGGTGTTTGAACCTTCTCCCCATTTAGATAATAGTCCACAGTATTGTTCCTTTTACCAAAATGCATTATCATACAGTTTCCAACACTGTATTTCATCTGCCACTTTTTTGCCCATTCTTCCAATTTGTCTAAGTCCTGTTGCAATCACATTGCTTCTTTTGCACTACCTACACCCCGCCACCTATCTTTCTATCATCTGCAAACTTTGCCACAAAGCCATCAATTCCATTATCCAAATCACTGACAAACAATGTGAAAAATAGCAGACAACAGGAATTCTGCAGATGCTGGAAATTCAAGCAACACACATCAAAGTTGCTGGTGAATGCAGCAGGCCAAGCAGCATCTGTAGGAAGCGGTGCAGTCGATGTTTCTCTGACGAAGGGTCTCGGCCTGAAACGTCGACTGCACCTCTTCCTACAGATGCTGCTTGGCCTGCTGCGTTCACCAGCAACTTTGATGTGTGTTGCTTGAAAAATAGCAGTCCCAATACTAACCCATGAGAAACAACTCTAGTCACTGGCAGCCAACCAGGAAAGGCCCCTTTTATGCCCACTCACTGCCTCCTGCCTGTCAGCCATTCTTCTGTCTATGCCAGTATCTTTCTTGTAATGCCATAGGATTTTATCTTGTTTAGCAGCCTCATGTGTGGCACCTTATCAAATGTCTTTTTAACATCCAAGTAAATGACATCCACTGCCTCTCCTTTGTCTACCCTGATTGTTAATTCTCTTCAAAGAACTCCAACAGATTTATCAGGCGAAGTTTCCCTTTACAGAAACCATGCTGACTTTGCCTTATTTTATCATTTGTCTCCAAGTACCCCAAAACCTCATTATTAATAATAGACTCCAACACTTTCCCAACTACTGAAGTTAGACAAACTGGCCTAAAATTTCCTTTCTTTTGCCTTCCTCCCTTCTTAAAGAGTGAGTGACATTTGTAATCTTCCAGTCCTCTGGGACCATGGTCAGAATCAAGTGATTCTTGAAAGTTCAAGAACAATGCATCCGTTATCTCTTCACCCACCTCTCTCTCAGGATTCTGGGATGTAGTCCATCTGGTCCAGGTGACCTATCCACCTTAAGACCTTTCAGTTTATCTAGCACTTCTTCTTTTGTAACAGCAATGGCACTCACTCCTGCTCCCTGACGCTCACGTACCTCTGGCACACTGCTGGTGTCTTCCACAGCAAAGACAGATGTGTGCACATTCACTTAAATTTGATTATAGATATTTGCTCATGTGGCCGTTCTGCTAATTATTGATTGCTCATGGCTGTTTGCACTATTATCTTGTAAACTCCTGGTTGCTATTGTTTTGTCTGTTATGATACTGTCCAGTGCTTTATGCTTGGCACCAAACCTACCATCAATTCTGGTATGTTTCACTTATTGGCAATAAAGCGATTCTGATTCTGTTAGGGCTATATAAACTGGTGGGAGACATAGTATAGGATAGATAGCAACAAGTTTGACTCTTGTGATTGACTTATAACTGCCTCTGAAATGGTCTTGAAAGCCCATAACTTTAAGAGGCAGTTAGGTTGGGGCAATAAATACTGGCCGAGGAATTTCAGCTCCTGCTCTCTGGCCTCAATGAATAGCCCCACTGAAAGCTAATTATTTCCAAATTTTTGTTTACAAAAGGAAAGAAGTATAAAACGTCCAGTGTTTAACTGATGCCTTCTGGTTGCTTGATTCTTGTGCAAATTGTTAAACTGCCACCAAAGGAAGTATCCTATTAAGGCTTGGTATAGCAATTGCTCTGCATGTGACTGCAAGCAGCTCCAAAGAGTTGTGGTTATAGTTCAGCACATCAAGGAAAACAGCCAGCATAATCAAGGACCCACCCACGCTAGACATTCTCGTTTCTTCCTTCTTTCATTGGGCAGAGGTGCAAAAGTCTGAAAGCACGTGCCATCAAGTTCGAGGACAGCTGCTACTACACTGTTATAAGACTTAAATGATTACTTAGTCAGGTAAAATGGACTCCTGACCTCACAATCTACCTTGTTATGATCTACCACCTTATTGTTTACCCACACTGTGCTTTCTCTGTAGCTGTTACACTTTATACTGCGTTCTGTAATTCTTTTACCTTGTTCTGCCTCAGTGCATTGTGCAATGATTTGATCTGTATGAACAGTATTCAAGACAAGTTTTTCACTGTATTTCGATACAGGTCACAAGAATAAACTAATTCCAATTTATTGTGTAAAAGGCCCAAATTGTGATATATTACAAAACCTTGCCATTTATTCATTGTTTCCTCCTCATCCTGGAATGCAAGGATAACTGAGAGTTATTTTCTCAACAGCAAAATGTTTCTCCTGAGCTCTTTTCACTCGCTGTTTCTTCTTTATGTTCATATGCTCTTTGTTTAGCTCAATGTTAAGTATTGTTTGATCATATTGTGAAGCACATTGGGTTACTTATCTATTTTAAACATCTAATAGATAACCTTTTTTATTGCGCTTTTCTTGTTGAGCCTTGATTCCTGGGAGTTATCCATACCTGAATATTGACCTTGATGATGAACAAAGCTGTCCTTTTGAGATACACACAAGATGCCTGAAAGCATTAGCACATAATCCTTCCAGCTATATAACTCGCTCGAGGAAGAGAAGAAGATGCAAATGCTCACAGAAGAGTTAATCAAACCATGTCTCTGCCAACCTTCTGAAATTCTGCGAGTGGCAGTAGGAGTAAAGGTCACAAACTAGAAAATAGAATGAAATTGATCAGGTATCAAGATGGAAGTGGAAAAGAGAACCCATGGCTGATATCAGGAGAGTTCATTTCCAATACGAAGCTGACTAGAATACAAAATGAGTCTGTACTAGACTGCATAGAAATAGCATAATCCAGAAAGTAAAAATCCATCACTGTTAATCCAAAACTAACTTTGTTTTTATCTCTATAGATGCTTGCTGATCTGATCATCATTTTCTGTTTTTACTTCAGACTTCCAGCATCTGTAGAATTTGGTAGCATATGATTTTAGATTCTCATAAAGTAGTGAAGGTAATTATATTCAAGATAAAGATATTCAACCTGTATAGTGAAAATATCTTGAGAAGTATCAAAGACATCAAAGGATTCACAATTGGAGGCCATAATATAAATAATACCAAATTTGCTGATGACATTGTACTAATAGCTAACTCAGAAACAAAACTGCAAGAACTACTCACTATAGTGGCAGCAGAAAGTAATTGCCAAGGCCTCGCAATCAACACCAAGAAGACAGAAAGCATGGTCATCTCCAGAAAGACAAACATCCCACAATGTGCGATCCAAATCAGAAAAACAAACATCAAACAGGTCAACAAATTCAAATATCTTGGCAGCCTAATAACAAGTAATGGCAGGTGCGATACAGATATCAAATACAGAATAGCAATGGCAAAAGAAGCTTTCCAAAACATGAAGACCATATTAACAGACAGAAAGATGAGCACGTACACTAAAAACAGAATACTGCAGTGCTACATTTATTCTATCCTGACTTATGGAAGTGGATGCTGGACCATTTCCCCAGCAATGGGAAAGAGACTAGAAGCAGCTGAATTATGGTTTTACAGGAGAATGTTAAAAATATCATGGACCACACACACATCAAATGAAGAAGTTCTCAGAAGAGCCCAAGCAGTTCGATCACTCATACCAACAATAAGAGAAAGACAACTCAGATTCCTAGGACACATCATGCAGAAAGATGAACTAGAAAAACTCACACTCTCTGGAAAGATTGAGGGGAGTAAACCTAGAGGAGGACCTCAGCTTATGTACATCAAAAGCATAGCCAGGTAGCTACACATCGAGGAAATGGAAATCATCCAAAAAACGAAGGATAGATCTATATGGAAAACCATGGTCACTAAAGTCCGCATCGGATATGGTACCTAGACAGACAGACAGACAGTGAAGATAAAGAAATGGAAATTAGTGATGGAAATCATTATCTTCTCTCTTTTGTATTTTTGCATATACTTCTAGCATATATTCTATTTATAAATGTTTATCTCAATTTTAATAGTCCTACATTTCATAAGAAGTTATGGAGAAACTTATTGCTTTTAAATTTTCCTGTTTTAAAAACTAAAGATGCCTTAACTTTAAATCCACATAGCATAAACTGATGACTGATTTGTAGATTTGAATTATTTGGCTTGTAGGTCTGCTGATATGTCCCAAGAGTGAATTCACCAACAGAAATACCAGTAACTGCCAAATGCTGACTCAGGATCCTGAAGTAGGATCCAAAATGTCTTAAAGAAGCTTGCATAAATAACTGTGATAGAAACTCAATTTTAAAAAAAGACAAAGCAGCATCATAGAAGACACCAGTGTATTTTTACCTTTATAATTTAAAGAAACATTGTTTCTGAAAGTCTGAAATAAAAGAAGAATAGTCTTTAAAAAACACAGCAAGTCAGCAGAAAGTGAGTTAGCATTTCAGGTCAAAGACCTGTGATCATAACTGAAATTGATTTATCATTTGTTTGATAAACCAAACTGCCAGGTACATATAGTAGAAGTAATAATAAGAGTGACATGTGCCCTGACCCCCTTTCTGAAGTCAATGACAAGCTCTTTTGTTACATTGACATTGAGGGAAAGGTTCATGTCATGACACCATGTCACTAAGCTCTCTATCTCCTTTTTGTACCCCAACTCATTTGACTTATGTGAGATACAGCTTACTATGGTAGTATCACCTATAGAAGGAGTTAGAACAGAATCTGGCTATGTCGTAATGAGTGTACAGGTAACAGCATAGGGGACTGAGGACACAGCCTTGTGGAGTACCGGGGTTTAAAATAATCATGCCAGATGTGTTGCTGCCTAATTTTACTGGTTACAATCTGTTGGTCAGGAAATCAAGGATCCAGTTCCAGAGGGAGACATTGACTCCGAGGGTCTGGAGATTGGTGATGAATTTGCTTGGAATTATAGCATTGAAGGAAGAGCTGGAGTCAGTAAATAATTGTCTAATTTTGGTGTCTTTACTGTCCAGATGCTCCAGAGATGAGTTTAAGGCCAGGAAAATGGCATGTGCCTTGAATCCTGATGCAGGGTCTCAATCCGAAACATTGACTGTTTACTCTTTTCGATAGATGCTGCCTGGCCTGCTGAGTTCCTCCAGCATTTTGTATATGCCTTAGACCTGTTTCGGTGCTAGGCAAATTGCAGTGGTCAAGGTATCTGGAAGGCTGGAGTTGATGTATGCCGTGACCAGTCTGTAGAAGCACTTTTTGATGGTAGATATCAGAGCTACTATATGGTAGTTGTTACGGCATCTTAACTTGTTTTTATGAGTACCAAGATGATAGTAATACTCCTAAACCAGTAGGTAACCACAACCTGAATCAGAGAGAGTTTAAAAACATTTGCAAATACCCTGGCCAGCTAATCCACATAGGATCTAAAGGCACAGCCAGGGACACCGTCCAGGCCCAGTGCTTTATGCAGGTTCACCCTCCAGTAAACTGATCTTACATTCAGGTA
Source organism: Mobula birostris (assembly GCF_030028105.1). NCBI lineage: Eukaryota > Metazoa > Chordata > Chondrichthyes > Myliobatiformes > Myliobatidae > Mobula > Mobula birostris. The sequence goes on from NC_092385.1 coordinate 28,637,239, forward strand.
CACTGGAGGCTCTTGGGGTGTGTGGTGATATTCCTGTTTCCTTGTGTTTAATATCTGCATAGAATGCATTAAGCCCATTAGGAAAGGATGTGAAAAGGAAAGGAACTAAGTCAGTGATGCTGCCTGACTTAGTTTTGTAACCTAGTATACTGTAGTTTAAGGCCTTCCACAACTGACAACTGAACAGGGACTTGATGTTGGATTGGTACTGGTTTTTAGCATCTTTGATAGCTTTATGGAGGTCATCTTGTAGTTCCTTGTGAAGGTCAGAGTTACCTAATTTGAATGCTGCAGAGCCTGATTTCAAAAGAGAGTGGATCTCCTGGTCATACAAGGTTTCTAGTTTAGGAACACTGAGGTTCTCCTCTTTGCTGATAAAGTGTTTAGGATGTGGGATGAAACTGCTGCACCCAGAGAAAACCTGGTCCACATCAAAACACAGAGCAGAATTCAAGAGGTGATGTGCTACTTTTGATATCAAGGAAGCATTTGATAGAGTGTAGATTCAAGGATCTCTGGTAAAAAATGAAGTCACTGCATATCAAAAGAAAAACATTCCAATGATTAGAGTGCAACATTGCACAAAAGAAGGTGGTTGTGGGTGTTGGAAATCAATCATCCCAGCCTCTGGATGTTATTGCAGGAGTTGTCAAGGCAGTATCCTTGCCCTAAACATCATAGCTGCTACATCTGGCCTGCTTTCCTTCATATGGACAGAAATGAGAATGTTCACTTATTTTGATTCCATTTGCAGAACTTTAACAAATAAAAACAAAATTAATGGAAGCATTCCACTACAATTGCTCAGAGGTTTCAGGATACATCATTTCCAAACTGTACTGTTCTTACTCACTTGATCTAGTCTGACAGAACCTCCCAAACTTTCTATGAAGTAGAAGGACAAAGAATTGAGGTACAAGGTCTTTAAGACCCTACTACTTACAAATTTGTCTTCAAGTTGAACACCATCCTGACTTGGAATTGTTTTATTTCATTGTGCTGGGTCTAAATCTTGGAATTCTCCTTGACAACAGCATTATGGGAATTCCTTCACCAGAATTACTACAGCAGTTCAAAACAACAATTAACCATCATCTTCTCAAAGATGTTTAGACATTTGCAGTGGTTCCAAGACTTATTAATTCATGACAGATCTTCTGTCTCAACATCACTTTCTTACACTATCCTCTTACTCCCATAATATGCAGGAAGCTATTGATCTCAGTTTTGAATGAACTTAATAATTGATCTCTCTCTTGAACAAACTCACTAACTAGGTGGTAAATAGTTCCTGATAAAATGCACAAGTGTCCTTTTTTAAAATTAATTTATGATCTGTTGGCTTTTCACACAATACAAATGTTTAATTGCATCTCGAGTTGATCTTTCAAGCCTGATGATGATTTTCCATTAGACTCCTGATATGTCTTAGGCTACGTCCACACTAGACCAGATAATTTTGAAAACGCTGGTTTTGCGTAAAAACGACAGGCATCCACACCAGGCGTTGTTGAAAATACTGTACCTCTATCCACATTAAAATGGGTATTTGGGCGAATATCCTCCTACTGGGCATGTGCAGGACACATCTACAGAAAACAAGCGAAGAGGAAACGGTATACTTGGTGCACATTTGTCCAGTTACAGACTAGAAGGAAATTGCCAAACGACGGACAGCTGTTGGCTCTTGCACAGGAGGACTTCAAACTGAAAAAGCCAATACTGGAGCGTATGAAGGCAACCGACAGGGAGTTCATGGACAGTATGACCCGGCTGACGACGAACATTGAAATGCTGACAAACTCTATTGCAGACAGGAATTCTGCAGATGCTGGAAATTCAAGCAACACACATCAAAGTTGCTGGTGAACGCAGCAGGCCAGGCAACATCTCTAGGAAGAGGTACAGTCGACGTTTCAGGCCGAGACCCTTCGTCAGGACTAACTGAAGGAAGAGTTAGTAAGAGATTTGAAAGTGGGAGGGGGAGATCCAAAATGATAGGAGAAGACAGGAGGGGGAGGGATGGAGCCAAGAGCTGGACAGGTGATTGGCAAAGGGGATATGAGAGGAGCATGAGACAGGAGGTCCGGGGAGAAAGACAAGGGGGTGGGGGGGGGAACCAGGGGATGGGCAAGGGGTATAGTCAGAGGGATAGAGGGAGAAAAAGGAGAGAGAGAGAAAGAATGTGTGTATAAAAATAAAAAACAGATGGGGTACGAGGGGAAGGCAGGGCATTAGCGGAAGTTAGAGAAGTCGATGTTCATGCCATCAGGTTGGAGGCTACCCAGACGGAATATAAGGTGTTGTTCCTCCAACCTGAGTGTGGCTTCATCTTTACAGTAGAGGAGGCTGTGGATAGACATGTCAGAATGGGAATGGGATGTGGAATTAAAATGTGTGGCCACTGGGAGATCCTGCTTTCTCTGGCGGATAGAGCGTAGGTTTTCAGCAAAGTGGTCTCCTGTCTGCGTCGGGTCTCGCCAATATATAGAAGGCCACATCGGGAGCACCGGACGCAGTATATCACCCCAGCCGACTCACAGGTGAAGTGTCGCCTCACCTGGAAGAAGTGTGTGGGGCCCTGAATGGTGGTAAGGGAGGAAGTGTAAGGGCATGTGTAGCACTTGTTCCACTTACAAGGATAAGTGCCAGGAGGGAGCGATCCCTGCGGAAAGCAGAAGGGGGGAGGGAAAGATGTGCTTAGTGGTGGGATCCCGTTGGAGGTGGCGGAAGTTACGGAGAATAATATGTTGGACCCGGAGGCTGGTGGGGTGGTAGGTGAGGACCAGGGGAACCCTATTCCTAGTGGGGTGGTGGGAGGATGGAGTGAGAGCAGATGTCCGTGAAATGGGGGAGATGCGTTTGAGAGCAGAGTTAATAGTGGAGGAAGGGAAGCCCCTTTCTTTAAAAAAGGAAGACATCTCCCTTGTCCTGGAATGAAAAGCCTCATCCTGAGAGCAGATGCGGCGGAGACGGAGGAATTGCGAGAAGGGGATGGCATTTTTGCAAGAGACAGGGTGAGAAACTCTGTTGCAGAGAGATTTGCAATGATGACGAATATGATGGCTCCCCCGCCAGTGCTTTTCACCGCCACAATACCAGCCTCACAGCCACTACAATAGCTACACATATGGACACACAGACCCCCGGGTGGCCCCACCAACATTTTCCCCACTCCCACAGAGGGGTTACCCTGAAAACATTTTTCTGACAGCCATAGTCTCTTCACTGATGAAAGGGACAACAGGTTTTTTAAAACCTCCGGTTACCCCGTACACACTACAATGCCCAACTGGCGTTTTCAGATTTATTCACTCTGGAGAGCGTTTTAGAAAAGCTCCGATTTCGGGGGAGGAAAATGCCATTTCAGTGTGGACGGAGGGTCAAAACAAAGAGGAAAGCTTTGGTTACGGATTTATCCGGTCTAGTGTGGACGTAGCTTTAAATGGCAATGGAAATGTTTTAAGGTGTCATAATTGAGTCACTTACTACTCATTAACAGTCTCTGACCTGTTCTTTGTGCTAGTGAATTTATTTGGTGGAAGGTGTAAGTGGGAAATATAAAAATCTTTATTTACACAGCATACCTTACGGAGAGAGAGTCCAAGAGATTCTCACTCTCCTGACATGACATTTTATACGTCAACACAAAGGTAATAATAAACAGTTAACTATGGTGTCAATTGCTATAATAACCTACTTTTAACATTTGGAAAATAGCTGATTAAATTTACAGAATTATATATTTACATTGGCAGCACGTCCCAACTAGCAGAACCCTTTGAATATTCAATACTGGTGTCTCTTCTTAGGCTACATTCTTACTACGCCGGATAATTTTGAAAACGCCGGTTTGGGTAAAAATGACAGGCGTACACACTAAGCGTTTTTCAAAATATCTCTGTCCATACTAACACGGATATTTGGGCGAATCTCCTCTACTGGGCATGCGCAGGACACAGAAAGCAAGCAAAGAGGAAACGGTATACTTTCTGTGCGCGTTTGTCCAGTTACAGAGTAGAAAAACTTAAAAGGAATTGCTCTTGGCTCTTGCGCAGGAGGACTTAAAACTAAAAAAAACAAATACTGGAGCGTATGGAGGCAACCGACAGGGAGTTCACGGACAGTATGATTTGGCTGACGACGAACATTGAAAAACTGACTAACTCTGTTGCATTAGTAAAGCACCTTGTTAAATGTATAAAGTATGTCTGCATCAGTGTTATCTTGTATTTCCACACAATGTTACATTAGGCTGTTACACATCTACTGTCAGAGAAGTACTTGCATAAATGGGTAAAGCACCTTCATACAAGCAAGGACAGAAAACAGGGCAAAGTGAGTATACTTATTTATTCAGTACGCTATGGGTCAAAGTATTTGGTGAGTACATTTCTAACTCTTCTGGCTTCAATCTCGTTGCCGTCTGTTCTGAAATTGTTAGGTTATGTGGGGGGGGGGGGTGCGTTCAAGAAAACAACGAAATGCCACACTGCGGCCATCTGTTCCAGCATGTCATGACAGTGTTTTTAAATAGTCAAAAAAGCTCACTTTACAATTTAACTCTCACGCCGTTCGCACCGACTGCGCGTTATAACAGCCGTACGGCAGTGCTTGTACAGTACCAAGCAGAAGCAGAAAAAGCCTTGTTGTAGTGGTGTCGTCATGACAGTGTTTTTAAATCTCTCTGTTTACCCCGTACACACTATTAGGCGTTTTCAGATTTATTCACTCTGGAGACCATTTCTGAAAATCTCCATTTTCGGGGGATGAAAACGCCGCTTTAGTGTGGACGGAGGGTCAAAACTAAGAGAAAAAGCTTCGTTTTCAAAATTATCTGGCGTAGTGTGGACGTAGCCTTAGTACAAATTCCAGGCACCCAAAATACACTCCACAGTGGTGTAGAATGACTCCCTAAATGTACAACTAACCAGAAGGTGAAGGGGTAAAACAGATGTATCCCGATCTGTATCCCTTAATAAAGTGCTAATAGCAGGGATATTGATCTATTGTCTCTCCCTGTGTGGTTAAAATAGAAAAGAATCAGAATGTCCCACACCCGATGATTGGTTTCACGGGCCACAAAATATCAGTTGTAAGTTAAATTGTGCGCAGGTTTTATTTCCAACTGGATCTCATTTTAGTTAATCGCTCATTATGCTTTCTATAATTTTGTAACTCTAGAATGATCCCTAACAGCAGGAAAAGTTTATTTTCTGAGCAATTATGAGAAGCTTGGTAATGGTAAAATGATAAGTGTAGAATATAGGATAAGTGGTAAAACCATCTTTTGTTGAGGGTGATTATCATCATGTACGTGTGGTAGGATGATCTTAATTGTGTTTTTTATAATCCTGCCGACAACTCGGCAACTCTGGAGTTACAAGCTTCAGTGACTGAGGTGGGAGAGACTGGATACAACAACTGTTACCCGGGTGCTTCATCAGTCACAGCTTTATAGGACAGTGGCAAAGAGAAAGCCACTGTTCAAAAAAAACTCACATGAAATCTCGGCTACAGTTTACTAGGAGGCATTAGTAAGTTGAGAGCATGTTATATTAGCATCACAAGCATGAGCCAGGCTGCCCCAGCACCTCCTCGGAATCTGTTGTACTATTTCGATATTTCTTCAATATTTCAACACCAATGTGACAAATAAAACTAATCTTTAAATCTTTATCTTTAAATGCAGTATCAAAGTGCATATATGTTACCATATTCTACCTTGAGATTTATTTTCTTGCAGGTATTTACAGGGGGAAAAAAAAGTACAATAGAATATTTTGGAACACTATTCATAAGCAAAGACTGCCATACACCAATGTACAAAAGAAGACGAGATGTGCAAATAAAATTAATACTCAGAACATAATAGTAAAGAGTCCTTGAAAATGAGTCTTTAGGTCCTAGGGTCAGTGCAGAGTATTGCGGAATGAAATTCTCCATGCTGGTTCAGGAGCCTGATAGTTGTAGGGTAATGACTGTTTCAGAACCGGTGGCATGGGATCTAATGGTAATAGAAGAGAGCATTTTATAATGGTTGCTGCTTACTTGTGGCAGCACTCCATATAAATGTACTTAATGATATGGAGTGATATGCAAGTGATATAGCTCTACTGATTTTAAACACGTCTTTTTTATTTATAAAATATAACATTTTAAATTATGAATTAAAGAAGTCTGTATATTGTCTTGTTTGCTATATTATAACTAGGCATTGAGAATTTTGGCACATGACATGTTGTCTAAGCCATGGCATTTAGCCAAAAGGAGCCAGACTGAACAATGATTTTTGTTTGAAGGCTCCTGTCAGTTTAAATGATTTATTAATCACTTAAATACCTGCCATTGATCCAACGGTACATTGGTTATAATGAAGATATCTAAGGTACTTTATAAGGAATCAAAAAAACTTGAGAGAATTATAGATGTGGCTGCGAAGCGATTTAGTTTGAGCTTTATTTCAGCAACATCAGGCTTTCAATTGGCTTTAAAGGAACAAAGCATTGCAGTCATTCATATGCTTTCCCATCCATGTTATAAAAGTATATGGGCTCCAACTATTTACTGTAGACTATAAAATGCAGTGAAATGTAACAATTATAATATAGCATATCAATAATTAAGCCTTTGATTTTTACTTTGCTTAGAAGTTGGTTGAACTCCTTGGCACATTTTTCTAATATTGCCTATACTGTTATTCCAACAAAGCTGTACCTATTACTAGAAATATGTTTATATTGCATATTTTAGATCTGTATTGATCTTGTATCATGTGGTTCAACTAGATCTTAGCAATTTTACGTTGGAAGATGATATAGAAAAAAGATGGAAGAAATTTGCAGTAGTATCTGCAAATCCCTGCAGGTTGGGAAAATCCATTTTGATCACAGTGAATTTTATAGCCAAAATGTTTAATAGAAATAAAATGTGTTTATTATGCGCAGAGAGAGGAAACACATTGTTGAAATTCCAGGAGTTTGTATTTTTTAATGACAGGTATTTATTAGAAGTAGCATGTCAGATGGAAATAAATCTAATCATTTGGTAAATTGAACTTCTTTAAAGGCAGCATTTAGCTTCCATTTTGCTCTTGTTTTGTGGAATAATTGAATGCTTCTGACAGGACATGCACATTGTACAGATTTTGTCCTGTTATCCTAATTGAAGTCTGAGATGAATTATCTTGATATAATGACACCACATCACATTTTCCTTTCAAATTGCCTAGCTGTGTACTAAGATGCAAAATTTTAGTTTTGTAAATCACCTTTTTCCTAAATAAACATCAGATATTCAATATTTCTTAATCTTACTTTGGGAAACCAGACAATCAATGCCCTACATTTGCCATTTCTAGAAGTGAAAAGTGCCAGAATTAATTTTCCAGTGTTGGATTGAGAGGTAGAATGGGCTCTTTCTGCTCGATAAAGTTGTGATTGTACATCTGAGCATTGGTACTGGGATAAAATGTTAATTTATATTTTCTGTGCGATGGCACAACATGCCATGTTTCATACAGGAGTTTCCTTTATGCTAAGGAGGTGTTAATGTGTAACTCGAGGTATTTTATTTGAAAGAAAGCCTTGCTACTTGAGGAAAAGAAGCATTTACCTCAAAATGGCTTGTTAGAAGAGATCTCTGCACCTCAGCCTCAGAAAAGGATACAACTCTTAATTGGATGAAATTTTTATTGAGATCCCTTTCATTTGACCATTTCTGGTCTGAGTAACATGGTTCTGCATGCTGGGTTTGATGCATCATTAAGTAAATATATTTATAGATCTCTGCTTTCCTCCATATCTGAAGAGTGCTTTCTGATTTGCATTGTAAATCAGAATTCTGCATCATTGTTCCACTGAAGAATATTTTCCAAGTTTTCCTACTAGATGATTTATCAAAAACAATAGCTTGCTCCTCACAGATTTTTAATACGGTATAAAAATTCCGGGTACTTTAATATTGGATAATATCTGTTACGTTTTATAACTTCCAAACATTAAATTAATTCAAAGCAAGTCGCGGGCAGTCCGAAATACGGGTGTAACTTTGTCTTATACTTTAAGCAAGGCATGCATTTATTATGTGGTAGCGTGATGGCGTATGCATTTAACATTTTTAGAGAAAAACTTGTAACTAATTATTTAAATGAACATCTGAATATTCATGACATACAAGCTTGTACACTATTTCTATTGATAGTGTTGTCTAAATGAGGAAACATATAAAATCTGAAACTTTTTTTTAAATGTGAAAGGTTTCAGCAGAAACCAAGTTAGTGCTTCAAGTCAGTGACCATTCATCAGAAAGAACAAAGGAGGATACAACTATATTTTAAATGTCAGATCATGGGATGGATGGATGGAGGAAACAAAAGTTAGAGTACAGACCAACGCTGTGAAGGTAACCATTTGATACTCTGGTTATTTTCCATGGATCTGCTGTGCTGTGCAAAAGTCTTAGGTAGATATACAGTATATAACTAGGAAGCCTAAGACTTTGGCATAGTACTAAAGTAATTTTGCGCTAACCTGCTGTTGCAAAAAAGAAACAAGTTTCATGACATATGTAAGTGATGATTAATCAGATTCTTATATGGATCTCTATTGTGGACTGAGAGTGGGAAGAGGTCACTGAGAGGGGAATCATGCTTGGGAAAAGAGAAGGGAGAGGAGAGGGAGCAGGAAGCACCAGAAGGACATTCTGTAGTGATCAATAAACCAATTGTTTAGAATCAGATGACCTTGCCTGGTGTCTCAGGGCTGGGTGTGTGTTCACCCGTGCCACCACCCCCAGCCCTGGCACTCCTTTTCTGCCACCTGTCCACACCCGCTCGTGGCGCTTCACCCTCGCCATTCCCAACATCCTTTAACCTTATAAGATTCACAAACTCGCTCTCCGCTCCACATTGACAAATACAGTACTATGCAAAAGTCTTAGGCACCCTAGCTATATATATGTGCCTAAGAAGTTTGCACAGTACTGTACGTTACTTTGGGTGAACAGTAATTGCTTCTTAGTGATGACTGTCCATGATACATCCCAAGTTCTCTGATCAGGTGTTTAAAGAGTAGTTTTCTTTTTTACAAAATAATTTGCACTTAGAAACTTCTAATAGCACATTGTTATTTCCTTATGCCATGAGTGATTAATAAAATTCCACCAGGATTTTTCTCTTTGATTATTTATATTTTATTTAGAGATACAGTACAGAACAGCCCTTCTGGCACTTCGAGTTGAGCTGCCTGGCAACCCATTCATATAACCATAATCTAATAGCAGGACAGTTTGCAGTGAACAACTAACCTACTAACCAGTACATCTTTGGAATGTGGGAGGAAATCAGAGCACCTGGAGGAAACCCATGCGTATACAGGAAGAACCTGTACATTTTCTTGCAGAGGAATGAACTCCGAACTCCAACGCCCCGAATTGTAACAGTGACGTGTAACTGCTATGCTACTTATGAGTCCTTTGCTGCAAGATTATATTTCTCATCACCCCCTTGTATTTTACGCAGTTGGCTGGTGTTTATTTGTAAATCCAGGTAATGAAGTTCAGACAAAGGAGATGCAGTGGATATGGTGTACTTGGATTTTCAGGAGGCCTTTGACAAGGTGTCGCACCATGAGGCTGCTTAGCAAGATAAGAGCCCATGGAATTACAGGGAAGTTACTAGCATGGGTGGAGCATTGGCTGATTGGCAGAAAACAGAGACTGGGAATAAAGGGATCCTATTCTGGCTGGCTGCCGGTTACCAGTGGAGTTCCACAGGGGTCGGTATTGGGACTGCTGCTTTTTGCAATGTATGTCAATGATTTGGACTATGGAATTAATGGATTTGCGGCTAAATTTGCCGATGATACAAAGATAGGTGGAGGAGTGGGTAGTGTTGAGGAAACAGAGAGCCTGCAGAGAGACTTAGATCGTTTGGGATAGGGGTCGCCAACCGTTGATCGCGATCGACCGGTCGATCTTTGAAACTTTCCCAGCAGATCCCGAAAAAAATCAAAAATAAATATAGAAATACTGTTGTAATATGAGCATTATAAAAGTAAGTAATACTAATTAGGATAATGGTAATATATCAATATTTTTGCTACAAAGCTGTTTGTAAAGAGAGATTGTTTCCGGGTTGCGGGGTTTTAGTTCCGTTCTTTCTGCCCAGTGCACATGTGTGTAGTTCCCCCGCCATGCACCGCGTTTTCAGCGTAGCTTGTGCTGCATCAAAGTGACCAGTCAGATTAGATAAGAGTATAGACCTCCGGACCGCGAAGCAGGCAGTGGTGCAGCGGTGGTCAGAACGCACACAGCACATCTTTAAGAAAAAAAGCTGAAATAAACAAGCTAATTAATTAGGTGCCACCCGGCACGTAAATGTCGGCCCAGATCAGAGGCAACGCAATCGGCAATCGCTTGTGATATCCTGATAGCATGGCGGAGGCTCCACGAAAGAAGGTGAAAACGTACAAATTCCATCCAGTATGGGAAGAGGAATTTCTGTTTACCTTGGTGAAAGACAAGTGTGTATGTATGTTGTGCCACCAAACACAAGCACTGACTAAAAGAGGGTATCTGGAGCAGCACCACAACACCAACCATCAGAAATTTAAAGACACCTACCCCCAAAGAGCGCAATTCGTGCCAGGAAAATTGAGCTGAAATCGGGGTTGAAGGCCCAGCAATTGTTTTTCACAAAACATGCTGCTCAAAATAAGGCTGCTATTGAAGCATCATTTCGTTTAAGTCACCTTTTGGCTAAACACAAGAAGCCTTTTACAGATGGCGATTTATTCAAGGAAGCAACGGCCATTACCGCAGACACTGTTTTTAATGACTTTAAAAACAAAAATGGCATCACGACCGCAATACATAATATACTGCTTGATCCTGCAACAGTGACAAGGAGGGTAGAGTCACTGTCAGAGGATGTGGATCAACAAGTGTTAAAGGACTTGTCACTCTGTGAACATTTTTCACTACAGTTCGATGAATCCCTGGATGTAATGCAAACAGCTCAGCATGTTGTATTTGTCAGAACGGCTTTCCAGGATTTTACAACAAAGGAGGACTTCCTCACTCTCTTACAATTAAAGGAAAGAACGAGAGGTGAGGATATCTACAATGAGTTTAAAAAGTATGTCCATGAAAATGACATCCCCATTCATAAACTGGTGGCAATTACCACTGATGGGGTCCCAGCAATGTGCAATGTGTGTGTTGGTTTTATAGCACTAAAAGTCAGTGCCTACTTCGAGTCAACTTATCTATGTGAAATTGCATTTTCGCAGATGAAAATTATTAAAGCTAAGTACAGGAGCTGACTTATTGATAGACACCTCACTAGGGTTGCCAACTTTCTCAGTCCCAAATAAGGGACAAAAGTAGCAGTCAAATCCTGGGACATTTGTGTTTACCCCGAGAAAGACTACCATGACCATGAAGCCTTGCACGGGCACCTGTGTACGCATGTGCGTACGTGCCGCTTTTTTTACCCCACGAATCGGTTTTGGCTTATTTTTCATTATTTCTACTTTATATAGGTTGTGTATTTATCATATTCCTGCTTTTACTGTATGTTAGTGTTATCTTAGGTTTTATGTGTTATTTGGTATGATTTGGTAGGTTTTTTTGGGTAAGGGAATGCTCAAAGATTTTTTCCATATAAATTAATGGTAATTGCTTTGGCGTAAAGCATTTCGGCACGAAAGGTTTCATAGGAACACTCTACCTTAGCGGGGGAAATACGGGACAGTTGGCAGCCCTACACCTCACAGACTCTCAGACTGGCTGTCTGTAGTTATGAGCCAAATTTCAGGGAACTAGCAGAAAGTATTCAGCCCCAGTCATCGCACTGAGTGCAACAGTCAATTTTTATTCATTTATTTTTTGTGTTGAAATAAAATTAAATAATGAAACTTAGAATTAAAGGTGTGAAGTATTGTAATATTCTTAAAGAAAGACAGCAATGGCCTGTTTGATATGCTAGTTATAGTGTTTTCTTGTTTGAATTAATTTGAAAGTTTGACAAAAGTATTTTGTGTAATTCAAATACAATTCGCCCAAATAAAAGGCCTCAAATTGGAAGACAATCTGAGCTGTTTTTTCTCTAAATGATTTAGTAGGTAGATCTTGCCTTTCACTAAGGTCGAGGTAGGGGATCTTGGGCTTAAAAAGGTTGGTGACCACCAGTTTAGGGGAATGGGCAAAGAAATGGCAAATGAAGTACAATGTTGGAGAGTGTATGGTCATGCACTTTGGTGAAAGAAATAAACGGGCAGACTATTATTTAAATAGAGAGAGAATTCAAAATGCAGAAATGCAAAGGGACTTGGAAGTCCTTGTGCAAGATACCCTAAAAGTTAACCTCCAGGTTGAGTCGGTGGTGAAGAAGACGAATGCAATGTTGGCATTCATTTCTAGAGGTATAGAATATAAGAGCAAGGATGTGATTTTGAGGCTCTATAAGGCACTCATGAGACCACACTTGGAGTATTGTGTGCAATTTTGGTCTCCTTATTTAGAAAGGATATACTGACAGTGGAGAGGGTTCAGAGAAGATTCACGAGAATGATTCCAGGAATGGAAGGGTTACTGTATGAGGAACGTCTGTCAGCTCTTGGGCTGTATTCCCTGGAGTTCAGGAGAATGAGAAGGGATCTCATAGAAACATTCCGAATGTTAAAAGGCCTGAACAGATTAGATATGGCAACACACATAAAAGTTGCTGGTGAACGCAACAGGCCAGGCAGCATCTCTAGGAAGAGGTACAGTCGACGTTTCGGGCCGAGACCCTTCATCAGGACTAATTGAAAGAAGAGCTAGAAAGAGATTTGAAAGGGGGAGGGGGAGATCCAAAATGATAGGAGAAGACAGGAGGGCGAGGGATGGAGTCAAGAGCTGGACGGTTGATTGGCAAAGTTATTTCCATGGTAGGGGAGTCCAGGACAAGAGGGCATGACTTCAGGTTTGAAGGACATGCATTTAGAAATGAGATGTGGAGAAATTAGTCAGAGGGTGGTAAGTCTGTGGAATTTGCTGCCACAAGTGGCTGCGGAGGCCAAGTCATTGCATGCATTTAAGGCAGAGACAGATAGATTCTCGATTACCCAGGGCATCAAAGGGTATGGGGAGAAGGCAGGGGAGTGGGGATGACTGGAAGAATTGGATCAACCTATGATTGAATGGCAGAGCAGGCTTGATGGGCCAAATGGCCTACTTCTGCTCCTATATCTAATGGGCTTATGTGGTTTCAGGGTAATTGAAGGCACATTATAAAATAGGCCGTAGTCAGCATGGTTTCCTCAAGGGAAAATTTTGCCTGACAAATCTGTTGGAATTCTTTGAAGAAACAACAAGCAGGATAGGTGAAGGAGAATTGATTGATGTTGTGTATTTGGATTTTCAGGGGGCCTTTGACAAGGTGCCATATATGAGGCTGCTTAACAAGCTATGAGTCGTAGTATTACAGGGAAGATTCCAGCATGGATAAAGCAGTGGCTGATTGGCAGGAGACAGATGGGAATAAACGGAATCTCTTTTGGTTGCCTGGCAGTGACTAGCAGACTCAATGGGCTGAATGGCCTACTTCTGCTGCTGTATCTTATGGTCTTATCTAAATAAGCCAGCTTTAAAGCCAACCCCATTTCATTTGTTTACTGTATTAATCTGCCACTGTGTATTTTAAGTAAATGTTATAGCATAATATCCATAAGTGGGTAACTTAGACAGACTTATTGAAGCTAATTATCGTACTTCTTTTCGACTTGTAAGCAGCTAACTCACCAGAAATTAAACTTGGGATCTTGGTAAACAACTAGCAACTAATCTTAGATCCATCAGAATCCAGGGTCTGAGAAAGGAATTGGAGGAGAAAAGAAGGTAATTCTGTGTCATATTGTCTGTGGTAATCTTCTGTGGGCAAAGCTATATAAAGTACTGTGGAGCAAGTCGATTAATTCCTCACTGTTCTCATTTCTGTAAGTAAATTTGATACCAATATAATTCTTGTTAAATGTGAACACAGGGCTAAAATTTGCAGCTTAGCTGCAAGATTAATGAAATTATGAAGTTCTGCAGGCCCTTCAGCTGTGTATGCTGACCATCAAGCCTACCCATATGTCCAATTTACATATATTAATTCCTTATTCCTCAATGCCCAGCTCATTTAAATACTTGTCCAGATGCCTCTTAAACGTTGTTACTGTTCCTGCCTCCAAAACCTTCTCTAGCAGCTTTATAACTAGATATAATTAAAGATATAACTTTATATCTCCTCTATCATGTCACATTTGAGCCTTCTTCGGTCCAGAGAAAATAGAGCCAGCCTATCCAATCTCTTTTTATAACTCAAGTGCTCCAGTCTAGGCAATATGCTGAATCTTTCGAGCTTAATCACATCTTTCCCATAATGTTCTGATCAGAATAACACAATATTCTGCAAGTACAGTCTAACCAACATTTGGTACAACTATAATATAACATCCTATAATAAAGTATGTATGATTGAAGGCACATATAATATTGTTAATATTGACATAATTAAGTATAGGATATTTGAAAGAAGAATGCATACAGTTAACAAAATGGAATGATTTAATGAGGCAGATTCAGTGACCTGACACTTGCAATATTAAAACTGTAGAAAAACAGTTTAAAAAATTAATATGTTGCTTGGCACCTCATGGGAGGCTAACATTTCACATCAGGTGCTGCATTAGTAACTATGATCTCACTTCAAAAGAACTGTAAAGTGTAGGATGCCTTGGGCATCCAAGGTTTGGAATGTGCTTTAAACTGAACTTTTCTTTTGTTGGAGTCATAGAACATTACACCACAGGAACAGGTCCTTTGGTCTATCTAGTTCATGCAAAATTGTAAATCTGCCTAGTCCCGTTAACCTGCACCTGCACCATAACTCTCCATACTATTTTTATTTTATTTTTTTCTCTCTGCTAGATTATGCACCGCATTGAACTGCTGCTGCTAAGTTAACAAATTTCACATCACATGCCAGTGATAATAAATCTGATTCTGATCTATTTTGGGGAAGCACCAAACCCTTTTATAACTCCCCAGCTCTTTACTTCACACGTCTCTCTCCTGGTTTCACTTATCACCTACCACCTTGTACTTCTTCCTCCCCTCCCCCTACCTTCTTACTCTGACTTATCATCTTTTCTCCAGTCCCATTGAAAAGTCTCAGCCCAAAACATCGACTGTTTACTCTTTACCATAGATGCTGCCTAGCCTGCTGAGTTCCTCCAGCATTTTGTGTGTGTTACTGTTTTTTTCAACTACCAGCATTCTTCAAACCCTCCCCAAAGTCCTTCCTTCAGTCCTGACAAAGGGTTTCGGCCTGAAACGTCAACTAATCTTTTCAACTGATGCTGACTGACCTGCTGAGTTCCTCCAGCGCATTGTGAGTGTTCCTTTGACAACAGCATCTGTAGATTATTTTGTGTTTATTTTGTGTGTGTTGCTTGGACTTCCAGAATCTGCAGATTTTCTCATGTTTATGCCACTTATACATCTGGTCCCTTAGAATACCTTCCAACAAGTTTCCTACTTCCGATGTTGGGCTCATCGGCTGATAATTTCCTGGCTTCTTAGGATCTTTCTTGAACAATGGAACAACATTATCTATCCTCCAATCCTCCGGAACCTCACAAATAGTACATGTGGTTTCCATTTGCAAGGATAAAGTGATGCAGGGGTTCTATAAAGCCATTCAAAAAGAAGGGCATGCTTTAAATGTATGAGCTAATCTAAAATAATGTCTGGATAAAATGGTTTCACTCACAGTATTTTTGAATTTAATCCATAATAAAAATTAACAGGATATGTCCTAAATGGAAATAAGTGTAAAAGGAGTTAATTCATCAATATAGTCTTCTTTTCCATTAATATTCTTGAGTTTGTTGACTTTGTTAATCTCTGTCTAACTAGAATGGGGATCTGGTGAACATTGTTTAGTTTTAACAGATATACTTGAGGATGTTATTTTGGGTTTTTGTTAATTTGATCGACCAATTCTTCATCTTCACCTTTGGCTCAGTTGCCTCCAGCAGTACTGGCCCAATGTCATTATAATTGAATCCCGGTCCGTAGGATTCTTCTTCTCTTCGTAAATGTCAAACAATACGCCATTGAGCAAAACTGGCACTAAATGCAGTGCCATTGTTTAGCAGACTCTGCCCAACTGGCAAAAAAAAAGAAGAAAGATTAACTGAGGTGAAATTTGCAACTCTTTTTGCATTCTGGTGAGGTAACTAATTTTGGTATCAGTAGTACTCTGCTAAATTTTTTCTAACTGTCGGCATCAACAACCAATTTACACTGAGACAGAAATACTGTTTGTAGGGCTTTCAAAGTAGCAGAATTTATCTATTTATTTGTTCATTTATTGAGATACAGCATGGAATTTTTTAACTTTCTGCAGCAAAGTAGCTTTGGTTGTATTTCTGTATTACTTTGTATCACTATAATTATTCTCTATTACTGAGCCTGACATACCACTTCAGTTTATCTCCCTCATGAAGTGCAAGCCACAATTAAGCAATTGTGATTAACCAATACTTACCCATGAATCGAGATGTTAACAACTTCAAATAAATTAGCATATTAGACAAAGTGAAATTTAGGAAATAATAAATTGCTTTGTGTATTAAATCCAGAAATAACTTTAATGAAATAATTACTAAGAAATTAGATTTGCCAAGGTCATCCAAACTTTTTTTCTCCAAATGCAATATATTTCTTAAATAACTCAAATATCCATATTTCCCCTTTAGTAAGCTAATAGACTAGAATTAGGACCAACAAGAATAATTACAGGTGTTGAAAAGATCATTACTTAAATCTCAACCATGTATTTCTGGTAAGATGGTGATGCGTTTGGACACAGTGGCTTCTTGGGGGCCAACCAAAGGTGCTTTTCTCTTTGTTTAATATGTTTTTTATGATCATAAAACTATACTGGACTCCAAGATCTTTGGGTACAGCAGGTCTACCGCATCAATAAGCTGCTCATTGATTGGAGTAGCCAGCTGAGGTGTCGAAGGAGCGGGCCGGCAGATTGATGGATCCAGCCTGTGTGTCAGAGGAGCTGGTCAGCGGGTCAGAGATGGAATAGCCAGCGGATTGGTGGATCTAGCCTGTGTGTCAGAGGAACTGGTCAGCGGGTCAGAGATGGAGTTGCCAGCAGATTGGTGGATCCAGCCTATGTGTCAGAGGAACTGGTTAGCAGGTCGGAGATGGAGTCGCCAGTGGATTGGTGGATCCAGCCTGTGTCGGAGGAGGAGCCAGCCAGTTGTGTTGGACAAGGAGCTGGCCGATGTGTCAGAGAAGGAGCCAGTTGGTGGTTCGGAAGGGTGGAGTGCAGTATCTGTAGATGATTGTCTTGGACATTTCTCTCGTGATCGCAGCATTTATTGGACGTTGATAATGTAAGTTGCTGCAGGCTGATCTCCCTTGTTTGCTGGTGAGATCGGTGGTGTGGGAGCTGAGTAGCCTCAGTTGTAGTAAGAACTAGGCCTCAAGTCACAGGCTTGCTAATCACTGCATTCCAGGTGAGAAAACGTTGGAAGCGATGTAGTGTGCTGTCTTGCTCGGTTGGGGGCTGGCCTCTTATTGTGGCTGCCCTCCAGTGTTTGACAGGCTGTATTGCTGGGAACTGTACCGTCAATTCGCAGGACCTGCCATTCAGGGTCTTGCACTACATATGTGTTCTATTATGTGATTTTTTTTTTTGCTTGCTATTTTGAATGTGCAATGAATGCTAATTAAACTTGATTTGATATCAGCAGAATCTGAAAATGACTGCTATTCAAATGGCAAGTCCAAGGGTTGTTGCATGCATATAGTAAAAGCCTCAACTGCTGTTAAAGGTGAAGGAACCTATTGAGCCACATCAACCATGGGTCTTTCTTTCAAACTCAACCATACTGTGTAACCATTTACAGAGGAGCACTCATCATTCCTGCATTATATTTAATGTACACAGGTTTCTGAAATGAAATTGCAAACCTCATTCATCTGAATCAGAGACAAGGTTAAGGTATCATTAAATAAAGGATGACATTTAAACCCTAACAAAGAAAGTGTTCTCACTTTTTTCTGGACTTGATAGTTGGCATATCAACCTAATTCTCCAATCAAAAGGGTGAACTATATACAGGTTTCGCTTCTGATATTACTAATTAACAAATCTAATTTTTGATTAAGGTAGCTTCAGTTCTGTCTTCAAAGAATCAGTACATAAGGGCTGTATCTTTTAATGACATTTTGTAAATGTATTGCATATTGATTGGTGCTTTTAAGCTTGGAATAATTAATCTAATGTTACAAACTTAAGTCTTTAATTCCTGATAACCATCTGTGGTGCGAAATATTTTCACATTCCTAAATTTTGTTCTCTCTTTAAATTCATCCGAACTTTCCTTAACCCTTCCAAGAAACAATAGATAGATTATTGAAATTCTTCTAAGATTAACACACATAACATGCTGGAGGAACTCAGCAGGTCAGGCAACATCAGTGAAAATGAATAAAGATTTGACATTTCGGGCCAAGGCCCTTCCTCGGACTAGAAAGGAAGGAAAAAGATGGCAGAATAAAAAAGTGTGAAGGAGGAGGAGGAGGACAAGCTAGAAGGTGATAGGGGAAGCCAGGTGGATGGGAAAGCTAAAGGGCTGGAGTAGGAATCTGATAGGAAAGGAAAGGGAAGGAGGAGGGGCTCCAGGGAAAGATGAGGAGAAGAGGTAAGAGGCCAGAGTGGGGAATAGAAGAAAAGGAAAGGGGGTGGGGGGTGGGGGGGAGGAGTAAAAATAAAAAAACCTGTAAGGAGAAATCAATGTTTATGCAGTCTGGTTGGAGGTTACCAAGATGGAATATGAGGTGTTGCTCCTCCACCCAGAGAGGCCTCATTGTGGCAGAAGAAGAGGCCATGGACTTAATGCAAATGGAGTTAAGACTTAAAATGTTTGGCCACCTGGAAATTCTGCTTTCAGTGGATGGAGCGGAAGTCCTCAACAAAGCAGTCCCTCAGTTTACGTCAGGCCTCACCAATGTAGAGGAGGTTGCATGGGATCACTGGATACAATAGACGAACCCAACAGGTTCAGAGGTGAATTGTTCCCTCACCTGGAGGAACTATTTTGAGCATTGAATTGTGGTGAGGGAGGTGATGTTTGGGCATGTGTAGCATTTCTCTCATTTGCAGGGATACGTGCCAGGAGGGAAGTTAGTGGAGAAAGATGAATGGACAAGGGAACCTCAGAGGGAGCTGTCCCTTTGGAAAGTGAAGAGTGGGGGTGGGGAGGAGGTAAAGATGTGTTTGGTGGTAGGATCCTGTTGAAAATGGCGGAAGTTGTGCAGAATGTTGTGTTGGATTCAGAGGGTCATGGGGTGGTAGGTGAGGGCAAGAGGACTCTATCCCTGTTAAGATGGTGGAAAGAATGGATGAACGCAGGGATCTTTCCCTCCATGGATCCCTTGTCCTTTCGTCCCTCCCAACTAATCTCTCTCCTGGCATATAGCCCTGCAAGTGAGAGAAATGCTATACTTGCTCATTCAGCTATTCCCTTACCTCCATTTAGGGCCCCAATCTGTCCCTCCAGGTAAGGCAACACTTCACGTGCAAATCTGTTGGGCTTGCTATTGCATACGGTGCACCTGATATGGCCTCCTTTAGGATCTGAGAGACCCAGCATAAATTGGGGGACCACTTTGTTGAGCATCTCTGCTCCAAGTGCCAAATGTGGAATTGCCCGGTGGCCAAACATTTTATTTTTTTATCCCCATTCCCATTCTAACATGTTGGTCCATGGCCTCCTCTTCTGCCACGATGAAGTCACTCTTAGGGTGGAGGACCAACATCTCATATTCCATCTAGGTAGCCTCCAAACTGATGGCATGAACACCGATTTCCCTAACTTCTGGTATTTTGTATTTCTTTTCTCCTCACCTACTTATCACCTCACCCTGCTGCTCTCCTTCCCTTTCTCCGATGGTCTGCTCTTCTTTCCTATCAGATTCCATCTCCAGCCCTTTACTTTTCCCACTCACCTGGCTTCACCAATCTCCTTATAGCTTGTCTTCCTTCCCCTCCCCCACATTTTTATTCTGGCATTTCCCCCTCTCTTTCTATCCCCGATGAAAGGTCTTGGCCCGAATGTCGACTGTTTATTCATTTTCATAGATGCTACCTGACCTGCTGAGTTCCTCCAGTATTTGTGTGTGTTCCTCTGCATTTCTAGCATCCACAGAATCTGTTGTGTTTATATTTTCCTTCTAAAATTGCTGTTCCAAACAAATCCATTCTCACTTTCAATTTTTTTTCCCACATTTACAATATTTTCTTGCAGTTTCACATTATCTGAAAATTTTACCCCTTGCATTTCATTTCCAGTTTGAGTGCTTGGCATAAATCAGGAAGCAACAAACTATAGCTGCTAAAGTAGGCCTACTGATTTTCTTGCTATATATTTGACTTAGGCTTGGGTGTAAGAGCACAATTTAATCTCTGTATCTACCCTGTTAGGCCAAGTAAGAATTTTATACATTTCATGAGATCTCCAAAAGTAACACAAGGGAATACTTTGCTGGGGGTATTAATCGAGGAAGGTTCAATTGTCGTATTTAAAATGGAGTTTGGTAAGTATCTTAAAGAAACAAAAACCGCAAAGCTCAAGCCAGAGGGCAGAAGTGGTGCTAGCTGGATGACATTTCATCTAGTGATAGTATAACTTGATGGGAAAATCAGCTCCTCATAGGCTCTAACCATTCTGTGATACCTGTGATTAAAGTTAATGTCATTGTATGTTTGAATGAGATCAGATAAAACTTCACCTATCTCAAGTATTTGTTTTTACAAAGTGTAATTTTTTGTAAGATTTATGCATTGTCAGTTCTTTATACTTCAGACTTATGCACTTTAGTGAAATATTTGTGGATGACTTTGAAAGCAAAGCCAGTGATCTGATAATGTTTTTTCTTTCAAGGTCCGTATTGAAGACCATTTTTATCTGTGGCCAGGAGGAATTAACTTTGCATATCCTTTCACACAGGTCACCCACCAGGACAATCTTGCATTGGTTCCCATTATCAGAGGGTTGAAGGGAGTCGTGCACCATGGTAAGACACTAATGCTTCCTTTCATAGAAGTAAAAATATTTGTCAGAATTACAGTATGTTAATAACCATTTCGAGTTTTTGCCCATGCCCAGTGTGAATAACAGATTTAATATGCACATTTGTTTTATTAACATAGTTAAATTTGAAATATTCTGCACATATATTAAATCCAATCTTGTAATTACAGTAATCATAAAGAATTCTTTCATTAACATTTAATATTCTTCCATGAAAAATGAATAATGTGATTAATGTGCCATCTGTTTTGTGTGATAAATCATTTAATTTTGAATCTGCTTTAATATTTCTGAGTCCTTGTGCAATGGCACAGCTTTGTTTCCAACTCCTGAAGTTGAGGAAAAGTGCAGCCTTGAATAAAGCATTTCTGTGTTAACGTGAGATACAACTTTTGTGCTACTGAACGAAATATGATACTAAGTATGGCTAAAGGATTATCACAATGTCACAGTATTTTCATTTTGCATCTAGAAAATACAACAGATGAACTTTGAATAGACAATAAGACCTTGTCTGTCTGGATATTTAACCAACTAGCACTTTAATAAGTCATTTGATATATATTCATCAAGGATGGTAACATAGTGGTTGGAGCGATGGTATTGCAGCTTGGGTTGTCAGAGTTCAGAGTTCAGTCCCAGCGTCCTCTGTAAGGAGTATGTATGTTCTCACTGTGGAATGCATGAGTTTTCTCTGGTTGCTCCGGTTTCCTTATACAGTCCAAAGATGTACCAGTCAGTAGATTAATTAGTCATCGTAAATTGTTCCATGATTAGGTGAGGGTTAGTTGGGGTTGTGGGGGTTGCTGAGTGGCTTAGCTCAGAAGGCCAGAAGTGTCTCTTATGCACTGTATCTATAAATAAATGTGCTGTTTTGCCAAGGCGATACTAAAAAAGAACTGAGCAGTGCCTACTTTGACCTCAATTTGATTTGAAATGCTGGCAGTTCTACATGTAACCTCGTGTAAGCTGAGGTTCAACAAGAATAAGGTTTCTGTTCCTACATATGGAAGTCTTGAACTTGCTCACAGATGTTTTCTGGATATTTTCAACTGTGCTCTCATGCCAGACTGTTTACTAAAGATTAAAGACTTTTGGAAATTCCCCACCACTTCTTCATGACTGAGGCACCTAGATTAATGTATTTAGTTTTTGTTACTTTAATTTTATTTATGTTTTTAATTATTTAATGATGTTTTTGAATATGCATAATAGTTTTGAAATGCTGTTGAATGTCAATAACATCTAGGAATATTAATTTTTTGTCAGTGTTGACAGCTAGCTAAGCTGGATATCAACATACCTCTTGGCTGTTTCGTAGGCAGATCTTATTCTAGCCTTCCTGCCCTATGCAACTTGTCATAGAATGTGGTCCCCAACCTCCAGGCCGCAGACCGGAGGTTGGAGACCACTGTCATAGAAGGCCACATCCATGAGAATTAGACCAGGTCATTCTCCAGGTGTCTGCTGGAATGTCTTTGCGGATCAATCGTGAGCTTGGGCAGCTTACATTTGAGTGCAAAATCGCAGTCATTATATCAACTTTGTGATCAACTTCATTAGTTGCTTAATTATTTCTGCATAATTTTGTCAGCTGGATTGGTATAACTGTTGGTTGAGGAGACAATTAATTAATGTAAATAAATGGGAAAGGTAGAGGGATATGCCCTGTTATATAAAAAGGGAAAGTTGTTGAATACAGCTTAAGAGGTTCAGATTTATTTATCACATTGTACATCAAAACATACAGTGAAATGTGTTGTTTGTGTTAACAGTCAACACATCCAAGGATGTGCTGGAGGCAGCCAGCAAGTGTCTCCACACATTCCAGTGCCAACATAGCATGCCCACAATGTTCAGAACACAAGCAGTAAGAACAACAGCAAAAAAGCCAGTGAAACTCTCAGAATTTGATAGAATCTGTAAAGAAAAAACAAACAAAATGCGTTTAATCCTCTATCCATGTTCACTACGAACGTGAAACCGGACCCTGACTCACAGTTCGTACATTTACTTCAGATTTTATTGTACTGAGCTTGGAAGTATCCACATAACCACTCTTAGCATTCATATCGGTAATTTCATTATTTAAATGATCTATGTTCACAGATTTTATCAGCTATTTCAATTTAGCTGGAAGCTCAGCTAGAAAAGAGAGGCACGGAGAATCCGATTCAAGAAGCAAATTCTTTCGTGGCATTGCCTATGGAATATAGAAAAAAAGTGCTTCCTTGAGTTCTTTAAGCAAACAGATCATACTGTTTTGCCACAACCAATATGATTCCTCAGTGACATCTTTTTGCCAATTCCTTTCCCTTTTTTACACCTCCACTATGCTGGGATCTTTCGTCTCCCAAACCTTCTCGTCCCTTATCCCTAAATTGATAGTAGTAAAACAGATTTATCTGTCTGAAGTCATAACACTTTTTGTAGTAATTTACGGTACATTAATAGGCTTGCATGTTCTCTTCATTAATACATTCTGAAAAAGAATAAGTGTACTATATAAATACTGTACAAAATTTTAAATCTCTGTTCCTACAACCTTCATGACAACTTGCAGTTAGCTGACCCTTTCATCCTCTATGCCGAGGTAGCGTTAACCAACATTCCCAAGGCTCAGTCTGTGGTTGTTACATTGGGTTATAGGGTGTTGTTTGTTTGATTTGAATGAATATTGCCCACCACCAACTTCTCCTCCTTCCCACCCCTATCTTACCTGCAGTGCCATCTGTAAATTCATGTTTGATTGATTGCTCAAAGGTTAGTTTTAATTTATTTTAGAATTTGATGATGAGATAACAGAGCTCAGTGGTGACCAAAAATGGCGATATTATTGTGCCTGTCATACAGTTCTAAAACAAATGCCATCCTCAATTGCTGTAGGATAGGATATACCCAAATCAGGAAAATTGTACAGGACAGACAGCATATCGTATTGATATCACACAGACCAGCAAACTTCCGATTTGAAATACAGGGTGTCCAGTGCAGAATGAGAATATTGATGCCCTTATCCCTGGTTTCCTTGTTCCCTTGGCTTTCCTGTTTCGCAGGCTCTGAGCTTTCAATTAACCAGTTTCTGTGTAGCACAATGTAATAAAAAGAAAATCATTAATAAAGCCGCTAAATATATCCTCTCTCCTCTCTGGCTATTTTCAGGTTTTCCAGCCATTAACACTCCCATGCAAATACATGTGTAGCTCAGAATTTTCTCAGAAGGCAAATAAATTATAGATTCACACCATTAAAAAGAAACTGATTAATAGGGCTAGAAGTATTTTCTTTATTATAAGACCACAGACAATAAGACATAGGCCAGAATTAGGCAATTTGGCCATTCGACCATTCGAGTCTGCTCCACCATTCCATCATGGCTGATTTATTATCACTCTCAAGCCCATTCTCCTGTCTTCTCCTCATAACCTTTGATGGTCTGACTAATCGAGACCCCTGTCAACCTCTGCTTTAAATTTACTCAGTGACTTGGCCTCCACAGATTCACTACCCTCTGTCTAAAGAAATTCCTCCTCATCTCTTTTCTAAATGGACATCCCTCCTTTCTGAGGCTGTACCCTTTGGTCCTAGACTCAACAACTGCAGAAAACATCCTCTCCACATCCACTTTATTGAGGCCTTTCAATATTCGATACATTTCAATTAGATTCCACCCCCCCCCCCATTCTTCTAAACTCCAGCTTGTACTGGCCCAGAGCCATCAAATATTTCTTATATGTTAAATGTTAACCCTTTAGTTCCAGGGATCATTCTTGTGAATCTCCTCTGGATCCTCTCCAATGCCAGCACATCTTCTCTTAAATACTCACAATACTCTAATTGCAGTCAGACAATACCTTATAAAGCCTCAGCATTAATCATTGCTCTTATCTTCTAGTCCTCTTGAAATGAATGCTAACATTACATTTGCCTTCCTTACCACCAACTCAACCTGCAAGTTAACCTTTAGGGAAAACTGCTCAAGAACTCTCAAGTCCCGTGGTATCTCTGATTTTTGGATTTTCTTCCCATTTAGAAAATAGTCTGTGCCTTCATTCTATCAAGGACCATGAATATACACTTTCACACACTGTATTCTAATTGCCACTTCTTTGCCCATTCTCCCAATCTGTCTAAATTATTTTGCAGACTCCCTGCTTCCTTAACATAATCTGCCCTTCCACCTATCTTCATATGATCCACGACCATTGCTACAAAGACATCAATTGCATCAATCAAATCATTGACATAACGTGAAAAGAAGTGGTCCCAACACCGATCTCTGTGGAACACCACTAGCCACCAGCAGCCAACAAGAGAAGGTCCCCTTTATTCCCACTCTTTGCTTCTTGTTAGTCAGACAATCCCCTATCCATGCTAGTACCTTTCCAGTAATACCATGGACACTTGTTAAAGCAGCCTCATGTGCAGCACCTTGACAAAGTCCTTCTGAAAATCCAAGTAAACAACATCCACTGATTCTCCTTCGTCTCTCCTGCCTGTTATTGGCTCAAAGAATTCCAACAGATTTGTCAGGCAAGATTTCTCCTTAAGGAAACTATACAGACTTGGGCCTACTTTATCATGTGCCTCCAGGTGCTCCAAAACCTCATCTTTGGACTCCAGCATCTTTCCAACCACTGAAGTCAGGCTAACTGGCCTATAATTTCTTTTTTCCTGCCTCCCTCCCTTCATAAAATGTGGAGTGGCATTTGCAATTATTCAGTGTTCCAGAACTATTCCAGAATCTAGAGATTCTTGAAAGATCATTACAAACGCCTCTACAATCTCTTCAGCTACCTGCTTCAGAACCTTAGGGCATAGTCTATCTCGTCCAAGTGATTTATCTGCCTTCAGAGATTTCAGCTTCCGGAGTGCTTTCTCCTTAGTGATAGCAACTACACTCACTTCTGCCCCCTGACACTCTTGAAATTCTGGCATATTGCTAGTGTCTTCCAAAGTGAGGACCAATGAAAAATACTTATTAAGTTCATCTGCCATTTCTTTGTCCCACATTGCTACCCCGCCAGCATCATTTTCCAGCTGTCCAATATCCACTGTAACCTTTCGTTTACTCTTTATATATCTGAAAAAAACTTTTGGTATCTTCTTTTATATTATTGGCTAACTTTCCTGTATATTTCATATTGTGGCGAGCATTCTGTCCATTATGACAGATGAGAAAAGCTCGTTTATCTCAACTGCCATTTTTATTGCATCAAGCCCAATAACAGAGTGTAATAGCTCAGTGAGAACTAACTCAGTCACATACAGTCGGGGAAGGTGATTATTACACACCTTAGTTATATTCAGAATGGCACACAAACAAACAAGCAAGCAACTGTATAGCCCAACCTAAAATAAATGAACTTGAGCATCTCACCGTAATTCTACTGAACACGCACACCACTAATGCATTTTAAAACAAGAACAATAAGTAGCACTGGCCGCTAGGAATACTGGAGCGAGCTGTCGACCGTGCCCCCGGAGCACCACACTGTCCCTCCACCTGAGGGGTCAGCTATCTCTGGCAACCCCAGAGTCCACAGGAAAGTCCAAAAGTCCCAGTGGTGGTCACCGCTGCTGCCTGGGGTGCTGGGAAGTGTCTGTAGCCCCCCAGGGAAGGCATTGTTTGGTGAGGCAAGAGGCTGGGAACCCAGAGAGTCACCTTCTTACCTCAGAGTGCCTGTTGTCCTGGTGCAGGATGACTGCCTTCCGCCACTCAGGCAGCCATGCCCGGTATGCCACATCGGAGATGCAGTCGAGCACCTCTCGTGGCCCCTTCCAGAGGCTTCGAAGCTTGGGGGATAGTCCTTCCTTTCAGGTGCAGCAGCAGACCAGTACTTGGTCCCCCACAGTAAAGTCCTGTCCCCGGCTGCGGGCATCATAAGACCATTTTTGGCAGTTGTTAGCTGTGCTTGGGTTCTGTCAAACCGCATCATCAACAGTATAGTCAGGCATCCTCTGAGGTGCTGCAGGTCCTCCAACTCAACCTCCCCAGGAATCTCTGGCTCAGGAAGAGAGCCAAACACCAGGTACACCTGCATACGCAGCTCCCACAGAAGATGAGCGGGGCCGGCGTACACCTGGTGCTCTCCTGAACTGCTGTCCGGTATGCCCACAATGCTAGGGGAAGGTGACAATCCCAGTCGTGCCAGTGCTGGCTGATGAGGATGGCCAGGGTGCGGTTAAAATGCTCCAACAGCCCATCACTTTGCGGGTGAAGGGGGGTGGTCTGCGTTTTGGTGATTCCCAGCTGCCTGCAGACCTCACCTCCCACCTGCGCCCCCGGTCACTGTGGAGTTCCTCAGAGTCACCGTAACAGCAGAAGAACTCCTCCGCGTGTCTCTCAGCAGTGGTCCTGGACCGCATATGCCTCTGGCCACTTTGTGAAGTAATTCATGGCCACGAGAACATAGCAGTTCTCAGCACCAGTGCGGAGGAAACAGCCCAGGATGACAACCCCTACTAGCTCCATTGGAGCCTCCACCAGGTATGGCTGCATTGCCACCCTATACTGGCAGCTTGGCCCCTCCTGGGATATGCAAACATTGCAACAGTGCACAAACAGCTCCAGGTCCTGCCTGCACCCAAGCCAATAGAAGGATTTGTGCAGCATGCTCAACGCTTTGCAATCCTGAAATGACTGGCCCCCACCAACACGGGATCGCTCTCCTGCTCACTGCGCTGTCACTGGTGGTCAATACTGGGGATAGCTACCTCCCCACTGGCTGCCACCTGCAGCATTGCCTCTGCTGCTTGCCCCTGGCTGCCCTCCTTGAGGCAGCGACAGTAGTGACACTCGGTGGCCTCGCAAGGATGGTGAGAGAGGGCGACAGCGTTGCTGTGGTGTCTTCCGGCATGGTGCTGTACCTCAAAGTCATAGCCTTGGAGAGCCTCCAGCCACCCCACCAGCTGCCCCTTAGGACCCCAGAAGCTCAAAAGCCAGCACATGGTTCTTGTGAAGCAGGAACCATCGGCCGAAGAGGAAGTGGCAGGAGGCCTGGACCACGACCAGGAGCTCACAGTGGATGACACAATAGTTCCATTCAGGTGGCTCAGGGTGCGACTGAGGTACGACACAATGTGTTCTCCTTGGTCCCCTTCTGTGACAGCCCTCGTTGCTACTCTCAGCAATAAAGGGGGGTGCTGGATCAGGGTACACCAGCGCCAGGGCCTGGATGAGCGCAGCTTGGACCGCCACCAGCTTCTCAGGGTTCATCGCCACTTTTTTCGCACACACCACGTGCCTCAAGAACTTTGTCTGGCCCTGCAGCAGGCAGCATTTTCTACAGGGCTCCTCCTCGTCAGTTTCCTCTTCTGCCTCGGTGACGCAAGCTTGGGCTCGTGGCACGCGGGGTGACACTGGGATGCCTTGTGAAGCTGAAATTCCTTCTGCCCTCTCTGCCTCTGCCAGTTCCTTGGCCAGCGACAATGGTGATGTCAGGCGAACCTGCTGCTGAAGGCGCTCCAGTGTCTGCGCCTTGACAAAGGCATGGAGGGCAAGCTCTTCCTGGGCTGCGGGTGGGAACTGGGGGTAGCCATGCCAAGCAGAGTGCTGGAGACCTGCTGTGAATGCCCCCAGACTATCTCCCACATGGTGCTGCCTCCTGCCCAGTTCGTCCCTCATTTCTTCCTCCAATGGCCTCTGCTCGAAACACTGCTCCAGTGCCACTACGGGAGCCCTGTAGTCATGCTGCTCGGTTGGCGTTAGGTTGAAGAGGGACCAGAGGGCATCCCCTTCCAGCACCAGGGCAAGGTGCACAGCAGTCTTGTTGGGGCTTCACCCGTTGTGCCATGCAGCAAGTTTGACTTGAGCCAGGTAAGGCACCAGGCAGCTGTACCATTGTTTCTGGGGAGCTTCAGGGTGGACCTTCTGGTGGCATTAATTGCTGGTGCCCGTTGATTCTCCTCTTTCTTCAGCAGCATTGGTGGTGCCTGCCACTTTGCTTGTCCTCCAACGGCGTCTTGGATTCAATGGTGCAGGCTGTGAGGGAGGCAGATGGCACACTCCGCCGTGTACCCCGGGTTGGGGAACCTGGGTACGCTCGCCCCATTGGGGCTCCCTGGAGTGGCACAACACTCAGTTCCCAGGGTCTCCCTCTGGGTCGACATCCTGTCTTCGGGAGTGTGGCCTGGGGGTGCGGGGGAGGCGTACCGCTCAGTTATTCCCTGCTTCTTAAGGCGCTCCATCCGAAGTTGTGGCTCTTCTATTTCGCCGTCAATTTGTAATCCCACTCCTGACACCAGTGTGGCGAGCATTCAGTCCATGATGACCCACAAGAAAAGCTCATTTATCTCAGCTGCTATTTTTATTGCGACAAGCACAATAACAGACAGACTGCCATAGCTCAGTGAGAACTAACTCAGTCACATACAGACAGGGGAGATGATTATTACACAACTCGGTTACGTTCAGGATGGCACACATACAAGTGAGCAACTGTATAACCCAAGCTAAAATAAATGAACTTGAACATCTCACCATAATTCTACTGAATGTGCACACCACTAATGCATTTTAAAACTAGAACAATAAGTAACACTGGCTGCTAGAAATGCTGGGACAAGCTGTTGACCACGCTCCACAATATTTCCTCTCCTTATGGCTTTACAGTTGCCCTCTGTAGGTTTTTTAAAAGCTACCCAATCCTCTAACTTCCCATTAATTTTTGTTATATGTCCTTTCTTTTCCTTTTATGCTGTCTTCAACATCAGTCATTTCATTTTCAAATGCTGTTTGTCAGTAAAAATTAAAAATCTGCAGATCTGGAATATAGAGCAAGACTAAAAAATATTAGAAATACTCAGCAGGTCAGGTGACATCTGTGGCAAGAACAGGATCAATGGGTCCTTAACTTGGTGTGTTAACCTTTTTGCACTTCCCACAGATGTGGCCTAACCAGCTGAGTATTTCCAGTGACACACATCAAAGTTGCTGGTGAACGCAGCAGGCCAGGCAGCATCTCTAGGAAGAGGCACAGTCGACGTTTCGGGCTGAGACCCTTTGTCAGGACTAACTGAAGGAAGAGCTAGTAAGAGATTTGAAAGTGGGAGGGGGAGATCCAAAATGATAGGAGAACACAGGAGGGGGAGGGATGGAGCCAAGAGCTGGACAGGTGATTGGCAAAAGGGATATGAGAGAATCATGGGACAGGAGGCCCTGGGAGAAGGAAAGGGTGGAAGGGGGCAAAAACCCAGAGGATGGGCAAGGGGTATAGTCAGAGGGACAAGAGGGAGAAGAAGGACAGAGAGAGAAAGAATGTGTGTATATAAATAAATAACGGATGGGGTACGAGGGGGAGGTGGGGCATTAGCGGAAGTTAGAGAAGTCAATGTTCATGCCATCAGGTTGGAGGCTACCCAGACGGAATATAAGGTGTTGTTCCTCCAACAACACTGTTGAGCTCGTTGACTTCATTAACTTTGCCTCCAACTTTCACCCTGCCCTCAAGTTTACCTGGTCCATTTCCGACACCTCCCTCCCCTTTCTAGATCTTTCTGTCTCTATCTCTAGAGACAGCTTATCTACTGATGTCTACTATAAGCCTACTGACTCTCACAGCTATCTGGACTATTCCTCTTCTCACCCTGTCTCTTGCAAAAATGCCATCCCCTTCTCGCAATTCCTCCGTCTCCGTCGCATCTGCTGTCAGGATGAGGCTTTTCATTCCAAGACGAGGGAGATGTCCTCCTTTTTTAAAGCAAGGGGCTTCCCTTCCTCCACTATCAACTCTGCTCTCAAACGCATCTCCCCTATTTCACGTACATCTGCTCTCACTCCATCCTCCCGCCACCCCACTAGGAATAGGGTTCCCCTTGTCCTCACCTACCACCCCTCCAGCCTCCGGGTCCAACATAACTTCCGTAACTTAGGCCACCTCCAACGAGATCCCACCACTAAGCATATCTTTCCCTCCCCCCCCCTTCTGCTTTCCGCAGGGATCGCTCCCTACACAACTCCCTTGTCCATTTGTCCCCCCCCCATCCCTCCCCACTGATCTCCCTCCTGGCACTTATCCTTGTAAGCGGAACAAGTGCTACACATGCCCTTACATCTCCTCCCTTACCACCATTCAGGGCCCCAGACAGTCCTTCCAGGTGAGGCGACACTTCACCTGTGAGTCAGCTGGGGTGATATACTGCATCCGGTGCTCCCGATGTGGCCTTCTATATATTGGTGAGACCTGACGCAGATTGGGAGATCGTTTTGCTGAACACCTACGCTCTGTTTGCCAGAGAAAGGAGGACCTCCCAGTGGCCACACATTTTAATTCCACATCCCATTCCCATTCTGATATGTCTATCCACGGCCTCCTCTGCTGTAAAGATGAAGCCACACTCAGGTTGGAGGAACAACACCTTATATTCCGACTGGGTAGCCTCCAACCTGGTGTCATGAACATTGACTTCTCTAACTTCCGCTAATGCCCCACCTCCCCCTCGTACCCCATCCTTTATTTATTTATATTCATACATTCTTTCTCTCTCTCCTTTTTCTTCCTCTGTCCCTCTGACTATACCCCTTGCCCATCCTCTGGGTTTTTTCCCCCCCCTCCCCTTTTTTCTCCCTGGGCCTCCTGTCCCATGATTCTCTCATATCCCCTTTGCCAATCACCTGTCCAGCTCTTGGCTCCATCCCTCCCCCTCCTGTCTTCTCCTATCATTTTGGATCCCTCCCTCCCCCTCCCACTTTCAAATCTCTTACTAGCTCTTCCTTCAGTTAGTCCTGACGAAGAGTCTCGGCCCGAAACGTCGACTGTACCTCTTCCTAGAGATGCTCCCTGGCCTACTGCGTTCACCAGCAACTTTGATGTGTGTTGCTTGAATTTCCAGCATCTGCAGAATTCCTCGTGTTTGAGTATTTCCAGTATTTTCTGTACTTGTTACTGATTATCAGTCCCTAATTTTGAATTTAGAGACTCCACCTGAGAAACTAAATTTCCTGTTATCTCTACAGATGCTACCTAAAGACTTCCAGCATCTTGATGTTTTTGATTTTCATTCAGTATTGAAGCAGTTGTAAATTGTGTTCCCCAGTGGCGTTTCTCTGATGTTAAGACAATAGTAATTAGTTTGTCAGTGGTCTTTAATTGTGGGATCTATTTTTAGCCTGTTGTACAATTTCATAATTGGCAGAAAAATACTTTGTTGCTTTTATCATTGTCTCATTTTAAAACCAAGATTTAAAATGCTACGGGCAAAATGTACAATTGTCTCTTCAATTGTTAATTATTTTGACATAATGATGTCATTTTTTAAAAAAACTGGACAAGGTGTACATAAAAATAGAAACTTTGAGGAAATAATGGACTCTGCTGGCTGGGCTTGTTTGGAATACAGATGGGGCCAGAGACGATTCCACACACAGTGAGAAATTTCACAGTTAGGCTCAGAAACATTAAAAATAACAAATACTTGTGGCCACATTTTGTCTCTTGGCTAATTTCTCAGTGTTATACAGTGGGCCACAGGGAAAAAATGTGTTCTTTTCATCTTGTAGCAGTTTGAAGGATATGAAATGAAATCATGACTTGTTGGGAAGAAACTTTCCAAAACGTTTGTGCCAAAAAGTTGTGTTTTAAGTGTCAGGTGTTAGCAATTTGCCACAGGATATAGCTGCAGTTATAATGTTTATGTATCTGGGCCAAGATGAGTCCCTCAATAGTGATAGTGTGGGAGTTTGCCATAGTATGACCTTTGATTGTCAGGATTTCCATTTCAAATCTTGTTTTTTTATTTCTCAGCTCCTAGTTGAATGTTTTCCTGATCTGAGTGCATACAGGTCTCCATCATCTGAAAAATAGAAAATTAAACATGATGCAAACTTCAGTGCTCATCCCCACTTCTGAACTTATTGTGAAAGCAGATTATTGATGAAACAGTTGAAAATGATTGGGCCTGGGACTCTGCTGAAAAACACCAGCAACAATCTCTAGTGGTTGGGATCATTAGTTTCCCACAGCCACAAACATAACTTTCCCCCCTAATGCCCATTGACTTTGGTTCATCACAACTCATTGATGCAATACTTGGTGAAATGCTACTTTAACATGAAGATCAGCTCACCTGTGGAACTCAACTGTTTTGACTCATATTTGGAACAAGGCTCTGAAGAAATCTATAACTGAGTAACACACACAAAATGATGGAGGAACTCAGCAGGCCAGACTGCCAAAGGGTCTTGGCCTGAAGCGTCAACTGTACTTTTTTCCATAGACGCTCCCTGGCCTGCTGAGTTCCTCCAACGTTTTTGGTGTGTTGCTTGGATTTCCAGCATCTGCAGACTTTCTCCTGTTGGTTTATAACTGAGTAATTATGTTTAAACCCAAACTGGGCATATTGATCAGGTCATTTTGTTGGTTTTCTCCGAACAATCTTTTCTCAATCCATACAGCTCTACCAATCCAGTACATTACAGGAATGACTGATCGATATTACTTCTCAATCTGATGGAACAGCCAGTGCAAGCATATAAAGCAAGGTTGAGTTTCTGTCATGTTTGCCCCAAGCATCTGTAAAAACTTTGGCAGAAAGTTCAAAGTAGATTTCTTATTAAAGTACATATATGTCACCATGTACAACCCTGAGATTCATTTTCTTGCAGGCATTCGCAGTAAATACAAGAACTCAATAGAAACAGTGAATGACCACACCCAACAGGACAGACAACCAGCCAATGTGTAAAGCACAATAAACTGTGCAAATATAAAAAGATTAAATAAGCAAGCAATATATTTTGAGAACATGAGATGAAGAGTCCTTGAAAGTGAATCTATAGGTTGTGGGAATAGTTCAGTGATGGGGCGAGTGAAGTTATTTCTCTAGTTCAAGAGCCTGATGGTTGAGGGGTAATTTACCAACATCCCATTGTACTTCCTTGTGCCTATCTGAAAATTCTGACTCCTACAAAAATTCAAAACTTTTTCAAAAGTGCTGTTGAATTTAATGTAATGAGTTTGTGTTAAGTAAGTATCATTAAGAGTTTTTCAGTAATATATTGTTTAATATCAAGTGTTAATTTTTCATCAAAGTTTATGTGACAGTTGTTAACTCAAAAACCTGGTAATTATAACTCCTATGGATAAAGGCGACTAAAATGTGGACAGCGCATGCTATCTTTGTTACTTTAGTGTTATTTCTCATTATAAAGAGATTGAATGGTTTAGTAAATCCAAGTAGGTTTATTTTGGAGCTGTCGTTGGCTACATATCAGGATCCCTAGTACCAGTACAGTCAGGAAACATTATTGAAGCAGCTTTGGAAAATACAGCAGAAGTTATTTATGATTTCTTATTGTGGGAGAAACAATAATCCAGCCAAGTTGCAAAAGCATTTATATGGTTCCCTTCGGGCTTACTATGAAAAAACCCTGCTACATTGCCAAAAGTGAGTGAGCGTTTACATTCATGATATAACTTCAAAAACATTGAAAGAAATTTGCCTTATGTAACATTGTTTTCAGTGTATCTCAAAAGTGATTCATAGACAATGAATTGCTTTTGTTATGGAGTTGATGTGTTTTGGCAGATGTGGCAATCCATGTTAGAAAGCAATATCTTGTAGAAATGAGGTACATGACTACATTAATCTGTTTCTGCAAGTGGTGATTGAGAGATAAGTGTTAGTCAATAAAACATCCATGAACCACCTGAGTTAAGCTTTCAACTTAGGCTCTGTCTATTTTACTTCCTTTCATGATTGTACTATTGATATTTTTGGTCCTGTTGAATTGTTCATTAAAACTTTTAGAGGTTAATTTTATTTAACATGTCAAAGCCCTTTCCCTGACAGTTGTAAGAAAATTTTGATGACAGCTGAAAAATCTAAACAGTAGTCTCATTATATCATGTTTATATTTAAAAAATATAGCAGCATAATTTTAACTGTGCTTAGCACAATGCAGTTTTGGACCGCTGGAAAATTATGTGTCCAAAATGTATTCACAATTTTCTGATGGACTCTGTTTTTATTTGATGCTGATTTATTTCATCATCTGTGCAGCTTTCACATATCCTTTTGATGCCATCCCCCCCCCACCCAGCCCTTGTCATGTTTAAGTGACTTTCCAGTTTACCACTAATGTAATGTGAATATATGTAATTAGATGAAATGTAATAAGATAAAATAAATGTAATTAGTTACGTTAGGTCAGTGTGTGCTTTATTTTAACATGTCTGGTATGAACCATTCAAGCAAAACATTCAATTGTAATTTTATATTTTGTGCAATGTATATGACAGAGATCTACTGAAAATTAATAATGTTGGATTGTTATCCATTTTACTAATGCGTAAGAAAAGAATTAGAAGGCTCTGTGATATCAAGAATTCATTTACGCTTTTCTCCTGCATTGCTGTACTTAGATCCTTGCGAGATAGAGTGAAGATAAGGTTTGTGTGTGCATGCTTGTTTGTAGAATTTAGCTCAGCTCTGATATTTCTCGACCAGCTGGTTCCACATGTGCACACAGAATGCCCATTAAATCTTACAAGAGAATCTGTTGTACACCACATAAACAATGATTATTAGAATAGATTTGTTATTTTCTGTAATCAGCATTAAAAATTCTAAAACTGAACTGCAAGTAGGAACTATGTAAGTGTATTTGGAACCATACATAATTTACTTCTTTGATTTGAATTTCCTTGAATCTAATGTTGGTAAAATTTCAGAATTTAATTATTATAAACCAATAAAGTTGGATCCATTTCAGTAGATCAACTTGCAATCAAATAATTCTGTTTGTCTAGAAGTTCAATATTAAACCTCTATTGGATCTGCCACTTCTACTTTAAGGAGAACAGGGTCACTGTATACAAATAAAAGATGCAAAACAATTACTACCTCAACAGATTAAAACAAGATAATAGCTTTCTTGTTTTATTTGGCGAGATAAATTATCTCCTTTAAATCATGTCTTTATTGTATTTCAAGACTTAAATTGCTTTGTAAGCTTAAGACACAATACACATTGAATAATAGTTAATGGTGGTGTTTACCCTGTCAAATGAAATATATGCAATTAGTTGTGTTAGGTCAGAATGGGGATTAGCATGCATTTCTATTGATTTTTTTTTAGTATTGAAGACAGGATACATAATTTTGTTACTGTTCTATTCTACTGTGGAATAGATTTTTTAATTATTTTAGGGACTGGCTGTTACAAAATCCCAGTTCATTTATATATGGATATCTATAGACAAATTAATGTAAATTATCTTGGTTACATGGGTAGCATTTAATTTACGTTCACAGAAAATGGAAATACACCTTGAGTGTCATACCTGTATCAGTATATCATCGGTCTGAGCATTTTTACAAACATCTATTTCCTTTTCCTTGCCTCCAGCTCCACTTACGAATTAGGCTTGATTTGGACCTTTCACAGTCAGAAATAATATTACTTATTTCTTATTTTTAATTTCTTAAGAAATTCATATCTTCCATATGCACTATTATCTGACTGTGAGGCAACATGACTAACAAAAGATGTTAGGTGTACCTGTTTCCTCTTTAAATTATTAGAGAGAACATTCATGCAAAAAATGAGAGATGACGGGTTAAGATCATGAAGGATATTGACTTATATTTATTCAATTTATTTTATTATGTAAATAATCAAATAAAACATTGGTGGGGATCGGGGTGGAGGAGGTCATAATCTCGACACAGCCAACCATCTAAGTCAGGAGTGAAGTGCTGGGAGCAATTCCAAAGCCTCATGTTCATTAGTATAGAATTAGAGAACTGATTGATATAAATGCTTCAACAAATGTCACAGATGCAGCTTGGTGTGCCATGTGCAAGTTATTAATCTGGCAGGAAACTGAAATGTATCCCATAGGGTAGTCAGGTGGTGGTTGCAGGATTGAATTGAAGGGAGGGATGTTTTTGGTCCACCTGACCTATTAAATTGTTTTAAAACATGACCTTCATTAACCTATGGTTCTTCTTCAAATATTTCTCGGAGGATGGACTTCTAAAAGGACTCCTCTGATAATGACATCATCGAAAAGCCTGTAGCACCATTTTAAGGAATGATACGATTTGTCTCACATATCTGCTCTTTTCCCATAGACCTGCACATTTCTTCGTCCACGTGGCCAATTTCCTTTTGAACATAGGACATAAAACAGTACAGCTCAGTACAGCCCCTTTGGCCTATGATGTTATGCCAACTTTGAAGATCAATCTAACCCTTTCCTCCCACTTAACATCCATTTTTCTTTCATCCCTGTACTTATCTAAAAGACCTTTAAACATCCCTAAGGTATCTGCCTCTACCACCACTCCCAGCAATGTATTGCATGCACTTTTTGTGTAAAAAAAAACTACCACTGATATCCACTGTATTTTCTATTGATTATGAGGGGGTATAGACAGAGTAAATGTGAATAGGCTCTTTCTACTTAGATTAGGAGAGATAAATACAAGAGGACATGGCTTTAGGGTGAAAGGGGAAAGGTTTAGGGGGAATTTCTTCACTCAGAGAGTGGTGGGAGTGTGGAACGAGCTGCCATCTGAGGTGGTAAATGCAGGCTCACTCTTAAGTTTTAAGAATTAAATTGGAGATAGGTACATGGATGGGAGAGGTCTGGAGGGTTATGGACTGGATGCAGGTCAATGGGACTAGTGGAATAATGTTTTGTCACAGACTAGAAGGGCCGAATGGCCTGTTTCTGTACTGTGGTGTTCTGTGGTTCTGTGATTACCTTAAAATTATGCTCTCCTGTATTAGCCAATGCTACACTGGGGAAAAAGGTTCAGGCTGTACACTCTATCTATGCCTCGTATCATTTTAATAGTGACTGTCAAACTGGCTTCCTTGTTGTCATTTGGCATCAGTGATACTTCAGAGTTATAAATGCGGCTACATTAGACTGGTCCTGGAAATTGATCCAATCACTCAAATGTATGTTAAAAGGCATGAGCATTGGTTGGAAACCAACAATGCAACAGGACACGCAGTCATGTTGAAATCCATACTTAGTGGATTGAAATCTCACCTTTTTTATTATTTGTGGAAATCTTGACTCAGTTCTAATTAAGCACTTGTCAACCTCACAAAACTTTGTACAAATTGGCACTAAAATGAAGAGTAGGCAGAGCAGTACCAGGCAATAGGAAGTGTTTGTCTTACATTGGATGTAAATGCATATCTTTAAGGCTTTGTAGCAGATGCTTAACATTCCATTAGCAGCAAAACACTGCTGATGGGGAGAAAATGTTACTATTTTGCAAGGTATCTATCTTTCCCCTTCAGCAAACATAAAATGGAATGTCAAAGTCAGTCTTTA
Source organism: Mobula birostris (assembly GCF_030028105.1). NCBI lineage: Eukaryota > Metazoa > Chordata > Chondrichthyes > Myliobatiformes > Myliobatidae > Mobula > Mobula birostris. The sequence continues at coordinate 28,675,688 of NC_092385.1, forward strand.
CCTTATCTGCCCAGGCTGCAGCAATCTTAAAAAGAGACTATCAAAGCCTTGTTTCTGTTCTAGAAAGGTGACTAAGAAATTTGCTTCATGCCAACATCCTTGTTAAACATTTCATTTGCGTAATGGTAGGAATCACTGGTTTCTAGCACTGGAACAGGAGTTGGTAGAACATCAGCATCCATCTTCAGCTTTCCGCTGGGGAATGACCTCTGCAGAGTACCTTGTGATTTGCTGGTTGTCCTGATGTTAAAAATGTGGATATCCAAAGCATCATCTTGGGATTTTTCTGGATCCTTATTACTTTATTCTGAAAATTTAATAGCATTTCAAAGTAAGAGTGATATATGGGAAGATAGAAAGAATAAAATGGAATTAATCTAGGAACATTATAAAATAACAGTTTGATAGGCAACACATAGTGAAAGGTTTTTTTCTGTGCATTATGACTCTACTACTCTACAGGTATAGAGAATGGAGTTCAATAACATACAGGTTGGGAACCCCTTATCTAAAATTCTTGGGGCCAAAAATGTTTCAAATTTTGGAATTTTTCATAGTTTGGAATATATAATAAGATAGCTAGGTATTGCCAGCATTATCGAGTCTGAATTTATGAGCTAACAATAAGTAGTCTTTGTCTTACATTCGTTCATTACACATACATATTGATGCAGCCATTCAGCGTGTTAGATTTTCATCAACAAAGATCTTACCACACTCATCAATGAATTTTCCTGCTGCTTTGTGATCAGCAGACCCTTTCCAAAAACTTAACTTCTGCAATCAGCCTGCTGAATATTCACAATTGCCTACAATTTTCAGTTTGTCAAAATCTTTGCTTGTTTCATGATCAGCATACTGTTAAACAGCATAGGTTCACGCCAATGCTGATGAATCTACTCTTTCAATGCACAATTGAGATTTTCATTTTTCACTTTATGCGGTGTTTTTCTATTTTTCATTAACTTACATTCATTACATATGTGATGTCACTTTTCAGAACTGTCTGTGGTGCCCAGTGAGCACCTGCTCATTGCCTGGGAACCTTCCCAATGCCTTGTGGAATTTTCCATTTGTGATGTTATGGCAGTGCTCAGAAACATTCTGGATTTTGGAATTTCACTTAAGGGGTACTCAACCTGTAATTGGACTGGCTGCAATTTTGACAGAATTTCTGTAGAAGCTATCTGACTTCCAATCAAGTGAAGATAGTAGAAAAAAGATACGTGGACAGAACTTCCAATTTTTTTGTTTTCATTCAGAGTACTGTAAGCTGAAAGAAAATAAGCTGATTACATTGAGAACATTACCTTGTTTCCTATCTTTCTATTAAATTGATAAATTTTACATCATGCAATCATAAGTACTGTTCTCAATTAAGGAAAGATCATGTAGGGTACAAAACTATGCAAAATAAAGTTGCTTGTCTGGGGAGCCATATTCAAAAAGTGATTTCCTGACATATACAAAAATCCTTATAAGTTAATAGACTAAATTTGAAATAGAATGAAGTTACTGAGTGCAGAGAGGAAGTACTTTAAATTGAGGATACATGCAAACTTTGTCTAATCATTGCTGATTTAAATTTTGAAGAAATGAAAAAAAATGAGTATGAGGCATGCATATTCAAGCAACAGTTTATCTTTATGACTATGGTCTCAAACCTCCCTGTTTCTGCAATCTGCTTTATCCCCCAAAAATCTCCCAGCAATGGTCTTAACCTCCAAAATTTTCTTCCATTAACCTATTTCCCTCTCATGGAACCGCTTAAAACATGCTGTAATGCAACACATTTGAATTTCTGAAGGAACATTGGTATTTTACTGTATTAATGGTACTGTACTGTATAAATTCTGATTTCTACTGACTTCTTTATTTCCTCATTCTTTAAATATCTTACTGAGTTCAATTCCTTGTTTTAATCAAAAAATAGAAATACAATCTCTCCATGCACCAGTGCTGACAATGCTACAGATGTAGCCACGAGCAAATTTATGAGAGCCTAATTGTACTGGTACTGGTATTTAGAGACAGACAAATCAGATTTTGCAAACCTCAAATGATCACAGATCCAAGACGTTCTGCTCTGGGGCAGTCTATGCTGTACAACTTGTTAGTAGCAAATTAGAATGCATTAGAAATTGAACAACTCTTATTTACAAACTATATGTAAGACACATCACTATAAAATGTCATTTACAGCATGTATAACATTGTTGTCTAATTATTCTCAAATCTTCCTCTCCTTCGTGGATGGCTTTGAATTTATTGTAGATGTAATGATTGCATTAGTGGCATCCTGAAGTCAAAGGAAATGATGATGGAAAATCTGACAGAACTTCTTAATGAGGTAATAGATATACTTGACGAGGGTAATGCAGTTGATGTGGTGCACAGAATATGGACTTCCAGAAGGCATTTGCAAGGGCTTACCAGCCAAGATGAGGCACACATATAAAAGGGACATTAATGTCATGGAAACAAAGATGCACCGAAAGCTTGGTTTCTAAGTTTGTGGATGACACAAAATTTGGGCACTATTTTCATCTCCAGGGAGGATATTGCAAAAAAAGATGGATTTCAGCAGAATATAAGCAGGCATAACATTGGAAATGGCAGATGAATGTGTGATAAAGTTTAATGCCAAAAAAAGTTAAATGATGTGTTTTAGTAGGAACAATGCAGGGTGTTATGCAAGCAAAATTTATTGTAAGTGGCAGGCATGTTGAGGAAGCGGTTTGGGTATTTGAACCTCCATGATATTCTGCGTGGAAATTTAAACTGGAGGTGGCAGTGTTTTTTTTTAATATGAGGTCGAGTTGTGAGCTCGGTATCAACCCGGCATGGATGGAGAGTGCGCTCAGGAGCGGTCTGTCACTGGATCGAACTCGGGAACCTTCATTCTCGAGCCCTGCGCTGATCTCACTGTGCTACCAGACACAATTTCTGCTTTGAGTTTCAGAAGAAAAGAATATAAAGTCAGGGACACAATGCTGAATGTTTATAAATCCTGAATTTAATGGGCCGAATAGCTGTAACCTATGAATTTTCAATGTAAATAAAAAAAGATGCAATTATTAGTATCATATTTAACATTATGTCTTTAAAGTTATGATAATTTGTCATTATTTGTTCTCTTTATTAATATTCATTTTCATCTGCAGAGAAAGAAACTTTTCTGGATCCCTTTGTACTGGGCCGTTTGCTGCCAGTAACTCTTGGAAGTTACTACAGATATTCTGGCTCCCTGACAAAGCCACCATGCAGTGAAATTGTGGAATGGATAGTCTTCAGCAGGCCTATCTCTATTTCCCTTCAGCAGGTGTGTACTGACTAGTAATGCGGAATCTATGGACATGCATTTTATTGCCTCAGCAGTAGATTTTTAAAGTACCATTCATTTAAATAAAAGATGATGTTGTCTTGATACGAACACCACTGACTCTTCTACAGCATATTTCACCACTATTGAATTGCCAGCAAAGATGTGTAGTTGAACAAATTTGCTGTGATAAAAAGGGTGATATGTGTCTGCCGTTATTTACATTTAACTGCTATGATTACTGTTGGGTTAGCTTTATCTTTGAGTAGGTCACTTAACTGATTTCATATTATTAAAGAAGTGCAATTTATAAGCGTATATATTGTTGGGTTTTACTGTCCACATTTACAGGATAATGATTGTGAACATTTTGAATTTTGATATAACTGTTCAAATGCTTTAACAAAACATTCTGATTGATGTATAAGGTTCGTCCATCATCATCGATGAAGACCTCGACACCATTCGTATTTTTTTTTACAAGGTCGAGTTGCTAGCTCAACACTCAACCCAGCACGGATGGACAGGGTGCAAGGGGGCCAGCCGGATTCGAACTCAGGACCTCTCACCCCGAAGTCCAGTGCTGATGCCACAACGCCACCAGCCGGCTTTAATGGTGTTGAGACTAGCGCTTGATTTGGATTTAAGTGAGGGAGAGTTGCGCAGCGTCAGCCTCACTCTCTTCCCAATTCCCATTTGGATCCAGTGGCAAGACAAGAGTCGAGACGGCTGGAGATGGGTCTAGGCGCAGTGGATGACCAGGACATCTTCTGTGTCTTGTCCTGCTCTACATGTTCCACGACGCTTGCAGAGACCGCCTTCTTGACTATTGGACTTTACATTGGTCTTGTCCGCTCAATCCGCTGGAGTCTGTCTTCCAATGCTGGGATAGACAACTCCCTATCTCACCGAGGGTTTGAGACCCGTCGGCTACCCTCACCTGGTTTAGCCGACTTGTCGAGGCCGTTGCCCAGGGTGTGGTTGCTCTCGCATGCAAACAGCTACGGGGAGCCACAGGTGAGAGCTGAGGGCCAGGTGGGGACCAAAGCTGGACAGACGACCTGAAAAGGACACGACATGTTCCCCCACCAGAGGTGCTACCCCTCCCTGACACCCCATACACCCCGATTAATGTATTAAAATATTGGATGGCAACAGAAAAATGTCTTTTTGGCACAGAATGTGCATATTCTTGTCACAATAGTTTCTTCGCATTGCAGTACAGCATTTTTTTTTTAGAAGGGATTATTTGGTCCCAAGTACCCAACTCAACATGATGCACAGCAGATCAAGGTTGCTGCAGTGTGTTGAAAGGACTGGTTTTGTTTTCAGTAATTATGAATGCAGATATTTTCAAGGTGAATTTTAGCAATTAACCCTGTTGCAAGGACAAATTATTTCTGATAAATTTATGGACTACTTGGCAAAATTCTGTATCTGCAATGTCGTTAGGAACAAAATCATTCTAAAGACATATTTGAGTAAATTTCTAGGTTTTTTTCACACCAAGTGATGGGTGTGTGGAGTACACTACCAGGGTAGTGGTAGCAGCAGATACTTTTAGCTACTTCAACAGGCACACAGATTAAATAAAAATGGAGTCTATGTGGAAGGGACAGGTTTGATTGATCTTAGAATAGGTTAGAGAGTCGGCACAACATTGTGGGCCAAAGGGTCTGTACTGTGCTGTACTATTCTATTTCGATATTGTTCGAAGTGATTTCAGGACTTTTTCAAAATTATTTTGTTAATTATGTGTCTGTATTCTTAATTTTTTTTTAAGCCACGGTCTTGTGGTTAGTGGAAAAGTGATAGTACAAACTATGGACCATAAAGAAATCTACTTGCCAAGATCTAGTGGTCTGTGTGCCAGCCAGTTCTCTTTTCCTGATGTCATTTCTTGTTAGGTAATATCTCCAGGGAATCACATGACGTTATCTAATAAGCTGAACAGACAGTCATGTCAACAAATTCCACAGGCAGAAAAGCAGGAAGCAACTTGTACGATTTTAATTATTTACTGAATAACTGAAATATAATTAAAATATTTATATGGGGAATTGACAGTTCACATCTGTAATTTATGTAGTTTTAGGGCCAATAGCTTATATTTATAATTATGGCTGACTACACCATGAAAAGCCCAATTATATCTCAAGTCCAAAGTACCTTTATTAACGAAGTATGTATACTATATACAACCTTAAGATCATGTCCTTGCAGGCAGCCACAAAACATGAAACTCAATACAACACATTAAAAAAAGACTGTCAAACACCCAGTGTGCAAAAAAAAAAGAAAAAAAATCATGTGGACTATAAAAACAAAACAAATAATACCCAGAACTAAAGTTCATGGAAGTAAATTCGCAGCCACAAAGCCAGTTCATCTCTGCAGCTGCTCCAGGAGTCCATTAGTGGCAGGCTACAGGCTCAGTTCGATGCAAAGACAAATAAACCTCACAGAGCAGCAAATGCTGGCCCCTCCTTCGCTCTGGCCACGACACCCTGACCTTTTCAATATGACCCGGAGCTTAATTTGGCGAAACATCGTTGCACTTGGAGCCAGGCTCTGCAGCTTCGATTTGGCCCCAAGTCCGCATCAGTAATGGCCAAACATCAGCTCCTTCAAAAGATTTCACATTTTAATATCCAAGATAACTCAAGTGCATAAGATTACATAGTGCAGAGCTAGATAATTCATTAACGATGCGCAGCTCTGCAATGATTTTCAGTTTTGCTTTAAATTATTTTGTCTCAATCACTTTCATTCACAATTTTCTTTGCAGGTCCTTGAGATCTTTTTGCATTTTCTTAACTAATTCTAATTTAGTTTTGTATGATATTACCATAACTTTGGTTAACTACTTGTAAGGTGCCTCATGTTATTGCAGGAAGTAAAACTGATGAGTGTGCTTGAAAGGAAGTCAAAAGTCAGGATTATTATCATTTAAAAGTTTACTTGCAGCAGCATCATAGCAACATAATAAAAGCATAACACTCAGAAGAAAAGCATGTTAATGATAAAATACAGTACTGTGCAAAAGTCTTAGGCACATATATATAGCTAGAGTATCTAAGGACTGTATTTGTTGACATAGAGCAGAGTTTGTATATCTGGCAGCAGTGATGGATGCTAGGAAGGCGAGAGTAAAGCGCCAGGAGGGAGGTGTGGGATAAGTGGCAGAGAAGGAGTTCCAGGTGGGGGTTGGCACGGGTGCAGATGCAGCGAGTCCAAACATTTGGTGTATTGATCATTACAGAATGTCTCTCTGGTGCTTTCCATTCCCCTGACTCTCCCTTCCCTTTTTCCCAACCACATTTCTCCCTGCCGCCTTCCCACTCCCAGTCCACAATAAAGACCCATATCAGAATCAGCTTTATCATTACTCACATATGTCATGAAATTTGTTTTTTTTTTTTGCAGCTGCAGTACAGTGCAAGATATAAAGTTACTACAGTATTATGAAAAAGTACTAGGCACCCTACCTATATATCTGTGCCTAAGACTTTTGCACAGTACTGTAATACAAAATTGTTCAATAAAGAACACATAAGAATGAAGTAAACAATACCCATTGTAGTGAAAAGTAGTCATGGTGTTGCTGTATTAAGTTTATGCAGGTTGGTTCGAGAACTGAATAGTTAAAGGCAAGTAGCTGGAGGCTAAAGCATATTCTGCCCCTGCTTTGATTGTAGGCTTCAGCCAGCAAACCCTATGAGTGTCCCACCTGGTCTGCATTGAATCAGAATCAGGTTTACCATCGCAGGCATATGTAATGAAACTTGTTGTAATGCAATACATAATAATAGAAAACTGTAAATTGCAGTAAGAACTATATGTACTATATAAGTTAAATTAACAGTGAGGTAGTGTTCAGGGGTTCAATGTCCATTCAGAAATCTGATGGCAGAGGGAAAGAAGCTATTTCTGAATTGTTGAGTGTGTGCCTTCCAGGATCCTGTACCTCTTCCCTGATGGTAGCAAACAGAAGAGGATATCTCCTGGGTGATGGGGATCCTTAATGATGGATGCCTTCTTTTTGAGGTATCACTCTTTCAGGATGTCCTGAATGCTGGCGAGGTTATTGCCTATGACTGAGTTCACAACCTTCTGCAGCTTATTTCGATAAGGTGCACTGCTGCCCCCTATACCAGACGGCAATGGCAGCCAGGTAGAATGCTGTCCACAGTACATCTGTAGAAACTTGTGAGTGTCTTTGGTGATTTAGAAACAGAAAACCTACAGCACAATACAGGCCCTTCAGCCCACAAAGCTGTGCCGAACATGTTCCTACCTTAGGAATTACTAGACTTACCCATAGCCCTCTATTTTTCTAAGTTCCATGTACCTATCCAAAAGTCTCTTAAAAGACCCTGTCGTATCCACCTCCACCACCGTTGCTGGCAGCTCATTCCACGCACTTACCACTCTCTGCATAAAAAACCTAGCCCTGACATCTCCTCTGTACCTTCTCCCCAGCACCTTAAACCTGTGTCCTCTTGAGGCAACCGTTTCAGCCCTGGGAAAAAGCCTCTGACTATCCACACGATCAATGCCTCTCATCATCTTATACACCTCGATCAGGTCACCTCTCATCCTCCATCGCTCCAAGGAGAAATTACCAAATCTCCTCAAACTCCTAATAAAATATAGCTGCTGTCATGCCTTCTTTGTAACTGCATCGATAAGCTGGCCCTAGAGTAGCTCCTCAGAGATGTTGACATCCAGGTACTTGAAATTGCTCACCAATTCAACTACTAATTCCACACTGAGAACTGGTGTGTATGTGCCCTCATCTTACCTTTCTGAAGTTCACAATCAATTCTTTGGTCTTACTGATGTTGAGTGCAAGGTTATTGCTGTGACACCACTCAACCAGCTGATCTATCTCACTTCTGTATGCCCTCTCATCACCATCTGAAATTCTGCCAACAATAGTTACATTGGCAGCAAGTTCATAGATGGCATTGAGCTGTGCCTAGCCATGTTTGGAGAATGAGTAGAGCAATGGGTTAAGCACATATTCTTCAGGTGCACCAAGGTTGATTATAGCTAACTTCTCTCAAGGCTGTTGTTAGTGGCCCAGTGGTTCCAAACTTTGCATACCATTAGTATCATTGTTGTGTCACCTCTGGTAGCCTCCATGCTGCTGTGGAACTCCTGGAACAAGAAGAGAAACTTTGTCAACTTTCAACCAGATCTTGTAAATTCTATTCCTGCCAACCCTGTTCAAAGCCAATAAGTGTGACATAGACAGCTGCATGTTGTTCGCAGCTTCTTTTTCTTGCAATGATTATATTGTGAAAGACATGCCAATTGTGGAATATCCAACTGTAAATCAATACTGAGCTTGAAGTGAAGGATCATAAGGGCAAAAAATAGCTGTAATAGACTGATAAATCCACCAAATGCATATTGAAGTCACAGACCTCACTAAGAGAAGACTTTTGGAAACTGGACCACCATACTGTAGATTAAATAGTCATCATTTCTGTGATTCTAGAAGACGTGATAATTAACCAAGGATGTAAGTGTTAGATTTATGGTCATTAAGCATGTCATCATTGCTTGTCCCCCTTTGGTATAAATCAATGAGAGCATCATGTAGTTGGATTGAACTGGAATCTTTTTTAAACTGTTTTTTTGACAGGTAAGTCATCCATTTAAAATGAGCAGTTGACAGCTTCATACAACAGCAAAATTAATTCCCAGCTACAATAAATCATCAAGAAAAGAAACAAATTTGTTGTTCATTGTGATTCCATAGTCCAGTGGTCCCTAGTCACCGGGCTGCAAGGAAACGATATGAGTCAGCTGCACCTTTCCTCATTCCCTGTCGCGCACCATTGAACTTTAACACCCCCCCCCCCCGCTTGGTTGGTTCACAAGAATATTATCAATATTAAACAGGTCCACGTGCAAAATATGCTGGGGACACCTGCCATAGTCTGTTTGGGTAATGGCTGTGAGTATTGAGGAACAACAGTGTGGCCTTGATTAAAATGGCCAACATTTGTAAGCTGATGGTCTCAAATAACTGCTGCGTTCACCTGCAAATACACGCACAGAGATGATGGTTAATTGTCTCAGCTACAGGATTTTTCTGCATGATTTTCTCAAGGTGTCATTCTCTGCCCAAACATTTTTAGTTGCCTTATCATTGACCTCCATTTCATTGAAAGGTCAGAGATGGCCTTATCATTGAGCTCCATTTCATTGAAAGGTCAGAGATGGCCTTATCATTGACCTCCATTTCATTGAAAGGTCAGAGATGGGGATATTACTGATGATTGCACAGTGTTCAATTCCATTCGGAGCTCTTTGAATAATGGAACAGTCAGTGTCTGTATGCAGTAAGATTTCAACAACATTCATGCACAGATTAATAAATGACCTGTACTCTTTTCGTGATGTTCAATAGCATTACCAGTGCTAAGTCCCCCATGGTGAAACCTTAAATTTAATGCTGATCAAAAATTTAACTGTATCAGCAAAGTACAGAACATGGCTATGAAAGTATGTCAAAGGGGTGCTGGCACAAACAACTGATTAATTGATCTCAGAAGTTTTTCGACCTTATAAAGTCCAGTTCAGGAGCATTACCTGAATTACTGAAGCATCCAAGACCATTAAAGATTGGCACCCAGACCATCACACCACTACCTATAGTGCAGTTTGTACCATCTACAAAATGTATTACAGCAACTCACCAAAACTGTTGAAGCATTCAAGTCTGCAATCTTTACAATCAACATGTACAAAGACCAAAGTCACTTGGGAACATCAACTACTCCAGAATTATGTTAGATGGTACACTATCCTAACTTGGACATAGCACTGATGGAAACAATGTATTTCTAAATCTTAGAATTCATTCAGAGAATACCTTCAACACAAGAGTTATAATGGCTCAAGAAGGCAATTTACCAACAATTCTCTGGAGTAATTAATGGCACAGAACTGAATCTGGCCAGACCACATCCTCTGAAATACTTAAACTCATTTCAATAAAATGACAAACTATTTTTGCTTCCCAAATTACTGTCAGTCATCTTATTTATCTATTAAAATATTAAACTGTTATAGGATATAATTGTATCATTTTTAATGCATGCATTTCTAAATGACAATAAACGAGGACTGAGTGTCCTCATAATCTAAAAAAAAAATCAAGTGTGCAACTTAAAATGTTGATAGAATTATATCTTATCCTGCTTCACCCAACACCTGGGTGGGTGTAGTTAAATTAAAGCAGAACTCCCATCTCAGTCAGAAGGTGCAGGGTGGAAACATTACTTTAAAAAAGTCATGGGTAATGGAAACTGCAGGTTTAGCTCTGAATTCCTGATGGACACTCAGGGGATGCAAGCCGTCTGTCAGTACCTCAACTTTCTGTCTTAAATCTACCACTATTTTATATATGAAAACATGTATCATTGAATATCTGATATACATATAATATGTAATATAGGTCCTCCTCATGTTAAGTATACCAAACTTAAAAACAGCCCATCCGTACAAATGAATGGAGATTGCTAGGATGGATGGAGGTGAATTTTCCTGTTGTGGAACTGCAGGCGTTTTCTCCAGGATGGAAGTGGGGCATTCTCACATGCCTTTTCTCCCAATCCCGATCCCTCACCTATAACATGCAGGGGCTGGGTCTAGCTGAGTAGAACTAGGTATGCTGACTCACTCACTCACACAGTGAGTCAGTGATGCTGTCTAGCGCTCCCCTTCCTGCACCTGCTTGCTGTCCCATCATAGCTGTTTTTGTGAGCCTTTCCCACACACTTTTTGTTCATTTCTGACTCACAAACAGTTTGGATTTACACAGTTTTCAGGAACAGAACTCTTTTCTAACCTCAGGGGGTTGTAATTCTGAATTATGAACTGTAAATTTCAAACTGATTATTTAAATATCTTTTTCTGTGTAGTACTCTATCTTGGGTACATCTAAAAGAAATTACTTTTGAATCTGCATTGTATTTTTTAAAAATCCCCTTATATTTCACAAATACAGCAAATAAACCTTCAAGTTATCTCAGTATTTTGAAGACGGAAGTGTTATTTTTGCAATGCTAATACAGTGTCTTGAAAAAGTATTCCGCCCCTAACCCTTTGTTCACATAAATAATATTACAACCAGGGACTTGATCAGTTTAACTGAGAATTTTTATTTGTGCTCCTTTTTTCACCGTAGAGCCTCAAAAACAGGGAAAGTTGTAAAACATTAGAAAAACATTAAAATTATGCCATGTGTACTGCTCAAAAAAGTATATCCTTGCCCATAAAGACTTTGCAAAGCATTACATAGAAAATACTGTAAAGTTGTGGAAGAAGATCATGTGGTCAGATGAGACAAGCATGTAACTTTTTAGCCTCAACACTAAGTGGTATGTGTGGCATAAATTTAAAGGTGTGCATCAGCCTGGTAACACCAACCCCATTGTAAAATATGGCAGAGGTAGCATCATGCAATGGGAATACTACCCTCTGCCAGAAAACTTAAACTGGGAGGAAGTCATCTTTCAGCAGGACAATGACCCAAAGCACACTGCCAGAGCAACCATGTTGTGGTTTCAAATGAAGAAAATTGATTTTCTTGAATGGCCCAGTCAGAGTCCTGACCTTAACACAATCGAACATCTCTGGGAAGACCTCAAGTCTGCTGCTCACTGCCTCTCCCCAACTAACCTAGCACAGCTTAAACATTTTGCAAGGAGGAATGGGCAAATCTTGCTCCATCACATTGTGCAAAGCTAGTAGAGACTTACTCAAAAGTCTACTGGCTGTAATAGCTACGAGAGGTGCTTCAACTAAGTACTGAGCAAAGGGAAATTAATACTTTTGAACTGCTGACATTTCAGTTTTTAATTTTTTAGCTTTTCATGCTTTACAATTTCCCCTGTTTTTTGGGCTGTGTTGTGTGGGGGAAAAAGGAGCATGTGATTCATAAATAAAAATTCTCAGTTAAATTGATCAAAATCTCTGCTTGTAATACTCATTTATGGGAACAAAGGGTTGGGGCCTGAATACATTTTCAAGGAATTGTATATCTTTGCTTAAGGGTAGCTAAAATGCATTGGTCCCACAAATAACATTCTGTGATACACTCTGAAACCTGATATTACTTGTAATGCATATTGTTTCCTTGGTAACAAATCAATAATTTTAACAAAAAGGGCAATACACTACATGCTATGAATTGATGTGTGCTTCTCAACAATTATCTTTCGACTGGTTTGTATGCATATTCTGTAAAATTAAATAATGATGCTCAGATTTTTAAATTAAAATTCTTGAATTTGACAGAACAATGTTATGCTTGAAATGACAGCATCTACTGTTCGATTCAGGTTTAATCTTTCCACACAGCATGGCAAGTAAGAGTTGGATAAGATTGTTTGGCTTTATTTCTGTGGGGAGCTCAGCTTCCTCTATAACCTATCATTATTGGCATCATGACTTCCTGGAATTTTACATCCTACTTATTTCATTATGAATGATTTATTCACTGACAAGTATTAATTTCTTCCCATTTGATTGTTCTGTACAGCTGGAGGCCTTTTATACCATATTTACAACTGAACAGCAAGATCACGTCAAATCGTTAGAATACTTGAGGAACAACTTCCGCCCACAACAGAATCTGAATAATAGAGTGGTCTACAAGTCAGTAGTCAAAGGCTCCTGGAGCCAAGTAACTGAGAACCCTGGGATCCTACATATCACTGAAGGTAATTTTGTTTTCTTTTAAAGGTTTTAAATCAAATCACTGCACTAAAATATTGGAGGATAGGATGTGCTTTCAGAATCTTAAGACAAGTTAGAATGCAGTCTTGTAGAACCACACACAAATTTATCTGAATTGGCTTTGAAAAGGAATTTACTCCAAGAGGGAGTACAAATTTTTATTACATTTTCTGAATTTTTATGTCGGTCTCTTTGAAGTTAATGAATTGAAGATGGAGTATGATCTACTTAGTTTCAGATCATGGAAATCAGCATACCTAAAATTCCTTGCCGTCAAAGTCTGTTGAAAATATTGGTGAAAGTTTGGGTGTGTTATTAAACTAGTGGAACAACACTACATTGTACCTTGATGTCTGTGACAAAAATAACCAGTTTGCCATTAAGTAAAAGCTAATAACTATTTATTAAACTTGAAAAGAGAAGAAAAACCAAAAATTTCTGGCAAAGCAATGAAGCAAATTTGCAGTTAACATTTTATAATGCACTTCTCCACAGGAGATTAAAAATAAGGAAATGCTATTTGGTTGACTTGAAAATGGGTTATATTCCATTTTATTTTATAACAATTGATTTTATGAATTTTAATATAATTTATGGCATGGTCCGCAATTTTATGCAAGCAACAATATGTTCAGGAGTCGGTTTCAATTTTCAGAAGCAATAAGCACATTTTGATTCTTTTCCTTTGTCTACATAGTAATTTCTTCTTGTGAGGGAGCAATCCTGGTTGGACGTTCTTATTAACCATCGGATCATAGAGAGTCCATGCCAGCCATCAGCCTCCCAGTTAAATTAATCCTACATTAATCCTTTTTTTATTGCTGAAGTGCCTGCACAGTGGTAGTGATCCCATGGAACACAAAGCTCAAGATGACAGCACTTGTTCTCCTATCCTGCCATTCTGCCAGTTCCCGTTTTTTCTCATCAAGCAGCTGTGGCAAACTTTTGCAGCCTATGCCTCTTTTATGCCCTCAGATCAGGATTGATGGAATTAACTATTAAGAGCACCTTAGCAGCCAGTCCAATGTGAATGTGGCCCTTACCTTGGTCTGAGGATGGATTTGAGGCTGCTATAGGATCAGATTTCACAGCAGATTGAAGTGCAGATGCTCCTGAATGAAGTTAAGGTAGGGAAATTAATCTCTTAAAAGCTGCTGGATTTATCTTCCACCAAGAGGCCTTTTGCCACTCATCTCTTTCCAGGAGATTCCCTGCTGTGTGTCGTCTCTTTGTCTCAGTCTTACTGAGTTTAAAGAGAAATGCCGATGTCCGTCCATGAATGATTTGTGCTGTTGTCATTTAGTCATCAGAAAATCCTTCAGCACTTGCTACATCATTCTTTGCACTCTCAAAGCTCCTGTTTTTCAATATGTGCCAACTCAAGAAATGGCCAAACATTTGTAGAATCATGTAATAGCCAATAGATTTCATAAAACAAGTAACAAACGATCTCTTTTTCAGCAACACACAATCTATTTGAGTGACTCTGCAGGTCCAACAGCAGTGATGAAAGAAAATAAACTGTCAAACTTTTAGGCCAAAACCCTGCATCAGGACTGAGAGTGAAGAGGCAAGTTGGCCAGCATAGAGAGAAAGAATGGTGTGAAAAGACTCTGAGGCAATTGCTAAAGTGAGGAGAGGTATATAATGACAGGCCAGTATTGAAAGGTAATGGAAGTGAGTAGGGATGGAGTTGGGAGGTTAAGGCAAGTGAATGATAAGTTGGAAGCAAAGAGCAAGAGGTAAGTGACAGGGTGGGCTGGGGGAAGGGAGAGTGAAAATGAGAGACAGCTGCTTGAGGGAGATAAGCACAAACATCAGTACTAGATACTGATAACTAAAGGAGGTGCAATGAGAACCATTAAAGGAGAAGAAAAAGGTAAATCAACACTCACAACACGCTGGAGGACTGACGAAGGGTTCTGGCCCTAAACGTCGGTCAATCTTTTCCACAAATGCTGCTCGACCTGCTGAGTTCCTCCAGCGTGTTGTGAGTGTTGCTTTGACCCCAGCATCTGCAGATTATTTTGTGTTTAAAAGGTAAATCAGACAGGAGATTGGTAGTGGTGTGGGCAGAAGGAGAAACCTGTGAGAAATTGGTGGATGGAGGAGGGGAAGGGACAAAGCTGAGTGAAGGGGTAATTGGAAAGGAGAGGTAAAAATGAGAGGCTTGGAGGGTCAGACGGAGAATGAGGTCAAGAGAGAACAAGGAGGTGGGGAGAGGTTACTTAAAATAGGTAACCTCAATATTCATGCCATCGAGATAGACTACTCAAGCAGAACATAAGGTTTTGCTCCTTCATTTTGCAAAGTGCTTCGTCCTAGCAGTGGAGAAGTTCAAGGTTAGTGTGGGAATGGGGAAGGAAGTTGAAATTATCTGCAACTTGATGCCTGGGATGACCGGTACAAACTGAGCATAGATGTTCTGCAAAACGATTGCAGAGTCTGCGCTTGGTCTTGCTGATGTAGTGGAGGCCACATCGGAGTGCGAGAGGGAGTAGATAAAGTTGAAGCCCTTTTTCAGTTCCAGTGTAGGGTCTCACCCAAAAAATGTCAACCATCATTTCCCTCTACACATGCTGCTTGACCCACTCAGTTCTAACAGTTCTTCAGATTTTTTTTTGCTGCAGATTCTAACATCTGCAGTTATGTTTCCATCCCTTTTTATGGTTTAAGTTAGATGGAAGGTTTTTCAAGCTGCTTAATGGATTTTCAAACTAGAATGCTAAGCAGGTTATGAGCTGGAATATTAAGTAATCTGACAACATGGCATCAAATTTGTGCTGAACACTGAGGTCACAGTTTGTCTGGTCTTCTCTGTATATATCAAGTGAGTCTGCATTGCATTTATGCTCATCAAAGTGGTTTTTTGTATGGTTTACTTCACAACTGTGCATTTGCACAGACCGGAAATCTATGGGCAATCTAACAGAAACTGGTCAGAATTCTTCTATGGTGATTAATCTCAAGTTGAAAATTTGAAATTTAAACTACTTTACTAGGTCATCCAAGGTTACATTAAACATGGTCTTCAGCCTTCTGCATAAGCCTATGATCAATGAGTTGAGATAGTAATTGGTTTAGCAAATTGCAGGCCTGGTGAAAATAACTCCAGCAAAAAGTTAGATGAAATCAATGCTGTTTTACATATTTGTATTGACACTTGTTCCAAGCTCAAAGTCCCATTCATTTATGGTTGTGGAAACCAGGTATCATACAAGAGAAAGAATATAGAAAACAGAAATCTCCATTTTAAAATTGCTTTGTTACAATTATTACATAATTCAGAAATAGGCCATTCAGCCCAGTTACTCAAAGCTAGTGCCCATCTTCCACTTAGCCGCACCTCATTCTTACTCACCCATGAGTAGCATAACTTTGTATTCCATTCTCCCTTAAATCTATCTGTTCCTTAAGTGGTGTAATACAATTCACCACATATGTCAAATGTTCCCTGCACTGTCTTAGCTTCATGGCTTCTAACTTTGCTCTTTCCTTTCAAATGGAAACTTATAGGGAAAGTAGTTCTAGCCTGATCTGTCTTAATCTATTTCCACATAGACTTTTGTCTTAAACCTTGCTCCTTCCCCCAACACCCCCTCCATTTTGAAGAACAAAAGCATGCAGTTCGCAGTTCACCCGGTACTGCGGAAAGAGTCACTTACCCAAAATATTAACTGGGCTCACTTTCCACAGATGTTGTTTAGCTAGCTGAGCTTTTACAGCATTTATGTTTTTGTTTCATTTTTTGATTGTGTTCCCTATAAGCAGTTCCGCTAATCTGAATGTGCTAAGAATAAAACTGAACAAAGGTGGCAAACACTAATTTTACCCCAGCATTCATTGAGCAACTTTCTGATGTGTATTTAATATTCCAGTAATATGTGAGAATTATTGTAAATATATTGTTTGATTAAGCATTCTTTATTGTTTAAATAATACATTGTGGGTTATATGTAAAAGTATGTAAATAGCATACATCATCACGCCGCCATGTGCAATGTGCGTGCCTCACTTAAGTAAAAATGAGTATGTACGAATTATCTCCTGCTCCCTGTTTTTCTTTTAATTAGTTCAATATTTTTGAGTTACATACATAACAGTGGTGATGAGGTATTTTTAAAACAAATCCAACTATACCTATTGAAGTGCAGCAAAAAACAATTGAGTTAAAAGAAGTGCAGCACTTTTTTTCCTTCGGGGCAGCACATTTTCTTTGCAAAAGGAAAGATGATCAAGTAAAAAAAAGAGCAGAAAATGGAAGAATTCATTGATTCATAAACAGTACCGAGTGATAATAATTATCAATTAAAAAGGAGCTGAAATGGCTGGCTACATTGGAAATATACATCCATTTGATTGCTCAGCAGATAACTGGCTCATGTATACTGAGCTAGTTGATCAATATTTTGAAGCAAATGAAATAGCTAATGAGTCAGTTTTACTGAGGTTTAAAGGCACACAGTTTGCTTGGAAATGTAACTGCTCCAAACAAACCAGCCTAACTGAGCTTTGCTGATATCATGAAAGTAATACAAGAACACTTGGACCCAAAATCATTGTTCATTGCAAAATGGTTTAGGTTTCCTAAGCAGAATCAAAAAGAAGGGGAGATCATTTCAGTGTACATGGCTGAACTGAAAAGATTGTCTGAGCATTGTCAGATCATTGGTGGACTTCATTACGCACCAAGAGATCATTTAGTTGTAGAATCTTACAAGAAAGGATTTAAAAATGGCTCATAACTGATGCAGAACTTACACTTAAAGAGCAGTTGAAATTATTGTATCAATGGAAACTGCAGACAGAGATGCAATTGAGTTGCAGTCAGCAATGAAAGTGAACATGAGCAGTGCCTGAACAGAAACTGGCATAGCTGAACAAATTGTGTTACTTGAATGAAGTGTGTTTATATAACCTCCTGACCTCTTGCAATGAACTGCTTTCCAAACTCTTCCACTGAGGTTTCCAGCATTACTTGTCTCATGTCTATGTTTGTTTACAAAATTAAATTAAATTCCTTATTTCGTAATCTTCACATATACACAAAAGCATACAAAAATATTAATTCCAGCCAATGTCACTACGATAAATAAAGCCAAAAAATGTCGACCTTTAGTTGCTTAACTGATGCAAAATCAAAGACTGGAACTTATGCCTATTGCAAAGGATTTTAAACAGTGGTCTTAAAGGATAACCTTTCCACATAAATACTTTCTGCAAATGTACCTCATTTAATGGCATAATGTGTCATATGCTCCTGGACCTTGTGTGCTAGTTTGTAATGTTTAATGCAAGGAATGAATACCGTATAATTTCGCTTTACTTTGTAGAAACTACAATCAGACTTGGGGTTTATATTTTAATTGCTTGCCTTTTGCGAGAAATATAAAATTAATTTGAATGTAGCAAGCCCTATTATTGTGTACGGTGCCAACAGCTGCTGAATTCATTATTCTATGCGCCACTGGTGACGCAGAATTGAAAAAGATAACATGATTTAAAAAGAACATTGAAAGTCATCATTATAGATTCAGTTTCCTCCACAGCTTGCTGTGATAATAGATCGAATAAACTCTTCTGGGATTTCACATGTTTGACCAATTGAATTTCCACTTTATCACTTAATTGAATTGTGTCTGTTAACTATTCTGGCTAAATAAGATTAGCGCAGTGACTTTAGTACAAAACTGATGGTTTTCAGAGCATGGAACTCAATATGACAGCATCAATAACAGTTAATGCTTGTTTATACAATTGTTGGATGACCTGATCATGGATCAGAAAAACTTTGAACTTCCTAAATAATTTCTTGAGTATAAATTCCACCATTCTCTGAATTCCTTTGCACATATGGGCTGTCCAGGCTTAGTGATATTCTTCACCAGTAATTCCCTGTCTGCACTTGGTATCAAACATTTCACAGAGAACAGCAGCAGAATGCAAACTTATTGCTGTTTTCCATAATTCAGAATTGAGAATTTGCCTGCTGATTCTGGTATTTGAACATGTACTTAAATGGATTGTGGCAGTGTTCTTGGTTAACTGTAAATTAAATTACTTCTTTTTGATTATTTGAAAATTTGCTTATTTTTAAGTTATTATATTTAATAATATGTAAGTGTAAGTATTTAAGTGTTTTTAAAGTTACCACATTTTAGGGTATTTACAACTCATTGATTTTTAATAGTTCTTGTGAAGTTTTTGAGAACTTGCCATTCAGAAGCATTTAATATCCATGACCTACAGAGCATACAGTCAGTAAAACAGTCAACATTTATTTTCTGCTATTTCTACAAGAAAGCATTATATCATGCATATTCTTGCCGATGCATAGGACCATGCTGTTTTCAATTGGGATAGCTTTGACCAGCATGTTTCACTGTTAGTAAACTATATACCACAAAATCAGCAGCAAGTCATTCACTACTAATAGAAAGTCTTTGGCCATTGAGTATTGGTTCATACTTATGATAAACCCTAGATAAACTGGGTTTTGAAGTCAAATGAGAATCTTTACCTTCTCAAGTGCAATGATCTTTGAAGACAAATCCTTTGTACTTTGTAGATCTTAGTAAATTTTTAACCAATCAACATCTCTGCATGTTGAATATACTAAAGTTACTCTAGGAAGCTTTTGCTTTCCACTCTTTCTGTGTAAAAGTATTATCAAGCTGACACTATGGGAATTTGCATGTATATATTTATAATGGGATTAAATTAGGAGCTTAATATGTAAAAAAAAATCTAATCCTCTTCATTAGAAATTACAAATGATATAAACCCCACTGATGACATCAGATAAGATGGCATAAACTAGCTATTGATTCAAATTATGAGGTGATTAAAGGAACTCTTTCTCATTGCATACTCTGGGATCAAAAACAAGGTACCTAGTAACTTCAAAGCATTTGTTGTTTTACTGAGATTAATTAACGTCAAGGAATACAAGAGAATTTGATTACATTGTGGTGCCATGACTCTCTCAGAAGCAAAACTAGCCTCTCTATCAGTGACTCTGATTCCCAAAAGAGTTGTTCAGTGGATTCAGTCTTTAGTCTGAATATTCTTCTGTTCTGGTGTCAGTCATTACTTATTACAGGCAATCTCAGCATCAACTGGGAAAGATTTTGGTTTACATCCCACTTGAGGGTTTTGAGCGCTTCATCTAAAATGCAAAAGAGACGGAATCCTACAATATCAAGGCTGCTATCTTTCAGAGCATACTAAACCAACACATCAAATGCATGTAAAGCACCTTCTATTTATTTTTGAAGAAAAACAGGCGAGTTGTCGGTGAATGTACCCTTTAATCAGTATAACCAAAAGTTAGCTTGTCATTTATTTTATACCTACTTGAAGGGACCTTTGCTATAATTTGTCTGTGTATTGTCACTGTTTTATCTTCATATTTTTCACCTAACAAATGAAGTTAATAGAGGGATTCAATTGAGCAGTGAAGGCTTAGAATTGGAGAAAACTCATTGGAGTAATAATGAACCTAAAAATGTGATAAAGGGGTGATACCAATCTGTGGAGAATTTAGCTCTCTCTTTAGCTCTCTCGAAGGCTATTAGTTCCACTACTTCTAGAGATTACTTCATTTATACTCTGCAGTTGCTTATTCATAAATTTTTGATTTAGCACTTTTCAAAACTGGCAACTTAAAAACAAAGCAACACACATCAAAGTTGCTGGTGAACTCAGCAGGCCAGGCAGCATCTCTAGGAAGAGGTACAGTCGACGTTTCAGGCCGAGACCCTTCGTCAGGACTAACTGAAGGAAGAGTTAGTAAGAGATTTGAAAATTGGAGGGGGAGGGGGAGATCCAAAATGATAGGAGAAGACAGGGGGGGGGAGGGATGGAGCCAAGAGCTGGTCAGGTGATTGGCAAAGGGGATACGAGAGGATCATGGGACAGGAGGTCTGGGGAGAAAGACAAGGTGGGGGGGGGAACCCAGAGGATGGGCAAGGGGTATAGTCAGAGGGACAAGAGGGAGAAGAAGGACAGAGAGAGAAAGAATGTGTGTATAAAAATAAGTAACAGATGGGGTACGAGGGGGAGGTGGGGCATTAGCGGAAGTCAGAGAAGTTGATGTTCATGCCATCAGGTTGGAGGGTACCCAGACGGAATATAAGGTGTTGTTCCTCCAACCTGAGTGTGGCTTTATCTTTACAGTAGAGGAGGCAGTGGATAGACATGTCAGAATGGGAATACAGTAGAGGAGGCCTTATATTCCGTCTGGGTACGCTCCAACCTGATGGCATGAACATCGACTTCTCTAACTTCCACTAATGCCCCACCTCCCCCTCGTACCCCATCTGTTATTTATTTTTATACACACATTCTTTCTCTCACTCTCCTTTTTCTCCCTCTGTCCCTCTGACTATACCCCTTGCCCATCCTCTGAGTCCCCCCCCCGTCTTTCTCCCCAGACCTCCTGTCCCATGATCCTCTCGTATCCCCTTTGCCAATCACCTGTCCAGCTCTTGGCTCCATCCCGCCCCCTCCTGTCTTCTCCTATCATTTTGGATCTCCCCCTCCCCCTCCCCCTCCCACTTTCAAATCTCTTACTAACTCTTCCTTCAGCTAGTCCTGACGAAGGGTCTTGGCCTGAAACGTCGACTGTACCTCTTCCTAGAGATGCTGCCTGGCCTGCTGCGTTCACCAGCAACTTTGATGTGTGTTGCTTGAATTTCCAGCATCTGCAGAATTCCTGTTGTTTGCGAACTTAAAAACAAAACTCTTGCAATCAGTGTAAGACAAAAAGCACACATTTTAGGCTAACACACACAAAATGCTGGAGGAACTCAGCAGGTCGGGCAGCTTTTATGGGAGAATAAACAGTCGATGTTTTGGGCCAAGACCCTTTATCAGGACTCTTCCTAACCTACTGAGTTTTTCCAGCAGTTAGTGTGTGCTGCTCGATATTTCCAGCATCTGCAGAAGCTCCTGTGTTTATGTCTTTTAGATTTATCTGTTTGCAATGTGCATAATTTTGAGCCAAAATCAAGGGAGGAAGAAATGGGCACAGGCATACCATGTTCCAGGCATGGAATAGGCAAATCAAGGTCCAAATTTTGTACCAAATTCCACCACCTCCAATGAGATCCCACCACTAAGCACATCTTTCCCTCCCCACCTCTCTCCGCTTTCTGCAGGGATCGCTCCCTACGCAACTCCCTTGTCCATTCATTCCCCCCCATCCTTCCCCACTGATCTCCCTCCTGGCACTTATCCTTGTAAGCGGAACAAGTGCTACACATGCCCCTACACTTCCTCCCTTACCACCATTCAGTGCCACAAACAGTCCTTCCAGATGAGGCGGGTCTCGCCAATATATAGAAGGCCACATCGGGAGCACCGGACGCAGTATATCACCCCAGCCGACTCACAGGTGAAGTGTCACGCAGACTGGGAGACCGCTTTGCTGAACACCTACGCTCTGTCCGCCAGAGAAAGCAGGATCTCCCAGTGGCCACGCATTTTAATTCCACATCCCATTCCCATTCTGACATGTCTATCCACAGCCTCCTCTACTGTAAAGATGAAGCCACACTCGGGTTGGAGGAGCAACACCTTATATTCCGTCTGGGTAGCCTCCAACCTGATGCATGAACATCGACTTCTCTAACTTCTGCTAATGCCCCACCTCCCCCTCGTAGCCCATCCTCTGGGTCCGTTCCCCCCTTGTGTTTCTTCCCGGACCTCCTGTTCCATGATCCTCTCGTATCCCCTTTGCCAATCACCTGTCCAGCTCTTGGCTCCATCCCTCCCCTTCCTGTCTTCTCCTATCATTTTGGATCTCCCACTTGCCCTCCCACTTTCAAATCTCTTACTAACTCTTCCTTCAGTTAGTCCTGACGAAAGGTCTCGGTCTGAAACGTCGACTGTACCTCTTCCTAGAGATGCTGTCTGGCCTGCTGCGTTCACCAGCAACTTTGATGTGTGTTGCTTGAATTTCCAGCATCTGCAGAATTCCTGTTGTTGTCCAAGTTTTGTATTCAATTTTAATTCCAGAAATGCAGCTCATGAAATTGGAAAAATCAATAATATAATACAATACGGAAACATATCAATGAGAGACGCCAGCAACAATTGTTTAACTAACATAAGATATAGGAGCAGGGGTAGGCATCTGACCCGTCAAGCCTGCTCCGCCATTCAAAAAGACCATGGCTGATCTGGCCATGGACTCATCTCCACCTACCTGACTTTTCCCTATAACCCTTAATTCCCCTACTATGCAAAAATCTATCCAACCTTGTCTTAAGTATATCTACTGAGGTAGCCTCCACTGCTTCATTGGGCAGAGAATTCTACAGATTCACCACTCTCTGGGAAAAGCAGTTCTTCCTCACCGTCCTAAATCTACTCTCCCAAATCTTGAGGCTATGTTCTAGTCTCACCTACCAGTGGAAACAACTTTCCTGCCTCTATCTTATCTATTCCTTTCATAATTTTGTATGTAAATCCATATACAGTTTGGAAATGTAGAAACAACACACAGAAAATCCTGGAGGAACTCAACAGGCCAGGCAGCATCTATGGAAAAAAGTACAGTTGACAATTCAGGCCGAGACCCTTCAGTAGGACTGGAGAAAAAAAGATGAGTAGATTTAAAAGTTGTGGGGGGGGGGGGTGCGGGGGCGGGGAGAGAGAGAAACACAAGGTGATAGGTGAAACAATGAGGGGGAGGAATGAAGTAAAGAGCTGGGAAGTTGGTTGGTGAAAGAGATACAGGGCTGGAGAAAAGGGAATCTGATAGGAGAAGACAGAAGGCCAGGGAAGAAGGAAAAGGGCAGAGGAGCACCAGAGGGAGGTGACAGGCAGGTAAGGAGATAAGGTGAGAGAGGGAAAAGGGAATGGGGAATGGTGAACAGGGGGTGGGGTGGGTGGTCATTACCGGCAGTTCGAGAAATCAGTGTTCATGTCATCAGGTTGGAGGCTACCAGATGGAACATAAGGTGTTGTTACCGAGACTGGAAATGTAGAATTTGAGTCCTGAGAGCTTTTAAGTTGGAAGATGTGATGCTCTTTCTCAAGCTTACGTCAGGCTTTGTTGGGACAGTTTTTGATTGCGAAGACAGAGAAGTCAGACATAAGTGACATGGAAGATTAGAATAGCAGGCAACTGAAAGTGAGCTCATAGTTGCTCTTGTGAACTGAATTCAAATGTTTTGCAAAGCTGCTTCCTCACCTTCACCACCCTCTCAAAATCGGCACACAGCTGGTTGAGCCTTTCACTCTCCCTTGGGGTCTCCACTATGTAACATGTATTACCTTTGTTCTCTTCTGCACCCCCTCCCAACTTAATGGCAACTTAAAATTGGTTTGATTTCTAATTATCTGTAGCTGTCTTGAAGTGCAATCGAACTGAAATATTAATGTTTTTCTCCGCACATCTATATTACTAGTGAGAATGAGCAGCATTTTCTGTTTTCCTTCATGTGGATTTGAATCAAATAATCTCTTTTTTTTCCATTCTTGACATCCTGTAGAGTCAGGCAGCAAGCTGATTTTATTATATAAATCAATATCTTACACAGTTGCAGATTTCTGTGTGGAATTGACAGCAGCTGGAAAGAACATAGAAACACAAAGTTTGCTCGGATCTTTTGGATGAATGAAATTGAAACCAATGTCCTAAGGTTCTGCTCATAAAAAAAGATATTAAATGTAAATATTTGTATGTTGTGTATCAGTGGTGGCAACAAACCAACTTTCAAGATGCTGCCGCTTCCACATAGCATACCTCCCCCGCTCCACAGCAAGTACCTGAGGGCTACAGACTGCTCAATTTGTCATACTATATACTGATGAATTGTTTGTGGATGCTTGAATGGAAGTTTTGTGCACTTCTTTGACTGGCATGGAAAGGATTGCTGAATGATCAATTTGCTAGCCTGTTGTCTGTCTTGGTCCAAACCCAATTTTAACCACTGTGTACTTGCAGGGCAATCTGTCAAATCTCAATGGAGGAGTTTGAGACAATACTTACAACTCTGTGGAAACCCTCTTATTTATAGCAATTGTCTTTCCATTGATGTTTATCTCTGTCTCTCTTTTCTATATACACCTCTTCCTTGTTCTTTTTCTAGCGTGTTTACTTCTCCCTCGATCTTTTTATAATATGGCAAATAATGGAAGAGAGCTATCAAACATGATAAGTTGTGTTTATAAGCGTGGCTGTAAGGCAAGTGTGGCCGTAAATTGTTTCCTTCCCATTATGTCATACAATTGAAAGCTTCCTGCCTGCAGACCCAATGGATAGTATAACTCTTTGGTCAATATAATTCCTTTCCTACTAGTCTCTCTCTGCTATTATTGTTCCTCCCTTTTGCCACTTTAAACAATCCACTCAGCACTTTTGTTCTCACCTTCTCACAGCCTTGTTTTCAGTAATCCAGCCCTTAACTCCAACATGGTGTCCCACCACCAGCACCTGCCAGACCTTCTAGGATTAGTGGTAGGGGTGGGGGGAGGTTGTGGAGTGCAGCAGTAGTAGTTGAGTGGTGGGAAACAAGAGGATCCGATTACAAATTTCCTTGCTGCAAATGTCTACAAAGGTTAAGCAATCCCAGGCATTCTCCAAAGTATGAAGTGACACATTGAATTAGCTCTCACTGTTTTATGCACACACACATCTTAAATCTTTCTGAAGGCAAAACCAGCTGATGTGTGGTGCTTTGAAATGTGACTGGATATGTAAGCTTTCTTACACTTCACAGTAGCGATCCCTATCTTATCGTCACCCAGTAAGCATTAGTATTTCTATTCAGTCAAGGGGATGAATCACTTAAGCCTGCTGATTTATCATTTGGCTTGTGCAGTAGACATGAGAATATATTAGACCTAAACAGTGACAAGAATGACCCTGCATCAATTTCTATCAAAGGGTTTTGTTCCAAGTTTTTTTCAGTAACTGAAAAAATGTCCTTCAGTGATTTTAATTATCAGGAATGATTGCTCTATCTATAACAAATCCTATTGCAGAATAAGCCATGCATCTATTTTTAACTAAGGTCTAAAAATTCTTTAAAGAAGCACTTTACTTTCTGTTTGAATCCATTGACTTATATTTTTCATTCAATTTAGGTCTGACAAATTGATTAAAAGATATGTCTATCTGCAGATTTGCAGTAGCCTTTCACTAAATTTTCCATTCTCAGCTGGAGTGATGCATGCAATTGCAATCAGATCAGTAAATTATAATTGTTCAGAACCTAGTATTGCCATATTAATCACAATTTCACAGTAAGAATATTATTAATAAGTTTTTCGCTTGACTAAATTGGGCTTGAACTGCAAATAGAGAAATTTGGTTTAATTTGAAAAGAAATCTTTAGAGACTCAATTAATGACTCACATTTTAAGAAATGAATTTCTAAGTTTTGGCATACACATATGTTGCCACAATTAGATTTATAAATATTCCTTGATCAAAATTTTGTGTATCATATATATTTTACATTTCTTTTCATCTCTTAAGACAGCCCCTCTTTTTACTCTTTGCTTGTAGGTATCACTTGTCCTCCAGTAACTACTCAAATTGAACAGTATTCCTGCCTGAACTTGGCAAAGGGCTGCTCATCCATAACTGTCAAATTCAAATTCATTCAACTACAACACAACTGTTCAAATTTATCCTTAACAGAGGCCACACAGTGGTATGCCAAAGAGAGATGCTCATTTATAATTATTAAAGGAACTATCTCCTTCTTCCCCAGCAGATCAACTCACAGAACACAATCTGAGAAGGTCATCCATTCCTTTTGAGTGTATAATGGCTTTTGCGCTTTATTTGGTCAGTGTATTTAACCACTACGACACTGGAGAAATGGAGAAATAAACTTTTCAAAAACGACACAAGACAAAATAAAGCAGTCGAGTAAAAATGTGTATAACCAGCATGAAAAAAACAAATTTACACTATTTTGCGATGGAAGTTGAATTGAATTAACTTTATTTCTTACATGTTTCACATACATGAGGAGTAAAAATCTTTGTTATGTCTCTGTCTAAATGCAGTGTGCAATCAGAGTAACTTATAATAAACAGAACAATCAACGTAACATGGAAATACACTCAAATCAGCGGGAGTTAGTCAGTCAGATAGCCTAGTGGAAGAAGCTGTCCTGGAGCCTTTTGGTCCTGGCTTTTATGCTGCGGTACCGTTTCCTAGATGGTAGCAGCTGAAATAGATTGTGGTTGGGGTGACTCAGGTCCCCAATGATCTTTAAGGCCTTTTTTCACACCTGTCTTTTTAAATGTCTTGAATCATGGGAAGTTCACAAATACAGATGCACTGGGCTGTCTGCACCACTCTCTGCAGAATCCTGTGATTAAGGGAAGTACAGTTGCCATACCAGGCAGTGATGCAGCCAGTCAGGATGCTCTCAATTGTGCCCCTGTAGAAAGTTCTTAGGATTTGGGGGCCCACACCAAACTTTCTCAACCATCTGAGGTGAAAGAGGTGCTGTTGTGCCTTTTTCACCACACAGCTGGTGTGTATAGACCACGTAAGGTCTTTGGTGAAGTTGATGCCGAGGAGCTTAAAGCTGTTTACCCTTTCAACCCCAGATCCATTGATATCAATAGGGGTTAACCAGTTTCCATTTCTCCTGTAATCTACAACCAGCTCCTTTGTTTTTGCGACATTGAGGGAGAGGTTGTTTTCTTGACACAACTGTGTCATGAGAGATGACTTCTTTCCTGTAGACCGCCTCGTTATTGTTTGAGATTAGGCCAATCAATGTAGTGTCGTCGGCAAATTTATTTAGCAGATTAGAGCTGTGGGTGGCAACACAGTCATGGATTTTCAGGGGGTAAAGGAGGGGGCAGTACACAGCCCTGAGGTGCTCCTGTGTTGAGAGTCAGAGGGGTGCAGGTGAGGGAGCCCACTCCTACCACCTGCCGGCAGTCTGACAGGATGTCAAGGATCCAGCTTCACAAGGCAGGGCTAAGGTCTTTGTGCTTCCTGTCAAGCCTGGAGGGAATTATGGTTTTGAAACTGAACTGTAGTCCAAGAACATCATTCTCACGTAAGTACACTTCTTAATTATACTTAACTGAAATTGTACTTTAATTTTAATGAAGTTACTTTATTAACAGCTCCTGGGTTACCATGAGAGTAACCATGAGTTACCAGCAACCATGTGAGTCGTAGAAATTCATCCTTATAGAACTCACAAATCACTATTCAAAAATTTGAGATGCAGAATAATTTTTTTTCTTATGGAACTGATGTGGAAATAAATAAGCATAAAATACAAAACCACTGGAAATTTTGTGAATTTTTATATTTAGTCGTTCAAGAGGACTACTGGGATCAGTGAACTCAGTTGTAGGTGAATCCAGAGCATTAGGAAATCCCAGGATTGCTCGCTATTTTTACTATGCAACCCAAGCTGGACAAGGAGGTCAAATCTTACCATGGAACTTAGATAATAAGATTTCAATATAACATTGCGGCATCCGTTGGGGTGGTAATCACAGCAAGTCCCTGTTTTCTCATACCCATTCCAGTCCGAGAACGTGTGAACAGATGTCTCAGAGTGCAGCACTACCTTGCTTCTCAATTCTGAGTCATTTTCTCTGACACATTGCATTATAGAAAGCTGCGGTCACCATGTTCAATTTCTTGGCCTTCACTCCACTAGGTCACGATCCTTTAAAGCATTGTCCACCTGAACTTTATACACTACCTTTCTCCCATGAACCCAGATTCTCAGTTCCAATCCCTTTCAATGATATCCTCAGTTCTTAAACTCTTTCCAAATCCATGAGCGTTGTACAGAAGAGAAATCGCCTTGTGGATAAATAGAATTGCAGCATTGCACCCTGCGATGTCTATGCATGTGTCCTCAGACTAGAAGAGTGTGGCAGAGGAGTGACTTGGCTCTGACTACCAACCCAGTTGACCCAGTGATGAAGTATTGCCCCACAGTATTGAGTGATTAAAGCGGAAATTGACAAAGTTTTTTGTTTCTTTCGCATGAGCCTCCTCCATCCCCGAATCTAATGTTTACCTTAGCTGTTAAAATAACAGCAGTGAATCGCTTTGTCAACACTGGTTAAAATAGCTTAACATAAGAGAAAAACATAATATAGCATTGCATCTCCACTTACAATGAGAGATTCAGAGGAGAAAGGGGTTTGCATTGCTGAAAATTGCATATGGATGGCTTTCTAGACTCACAACCCTTTTGCAATGTGGAGGTCTACTGAATTTTCAAATTTAGAAAAGGTAAATGGGCTGTTTGCTATTTTATTCAACTTAGTAGCATAGTTGTTATTTTGCAGTATTTGACTAGAACCTAGACTGGGAGATGAAATCTCAGTATGCGACTTCGGGATTTTAAATTCAGTCATTAAATAAATGTGGAAAGAAACTAGGATCAGATGGATTTTTAGATATAACTACTGGATTTTTCTAAAAATCCATCTGGTTAAATAGCATGCTTTTATAAAGGAAATCTGTTGTCCTCACTAGGTATGAAACATAAGGTACCTCTGCACACATGGTGTGTGTTTGATTCTTAAGTGGCTTCTGAAATAAGTTGGTAGTTCACTTAACTTTACTCAAAAACAACAGCAAAATGGTGAAACAGTGCCATAGCTGACGGTGTTGCTATCTCACATCTCCAGTGACCTGTGGTGTTGGCTGTGGAGTCCGCACATTTTCCCTGTAGTCACCTTGGCTTTCCCATAGCCCTGGTGTTCTCCCATGTACTATATATAGGCTAGTTACAGTAAATTATTCCTGGTACAGGAGGGTGAGAGAAGAATCAGGATGGACTGAACTGACCAAATGGTCTCACTGTACACCATGAAAAATATGACATTGGGCATGAGCTAATTGAAAAACAAACTGACATGTCCTGGGCCCAGGACATAGAAAGTACTGCAGCACCTCTACTTTCTTAGGAGTTTGGGAAGATTTTAGCATGACATCAAAAACTTTGTCAATGTGTGGTGGAGAGTATATTGCGTGGTTGCATCACGGCCTGGTATGGAAACACCATGGGCTTGAATGAAAAATCCTACAAAGATTAATGGATATGGCCCAGTCCATCACAGGTAAATCTCTCTCCACCATTGAGCGCACTTATATGGAATTTTGTCGCAGGAAACCAGCATCCATCATCAAGGACGACACCACCTGGGCCATGCTCTCTTCTCACTGCTGTCATCAGGAAGAAGGTACAGGAGTCTCAGGATCCACACCTCCAAGTTCAAGAACAGTTATTACACCTCAACCATCAGGCTCTTAAACCAGAGGGGGTAACTTCAGTCAGCATCATCTGCCCCATTACGGAACTGTTTCCAAAATGTATGGACTCACTTTCAAGGACTCTCATCTAATGTTCTTGATATTTATTGTTCTTTTTTTCTCTTTTGCATTTGCTCAGTTTATTGTCTTTTGCACATTGATTGTCTGTGCTGATGAGTGCAGTCTTTTATTGATTCTGTTGTGTTTCTTAGATCATACTGTGTATGCCCACAAGAAAACAAATTTCAGGGCAGTACATGTGACATATATGTACTTTGATAATAAATTTGCTTTGAATTAGCAGTGATGAGGATTTGTGCCCAGTGTCTACACAAGCTCTTCATGTGCAGTTTCTGGCTTACAGCCAACACGTATAAAAAATTGCCAAAGTATGACAACTCCAATTTGGCCAATGCCAGTCCCGTCAGACCAGTTTCCATCAGCAAAGAGATCTAGGGTTACCTTTGAAGTATGGACAGCATTATTTCAAAATAAATAGAGTTATAGAACATACAGTAATAGCAGAGAAACGGTCCCTTCAACCCATCTAGTCAATGCTGAACCATTAATCTGCCTAATCCCATTGATCTGCAACAGACTATAGTTCTCTATTTTCCTCCTATCCACGTACCTATCCAAAATCCAAATTTTCAACATAACATTGCAGGTCCTATACTCATTACATTGATTTATGAAGGCCAATTTATCGAAAGCTTTCTTTATGACCCTATCAACCTGTGACACCACTTTCAAGGAACTATGGATCTGTATAATGAGATCCCTCTGTTTTATCACACTCCTCAGTCTCCCACCGCTCACCATGTTAAGATCTACCATGACTGGTCCTCCCAAAGTGTAGTGTATCACGCTTGTCTGCAATAAATTCATCTGTCATTTTTCAGCCCATTTTTCCAGCTGGTCCAGATCCCACTGCAAGTTTTGTTAGTCTTTCTCATTGTCCACTGCACCCACAATCTTGAAGTCACCTGCAAATTTGCTGATCCAATTTACCACATTATCATCCAGATCATTGATGGACAACAATAGACACAGCACTGATCCCTGCGGCACGTCACTAGTCACAGGCCTCCTGACAGAGAAACAACCATCTACTATTATGCTCTGGCTTCTCCTGTGATCCAAATTACTATCTTATCTCGAATGCTATGCGACTGTACCTTTTCGACCAACCTCCCATGTGGGATCTTGTCAAAGCCCTAGCTAATGTCCATATAGCCGACATCCACTGCTTTATCTTCATCAACTTTCCTGGTAACTGCCTCAAGAAACTCTATAAGATTGGTTAGACGTGACCTACCACTCACAAAGCCATGTTGACTATCCCTAATCAGTTCCTGTCAAGCCAAATATTTACATTTCTGGTCCTTTAAAATACCTTCACAATAACTTGCCCACTTCTGATGTCAGACTCACTAGCTTATCATTTCCTGTCTTATTCTTAGAGCTTTTCTTGAACAGCTGAGCAACATTACCTATTCTCCACCCTTCCAGCATGTCACCCATGGCGAAGGGAGTTTTAAGTATCTCTGTCAGGCCCTTGCAATTGCCTCCTACAAGACTCCAGGGAACACTTTGTCAGGCCCCGGGAATTTATGTAGTAGTAGTAGTAGTAGTCATACTTTATTGATCCCGGGGGAAATTGGTTTTTGTTACAGTTACACCATAAATAATAAATAGTAATAGAACCATAAATAGGTAAATAGTAATATGTAAATTATGCCAGTAAATTATGAAATAAGTCCAGGACCAGCCTATCGGCTCAGGGTGTCTGACCCTCCAAGGGAGGAGTTGTAAAGTTTGATGGCCACAGGCAGGAATGACTTCCTATGATGCTCTGGCTGAATGTACTCCTGTGCTCACCCAGTACATTATGTAGTGGATGGGAGACATTGACCAAGATAGCATGCAACTTAGACAGCATCCTCTTTTCAGACACCACCGTGAGAGAGTCCAGTTCCATCCCTACAACATCACTGGCCTTACGAATGAGTTTGTTGATTCTGTTGGTGTCCGCTACCCTCAGCCTGCTGCCCCAGCACACAACAAATCCGTCCTGATTTGCCTCAAGACAACAAACACCTCTTCCTCTGTAGTCTGTATAGGGTCCATGACCTCGCTGCTGCTCTTTCTCACTTCTGTAGACCCTGTGTATGTCTCTCAAGTCAATACAGATGCAAAAAATCCATTTAAGATCTCCCCCATCTCTTTTGGCTCCACGCATAGATTACCACTCTGGTCAATTTTGTCTCTTGCTATCCTTTTGCTCGTAATATATCTGTAGAAGCCCTTAGGATTTGCCTTCACCTTGCCTGCTAGAGCATCCTCATGCCTTCTGTTAGCCCTCCTGATTTCCTTCTTAAGTGTTCTCTTGCATTTCTTATACTCCTGAAGTACCTTATTTGTTCCTATCTGCATATATCTGATGTGCACCTCCTCCTTGTTCTTAACCTTGAAAGCCAAGGTTCCCTAAACTTGTTATCCTTGCCTTTTATTCTGATAGGAATATACAAACACTGTACTCTCGAAATTTCAGTTTTGATGGCCTCCCACTTAACAGGTACACCTTTACCAGAAAACAACCAGTCCGAAACCACACTTCCCAAATCCTTTAGAGATGGGAGCTTAATGTCCAAGGATACACGTTGTATCAAAAGGACAGGCAGGAAGGCAGAGAGGGTGGCGTTGCTCTATTGTTAAAAAATTAAATCCAATCATTAGAAAAAGGTGACATAGGGTTGGAAGATGTTGAATCATTGTGGAAAGAGCTAAGGAACTGCAAGGGTAAAAAGACCCTGATGGGAGGTGGCTGAAGAGATTGTTGCAGGCATTGGTGGTAATCTTTCAAGAATCACTAGATTCTGCAGTGATTCCAGAACACTGAAAAATTGCAAATGTCACTCCACTCTTCAAAGAGGGAGAGGCAGAGGTATAGGAAATTATAGGTCAGTTAATTTGACCTCAGTGATCAGAAAGATGTTGGAGTTGGAGTCGATTGTTAAGGATGTTAAGGG
This sequence comes from Mobula birostris, assembly GCF_030028105.1. NCBI lineage: Eukaryota > Metazoa > Chordata > Chondrichthyes > Myliobatiformes > Myliobatidae > Mobula > Mobula birostris. The sequence continues at coordinate 28,709,076 of NC_092385.1, forward strand.
TAATCGGAGGCACATGATAAAATAGGCCATGGTCAGCATGATTTCCTCAAGGGAAAACTTTGCCTGACAAATCTGTTGGAATTCTTTGAAGAAACAACAAGCAGTGTAGATAAAGGAGAATTGGTTGATGTTGTGTATTTGGATTTTCAGAAGGCCTTTGACAAGGTGCCATATATGAGGATGCTTAACAAGCTATGAGTATTACAGAGAAGATTCCAGCATGTGTAAAACAGTGACTGATTGGCAAGAGACAGAGAGTGAGGAAAAAAGGGAGTCTTTTCTGGTTGCCTGCCAGTGACTGGTTGTGTTCCACAGATGTCTGTGTGGGACCGATTCTTTTTACATTATATGTCAATGATTTGGATGATGGAATTTATGGCTTTGTTGCAAAGTTTGCAAATGATACGAAAATAGGTGGAGGGGCAGGTAGTTTTGAGGAAGTAGAGAGGCTACAGAAGGACTTAGACAGGTTAGGAGAATGGGCAAAGAACTGACAGATGGAGTATAGTTGGCCCTCCTTATCCACGAGTTCCACATGTGCAAATTCAACCAACTGCAAATCAGGAAAACCCGGAAGTTCTGTCTCCAGCACTGGTTGATCGAGCATTGTTTGCCTGGCGTCTCGTTCGTTCCCTACTTTGTTTCCATTAAAAAATGGCTCCTAAAAAGCAATTACGTGGTCAAAGCAATTCCTCAAAGGCTCAGAGTAAAGTGCTGTCTCTCACCGAGAAAATAGAAATATTAGATCTTTTGAAAAGTGGCATGTCGCATTCTGAAGTGAGCCGTGAGGTCAGTAAGAACAAATGGAGTATTTGTACAATAAAGCAGAAAGAAGCTGAAATTCGTGGAAGTGTTAGTGCTAGGGATGGCTGGCTGGCTGTGTAAAGCGCTACAGCCTCAAGAACTCAAAGATCACGGGAGAATCGGCATCAGCTGATGCTGAGGCGGTATCAGTGTTCCCAGAAGAGCTATGATGTTTGCATCTGTACTGAACATAGACTTTTTTTCTTGTCATTATTCCCTAAACAATACAGTATAACAACTATTTACATAGCATTTGCATTGTATTAGGTATTAGAAGTCAACAGAACAGAAACACAGAGGGCTGCGGATCCTGTGCTGCCCTGGGTCCTAAAGTCCACCGGCACTGAGCCAGGTTAACTAAGGGACTTGAGCATCCACATTTTTTGGTATCCGCGGGGGGTCTCAGAACCAATCCCTTGTGGATAAGGAGGGCCGACTGTATATAGTCAGGAAGTGTCTGGTCATGAACTTTGGTAGAAGAAATGAAAGGGTTGACTGTTTTCTAAATGGAGAGAAAATATAAAAAATCTGAGGTGCAAAGGGACTTAAGTATGCTGGTGCAGGTTTCCCTAAAGGTTAATTTGCAGGTTGAGTCTGTGGTGAGGAAGGCAAATGCAATGTTAGCATTCACTTCAAGAGGGCTAGAATATTAAAGCAAGGATGTAATGTTGAGAATTTATAAAGCACTAGTGAGGCCTCACTTGAGGCATTGTGAGCAGTTTTGGGTCCTTTATTTTGAAAGGATGTGCTGAGACTGGAGAGGGTTCAAAGAAGGTTCACGAAAATGATTCCAGAATTGGCTTGTCATATGAAGAGTGTTTGATGGCTCATAACCTTTATTCACTGGAATTCAAGTGAATGAAGGATGACCTCATTGAAATGTATTGAATGGTGAAAGGCTTTGAAAGAGTGGACGTGAGAAGGTATTTATTATGGTGGGAGAGTCTAGGACTAGAGGACACAACCACAGAATAGAGGGGCTTCCTTTTAAAATGGAGATGAGGAGGGAATTTCTTTGGTCAGAAGGTGGTGAATCTGTAGAATTCATTGCCACAGGCAGCTGTGCAAGTCAGGTCTGTATGTATATTTAAGACAGAGGTTGATAGACTCTTAATTGATCAGGGCATGAAGGGAGATAGGGAGATGGAGAAAAGGCAGGCATTGGAGTTGAGAGGAAGAATGGATCAGTCCTGATGAAATGACGGATCAGACTTGATTGACCTAATAGCCTAATTCTGCTTCTATGCCTTATGGTCATATGGTTTTTCTGATGTCATCAAAATTGGCCCTTCTCCAATTTAGAATCAAAATCCGAAGTCCAAACCTATCCTTTTCCATATGAAACTAATGGCATCATGATCACTAGATGCAAGGTGTTCCCCTACACAGACTTATGTCACCTGCCCTATCTCTTAATGGGAGATCTAATATCACACTCTCTCTAGTTGGGACTTGTATGTACTGATCAAGGAAATTTCCTGAAAACATTTGACAAATTCTTTCCCATCTGGCCCTTTTACAGTATGGGAGTCCCAGTCAATATTTGGAATGTTAAAAGTACCTACTATCACAGCATTATGTTTCTTGCATAAATCTGTGATATCCCTACAAATTTGCTCCTCTAAATCCTGAAGACTATTGGATGGTCTATAATATAATGCCAATAACATGGTAATATCTTCCTTATTCCTCATTTGTACCCATAAAGCCCCAATAAGCGAGCTCTCCAGTCTGTTCTGACTGAGCACTGCCATGCATTTTCCCTGACTATTAATGCTACTCCTCCCTCTTTTATCCCATGCGCTCCATCACGTCTGAAACAACAGGACCCTGGAACATCAAGTTATCAGTCTTGCCCCTCCTGTTACCAAGTCTCACTAATGGCTATTGTGCTATAATTCCACCTGCTGATCCATGGCTCAGGCTCATCTAGCTTTCCTGCATTGAAATATATATAACTCAGAACATTAGTCTAACCTAGGACAACTTTTTGATTGCTGACTGTATGTAGGCTTAACAACATCTTTCTCCACAGCCACTCTACTATCTGTTCTTGCACTCCAGTTCCTAACCCCTTGCAACACTAGCTTAAACACCCTGTGCTGCACAACTTCCCACTAGGACATTAGCATCCCTCCAGTTCAGATGAATATCGTCCCTTCTATGCAAATCTCACCATCATCTAGTAAAGAGCACCGCACAACAGACTAATAAACCCCTTGCTAGTGATATCCATGTACCATGGAGGAATTTTTAAAAAATCATCCTTTCATATACTTTGTTCACTTTGCTACAAGTGTCACTTCCTCTAAACCTCCCCCCCCCAAAAAAAATTAAACCATTTTGAAAAACCAATGTACTGTTATCTTTTCCTTCTTTAAAAATGTGCATCACAGATCTATATAGCATTTGGACAACTCATCAAATTAAACCCCCTCTACCCCCTAAGGAAATTATTATTGAGCATTTAGTCGCAGAATATTCCTACTCCTGCTGCAAGCATTTATAAGCCTGTCGGGTAGATGGGGTACAGCTGCAAAGAACTTATCAGCTAAAAATGAGCTGCTTTCCTACAAGTTTCGCAAAGCAAAGAGTTTTATTGTCCTGCCTTCAAAAATTACAAATTTAAATGCTGAAATGCATGATTTATAAGTTGCTTTGATAGTTTTAAAATATGGTACCATTGACTTCTGTAGAATACTGTTAATATGGCATACAAGAAACTCAAATAGAGCAGACGTATAATTTTTTTGTACCTTAACAGAAACACCCTACTGTAGATTCCTAATTTTTTTTTGTGCTGCTTCAGCAGCCGATGGCAATATATCAGAAGTATTATTCTGTTTATACTCATGGACTGAAAGTCAGTTTAAATTAAAATTACTTATGATTATGTCAGGACAGGTTTCAAGTGGGTATTTTGTCCAGATAGCATGTTGAAAAGCAACACTTTATTAATGAGGCTATCATGTGAGGTGTGTCCACGTAGCTCATTTCTAGCTGTCTTACCCCATCTACCTGACGGGCTTATAAATGCTTGCAGCAGGAGTAGGAATATTTTGTGACTAAATGCTCAGTAGTATCTTCCTTAGGGGGTAGAGGGAGTTTAATTTGATGTGCTGTCCAAATGATAGATGTGTGGTGCATATTTTTAAAGCGGGGTAATAAACAGTACATTGGCTTTTCAGAACTCTTCAATTTTTTTGGAGGGGGAGTTTAGAGGAAGTCATACTTGCAGCAAAGTGGACAAAGTATATGAAAGGATGATTTTTTAAAACTCCTCCATGGTATATTAGTTTGTTGTGGGGTGCTCTTTACTAGATGATGGTGAGATTTGACCAGAAGGGATGGTTTGCATCTGAACTGGAGGGATACTAGTACCTCGTATCGTAGCGGGAGGGTTTTCTAGTGCTCCACAAGGTGTTTAAAATAGTTTTGCAAGGGATTAGGAACCTGAGCACAAGAACAGATAGTAGAGTGGCTATGGAGAAAGATGCTGATAAGCCTACCTACAAAGTTAGGAGTCAAAAGGTTGACCAGGGTAAAGCCTGGTTTATACTTCTGCGTCAACGCGTCGCCATAAGGTCTGCATCGCCGCAAAGCCAAAGCGGAACCCTAAGCGAGAGCTTGCATTGCTGCGACGCGCACCTCTTCCAAAATGTAACCGCGCGTCGCGGCAACGCAGAATGCAACAACTGTGATTGGTCCGCTTGGTAGCATCGCATTTCCTCCTACGCTGCAATAGCTTCCCATTGGGCGACTGAAGGGCAGGGAAGGAACTCTGGCTGCAATGCTTTCCACAAAGCTTTACAGACCTCCGAGATTATGGAGGACACATTTCGCACGAGAAAAGACGCTCGCGTCTTGTTTACCCTGAGACTACCATGACCATGAAGCCTTGCGTGGGCAGGTGAGTGCGCATGCGTGACGTGTGCGAATTGCTGAGCGACGCAGACACACCAACGCACAAGTATAAATGCTCACAACGCACATAGGCTACTTGCGTAGGTTACAGCGTCCAGTTAATGCCGAAGTATAAACCAGGCTTTAGACTAATGTTTGAGTTGCATATATTTCAATGCAAGGACTATCATAGGAAAAGCGAATGAGCTTAGGGCGTGAATCAGCCTGTGGAATTAATACATTGTAGCCATTAGTGAGACTTGGTTGCAGAAGGGGTAGGACTGGTAACATGTTCTGGAATGTCAATAAAATATTTAATGCATCAATGGCTAATGATAGTAAATATGATATTCAAAAATAAAATTAAGAATTTTACAAGATAAATAGTTGTGCATTGATTACGCTGTATATACTGAAGGTTTTGGGAATTCAGTGGTTAAAATTCTTAGAATCAGAATCAGATTTATTATTACTAACATATGTCATGAAATTTGTTGTTTTGCATCAACAGTAGTACAATACATAAGATATACTATAAATTATAATAAGGAATATATATATAAAAATGAAATAGTGCAATAAGAGAGCAAAAATAGCATAGTGTTCATGGGTTCATTTTCTGTTCTGAAATCTGATGGTGGAGGGGAAGAAGCTGTCCCTAAAACATTAAGTGTGTGTCTTTAAGCTCCTGTACCTCCTCTTTGATGCAAGAATGGACTTTAAACAAGTCCATTTCGAATTGTCTGACGTGAAAACATAGTTTCAACAATTTTATTTTTATGTGCAAGGAAACCTGCCTGTGGGGTCATGGGGTACCTTAGCTTGGCATTTATTGCTCTCCCCATGAAAATGACCAAGTGATCATTTTTCACCTGCTTGACTTTACATCTCCTGTCAATGGCTGGAGTGAGAGTGGTTACTGATCATAGGTGTAAAGCTGTACTCTATGATCTCTGGCAGCACACATTGTTTCAAATACAGTGTAACTACACTGTCAACAACCTCTAATTATATTAACTTAAAGATTCAATTACAAACACATGGAAAGGTCAAAAACGGAAAAAAAGCTGATCCATTTAGATTGATGCAAAATGTTATGATGTCTTAAGCATCAGATCCCGAGATTTATGGTCTGCTGGTCATCTTGTCCTTCAACAGATGAAATAAAGATCTGTGTATAGGATGATGAGAGGCATTGACAGTGTGGATAGTCAGAGGCTTTTTCCCAGGGCTGAAATAGCTAGCACGAGAGGGCACAGTTTTAAGGTGCTTGGAAGTAAGTACAGAGAAGATGTCAGGGGTAAGTTTTTTATGGAGAGTGTGGTGAGTGCGTGGAATGGGCTGCCAGCGACAGTGGTGGAGGCGGATACGATAGAGTCTTTTAAGAGACTCCTGGACAGGTACATGGAGCTCAGAAAAAATAGAGGGCTATGTGTAACCCTGGGTAATTTCTAAGGTAAGGATATGTTCGGCACAACTTTGTGGGCCGAAAGGCCTGTATTGTGATGTAGGTTAAAAAAAAAAGATCAAAAATACAAATTTGATTAAAAGGCACATGTAGATAGAACTTTGAACAGTACAGCATTGAACAGGCTATTTGGACCATGATGTTGTGCCAGACTTGATGCCAATGCATACTAAATGCTTTCTGTCTATGTATCATACATATCCCTCCATTCCCCTCATATTCATGTGTCTATTTCAAAGCTTCTTAAGCTCTAGTCCACCTCTATCCCTGGTAACCCATTTCACACACTTACACTCTCGTGTAAAACACTTGCCTCTCATGTTGCATTTAAATTCCCCCCAAACCGTAGAAGTGCATTGTCTGGTGTTTGACATTTCTACCTTCCAGAAATGATTCTGATTGTCTACGTTATTTATATCTCTCATAATTTTACTAATCTGTCAGGCCTCCGACATTCTTGGGAGATCAAACCCACATTTGTCCAACCTTTCCTTATATTTCATATCCTCTAATGCAAGCAGCACCCTCTTCACAGTTTCCACATCCTTCCTAATGGGGCAACTGGAACTGCAAGCAATACTCACAAGAGTGGTCTGACTAAAGTTTTATATCGCTGTAGCACTTCCTTACTCTTATACTCAACACCCCTACCAATAAAGGCAAAAATACCATATTTCTTCTTTACCACCTAACCCAGTAAACTTTTAGTAAACTGTGGACTTGGAGCCCAAGATCCCTCTGTTCCTCAATACTGTTAAAGTGTTTACCATTAACTGCATACTTTCTTTCCTTTCATTTCACCTCCCAAGGTGCAGGACCTCAACCATGACCAGATTAAACTCCATCTGCCACTTCTCTGCCCATGCCTGTAACTAATGAATATCCCACTGTATTTTTTGATGGAACTTTATAGTGTTCACAACACCACTTATCTTGGTGTCATTCACAAGCTTGCTAATCTACCTTTCAACAATTTCATCTCAATCATTGATGTTTTTCACAAGCAACAGAGATCTCAACACTGGTCCCTCTAGCCAAAATAACAGCCTTCCACCCCTACTATGTGTCTTCTATAGGCAAGCCAGTTCTGAATTCTACCATGCAGTTCACCCTGGATTGCATCCAGCTCATGCATCTCATGTCCAAATAATTATCATTTGAGAAAATCATACAAAGCCAAACTATTACAGCTGATGTTAAAAAAAATAAACTGCGGGAAAAGCTGGACAGGTCATCCAGCATCTATGGAGGTAGAGGGAAAGTCATAGTTCCCGTTCGAGATCCTGCTTTCAGAATGAGAGGGAAAGTGACAACTTTAAAAAGATGAAGTGAAGCATAAAAGCAAGGCGGGAACTGGCAGGCGACAGATGGAACCAGGTAAGGATAGTGATGATAGACAAATGGAGCCACATAAGGGGAAGCTGGAGGTAGAGTCAGAGGCTGGAAGGTGATAAATGGGAACGACAAAGGCTACAGTTTCTGTTATCTGATAAGTATGTAAGGTGACATGGAACCAGATAAGAGAGGGGTGATGGGCAGATGGAACAAATGGAGATGAACATAGGAAGCCCAGTGGGTTTAGAATGTGGATGATGGGCAGATAGGTAAACTAGTTATCGGGGGCAGTGTTGAAAAGAAGGAGAGTAAGAGAAGCTAGGTGAATCAGAAAGAGAGAAAAAAGAAATGGGCTGTGTGTTGCCTGGAAGTAAAAAAGTCAGGTTATAGATCACTCAGGTGGAATTTTATTTACTGTTCTTCGAGTTTGTATTTGGTCTTGCCCAGGTAGTGGAGAAGGTCAAGCAGAGACAAATCAGTATGGGAAATGGCATACAACCAGGAGATCAAGATAACCATTACAGACAACGTGCAAGTGCTCAGCACAGCTTGTCTTGCCAATGTAGTGGAGACCACATTGTGAGCATCAAATGTATTAGACAAGGTTGGAGAAGGTGCATGTGAATCTTTGCCATACCTGGCAAGGCACCTTAGTCCCTGAATGGTGATAAAGAAGGTGGTATAACAGCAAGTGCTGCACAGCTACACTTGGAGCAAAAAGGGCAGGTTGATTCTACTGTAGCTGATTCATTAGAAGTTGATTTCTGAACTTTACTGACAGAACATCTTTCTTTAACAATTGGTTAGCTAAATAATGCATAACATTGCCCAATTAACAGGTGCTACAGAAAATCTGTCCTTATCAACTTTATCAAGGAAGGTACATTCCTTTAAAGGGAGGGTAGATAACCTTTGACAAAATCACTCTCATTAAAATAGCTCTAATCATTTCAAACCTGTAGTTATGTTGTTTCTGTTTGAGGTAAATGAGATATAGTTATATCTGTTTCTGTTAATGATTTCAAACATTGGCTTGTGCAATACATATTATAAAATGGGGCTTTGTCTTTGGCTGTGTTTAATTTCCTCTCGCAATCTTTACTTTTATGCAACGTATTTCACCATGTACTCATTGTGTTAAGACTTTAGACTTTTGAATTCAGAATCCTTAAATATCCAATATTTCATTTTGCAGTTTCTGAACACTGCTATCTTCTATTCTGCTATCTGCAGTCCATCATTAATGCTTAGATCAAATTATAGCTGATCAATATTTTGGTTAATTGTTATAAAATGCCTGAATATCATATCAACTTTGTTCATGGGCCTTTAGTTCTTTATCCTATCACTCATTTGAAAAGATAATATTGTATTATTAACTTCAAAGGACATTCATTGGTGGGAAGATTCTGTCTTTACATACAGATCAATTAAAAGTATTGTAATAATTACTGAATAAATGTCTGTAGAATTGAGCTATTCAACATCCTTTGCATTTTCTCAACCAGAAAGTAATATGTATAAAGCATCAATAATTTCCCACTGAGAGATGCTGTAGATTGAATCACTTATCATGAGGAGAGAAAAAAATCTTGCTGTTTGACTTATTAACAATGCAAAAGGCAGCATTGAACAGCATTTCTTATTTGTGAGGAATAGCAGTGATATGGTAATTGTTTGCATTAATTTCACCAATTTGGAAGGAAATTTAACCTTTTATTTAGTAATCAATAGTTCTAGTTTTTAAACTGATTTTTGAAATATGGTTTCTTTCTAGGCGTAGCTGTTTTTATTGACCTACTAGCTGAAAGGAATATCTCTGGCCAGCAAACTGAATTAACTTATGAACTTGATACGGTCATATTATTGGCCAGAATCATATTTATAAACTTCCTTTCTCAATCTACCTAGTCCAATACCTTAGCAAATTTCTTCAATATTACATATAACACCTTGCCTTTTTATAATGTAGAAAAAAAATGTTTGATCATTCACAATTCAGAATTCTTAATAGAAGGGACAATAAAGTGGAATTTTTCAAAAGAAATGTGGTTTTATTTTCCATGTAATTTAGGAAGTAGTTTGTTAATGCCATGCTGTAAGTCAGTTTGAAAGCAGACATTTTGAAAACCATTTGTCCAAAGACACATACGTTCACCTGGGATCTGAAACAGTTTTGGTGTTCAAGCTTCACTAAACAGCAGGTACTTTTAAGCACTTTGCTATCATGAAACTATAAAACTCCCTGACCTAATTATCGTGTCAGTAGCAAAATCACATTTGCTAAGAAAAAATGGTTAATAAAAATAAAATATGAATGTTTATATTCCATCATATTTTTCTCATTAAACTGTGCTTTGAGCTGTTATAATTTGGACCACTGCTCACCTGGTATTACTACTTGGTCCATAATCATAGCAGAATCTTGATAATGTTTTCCTTCATTAGTTGACTTTTGTCATCACACCTCGTTATTTAATGGGGGAACACAGACTGAAAAATGGTCATGTGGCCACTTTGCAAATTGGCAGAAAGTAATGAACTGTTTCTCATTTTTCTGTACTGCAGAATATCTGCTGAGATATCGCAGATCAGTACTGTTGCCAATGACAGTGCAATAGTTGGTGGTGTAGTGCACAATGAAGAAGGTTATCAAAAATTACAGGGGGATCTTGATCAGCTGAGTACATGGGCCAAGAAATGGCAAATGGAGTTTAATTTGGATAAGTGCAAGGTGTATTCTTTGAAAGTCAAATCCAGGTAGAACATTCATAGTGAATGGCAGGATCCTGCGGAGTGTTGTAGAGCAGAGGGAACTTTGAGTACAAATAGATGATTCCCTGAAAGTGGAGTCACTGGTAGACACGGTGGTGAAGAAACTTTTGGCATGCTAACCTTCATATGTCAGGGCATTGAGTGTAGAAATTGAGTGGGTCTGGTGTGATTGTACAGGACACTTGGAAGTATTGTGTTTAGTATTGGTCTCCTTGGTACAGGAAAGATGTTATTAAATTGTAAAGAGTGCAGAAAAGATTTTTAAGGAAGTTGCCAGGACTTGAGGGACTATGTTATAGGGCGAGATTGAACAGGCCAGGGCTTTATTTCCTAGAGGATAGGAGAATGAGAGTTAATCTTATAGAGGTGTATAAAATTATGAGGGGCATAGATATGGTGAATGCACTCCATCTGTTTTTCCAGAGTCAGATATTACGAACTAGAGGATATAGGCTGAAGGTGAAAAAGGAAAGATTTAAAAAGAATTTTGAGGGGCAAGATTTTTACCAGCTGAGGTTGCATCCATGTAGAATCAGCTGCTAGAGAATGTGTTTAAGGCAGGTATAATAGAGACAGTTGGACAGGTATGTGGATTGGATAAAAGGCTATGGACCAAATTCTAGCATGTGGGACTAGCTTAGATGGGACATCTTGGTCAGCATGGACCACTTAGTCCAAAGGGCCTTTTTCTATGCTGTTTGACTTTATGACTATATGATTGCTTGAAGCATCAGTCGTGGGTGGACTATAGAGGAGGTGAGTCTCAAAGTATGTATCAGTCATCTTCAGTTAGTAGGTAATAACTTCTTAGGGAGGTGATATATCAAAATCTCATTGAATTTCAACAGGACCCTTGGAAGCAAAACTAAAAGATTTTGGGTTTATACATATTTCAGGTTGATTTTGTACATGCCACCATATGAGCCCACTGTCTCACTTTTTTGTGAGGACTGTATGGTTATCAACAGTGAAACAATTAAGTTTATGCCCATTTTCCTGGTAGGTGCCTTGACCTTTTTATCGTGCCTAATTCTTCCCCTTCATATTTTTTGCCATCGTTTAGCAATTGTGAATCGACTGCTGGGGACCAACGCCAGCACTGAAATTCTGGTTCATGTTTGCTCTTTGAAGTTTCCTTCTGCCGCTATATATAAACCCATGATTTAAGATGTAGGGTCCAGCCTAGATGAAGGATCTCAACCTGAAATGTCAACTTCCTTCCATGAATGTGGATGGATCCGCCATTGGTTATGCCTGTAACTGGGCATGTCAAGTACAGATTCAATGATACAGCCTTCTCCTTAGCAAAACATCAGCTGTGGGGCAAAACTGCCATGCAAACTTCCAGATCCTCAAGCTGGAGTATCAGTTAACCCTTCATAAGGTGGCCCATTCAAATGAATGGAAAAAAATTAGTTTCCAGGAGCAAAGTTAAAAAAAATGCTTCAAAAGCTGCATATGCAGGAAACTTTTATACTTTATACTTCATACTTTATACTTTATTGTCGCCAAACAATTGATACTAGAACATACAATCATCACAGCGATATTTGATTCTGTGCTTCCTGAAATAAAAATAGAAAATGCTAAAACTTCAGATGTAAAACAACAACCTTATTAATGTAAAACATTCTTTTTCCATTGAAGATGACTGACTTGCTGAGTTTTTCCAGCAATTTCTGTTCCTTTTATTTTCAAAGTAGATATTTTCAATTGATTTAATTGAGTTTTTCCAAATGTTTTTGATTGTGTATATTTGTATATAAGTACATAATACTTTTAGACTTGTAACTTCTATTTTTCAAATCCTTCTCTTGTTTTTGAACATTATCTTTAATTTTTGATGGGTCCTGGATGATTTTGAATGCAAGGACATTCACAGACTTGAACACCTTTGGCAGCTAATGAGCTGGATGCAAAGTTTCACTGATACCATGCTAATCTTTTCAGTGAGTTCTCTGTTTACATGAGGATTAACCCCACCCTGACTGGCATTGCCCTTGCCTTGCCAACAAACTGAGAACCAGCCTCCCTACAGATGACTGCACCTGAGACTATGCTGGAAGAAATAGTGTGATGGTGGTACAAAAAAAAACAGTGATCAGAAGACAGTGGAAGATCTTACCCAATGAAAAATAAGTGGTAATTGTAGACAAGAGGACAGTAGCAGCTTTTGGGAGTTTAAGAGCAAACAAAAGGAGGTGTATCACATTGTGGGTAGAGAAATAGCTTACAATTGAATGTTACTAGATTGCTCACGATATTATAAAGGTGTGGTAAGATAATGCAGGGAATAAGAGATATATATTTCCACAATTCTCACATATTTGCCAAATTTCTAGTTGAAGTTTTACCACAAAGCTCACATCATCTTGCTCAGCCATCTGTACTGTGGATTGTGGATGATCAGTCATGATCACAGTGAATGGTGGTGCTGGCTCAAAGGGCTGAATTTAATTTACTGGCATAATTTACATATTACTATTTATGGTTCTATTACTATTTATTATTTATGGTGCAACTGTAACCAATTTCCCCCTGGGATCAATAAAGTATGACTATGACTATGAATGGCTTACTCCTGCATCTATTGTCTATTGTCTATACCTTGTGGTGATGGCTATTTCCTAGAATACCTGTTGCCCACATGAAGGGAAGTTGATCACCTTCCTTCACCTTATTAACTCCACATAAACTTTTCTTCTGCAAAAATATTGTTGAAACACATCTGTTTGCAAGACCAGTATATTTACTTATGCTTATGCTTCCTGAAGCTGTCTGAAAATGCTGTACTTGATGTGGTGCAGTTTTCTGCATTATTGATTATTGGAGACTTGCAGGATTTTTGGCTTAGTGACAATGAAGCAGCATCATATTTCTAAGTATGGCTTGTGTGCAGTCCCCATGTCTGTATCAGGAAACCTGAGTCCCTTGGCCACTCAATAGCTAACTACTTTCCATTAAAAAACTTTTAAAGCCATTGTAATTTTTTCCGCTAAAGTAGACAAAGGACTTCCTGACTTGGTTCCTGCAACATTCAATGCAGCGTACTCACTCTTAGCTACATGATTTTCATTTGTACCTCACTTAAAGTAAATTGAGCTTTGTCTTTTGACATTTCCTATCTCCTGTGCAATGCACAAACTAAAGCAAAAATAAATTCCAACTTATTCTCCCATCAATTACAGAGCTTGTCTTAATATTTGAAAATAAAGTTCTGGTTTGGTCTGAGAATCTTTTATTGGAAATCAACTGTATGCAAGAGTGAGTACAATTGCTCACATTTAAATCACTAGGTCAAAGTTATATCCAAGCTGGCTTCCTGTACTCTAATCAAAACTGGGCTGCCGATCATGACACAACAAATTATTTGTAAAAGTATAATATAATTGGGGACTTAACAAGTAATAGATTTAGCTAAAGTTCTCAAATACTTAGGATTTGTACAAAGGAAACAGTACTAAAACAATATAAATGATGGAAATTCTAAAGGTGATGTTAAGTTTGCCTCTTGATCACAGCACCAAATCTCTATTTTCCAATTTGAGCATTATTTTATTGTAGTTGTGGCATTTTGGCTATTTTTCAATTATTTCTATGTTTAATAATGTTTACACTGAGAACTTTTCAGAATCCATGATGTTTGAGCTCCTTTTTCATTGGGGAGTGATATTATTAATGCTGGGAGAAGATTTCTGATGTTCGTTGTAGAAAATCAGAATAACATGTAAAGCCTTTGTAATGTCAGTATGAATAGTGAACCACAAATATTCAATCATGAGCACATGCTAAAAGTAAAATATTTCTGCTACATTATTATTATATTTAATTGTTTCAGTATTTACATCTGAAAACTACATTCTTTTATTCCATCTTCATATGCCAGTAGATTTTTAATACTGAATTTCTGTTCTAATGATCCTAAAACAATTGTTTATTGCAAATAATTTCTCATTTTAAATTCCAGATTGTAAAGCATACTCCACCCACCTCCAGATCCATAAGAAACATCATTTTGATGTTACTGGTATGAAATTATTTTTTCCATGATACAATATTTCATGCCTATGAGATCATCATATAAACAGTTTAAATTGCATTTATAACTTTCAACATAGGTAAAGTATTTCTCATAGGGACTTCAAGAAATGAAAAATGATCCTTTCTGGAAGAATTAGTCAGTCACAAAATTGTGGAGTTGGATGCTCATATGATTGATGAATGATACTGTCTGATAATCTGCCACCTCACTCCACTCATTTTAAATAGACAGCAATGTTTCAAAAAACTGAAATGGAATACTTCATTAACTACTAGCAATCAGATAGCAATTTAAGGCTTAAAATCTGCTTTTAATATTAATAATTTCTGGAAATATGTTTATGTAAATCCTCAAATATATTCATTATTAATACATGCAGTACTTGACTTGTGGCATATCTTCTCATAAGGGTTAATAGGACATTTTTTCAACTTAGTGGCTAAATTCAACAACTCCTTAAACAGATCAGCCCACACACATTCAATATAATAGAGACAGCATGCCAACTTTGTGTGCCTTCTTAATATAATGATCAGTCAACTATGGCATTAGCTTACTGATAGGCTGAATGTTTCAGCAGTGGGCTGATGTGCCTGAAACAAGTTTATTCACAAAACAAGGCATAGGAAAACATAAAGTTAGCAGGCTCAAATGTTTTTGGATGCAAGTTTTGAGGGTTTTATTGTGGATGGAAAGAGATTTATCAAGTATCTTTCTGAAATCAGAAGGACCTTCAGATACACTCAAAAAGCCAAGGGAACATAGAGGACCGGAGGTTAATTCCATGTGACAGACACTGAGACATTCAATGCAGCACTGTAAGAAGTTCAGTGACCTCACACAAATGGTCAAGGTTAGACAATGCATCTTCAAACGTCATGTTCTACCAGCTACTAATATCAGATACTGCCCAATCAATTATACACTCATCAATGACCTGCCAACAATCTCTATCATGATTTATACACTAACATTCACAAGCTGAGCAATGCTGCAATACTTATAGCTTGAACACACTGCAGTTATTTAACCATGACCAGCATTTTAACTAAGTATGGTCATTGATGCGCTTCCTTCTCCATTGTTGGACCGGATAGGAAGCAACTGAAGATGAAAGGCATATCTGGAAAGGTATACCATGATGCTTGTGTATAAATCATGACAGAGATTGTTGGCAGGTCATTGATGAGTGTATAATTGATCAGGCAGTACCTGATACTAGTACCTGGTAGAATGTGACATTTGAAGATGCATTATCAAACCTTAACCATTTGTGTGACGTCAGTGAATGTCTTACAATGCTGCATTGAATGTCACAATGTTTGTCACATGGAACTAACTTCTAGTACTATATGTTCCCTTGGCTTCTCTGGAGGTGTAGGAAGAATACTTAATCCTCACTCACTGCACAATAACTTTGTCCAATACCTTTATCCATTAAGGTGGCAAGTGCTGCAACCTAGCAATGCAGACCAGAAACATTGTGATGATGAAGACACAATGCCACCTTTTTTATTTTGAGCCACTAGCTCAGACATCAGCTCTGTGTATGTTTAAGTGCTAGTACAGAAGTGAGATCTACCCAAAATGGCTGCATGTAGATGGATACTTGACCTACATCCTGGCAAAATTTTGATGGCCATGTGGTAATGCCCACAGCAATATGACATTGTACATTTATGGCATACACGTGTACATGTGCTGCTGATTCTATTTGGTCTTCTAAGAGCTTTCATAACATCCAAATATCAGATGGTATTATTTCCAATTTTTGGCCCCTTTATCAAACTAATAGTACAAAGAAACAGTTTGATACCAATCTAGGTCTTTGTATAGGAAGTGTTTCCACCATGCTCATAATACACTGAATCTGCAAACACCAAGGCACCTCCTGTTCCTTGTAATAGTATTTCAAAAGGAAAATAGTTCTTGGGGAAAAAAATTGAAGCAATGCAAGTATGTAATTGGCACAAGAAATGACCCAAATCTACATTTGGCCTCTCTGAATTTTATACTTTTTTTTTAACTGTGAAGATGAACCACCTGATTCAACCTGAGGATATCCTGGAAGTCCTCCTTTGACATCATAATGAGTCTCCAAAGGCCAAAAAAAACATTTTACATCAGCATTTCACTTCTTTTACAGAACATCTCACCCTGCAAATTATGTGTAATTAATGTAACGTATATGGCCAGTTACATTGAAAATCCAAGAAGTCTGTGATGTATAAGTTACCAAAGATACAGGAAGTAATGATAATTGATCCATTAGTTCTGCAACATTTCAGTTAAGCCATTTTCTTTCCAGTTTATATGATGCATGGCAATGACCGATATCTGTCATTATCAGGAATAAGGTCAGGTGAGTGAGCACTTAACAATCTTTAGCGGAAGAGATTAAATCACATGATGATTCCCAGTGTCAACTTTAGAACAAAACTCTATGTGTTGTTCTTGAAATGACTGATAGAGTTAAAACCGCTGTACGTATTGGTTAAAATTATGCCCACAGATTTGAAGTTCTGTTGGTATTTTTTGACCAGTTTTGTTGTGCTGATATTTACTATATCATTAAAATCTCCATGAGACACCAGCACCTTAAATTATTGCAGAGTTTTAACAACCTCTCTAAGTCTTATGTTGCGTGTATTATGAGATTGCTATTTCACTTGCACATGTAATTTATTTACATAATTACTTGAAAATATACTCTGCAATTTTCCTCTTTGCAGCAGTTTTCCAGTTACAATTTCATACTCTTTAATAGCCTTCTCAGACACACAGACTTCCTTAAAAACGTTTGAGTTTCTAGCCTTGTAATTATTTCAGGATCATTTGGATGTGTGACATTGGGGCTCAATTCACCACTCACTTGTGTATCCTTGTCAGTAATTGGTACTTTATGCTCTTCGAGAATAAATCTGTCAAGATACTGTCAGTACATTCTGGTATGTTTGTCACTGACATTATTTTTGCAACATGGGTACTTCTGACCTTTCTTCCAGTTTAAAACTGATATTATTCGTACTGCAGGCTTGTACGATCTTGTTGATATCTACTGCTGATTAATGTCTGAAGTGCTGAACATTGTTGTTGAATGGCAATGCTGATTTGGATTTTGCTTCAGTTGCAGCCCCTCCATTCTCTCCTCCAAGCTTGGCTGTAGTAAATTCAGTTCAGTTTGAAGTCTGTAATGAAGAGACCGTAGTGTGTTGCGGTGACCCCGTGGTAAAATCTGGCATTGTTCATTACTTGAACAAGTAGCTAGTTAAACAGTGATTCATGTTGCACCTCAAATAACGTATGAAAACTTGTCTTTTGAAGGTTTCCTAAAGAATATCTCTAGCCATTGCAACTGTATCTTCAGAGCTGAATGGCATGGGCATATTAATGAATAATTTATGCCATTATAGCTAATGAAACACAGACAGTATGAATTAAGGTCCAATATCTGGTACTAAAATACAGCTGTATCTTGGGTTGTAAAAATAAATCTTATCTCAACTGACCCCTTCTGCCACCGTATATAATCCCGCATATTTAAACACAATACATCTTTGATGAGTTTCAAGAAGGACAGGAATGTTGTTGATATTTTATAACAAAAATTATGTGGAATTCTGGAATAATTGTGTCAGCCACTTCTCTAACATGCTTTTGTTCAGCACTCTTGGTTAACTGTATGCATTGACATTAAATCTCCTGGATCTTTATCACCACCTGGCCAGTATTACAAAGCTTTTCTTAATCATCTTCATACTTCCTATTACAGTCTGAAAGTAACTTATTTCAGGGTTTAAATATGATTATTCTATGCTTCTTCTTCAGACCAGCTTGATGAATGGACAGAATGTTATTTATTTATTTAGTGATACAGCATGGTCTAGGGCCTTTCAGCCCCCTGAGCCACACCACCCAGCAACCCCACAACCCCACAACCCCTTTTCATTCTAGCCTCATCACAGGACCAATTAACCTACCTGGTACGTCTTTGGACTGTGGGAGGAAAGTTGTGCACCTAAGGAAAACCCATGCATGCCACGGAGAGGACGTACAGACTCTCCTTACAGAACGGCACCAGAATTTCACTCCAAACTCCAGAACACCCGAGCTGTAAAAGAGTCAAGCTAACCGATATGCTACTGTGGCAGCCATGCTAATCATGATGCGTATCTATGCTAGTCACACTTGCCTGCATGAGGCTTTTACCTTTCCTTTCCAAATACCTGCCTGCTTAAATTACATATTTGTAAGTGTTACCAGGACGTTATTGCTAATACTGGACAGCAAAGATCTTGCTTCCTGAATACCTTTAGGTGTATCTTATGCATTTTGGGCTACTGATCATGAAAATTACTGTAACATTTCCCTATCACACACCATTTTTTTTAATAAACTTATGTTTATTATTTCAATTCATAATTCAAGTCATTTAAAATGTTGCCTACAATGTAAACTGGAAAGTTTCCTATCTTGTCCAGGCATGCTTGGGCATGCTTAGGCTGCGCGGCTGCTGCATGGCAGGACAGGTTTTAGTCATAATTATTGGGTTCAGGACTGGTCGGATGGAATTTGCTATTACCAGGCACAAAAATTTCTATGAAGGATTTTGATATTTGAGACAGATACTTCCCAGAAAAACTGATGCCAAGATTAAGGAAAACATTTTTGTTGATCCACAAATGAAACAGGTCATCAATGACAGGCAATTTGAAGAATTTCTAGTGGGACCAGAGAAAATCATATGGAAGGCATTCAAGGAAGTTGTTGAAATTTTTCTCGACATCTACAGAGCACCAAAATACATGCAGCTGGTTGAAAGCATGCTTCAAGCATATAAAACCATGAAATACAGCATGTCACTAAAGATTCATTTTCTGCATTGCCATTTAGACTTCTTCCCTGCAAATCTTGGTGCTGTTAGTGACGAGCATGGTGAAAAGTTTCACCAGGACATTGCAGTCATGGAGAAAAGATACCAGGGCAACTGGAATCCATCAATGCTGGCGAATTATTGTTTGACACTTAAGCGAGAATCCTCAGACACTGAGTACAAATGAAAATAATTAACAAAATATTTTTAACTTAGTTGAACTATTGCAAAGCATCAGCACCATTATGCAATTAAACACGTTATATTCAATAAAAGTTAATTTGTTGTTTCTCCAAATTCCTACGAGATAGAAGTAGTCTGAAATTATATTTGTATTCATCTTCAAACAGTCTATCATAAACAAAAAAAAATTCTGAGGAAGCAACACTCTTGAAAAAATTTGTTGTCCAGTGTAATCACTGGGGAGCTGAGTTGCTAAATAGGGAGATTATGCTTCATTTACAAAGGGCATTGGTGAAAGACATTGCATATGGTGTTGGTCTTTTTTTAAGGAAAGGTGTAAATGTGTTTGAAGCAATTCAGGGAAGATTTACTAATCTAATACAGAATGGATTTGTTGCTTTATGAGGAAGGGGTGGACAGGCTAGGTTTGAGCTTAGAAAAACAGGAGGTAACTTAATTGAGTCCTACACAAAATCATGACAGGATGAATGTACAAGTATCCACAACTAGGGAGTCATTGTTTTTAAGATAAAGGGTCTCCAATTTAAGCCAATGATGAAGTGTCTTTTGTTTCTCTCAGAAAGTTAGGTCTTTAAAACTCTTCCTAAAGTGGGAGTGGAAGCAGAATCTTTAAATATTCTTTAGGAAGAAGTAGATAGTTATAAGCAAGGGGTAAATGATTACTGTAGCTAAATGGGAAAGTTGAGATTATAGTAAAATTAGCTATGCACTGAATTAACCAGTGGAACAAACTTGAGGCTACGTGGCCTCTGTCTGATTCTAATGATTTTGTTCCTATGTACATGGCTTGTTTCAGATATATTTCTCAGAGTAGGCTTATCATCTGCGAGTTCTCAGGTAGGATCAAACTTTTATTTCCTATGTCAGAATCGTTATGTGTATAAAACATTAACAATTTCATGTTGTGTGGCCAACTAAGTATATTGGGATAATAAAATTGTGTATTTGTGGAGGCTGCCGTGGCATGATTCATTGACTTTGAACCTGAATGTCTCAGAATATAACCCATAACAGAAATGAAAGATGTTTCCATTAGAAACTGATGAAACTATCTCACTTGTATGCGTAATTACTAGCAAAGTTAGTAATGGCCATTGTTTGCCTAACTGAGGACACTTTACAGCCACCACATAATCTATCCATCTTTCCATCATGATTGGAATTGTCTGTTCATTTTGAGTTGTTTATTTTCTGAAGCTACATTCGCTCCATCTTTTCTAGCTCTTTTTTTCTCTTGTGTTGGAAATTATCACTGCCGTGGGTTGTCATCAAGTTTGATGTGTGCATGCCTCAGAGATGAGATCTTTTCATATTTGTGCCATGTCTCCAAGCATCAATTTCACAGTATCAACAAAGAATCTAAGCACAACTCCGCAATTATTCTTTAGTTGTCTTAGTCTATTCTTCAGTTACTCTGTTTAGTCACCTAGAACCAATGTCAGTTTTAATCATTGGCTAATGTAATGCAATCAAATGTATTTGACCTGGCACCTTCAGTACCTCACTCAAATATTTCTTGACCTTGTTAAGTATCTGTCAAAAGTAAATGGCTGAACTTCCTGCAGCAGGTAACTCAACCCTTGACTCTGTGCTTTATCTATATTCATTTCTGGAGCCTGGTCACCCGTATATTATTTTTATATTGATTTTTTTCTTTTGTCCTGTTATTTCCATGAATAGCATAAATGGTTATTGGAGTTCAGGCCTGTTCTTTCTCAATCAGCTTCAACATTAAATGGGTTCTCGATCTCTCTGCACTTTGCTGCTGACCAGTTCCAAATTTCCTCTTTGTGCACATGATACATTTGTAGCAATGCTAAGATCACAAAATGAAATTCACATCTTTTGAGCCTGCAGCAGCTCTGGGTGGGTCTCATGCCCTGTTCTCTCTCCAATGTTGCACAAATTCTTTCCTTTCAGGTACTTATCCAGCTCCCTTCTGGACACTATGATTGAATCTGCTTCCACAGTGATCCCTAGCAAAGAATTCCAAACACTAACCATTTTCTGTGAAAGGAAGGTTTCCTTCATGTTGCAGTAAAACTCAAGTTTTTGCCAAATAACAAGTGCATGTATGCACAGATACAATGAAAACCTTACTTGCAGCAGCATCACAGGCACATAGTATCACATATGCAGCATTCAAAAGATAAACAAATTAAACATTAATTATATGTAACTTTTACAAGAAAACACAATTCAAAAGGTTAAAAAGTCCATTTCAGTATGTAACTCTCAGGCTCAGCCAGCTTGTGTTCGTCTACGGGAAAACAGCCTTTGGCCCCGCCAAACTGAGAAATCATGTTTGTGTGGATGCTGTGTAATGTACCACCCGGTTACAAACCTACAATGCAAAATATCAGACAGTACACCATATGCAATTAAATGATTGAACTTTATGAATCTTAATCTGAATATAGGGTTAGTAATGAAAATATTTTAAAAAGGGCCCAAATCAAGGAAAAGTCAAAAGTGCACATTGTAGCTCACTCAGTCGCTGACCTTCGGACCCTCAGAATCCCCAGTCCACTCCATCTGGTGGTCTACCATCTCTCTCCACATGTGTCTTCCCTCTTCATCTTTCCTCGAGAAAGACCGTGAAAAATCTCCTTCCGGATTCACAAGACAGAGCAACAATCTCTGATTGGCTAACATGCATAACCATAGTCCTATTATCTCCAGCCATAACCCAAACATTGCTGCTACAGAGAAACCACTACCTCAGCAGTGAACATTACTGAGAAGACATTACATTAGCCTTAGCAGTGAAACATTACGAAGAAGCTATTACATTAGCAGTGAATCCTTACAGCACGTTACAAGTATAAAGTTGCCATAGTGGTTAGGATTTTGCCAGTTGGTTCAACAACTGAATGGTTGAAGGGAAGTAGTTAGTCCTGAATCTGATGGTGTGGGACTTCGGGCTTCTCTGCCTCATCTGCGAGAAGACAGAATGGCTCAGTTGATGGGGATCTTTGATAATAGATGTTCTTTCTTGTAGTTGTACTCTATAGCTCAGGGATGTAAAAAAAATTCTCATTCTGTCCTGTGTCTTTGAGTAAACCATGTATACTTTTAGTACTCTCAGTTCTGGTACTCCTTTTAGAACAATGCTCTCTTGTTTATATTGCCTCCTATCATCCTTTCAATCAAAATCTAACATTTCAGATTTGTCGGTATTAAACTTCATCTGTCACCAATCTGCCTATTTCACCAGCCAGCCTGTATCAGCTTGGTTTATTACTAATCACTAATCATTCAATATGCTTCATAATTTTGTGTTGGCTGTGTATTAGGAAATTGATTCTTATATAGCAATGCCTGTGTCAATAATATATAACAAAAACAATGTCTCTGGTACAAATGCTTGAGATACCGTACTACACTTCCCTCTAATTTGATAAAATAACTTTTTGCTATGTTTATCTGCTTCCTGTTACTTAGGCAACTCTTTATCCACCCTGCCACAGTCTCTATATTCCATAGTCTTTAGAGGTGATATCCCATTAATTGCCTTTCATAAACCTTTACATACAACATCAATTTTACTTCAAAGTCAAGAAAATCTGTGGATGCTGGAAATCCAAGCAACACACACAAAATGCTGAAGGAACTCAGCAGGCCCAGGCAGTATCTATGGAAAAGAGTATGCAGTCGACGTTGCAGACCGAGACCCTGGCCCAAGACGTCGACTGTTTACTCTTTTCAATAGATGCTGCCTGGCCTGCTGAGCTCCTCCAGCATTTTACGTGTGTTGTATCAATTTTACTTCTCTCTGCAATTCCTCCAAAGTGCCTATCATATTCAATATTATTTGCCTTTTAACAAATCCGTGCTGACTGTCTCTAATCAATCTATAGCAAGAATTTGGACCACCAACACACATCTGGTACTGACCTTTCTTTGGGAATGAATCTTACATTGCTACATTATGACTGTAAGCTGCAGTCATGTTTATGCCTCATAATGAACAGAATATCTTAGTATTTCCATTAAAGTTTGCAAACCAGGTCAAATGTAAAACTCTGCATGCTTAATAATTTTGCAAACCAGGTCAAATTTAAAACTCTGCATGCTTAATAATTTGGACCAAATCCATTCATCACTGAAATCACACACAAAGCCATCATGCAGCAGTCCTTCATTCCTTATATTGAACATGTAATTCTTTGCCATTTCTAATCAATATGTTTTGAAATAATCTTCTAATTTCTCTGCTGCAACTGTGAATCGAACATGTTTTGTTTTTTGTGTGGCAACCAGATTAGTAAGCATGTGAGGAATCTCAAAGCTAACTCCAAAACAAAATCGCTCTCCAGCAGCAATATTCAACGTATTTGCAGATCTTCAAATGTAAAGAGCATTTTCATCTCTTTCGACATATGTTGTGAAAGGCTTGCATACTCAATTGTAGATGCTTAGGCTGCCTCTGTAACCAATCTGCTTGAGCTGCCAATTTTTTCTGTTTCTCATCTAAACAGCAATGTGACTGCACAAAAGCCATCTTTCATGCATTTGCTCACTTCTGGTGTGTTTAATTTTTCTGGTATCAGCATTATTCTCTTCAGCTACTAGCTGCTAATGATTTGTTTCTTAGTTGCCATTTCTTGCACAGTTTCACTAATTTTGACACTCAACCCAGTGTTTTTCGTCACACCAGTTTTGAGATCTTTTAATCGTGCTGTTAATCAGCAATGCAAAAGTTGCTGTTTTGGAGCGTTTTTTACACCTGCCATTTTTCCTAGAGACAAATATATGTTATTTATTTGACTATCTTAGTCACCAGTTTTATTCAGAAATGGGCTGTGAGCTCGTCTTACAGCACTACCAAGTACATTCTGTGTGTGAACACAAACATATGAATTAGGTTTATGAGTAGGCTTACTCATCCCTTGGATCTGGATTTAATAAACTTGATTGTAATCAGAAGTCCAAAGACATGTGACCCTTTGAGAAGGAAAAAATAATAACTTTTTTCCAGTTTTAAGTTGGAAATGTATTAGTTTTAAACAGTGATGTCCCTCGCCAACCTCTCTCCCCTCCCTAGATCAACCCTATCAAGAAATGTAATGACCATATATGTTTCAATTAAGTCACCTTTCACTCCAGCAGTTGTAGACTTTGTCTGTCCAATGTTTCATCATAAGACACACTAGCTCATCCCAGGTACCAGTACAATAAACTTGTTCAAATTGCTTCCAATCTATTAACTTCCTTCCCTGGATAAGTGGAGCAGTACTCCTGATGGAATTCCTAAATCCCTGAAACATAATCTCCTTCTCTTTATCTCAGGAAAGCACCAGGAGCTTTAGATCATGGATGTGTTCTTTATTGAAGACTAACAAAAATTAGCTCTTTACATGTTGGATTATGTGATTACATCATTTGCACACTTGACTTACTTCAGAATATACCACAGAAGGAAAGGGATATTCCATTCACATTAAGTACTTTATATACATCAAAATAGTGCTTCACCTGATCTTCCAGACAATTGTCCAGTGCATCCATCCATCCATTACTAAGTCTTTTTTTAAAGAAGATATTTTTAGAATGTGGATTTCATGTATTTTTGCTACCCCTTTCCTGGATCACAGCCAGCTTTACAGTCAGAATGCATGGACCACCATGAATATTTTCAAACCTGATGCTGTTGTATAAAAAATTCTTTCAGTTGTTCTTGTTCATTTTCTTTTAGGTATGGGCACTTAAACTTTAAACATTAGCAGTGAAGTAGTAGTACAGGGGTTCTAACCATCTTTCAGTTAATGAATTGTGATCATTTCCATCATTTAAGTTAAATACCACAACAAAAAACCCAATTTATGAGAAAATAAAATTGACCTACAGCATGTAAGTGCTCTGGGCTGTTGGTTTCAGCCACTCCAGGTGTTCTTTGTATTTGCTACCAGAGATAAATCAATAAACTTGTATCATTATACTTAATGAAGTTGTATGCTATATAGCTAATTGTTTTAAAATGTAAATGAACAGCAGACATGGTTTTACTTCATTCTTTTAGGAATTACATTTCACGCTAGGGTATTTTGGGCTTGGTTGAATGAAGAGCTTCCATATTGGAAAACTCAGATATTCAAGATTTTATGTTAATCTAGGGGAAGGGTTCTTGTCTAAGAAAACGTTTTGATTCAAGCACTGTGAACAAGCACAGAATTGTGTGGCTGGACCATAAGGGTGTAGTGGGTTAGATGAATTCAGCTATTTAAATTAAAAACTCCATGCTTAATGTAGTCAGAATTAGATGTAGAGAATGTAAAAATGATTTTGATTGATGAATAAAATGAGACTAGATACCTTTGGCAATATTTAGTCTCACACTGCCATCTGCTGACCAGAATTTTGCTTACAATTTCTTGATGATCTAATGGTTTTCCTGTAACCAAGTGTGTTGAACATTGGAAGCTGAATGTTATTAACATCGCATTAAGCGTAAAACCATGGAAGTAGCTTGCTACTGTGCAAATTAATCAAGTGATGTTATATTTTGTTCAAATCCAGGAGGGATTATAATGAGGAAGAATGCAAGAACAGGCTTTTTTATCCTATTAGGACCAAATATACTCATATATGTTTCTTGCATTCACATTACTCAAAATCTCCTAAGTTTGCACTGTTTATGTTTTCACTAACCAATGGCCCTTTTCCCTTTTTGGACCTGGGTTCTTTTGATACTTTACTAGTTTTCAGGTCTTTTCACTGCCCTCCTTGGGAGGGGAGGAGAAGATGGCGGCACAACGCAGCGTGTGCAGCCACTCCAAATAATATTGTATTTGTGAAGTAGGATGCCGTGCACAATCCTGATTTGATGGAGACAGACATGAAAAAGCACGGAGGAACATCTGGAGAAACTTCTGAAATGCCTGCTTCGCTGCTGCTGCTACTGTGCAATTGAGAATCTCCAGAGAGGAAGGCCCCAACTCCTCGGCTTTGCCTATTGCCTGTTGCCGGGGCTGGGGTCGAAGCGCTCGGCAGAGATGGTGCTTGGTGCTTGGTGCCGGAGGGCTGGTCGGAGGCTCGAAGTTTTTGGACGGACTCAGAGTCGGACTGTGGTCGGGGTGCTTCCAGGATGCTGCATCGGCAAGTTTGCGGCGCTGGAAGCTCATGGAAGGAAGTTTCTCCCTTCAACCGTCTGCGTGAGATGATGGGACTTTCGAGAGACTTTGAGACTTTCTCTTACGTGCCCATGGTCTGTTCTTCATCAAATTACTGTATTGCTTTGCACTGTTGTAACTATATGTTATAATTATGTGGTTTTTGTCAGGTTTTTTTAGTCTTGGTTTGTCTTGTGTTTCTGTGATATCATTCTGGAGGAATAAATTGTATCATTTCTTAATGCATGCATTACTAAATGACAATAAAAGAGGACTGTGTGTCCTCATAATCTAATCTAATCTATTGAAGTGGGAATGTTGGAATTGAAATAAATGTTGGTGTTTTTATTATTATTATCACATGTACTGAGATACAGTGAAAAGCTTGTCTTGTATACTGTCCATACAGATTAAAACATTACATAGTGCATTGTGGTAGAACAAGATAAAAAAACAATAAGGAACAAGATAATAACAATGTAGATTGTGAGATCAAGAGTCCATTTTATCACATGAGGGAATCATTCAATAGTCTTATAATGTAGAAACAGGACCAAACCATCAAGCTTCTTGAAGATGTTGTGTTATTCAGTTTATTTAAAACTGATCTATACAGTACTTCAGTGTTATTAAGCAATCTTTGTTCTGTTTCCTGTGTAACATTTCCTTTCAAAGCACAACAGGTGTTCATATAGAAAATTTTAAATAGATGCAACATCTGATGAGTTTTTTATCCAACTATTTCTGAATTTACATTTACGAAGCTAAGTGTGATTTTAAGATTTTCCCAATGATCTCTGCATTTATTCTGTCAAATTATCCTGATCTTTTTAAATATCATGATTAGCTCTTTCTTCAGCAGCCACCTTATTACAACCTACACTCAGCTTCGATGTCATTCTAGTGAATCTTTGTCAAGGCTTTAATTTATCTTTCTGGAAGATTGCTAATTAAAATTAAATTGGATGTTCTAAAGGGAACCCAAGTATGACGCTAAAACAAAATCTCCACTTATCCTTTTGGATTATGTCCTTCACAACGAAAGATAATGTTACAGTAGATTTTATCCTTTTTTTTTACTTGCTCCTCCACAGATCTTAGTTTTTCATATGTTCCACAAAAATGTTTTTGATCTGAAATTTTAAGAGCCTCTCCCCACAGATGCTTCTCAACCATTTTCTGATTCCACAGTAAAAACATTTATAATTCTTGATGCCATAAGAAAACTTTATGGTATGTCCCTTTAAACACATCAAGGCCCTTTTTGTCATACAGCTTTTAACTTCACAAGGTGATAGTTCCGAATCTTCTGAACCTCAAGGCATTCCCTGCTAGGTATACTAGGGTCCCATTTCCAAAACTCCCTTTAAAGTTACCTGGTTGCTATTTCTAGTGCTCTTTTCTAAATTCACTTAGGTCATTGTTTTCATTATTCTATACTCACTGAGTTCACTAAAATAAAACTGTTATGCTATTCTGTCACATATAAGAAAAAGTGAATTAAAAATGTATTGGGATGTTACTAGAAGGAATATCCAAATAGTCCAGAAAATCCATCGAACTGGCATCATTAACTTCCATGGCTGCTGAGTTGTTAGTTTTACTATATGTGGGAAATCTAGGAAATGTTCATCTGGCTTTTCTATTTGCAAATGTAATGATTTATTTGTGATTTTTTTTAGCAATCATGGGTGTTTATTGTCAGGTATTTTCACTTTAACAAAATAGTTTGAAAAATAAATCATTTAATAATCACATTTCAGAACTGTTTCAAAATCCGTGTACCAATAGGAAAGTTAAACTTCACCATCTTCTGTCTCCTAATCCTCCCCTCCCAATCCCAACTATAAATGTGTTTGGAAATGAGATTTAGAGAAAGAGCAAAATAGCTCATAAATGTGTGATTGTAGCAAGTAGATGGTGGAGTAGAGGATGATCCCATTTACATTGCTCAGAAACCACTGCATCATTTTGCCTGTAGGAAAGCCAGGAAGTAGTTTTACCCAGAATCATGGCTTAATGACTTTCCAAACCCTGAGAAGATATTTATCTTCATGCAGAAAGAAATAGTTTGGAACTTTATAATTCCCCACATGCAGTTACTAATCGAGGTTTTGAGAGAATCACATCATTGCTTACTAGCCAGAACAAAGTTGGATGCCAAACATCATAATGTTTTCACACCTTGTTTGTACAAAGGGACTTCCAAAAGCCAAGAAGGTAGTTCACTGCATAGAATTTGCACCACAGATAATGTGTGATGAACTGACAAGGGAAGGGAAAACAAATCCTATTAACTAATCCGGTGTAGCTCTACATTGATGGCTAATTTGTATTAACAAATTTGAAAATCAATACACAGATGTCTGTTTACGTGGTGTTGCTATACATTTGAAATTTACAATTAAATTATTATAAAGCAGATGTTTGAATACTTATGTATATCTATGCACATTAATGAGTTTTATAAAAGCTTGGAGTATTCCTTCTTCATTAAATCTTCCTTGAAAAAAATGAGAATACAGCTCACTGTATGAAAGGTGCTAATTGCCAGTTGCTCAGTCAACATTTAATCATTGCTTAATTTTAGTGTTTTAATTCAAAGCAATTCATGTGGCTGTTACAATGGACAATCTAGGCCACATAGTTTATAATATGAAGTTCATTTCCAATTAACTCACATCTCCCAAAGTGACTTAATAATTCATTGTGAAATTCTGTTTTTGACCCTTGGAACTTGCTGCCATTTCTGCATTACTTCATAATATAAAAGTATGGTATTTTCACTAAATCCAGAAAGCATTACACTCCATTCTCACCTTGATATACCAAACAGTGATCTTCAAATGTTTTATGTTCTCACACAGAGCATGCACTACACACATTATGATAATGTGGGTGTTTTAGCATTGTTTCTTTTCCCCTATCAAGCAATAAATTATATTGATTGCTGTTATATATGGCAAGTGATGAAAAACATTTAGTTGTAGGATTGAGAAGTTTATCATTTCAAGGTTAATGTGGTCCATTCTGAAATTGCATTTCAGACATCTCATTGCTTTTCTCACTCTTGCAATGGAGATAGTTTTTTGGCTACAAGACAAATGCTTGGTGATAATCCAAATGGATCATGTGTTTCTTATTGCCTTTCAGTGTGCAGTAGCCCACCTGTGAATATGACCGTGCAACCTGTGAACAGGTCTGCTTTACTCGTCATGTGGAACAGACCAGAAACCATCTACCATCCTCCAATTATAAATTATCTAATCTCCTATAGCTGGACAAAAGATGAGGGAGAAAAAGAGCAAACGTTCACCAAAAAGAATGATCACAACCTGGTAAGTTCTACGTTTGTACAAGAGTCTGGATCAATTTGTTTTCAGTAAAAGAGATGCAGTGATTCACAGTAAAAGAAATGTAGTGATTCTTGCTGAACTCTGCACACTCTAGTGTTTTCTTCTGGTAAGATGGTGGTGTGCTCAGATGCAGTGGCCTCTCTGGGGCTAACCAAAGGTGTTTTTGTCTTTTTTAAATGTCTTATTTGCGATTGCTGGATATTAAGAGCTTCAAGTCCTGCAGGTGTACCCTATCAGCAAGGAGCTGGACTTGGTGCAGACTGTGTTGCTGCCTGCTACAGAAAAGTGTTGGAGTCAGTACGTGAAGGTGGCCTGCAGCAAGTGATTGCTTTGGATGTTTTTCTTGTGATCATAAAACGCTGTTGGAAATTGATAATGTAGAATACTGCAAGTCCAGTTCAATGGTTTATTGGTGAGACCAGTGGGCAGGGGAGATATGTGGCCACAGTTATAGCGCAAACTAGACCTTATGCTGTGGGCTTGCCTGTTGCAGTTGCCCATGAGTGGAGGTGCTGGAGGCAGTGTGACATGTCGTCCTTTCTGGATTGGGGGCTGGCCTCTCTTGTCAGTGCTGCCCTCCAGTATTCACTCAGTGGAAGACAAGCTGGATTGCATGCGTATGCACGTTCGTCTGCAGACTGGTGAGGGCTTTCTCTTGTCGACAACAGCCATGCACCATCAATTTACAGGACATACCTCTCAAGGACTTGGGCTAAGTTATTTTTTGTGTGTCTGTATGTTTACTGCTACCTTATATGTGTTATATATGCCTTGTGTCGTGCATGAATGTTGGTACTGTGTTTTGCACTTTAGCCCCAGAGGAATGCTGTTTCACTTGGCTGCATTCGTGGAGATTCATGTATGGTTGAATGACATTAAACTTGAAATTGAACTTCAACCTATAAGGCATAAAGATGCATTTAACACTTTGCTCAGATTTCATATTTAATTTCTACCAGAATGAGAATGGGGCACCGTGGTAGCGCAACATCCCAGGCTGTAATAATGTTGGAGTCGGAGTTCAATCCTGGATTCCTCTGTAAGGAATGTCTGTACATCCTCCCCGAGGAACGCATTAGTTTCTCCTTGGTGCTCTGTTTCCTCCCACAGTCCAAAGATGTACCAGTTCGGATGTTAGTTGGTCAATGTAAATTTTCCGATGATTAGGTTAGCGTTAAATCAGGGTTGTCAGGGGTTGCTGGAGCAATGTGGCTTGTAAAGCTGTGAGGCTTATTCCGTGCTGTATCTCTAAATAAAAAGAGTAAATAAATTATTCTCACATGGCATGCTCCACAGACTATGGTGAAGTTTGAAGGACTCTATGAATATTGTGTTTAAATATGACCAACCTATCAGGTGATGTAGCATTGGAAATCAAAGGGAAGTGATTGAAATGGGATTACTACTGTGCTAGCCTGCACAGCATTATACTCCATTAGTCTTGTGCTAATTCCAACTCTATATCTTTGAAGCATCAATGGCTTTAGATGTATGCATGTATACTCTTCCAAGAATAAGGGACATTTGTATCAATAGTCTGAAATATCAGTTCCAGCAAACGTATTTAACTTTTAAAATTTAGATCATGTTATTTTTAAAGTAACATATATATAAAATTCTGAAAGGATAATAAACTTTAAAAACATCTGACAACTCAGAAAAGCATAAATCTGGCCAAGTAAGCCATAAATCTGAATCATTGCTAAATGATGAAGTTAAAGTCCTTAAAATAGCAGTGAATTTTGACGGTATTTATACCTGGGATATCTAACAGTATGCATTTAATGGCCATTCTAGTTTCTCAGTTGCATCAGATAATGTGCAAGGTGAAAGTTACAAATTGGAGGAAGGCGACCATGTAACGAGATCTGAGGAAGTGGAGACAACTCACTCAGCATAATTTTCTCTGATTGCTTTATGTTGTCCTTGTTTAAACCAGAAAAACGTTGGTGTCTTATCATCCCTGTGATCCTTACCTGGCAATTTCAATTCTACCCACAAGAGCTAGCATGACCCATAAAAAAATATTAGTCGTCACCACCCAGCATGGGCAAGAAGGCCACCCTTCCTGCAGATGGCATTTGTATATTGTAATAATTAAGCTACCACAGTATTGGTAAGGCTATTTCTAATGTCTACGTTTTAATGTGTAAATTCAATAGCAGTTTCAATCGAGAAACACATGCAAATACAAGTGATGTCAGTCTGTTACTTTCAGAAACAACATTTTGCTGATGAAATCATCAGTGACCTTTGCTGAATGTCATGTGTTTTTTTGTATTTGGAAAGTAGGTATGAATTATAATCCACTGCAGATATTTTGGGCATGGCAATTGGAAATGTATGATGTATATTCAGATTAATGCAGGGGGTTTTTAAAGTTTGAATGGATGTTCGTCACTCAGCACGCAGAGTGCATGTCCAGGAATGAGAGAGCTAATGAAATTGCGACTAAATGGCACCATTATGCTATTATACAGAGAGATGTTACTGGCAGCATTACAATACCAGGAACTTGGCAGAAGTTCCTGCCATCCATGCTGCTGTGCTGGGAACCTGAGTGCTGTGAACCTGGCGTGAACCCCTGCCCTCCCTGTTACTGCACAAGGCTGTACTGTAAACTGGGTAGAAGTCCAGCAATCCGTAGTTCAGGGTGGAGAGGCTGCCTGTGAGGACTGGCTGGAGTAAGCATTGAGACAAGTCCGGACCACATTCTGGCCAGCATTGTGAGTAGGGCCAATGCTAGGAACTGGCAGCAGATGTTTCATGAGTGCAGTTCATATACCCTTACCCACCCCCTCCTTACTGGATGTCACAGAAGCTGCCAGCTCCTCCTCTCCTCTCTTCAACTGATGGCACACCTCTTCCCAGTCCAGAGATTTCTCAATGGTAACAAGTTCAAAGGCCAATGACAAATGTTTTTAATGTAGAAAAATCACTGGTCTGGAGAGAGTTGTGCAGGCAAACAAAGGAGGAGACAGCAACTTCCGTGAGATACAGTAAAAGGAAATAAGAGCTCCCAAATGATCCTGGAGCAGCCACTACCAGTCCCGAGTAAGGGCCCCACTCTCAGTGCTAACCAAGGAGCCACGTTTCAGTGGGAAAGACTGCACTGAAAACCTGGTCCACCGAACTGGCTTCACAAGCAGCTTCTCCATGTCAAATGATGAACTGTAAGAGCTTCACCAGGGGGTAGGGATTCACCACAGATTCCCATCACAACAGTGAACAGCAGTTGAAAGGGCAGGAGTTTGAGTCAGATTACTGGCTTGACAATGTACAACACGGTCAAGGTGCAGGAATGCATATTCATGCACGCTCAAATTGGAGGACCAAGAGCACTCTAGTTAATCAGAGCTCTGAACAGCACAAGTAAATTGTAACCCTTTAAGCAACAGCAAATCACACAGTCTGTTGGAGGAGCTCAGCAAGTCAGGCATCATCTATGGAGGAGAATTTAACAGTAACAACAGGATTCAAAGGTTCCCAGGCAGTTCTATGGAGACTGAAATCTGCAGATTAGGAGATTAAGGGACAAAGAGGTCCTCTTCTCTTTAAATATTTTGGTTGAACTTTAATTAGTTATGTTTTTATTTTTATTTAGTTAACTTTATTTTAAAACATTTTTTACTTAAGTGATTTACAATAAACATTATGTCTCTAAATGTGAGAAAGGTAAACCATAAATTTACACTCCCAGTGAGGAAAGGGACTTTGTCATCTGTCATGCAGCTCAGTCCCTATTACTGTGCAGATAATTTTACTAGAGTCCAGAAAATTTTGGACCAGCAAGATTGTTCCTTCGTATCTAGAGCAGAGAAGACCATGCACGACTATTCCAGCGAGAAGGGACTGGCCCAGCAAGATCTAGCCAAAACTACTGACCCTGGGACTCAATGCCTGCCTCTGCAACTGGATCTGTGACTTCCTGAGCAACAGACTACAATCAGTAAGGATAGGCAACAAGACCTCTGCCACAATTATTTTTAGCACAAGATTGTGTCCACAGCCCCTTACTCTGCTCCCTGGTACACTCATGACTGCGTGGCCAGACTCTGCCCTAACTCCATCTAAAAATTTACAGATGGTGCCAACGTGATGGGCCGTATCTCAAAGAATGAAGCGTCTGAGTACAAGAAGGAAATAGAGAGCTTAGTGGCATGGTGTCGTATCAGCAGACTTTCCTTCAATGTCAGCGTAACAAAAGAGTTGGTCATTGATTTCAGGAAGAGGATGGGGTAAATACTGGATTGATTCCATCCTTTCAGCAACATCTCTAGTCCGATTACGCTGAGCAGTGGCACTACGCAAGGCTGCATGCTCATCCCCCTGCTGTTCATACTGCTGACGCATAACTGTGATGCAGGATTCAGTTCAAATGTCTCATCAAGTTTGCGGATGACAAAACAGTGGTTGGCCTCATCAACGATGACAAGTCAGAGTACTGTACAGAGAAGGAATGGAGTGGCTGGTGGACAAATGGTGGACAACAACCCAAGTCTGAGCGTGGAGATGACCGAGGAAATGATTGTAGACTTTAGGAAGGTGCAGATAAATCATCCCCCTCTACACGTAGGTGCACTAAGTTCCTGGAAGTTCACATCATGGATGACCTCAATATCACCTCCCGGAGTAAGAGGGCATAATAGTGCTTCCTAAGGTGATTGAGGCAAGTGAAGCTCCCCACCCCCAACCTAACTGAATTTTGCAGGAGCACCACTGCAAGTGTCCAGACAAGCTGCGTCTCTATCTGGTATGGGAGCAGCAGAGTACCAGACCGGAAGGACCGTGAGAACGGCCGAGAGCGTCAAAGGGGCCTACTTACCGCCCATCAGGGATGTTTATCAAAGAGTGCTGCGTATGCAGGGACCTTGCTATTATCAAAGATCCTACCTATTCGTCCAGTATCCTCTTTGACTTTCTCCCATCAGGCAGCAGACTCCAATTCATTAAGACAAGAATGGTCAGGATGGGAAACAATTTCTTCACTCAAGCCATTAGGCTTCTTCCTTGTTGCATTGCATTCAAAGTGTCACCAGTTAATTTGTTCAGTACCCTACAATATTTAATTTATGCACTTTACTTTGCTTATTTACGCATAATTCATTTGTTAATTTTATTCTTACTTTCCTAAGTTATTGTGGGTTATATGTGTCATTTGTGTACTACAGTGCTTTACACCCTGGTCCAGAGAAACGTCGTTTTGTTTACTATATGTATATAAGTATATACTACATGTATATAGTTAAATGACAATAAACTTGACTTAACTTGACTTTAATTCATCCTTTCCTCATCTCCTGCTGTTTATTTCCTGAATTTTAAATCTCATTTGTTGATGAGATGTACTGTGCTGCTGTCTAATTTACTTAGGTCCCAGATGATCTGTTACCCTTACTACCCTGTCATTAGCTTTCATTCTCAGCAGTTCTGTGGAGAAATCTGAAGAAAACAGCATTACTGCTACAATATATTGGCCCGGTAATTAGAATAGTCTCTTTAACCTTCCTGGACAGCATTGTGTGCTCAAATTTTCTTGGTAGGCTCATTGCCAGATGTGGTTTTCTGTATTTGCTTTTGGTAACTGGTCTTCCCTGATCCTGCATGTTGGTGATTACATCCCAAGATGCAATAAAAAGTCCCATTTTGTCAGTTTTTATTTTTACTCATGCAAATGGGTAAGCAAATAGGAGTAATTGGAAACATATCAGTGGATTGGTCTCACCTGAAGATTTCTGGGTTTATTTTACTGATAAACAAAGAATCTTACAAAACTCTCTTTGCTTGAATATCCATATTAGTATACAACCAGTTAGATAGTTGGTCAGTGTTTTAATGTGATAATCATGAAGTTAAGATTCTAATTTTTACTTTAGCTGAACGGTTATTTATTAAAGGGTTACTGACTGCTGCAGGAATATCATGAATTAATTTATGATCAAATGTCATCAACAAGGGGAAGTAGACCCTATTTCAGCCAATGTAGAACTATTTTTGCTGGGAATAATAAAATAATTAGAAAATTAACAAATAAATTTGTTTTAGATAATTAGCTGGTGGCACTGTTTCATAAGCAGGTACTGTACTTGAATAATGGAGTCATTGTATTGCCTGAACTACTGATTGCTACGTGAGCTAGTAATCAATCAACCATCATAAACAGACTGGCCATTGTGCCAGAACATTCATGTGCTTATACAACTGTCCATCCACTAACTCTCTCACATTCACAATGCAATTCTGTTAGCTTTAATTTTGTGAGCTCTTGATTTTATAATGAACACAAGTTTATGAAAGATTATTTTTGAAAAAAGTTCCTACAGAATATTTCATAAAAAAAATTTCTTGTGTAAAATTAAATGTAAATTGAGTTGCACTAAACCAGGAATTATGTTAAAAAAGTTCAAAGGTTCATTTACTATCAAAGTATGTGCCTATGTACAACTCTGAGATCCGTCTTCTCCAGATAGCCAAGAAAGCCACGAAACAAAGAAAAACCATGAAAATCGATCAGGTAAAAACACCAAACCCAACACCCCCCCCCCCCCACAAAAAAGAGAACAGCAATCTGGTCATCAACCCTGCAAACCCTTCTTGCCTCACACAAAAAACCTGACAAAACAGAAAAGAACATCAATCCCAAATCCTCCTCCCCCCACAAAACACAAAAAGAACATTGACCCCCTAACCCTCTCCCCTCGCACAACAAAACGAAAATAATTTTGCATTAAAGAAACACACTTATTTTGGAATAAAGGAGAGGAAAGGACAGTCTGTCTTGCAGTGTGAATAATCTGCAACTATTCATTTTTATTTCAATTGGTTGTTTTATGTTCAGCATTCCACTCAACTGATTTAACTCAACTGCATTGAAATGTAGTCTCCTGGCTCAATTTATAACTTAGCATTTTCTTGATGTCTAGAGAAAAAGAGGAGAAATCCACCAGCTTGAAGGAGACAGAAGCATAGGTTAATCTGCCCTTCATCAGTGTCAGTGATTCTCACTGGCCCAGAGGGATATTACGGACTAATGGAAAGCATTGCCAATAGTATAGGATGTTACATCTTGAAAGAAAAATAGGTAACATATTTATTTTTTTGAAAAGTATTGAATTAGCTACAGAAGGTGCTCCAAGAGAACAATGAGTAATAATCAACTCGCTTTATATCTTTAATAGGATCATGGTGGCATTTTTCTTCTGCATAATCATTTGATAAATTCACATTTGATGCCAGTATGGCTACCCCGAGTACAACTTTGTGTTCTCTTACGAACTGCTTGGATCTGTGAAGTTGTTGATCCTGGAGATCAGCACCCTTCAACAAAAACAAAAGTTTGAGACCTGTTTTTTAAAAAAAACAAACACCCTCACCAATGTACTTTAAGTGAATGCCTCAGGCACTCATTTAGCTTTCAATTCAACATCAAATGAAGGTTGTTACTTAGAATAAGTAGTTGGTTGCTTAGTTTATATTTCGTTAACCAGTGTTCCAAGTGAATATCTTGATCCCACAAATAAATATGAGCGATGGAAGCCAATGAAACTGAGAAATCAACTGTTAATTAAATCAGCACATATGGAGAGTTATTTTGGTACATGAAGCTGTTCTCTTTATTATCCAGGAAGGCTTTGTGGACTATGGATGGCAATATATTGTTAATATAGTTCATTATCTGAAGGATGCTAAAATTACTTAAGATGAGGGACTAGTCAGTCGACAGAAGATCTATTGTAACAAAGGCCAGGTATTTTGGGTAACACGCAAAATTCTGGAGTCAAGTCAGGCAGCATCCATGGAGAGAAATAAACATTTGACGTTACGGGCTGAGGCCTCTCACCAGGATAGTTGAGTTCCTCCATATTTTCATGTGGGTTCCTCAAGCTTTCCAGCATCTGCAGAATTTATTGTATCTAGGTATTTTGGGTGTTTAATTTGTATTTCATTAACCAAACAATTTTTATAAATAATTACTTTAATATCCTGTATTCTCTGTACAATCGTGATATTTTCCTTGTATCTTAATGCAACACATTTTCTGCAGTGTTTGATTACTGCTGGTGTTAACTATGGTAGAACCAGTGGTTACAAATCAATAACTTGTCACTTTCTTCAGGATATCCCCAGAGAGGCAAGCAGCAGCATTCTGCTGTCAAGATTGTTTAAAGGCATTTTTGAATAAAGCAGTACTTGGCACGTAAGGCTTATGCATTCTGTCCTCCTTTGAAAAGCAGAGTCTAAAAGGGAGCAATTTGATAAGATCTGAAGAAATAATTCATGGAATCTGACAGTTCAAATAAAATTCATGGATATGGTCACACCATGTGAATGTGTTAATAGCTAAGAATTTAGGCATGAAGGAAAACAAGCAGGTGGCCAGTAAACCTTGGAGCTCTACTCTCTCCTACATCACTTCAAAGCTTGGGATTTTTGAATAATGGAAAAATAGCTTATTTATCTCTTGGAAAATTAGATGGCTTTTGTGCCTACAGTTGATTTGTGTGAATTGAAGGAACTTCTTTGAAATGAGATTGGAAACATGCAGCACCATCAATAACTCACAACACCAGCGATCAAGCCAGCAGGGAGTGGATGTTGAATTTTACTCCCAAGTGCCCACTGTCTTTTAGCTTTGGTTAGTTGATAGTGCCTCCATCATTCTGTTTAGAGCATGAAGTGGGAATAACAATTCACCTTGGCTACACCTTTTCCCACCATCCCAACTGATAAAGCTGATAGGCATCTCAAATATTAGCAATGTAGCCGGAATCACTGAAAACTCACATGATCTTAAAAATCTATATTTACTTTGCTCTTTCAGGTCTCACTGAATATCTGAAAGCCATAGACATCAAATTGCTTTTACTTCCTATGAATCATGAATATTTATGAATGAAATTGTAATAGGTCAGTGTACCTACCAGAAGATCCCAATATCTATTACCATTGATGGAAAGCTTTAGGTTTATGAGGTTAAATTGATGCTGTTATCAAGATTATTCAGAATAAGAAGGATTAAAAGTAATGATTACATCAGTAAAGGAAGGTCTGGGAAAACTGCAAGAAGTTAAATCCTGTAATCAATTTTATCAGTGTAAGAATGGAAATTTTAAATAATTGGTTGGTTGCAAGTACTTATGTTCTATTTTAATGTAACCAAGCAAAACTGAAATACTCTAATAGGAGGGACCAGTATTCTGGCTTTTCATTCCAATGATAAAAACAAAGAATGTTGGAAAGGCTCAGCCTCTCAGGAAGCATGTGTAAAAAGAGAAACATTTCATATCAGAGACACTTCACCTGGCAGGCTGAAAAGTTAACTGTTTCTCTTTCCCCAGATGCTGCCTGACCTGTTGTGTGTTTCCAACAGTTTCTTTTTTTTCAAACTTCTAAGGCTTTTTTCCATTTACAATGCTTCCAATAAATTCTACAATAAATTGCCTCAATTCTTCTTGCATCTTGAAATTTATCAGCTTTGGTATTAATTTATTGAAAATCCAAATTATTTTCTTGTAGAAGTGCCAGGGCCTTTCAAAGCCATCAGACATCTACTCCATCTGTTGTTCATTCCTCACCAACTACAGTGGATTCTAGTTAATTGGGACATTTTGGGAGCAGTACATTTTGGCCCAATTAAACAGCTGCTCCAATTAGCTGAAGTTTCAGGGAAATAGTTAAAAAGGTATAAAAAGACAAACTGGGTAAAAAATTATGTATTTCAATGAAATACAGAACAAATTAGAACACTATCAATACTGCTGCAGTACTATAAAACTGTAATAGTTCCTAATACTTATTAATGGATATATTCATCTGTGTCATGTTCTTTTGGTTGTAAATGAACAGAATCAGTGGAGACACCTAGTGCAGATAATGGACTGCCTTCATACAATGCAATTGAAGATTGCATCCGCCAAATCTTCATTTTCATTGTAATATTCAAGATTACTGTCAATACCTTCAAATTCTTTGTAGTTTCTAACTTGTTGACGTAGTGAAATCATTTCATTTACACTCCCGGCCAAGGCTGAATGCTTGAAACTGAAGTGAGCAAAACAGATCAAATTGTCTTACTGCGTTTTTCTCATCAGTGAAAAAATTATCACTGCTTTTTGAACAAAAACACACGCAACTGACAGTATTTAAAACTGTTCACTCGAAGCACGGTGTTGTGTCTTAACAGCCATGCAAGCGCGTATGACTGATACTAGTTAGAAACTGTCTGGTAACTGTCTCCTGCCCCAAATAAATGCATAGTGTCCCAAATAAATGAAGGAATTTCCAGCTATTTTCTCAATTAGTTTTTGTTTTATAAGAGTTGTCCCAAATAAGCAGCTGCCCCAATTAACTGGAATCCACAGTATTACTAAAACAACTAACTGGTTCAACAATTAATTCTTAACACATTGCTGTTTATAAGAACATAATGTGACAATTTGGCTGCTAAGTACACCAATGGCTACTCTTGAGATATTGCATTGGCTATAATACTTGAAATTATTGAGGTCATGAAATAAACCACATAGCTGCAAACTTTCTTTTAAAAAAATCATTATATTAGTGTATACAGAAAATTCAGAAATACAGTCTTCATTCTGTCCTTGGATTGCCATTTTGTATAATGGATCAGATTTCATCTATTCATTATCCTTCAAGTTTTCTTTCTTTCAGTTTCAATTCTGTTTTCAATTTATTCAAAAATATTATTATCTGGGTTGCACTAATGATGCATATTATGAAATCTTCCAGGAATCCATTAAACTTGTCAATACAATGATGTATTGCTGTGTTCCCTTTTGTCATAATTGGCTATTCTTTTACAGATCCTTATCTAAATTAAATAGAATGCTGGCAGAATGGGAAGATGGTGGCACAAAAAAAAGATCATTTTACTAACTTTTCATTATTTTTATTATTTTTACTGGGGAAAATTTGATGAAGCGATTTGAAGACAGCAGCTGACTTAATGAGCTATTATGGACCCACGTGAGAAAACTGCATAATGTATAGACTATTATTACTTACACTAAGGGTAAAACTTTAACCATTGTGACCTTGTGAACTAAATAAGATTGTGTTGTTGTTACACAAGCTAGTGGGTTATAAAAGAAAGGCAAAGCAATCATTGCAGTCCTTGTTAGTAAAGCCCATTCAGCATGTGATGGAATTGGTCAGTTAAGCAAAATAATTTTTTGCACAATGCTATTAAATAGTCATATGTCCCATGAACTCTCTTGGTGATTTTTCCATGTACTTCGTTCTAAGATTTGCTATTGTACCATAATATAGTGATTGATAAGCTGGAGATTTTATTTCAGAAGCATTTTAACCAGTTACTTTCCTGAAGATCATTCACATCTGTTCTCTTGAACACATAGACTTAAAAATTCCTCACTATATGATAACTTCAAAATCTTATAAGAATTACAGTCAGCAATCGTCATCATAAGCTGCTCAATCAATTTATAGAAACAACCCATTTAATGACTAGAGATATTTTGGCGCAGATATTTTCTTCTATGTTGGTGATGGGCACAAGGAATACATTCCTCTGGCAGCCACTAGGATATTGACAATGTTATATATCAGTGCTCTGCTGAAGCATTCACTCAAGGAACTGTGCTGTAAGATGGGCTATTCACATCAGTTACTAAAGTGAGCGTAAAGTTCAAGTAAACCAGCTGATTGAAATCCAGTAAACCATTGCAGGTTAATCACAGGTCATGATCCCTGAACCAATTTTCAGGGGTTATATTTTTAGATTGTGGAATATTTATTTATGTTCCTGCAGTAAAATGCTAACGTCCTCAAGAAACAAATGCCATTTTATTTTGGATTATGATTAAGAGTCATAGAGCACTGCAGCACAAAACCAGGTATCTTGGCCCATCTAGTCCATGCCAAACTGTTATTTTGCCTACTCCCATAGACTCGCACCTGGACCATAGCCCTCCCATGCATGAACTTATCCAAACTTCTAAATGATCCAATCGAACCCACACCCAACACTTCCACTGGCAGCTCATTCCACACTCACACCACCCTCTGATGAAGGTTTCCCCTTATGTTCCCCTTAAATATTTCACCATTCACCTGTAATCTACAACCTCTAGTTCTCATCTCACCCAACCTCAGTGGAGAAGGCTTGTTTGCATTTACCCTATCTATATACCCTCACAATTTTGTATACTTCTATTCAATCTTTCCCTTTAACTCAGGTCATCATTTCCAGCAACAATCTTGTAAATTTTCTCTGTAATCTTTAATTCTCATTGATACCTTTCCTGTAGCTGGAACTTCACATGGCATTCCAAATTTGTTCTCACCAAAGTCTTATACAACTTCAACATAACATCCAATTTCCTATATTCAATACTCTGATTTATGAGGGACAATGTGCCAGAAGCTCTCTTTATGACCCTATCTATGTGACGCCACTTTTAAGGAATTATGAATCTGTATGTTCTAACATCAAGGAACATTGCCTCAAAATGGGTCTGCACCTTAACCTGAAGAAGACTAAGATTTTGATTACTGGCAGCACAACCAATTTCAATCTCAATGGAGACGAAATTGAAGTGGTTGACAGTTTCAGTTTACTTGGATCAATGGTTAACACTGAAGTGGTAAGCAGTCAAGAAATCCAACAAAAAATCGCCCTTTGCAGAGCAGCTATGAAAGATTTAGAGAAGATCTTCGGGGACAGGAATCTATCTCTACATACAAAGATTCAACTTGTGCAGGCGATGGTGTTCTCAACAACATTATATGGATGTGAAAGCCAGACTGTAAAGAAGGATAAGAAGTGTATTGATGCCTTTGAACTGTGGTGCTGGAGAAGAATACTGTGCATCTTGTAGACCTCTCACAGAACTAACAAATCCACAACAACATCAAACCAAATCTCTCTAGAGGCTCAAATGACAAGACTTCGCCTCTTGTACTTGGGCACATTATGCAAAGAAACAGCTCCCTGGAAAAGGATATCATGCTCAGCAAAGTGGAAGGCTGCCAATCAGATGGATGGACACAATAAGGACAGCAATGAGTGCAGTGTTATCAACAATCAGCCACCGTTGCAAGGATCGAAACTTATTTAGGGCAACTATCCGTAGGGTCGCCATGAGTCAGCGACCACTCGATGGCACTTAACAGCAACAATGTTCCACTGCACTCCTTATTTAAATAGACAAAATTCTGGATTTTGACA
This sequence comes from Mobula birostris, assembly GCF_030028105.1. Lineage (NCBI taxonomy): Eukaryota > Metazoa > Chordata > Chondrichthyes > Myliobatiformes > Myliobatidae > Mobula > Mobula birostris. Next base: position 28,752,158 of record NC_092385.1, read on the forward strand.
CTAAACATAAAAAATAAGTTGAGAAGGAATTTGGTGTTTCATAAAGGATACTTAGCTGACAGAATATTGGTTACATCAAAAAGCACAAGATGGTATAGACCTTGCCTATCACCTCCCATGTTTTCCCCATGCCCATACTTACCTTTTATAGTTATGAGTCTGATCTCATTGGACTGAAATGTCCTGGTCTCTTGAGGCTTAGTGTAAATGACAACAGGGCTTCCCTGGTGCTCTGAAGCTCCATTAATGCTGATAGCTTTCAAAGCCTCTTCAAGTGTCAAAGGTGTTGATGACTTTTAGTTGTTGCATTACACACAAAATGCTGGAGGAACTCAGCAGGCCAGGCAGCATCTATGGAAAAGAGTACAGTCGACATTTTGGGCCAAAACACTTCATCAGGACATGAGGAGTCAGAGTTAGAAGGTAGGAGGAAGAAACGCAACGTAGTAGGGGAAACGGGTGGTTGGTGGGGAGTGGAGTGGTGAAGTAAAGAGCTGGGAAGTTGATTGGTGAAAGAGATGCAGTGCTGGAGAAGAGGAAATCTGATGGGAGAGGACAGAAGGCCATGGAAGAAAGAAAAGGGGAAGGAGCACCAGAGGGAGGTGATAGGCAGATAAGGGGATGGGGAATAGAGGGAGCAGCATTACCGGAAATCAATGTTCATGCCATCAGGTTGGAGACGAACAAGATGGAATATAAAATGTTGCTCCTCTACCTGAGTGTGGCCTCATCATGACAGTAGAGGAGGCCATGGATTGACATGCCGGAAGGGGAATGGGAAGTGGAATTAAAGTAGGTGGCCACTGGGAGATTCTACTTTTTCTGGTGGACAGAGCATAGGTTCTTGGCAAAGCAGTCTCCCAATCTACGTCAGATCTCACCAATATACAGGAGGCCACACTGAGAACACTGGATACAGTAGATGACCCAAACAGACTCATAAGTGAAGTGTCGCTTCACCTGAAAGGACTGTTTGGGCCCCTGAATGGTAGCGAGGAAGGAGGTGTAGAGGCAGGTGTAGCACTTGTTCCACTTGAAGGATAAGTGCCAGGAGGAATATCAGTGAGAAGAAATGAGTGGAAAGGGAGTAGAAAGTCCCATAGGGAGTGATCCCTGTGGAAAGCAAAAAGTGGCGGGGGGGGGGGGTAATAAAAAGATGTGCTTGGTAGTGGAATCTCGTTGCCGATGGTGGAAGTTGCAGAGAATTATGTGCTGGACACAGAGGCTGGTGGGATGGTAGGTGAGGACAGGAGGAACCCTATCCCTGGTAGGGTGGCGGGATGATGGGGTGAGGGCAGACATGTGAGAAATGGAAGAGATACAGTTGAGAGTAACGTTGATGGTGAAGGAAGTAAAGCCCTTTTCTCTGAAGAAAGAAGACATCTCCTTCATTCTGGAATGAAAAGCCTCATCCTGAGAGTAGATGCGGTGGAGATGGAGAAATTGAAAGAAGGGAATGGCATTTTTAAAAGTAAAAGATTAGGAAGAGGTATAGTCCAGGTAGGTGTGAAAATCAGTGGGTTAACAACAGACATCAGCAGATAAGTTCTCTCCAGAGATAGAGACAGAGAGATTGAGAAAGAGGAGGGAGATGTCAGAAATGGACTAAGAAAATCTGAGGGCAGATTGGAAGTTGGAGGCAAAGTTAATGAAGTCATTGAGCTTCACTTGGGTGAGGGAAGCAGCACCAATGCAGTCATCGATGACGCTTAGGAAAAGTTGTGAAGTGACACCAGTGTAGGCTTGGAACATCTACTGTTCCACCTAGCCGACAAACAGCCAGGCATAGCTGGGACCCATGTGAGTACCCATGGCTACACATTTTGTTTCAAGGAAGTGGGGGGAGCCAAAGGAGAAATTATTCAGTGTGAGATCAAGTTCCGCCTGATGGAAGAGAGTGTTAGTGGAGGGGAACTGGTTGGGTCTGGTGTCCAGAAAGAAGCAAAGAGCTTTAAGGCCTTCCTGGTGGGGGATGGAGATGCACAGGGCCAAGAAATCCATGGTGAAAATAAGATGCTTGGGGCCAGGGAACTTGAAATCATTGAAAGAACAAGAGCATGTGAAGTGTTGCTGATGTAGGTAGGAAGGGATTGAACCAGGGGGAATAAAACTGAGTCAAAGTATGCAGATATGAGTTCAGTGGGGTAGGAACAAGGAGAAACAATGGGTCTACCTGGACAGGCAGGTTTGTGGATCCTGGGTAGGAGGTAGAATTGGGAGGTGTAGGGTGAGGGAACAATGAGGTTAGTGGCAGGGGATGGGAGATTCCCAGAGTTAATAAGGTTGGTGATGGTGTGGGAGACAATGGCCTGGTGCTCTTTAGTGGGATCCTGTTCGAGGGGTAAATAAGATGAGGTGTCTGAGAGTTGTCGCTGGGCCTCAGTAAGGTAGAGGGCAGTCCATCAGACTACTACAGCACCCTCCCTTACCCTCAGGTTTGAGGGTGAGGTTAGGATTAGTGTGGAGGGAGTGGACAGCAGTGCATTCAAAAGGAGTGTGGTTGAAATTGGAGAGGGGAATGGTGAAGTCGAGACGGCTGGTGTCCGTTGGCAGTTGGCAATGGATCAATCCGAAGCAGGCAGAAAACTAGAGTGGGGTGAACAAGAAGAGAAGGAAGGTTGAAGATCAGAGAAGGGGTCACTGGTTTGGGTTGGAGAGTCCTTGCCAAAGAAGTAGGGACAGAGACAGTTCACTATTCTCCATTCCCTTTTCACACTCTCACCTTACCTCCTCACCTGCCCATCACCTCCCTCTGGTACTCCTCCACCTTTTCTTTCTTCAATGGCCTTCTGTCCTCTCCTATCAGATTCCCCCCTTCTCCAGCACTGTATCAACTTATCAACTTCCCAACTCTTTACTTCACCCCCCCAACTTCCAGTTTCCCTTATCACCTTGCTTTTCTTCCTCCCCCCCCCCACCTTCTAACTCTGACTCCTCATTTTTTTTTTCTCTAGCCCTGCTGAAGGGTCTCGGCCTGAAGTGTCAGCTGTACTCTTTTCCATTGATGCTGCCTGGCCTGCTGAGTTCCTCCAGCATTTTGTGTGTGTGTTGCTTGCATTTCCAGCATCTGCAGATTTTCTCTTCGTTTGTGAAGGAATTTTGGTTGTTCTTTGTTTCCATGCTATTCAGAAGAATTCAATTTATAAAAATAAAACCATAAAAAATTAACATTTCAAAGCAAGTCAAAATAACTATTTTTGATAAAAAGAATTTGCCTTTTTTTGCCAGACAACCACAGCCTTACACTCCACTTTGAAATCAATGGTGTTATGAATCATGTGCTTTTCCCCAGTGTAAATTCTGGATGATTTAAGCATGCTCTACTCTTGATGGATGCAAACACCATCCGCCTTTTCATACTTCTGGGACTTCTGACAACACATGCACAGATGTCTGGAATTGCATATTTTTAAATAGCTTAATGCCATTGCTTTTGCTTAGAACTGCCAGCATTTGCCAGTAAGTTCTGGTCTATAATATATTTTAACAAGTTAAACTATGCCCTTATCCCAATAGGCAATTAAGTATGCAATTTCAAGCTAAAGCAAGCAATCTTGATTCATTTGGGTTGTTCAGTGAAGTAAATAACAATATCGCAAAAGGTTTATTTTCCCCCTATGCATTTTCTATACAGATGCCTGCCGAGAGGTAATGTTGCAGCTATATAGGACCCTGGTCAGACCCCACTTGGAGTACTGTGCTCAATTCCGGTCGCCTCACTACAGGAAGGACGTGGAAACCATAGAAAGGGTGCAGAGGAGATTTACAAGGATGCTGTCTGGATTGGGGTGCATGTCTTATGAGAATAGGTTGAGTGAACTCGGCCTTTTCTCCTTGGATCGACGGAGGATGAGGGGTGACCTGATAGAGGTGTACAAGTTAATGGAGCCATTGATCGTGTGGATAGTCAGAGGCTTTTCCCCAGGGCTGAAATGGCTAGCACGAGAGGGCATAGTTTTAAGGTGCTTGGATGTAGCTACAGAGGAGATGTCAGGGGGGAAGTTTTTTATGCAGAGAATGGTGAGTGCGTGGAATGGGCAGCCGGCAGCGGTGGTGGAGGCAGAAACAATAGGGTCTTTTCAGAGGCTCCTGGATGGCTACATGAGCTTAGAAAAATAGAGGGCAATGGGTAAAGCCTAGGTAGTTCTAAGGTAGGGACATATTTGGCACAGCTTTGTGGGCCGAAGGGCCTGTATTGAGCGTAAGTTTTCTAATGTTTCTCATATTTTAGAAACTCGAGAAATTCTGTAGATGCTGGAAATCCAAAGAAAACACCAGTCTTGATGAAGGGTCTCGGCACGAAACATGGACTGTTTACACTTTTCCATAGATGCTGCCTGGTCTGCTGAGTTCCTCTGGGATTTCGTGTGTTTTGCTTCTTAGATTTTAGCTCTTTTTTCATCATCTTCCTTCGAAACTGCTGGAATGCACAAAGCACAAAAAATATTAAAGGAGCTAAGGCTGTTGGCAGTGGGTCAGCTTCGGAAATGAAAACTTGAGGACGAATTTTAAACAATGCTTGAAGTCATTTTAGGATTCAGTTTCCATTCATTTTGGAAATTCTCCTGTCTTCTTTTCCAGTAACTGGGGTTTAAGTGCTAGGAATGATAATTAAAGTGGTAATCATTGATTGACATTTGAAATTTTGATGTAGTAGTGCTCATTAACTTTAGGAATTGTGCAGTGTTTTCAATTACGTATCCAAGAGTTAGACTAAACTTGGCAGCCTGCTGCCAGATTATTGGCAAATATTTATGAAATATTTTGCACCAGACTTTGTTAATGTTACATGCCAGCTCTGAATTCAATACTGACATAGTTTTGGATGTTCTATCTACACACGAGCGTTCAAACTATTTTACTAATAGCTGTCCAGGGAATCTACCATTAACTGGCATGCCAAGTGGCTGTCATACTCCAATATGTGAACTGCAGAGACCATATTGAGCAAAAAAAAACACAGGGAAACATGTTTTCTAGAATAGGGCACTCTTCAAATAACATGGACTTGTAATGGAGCCCTACCTACTGCCTTACCTTATGTTTAGCATGTTTTATAAAACCTGTTGTCATTGCACATTATTGCTACATAACCATGATATGCCTTTAGATAGACACAGCTGTATTCAAAAAATTAGCTTTAATACCACATTATCAGAATTTAAAAAGCTTGCATACATACTTCAGCTCAAAACTGGACATTGTTAACTGGTTATTCATGTGGTGTGTTTTGTTTTATTGTTGCTTAATCATAGTAAACAAGAGACATTGATATATGTGTTTACAAATCTAACCCCTTGTCTCTGAACCATATTTATATTGAATTTTTAAGTATATTTCTAACTTTACAAATTAATAGTTGTATTTTGCTGTGTAAAGTTATTATTTGAATAAATGGGTGCTCGCTGAGACTATTAATTATGTTTGCCAGTATTTAAAAAGATTGCTTGAATTGAACCCCAACTAATGAAACCAAGCAGAGGTTGTATGTAAAATCACCCACAGTTTGCTTGTTATTACTTTAAGGTTTTTACAGTCATTATCCCTACAATTTGGAGTTTAAATTATAAGAAGTAATTTACATGTTTGTATTTCTAACACAGGAAGCGATTATCAATCATGTGTCCCTGGATAAACTATACCTGTTTCGTGTACAAGCTGTGTGTCAGAATGATCTACGAAGTGATTTTAGCCAGACAATGCTATTTCAAGGTGAGCGAACATGGAAACACAAAGATTAGATTTTAATGTCTGGATTTATTTAAACTTAATAAATGGCCTGCTTCTGGTGATCAACAATGTGAGGTGAATGTAAATACAAATTCTCTTTCCTTTCCCCTTCCATTATTGGGCTTCCTCTTGTAATTTTGTCATCTGCATGTAGAATTGCATAAATCTAATTAATATGAAGTGCAACAAATAATTATAATAGCAAGGAGGCACGTTGATAGGTTTATAAATGACTGATTTTTGTGAGAAGAAGTTTTTGAATCAGTTTCAAAACACTCCATTAAAGAAAACATAAAGCATTTTCCTGGCACATACAATTTTACTGTACCACATTGGATCATGGCTGACAGTTGTGTATGTTTGTATATTCGATGACTTCTGTCATTCAAAAAGTCTGGAGGCATGGGATCTAGGGATTGGCTGCGTGGATTCAGAATTGCCTTGCTCACAGAAGGCAGAGGATGGTAGTAGATGGGATGTATTCTGTCTGAAGGTCAGTGACCAGTGGTCAGAGATTCAGTGATCTGTTCTGGGACCCCCTGCTCTTTGTGATTTTTGTATAAATTACTTGGATGAGCAAATGGAAGGGTTGTAGTGTTGTGGATAGTGTAGAAGGTTGTTGTAGGTTACACTGGGACATTGATGGAATTCACGGCTGGACTGAGAAGTGGCAGATGGAGTTCAATCTGGAACTCCACTTTAGAAGGTCAAACTTAAAGGCAGAATACAGGGTTAATGGCCGGAGATTTAACATTGTGGAGAAACAGATGGATCCCTGTTTCACATCCATAGATCCCTCAAAGTTGCAGTGCAAGTTAACAGAGTGGTTAAGAAGGCATGCAATGTGTTAGCCTTCATGAGTCGGGAGAATTGAGTTCAAGATCCACAAAGTAATTTTGCAGCTCCATAATACACTGGTGCGAGGACACTTGGAGTATTGTGTTCGGTTCTGGTCGCTTCATCATAGGAAGGATGTTGAAGCTTTAGAAAGAGTGCAGAGGAGATATACCAGGATTTGTCTGGATTAGAGACCATGCCTCATGAGGATAGGATGAGCAAGCAAGGACTTCTGAAGAGCAGGAGGATGACAGGTGACTTGAGGTGATATGAGGTATAAATAGAGCAGACAGCCAAAGACATTTTCCCAGGGTGAAACTGGTTAATGCGAGTGGGCATAATTTTACAGTGATTGGAGGAAAGTATGGGGGGATGTTGCAGGTAGGTTTTCTACTCAGAGGGTGGTAGGTGTGTGGAACACGCTGCTGGGGTGGTGGTAGAAGCTAGTACATTAGGGACACTTTAGAGACACTTGGATGAAGAAAAATGTAGGGCCATGTGGAAGTGAAAGGTTAGATTGATCTTGAAGTAGGTTAAAAGGTTGGTACAACATCATGAGCCAAAAGGCCTGTACTATGCTGCACTGTTCTATGTTGTATTTTCTTCCTGATTGCCTTGAATCTCCTAACACAGGTGGGCATCTGAGATGGTCCTCTGCAGCTCAGCAAACATTCTTATGCTGAAATGTATATATCCTGAAAGTTACAGGACTGTAGGTTTTTTTTTGTGTGCCATACTCTGCCAGAGCCTCGGCGACCACTTTTCAAGTGGTTGTCTTGGAGGTAAGATTCTGTGAGTGGTCCCCCACGTCCTTCTCACAGCGTAGTTTTTTTTTTATGAGGCCGAGATGCGAGCTCGACACTCAACCTGGCATGGACGGAAAGCGTGCCCGGGAGTGGCCCGACTGGGTTCGAACTCAGGAACCTTCGCTCCGGAGTCCGGCGCTGATGTCACTGCGCCACCAGCCGGCCTTATTTGATCAACTTTCTACATTTTAATTGTGAAGCAACAGATGACTAAAAGATCCAAAACCCTCATATTCACCCTTGACTAAAAGACTGTGTTCAGTTACCTTTGCTTTAAGCGTCCAACTCACATCATAAAGGCATTCAAAACACTTTTAGCTCCGTCCCTATCTCATATCCTCTCTCCCTGCTCAGCTTCAGGCTACTCATACCTGGTATTCTTTTCTTTATGCTGTTGTCTAACTTTAGAACATTAACAGCATTGTTTTGTTGGGTATATGCTGTATGTAAGTCTGTGTCTTTCTCATCTCTGGCACCCTAGCAATTTACATTTCATGAGTGCATGAAAGAAGAAAGACACATTGAAAATGGTAAACTGTAGTTGGGAAGGAAGCTGAGGTTGCACCATTTATGCAGCTGTAGATCAGAAAAAGATCTGGATTGAAAAGGTCTTTAAGAATGTTGAGGACATTGTAAATTTAGGACGTTTCAATCCTGAGCAACATACACAAAATGCTGGAGGAATTGAGCAGGTCAGGCAGCATCCATGGAAATGTATTAACAGCCGATGCTTCGGGCCGAAATCCTTCATCAGGACTGGAAAGGAAGGGGGAAGATGTCAGAAAAAGAAAATGGGGGGAAGGGAAGGAGGGCAAGCTTGAAGGTGAAAGTTTTCAATCTTGCACCTTCGGTTGCTTGTTTTAAAGAGAAGTCTTCAGTTTTATCCCTCTCTTGAGAATTAGTAGCCGAGCATCATCCTTCCTCTTATTCTCTCCCATAACTTATCATGACAGATTTTATTCTTGTCAAGTGCTGAGCTTAATAATGAAATGGTTTCATTGCCGAATGACAAAAATGTAGCTATCTGCTCCTTTGCAGACTCATTACGTACTATTATAAAGCTGCACTTGGACTCACATTAAATTCTGTAAATAGCAAGCGGATGACATAGCTTCTGGATTTAGATGGATGTGTGCTGGGTAGCAATCCATATAGAAAAACGACAAGTGAAGTAAATTGAAATCAGATTCAAGTTGGTACGTAATAAACTGCAATTTTAACAAAAACACACAAGACATTAAACTTATAAGGTGATTCAAATAAGAAGGAAGCAGTTGTTCAGTGCAAATCCAGTGATGCCTGACCAGAATGCATCAGTTTATAATTGCCATGTGTTCACTGATAGGAGAATGCACATGTGTGACCGTCACACCTTTTGCCTTTGGGTGAGGGTAAACGTGCCCAACAAAGGTCACCAGCAGAAAAAAAGATGGTAAAAAAAGATGGTAAGCTGCAACAGCATGTTACTGCAACACACATCAAAGTTGCTGGTGAACGCAGCAGGCCAGGCAGCATCTGTAGGAAGAGGTGCAGTCGACGTTTCAGGCCGAGACCCTTCATCAGGACTAACTGAAGGAAGAGTGAGTAAGGGATTTGAAAGTTGGAGGGGGAGGGGGAGATCCAAAATGATAGGAGAAGGCAGGAGGGGGAGGGATAGAGCCAAGAGCTGGACAGGTGATTGGCAAAAGGGGATACGAGAGGATCATGGGACAGGAGGTCCGGGAAGAAAAACAAGGGGGGGGGACCCAGAGGATGGGCAAGAGGTATATTCAGAGGGACAGAGTGAGAGAAAGAATGTGTGCATAAAAATAAGTAACAGATGGGGTACGAGGGGGAGGTGGGGCCTTAGCGGAAGTTAGAGAAGTCGATGTTCATGCCATCAGGTTGGAGGCTACCCAGACGGAATATAAGGTGTTGTTCCTCCCTCCTGATGAAGGGTCTTGGCCTGAAACGTCGACTGCACCTCTTCCTACAGATGCTGCCTGGCCTGCTGCGTTCACCAGCAACTTTGATGTGTGTTGCTTGAATTTCCAGCATCTGCAGAATTCCTGTTGTTAGCATGATAGTGCAAGAGGTTTTATTCAGTGCCAGGTGAAAAGAATGTAAAAGCTGCCTAAAAATTGTGAAGAAAAGAAGTCTTTACAAGTAGACAAATGAAAAACGAACCTGTATGTAGAAAAATTTACAAATATATGAAGGCTTTCTCCATGACACACTTTGTCTTTAACTTTCCAATATAACTATTCACCAACCATCAAATCTAACTCTAGCAAAGCCAGACTGGGCACTTAAATCTGCCCCTGCCTGGCCTTGAAGGAACAGGAAATTCTACTGTTGGTCGGGGGAGTGGGGGTGGGGAGGAGGGGGAGGGGGGAAGGAATCACGTGACTAGACCATAATAATTATTTCAGATGCAGAATTGGAACATTTTAAACAGGAATTCTAACATCCTACAATTTTATTCCACAACAAATGTCCTAGTTAAACCATAGATCAGTGTCCAAATGCTCAGATGAATATAAAAGAATAATGCCTCCCCACCGGCGGTGTTGCCTGTGTAGGGTGTCGTGTGCCTACCCCCACTAACTCAGGCATTATTTTAGGATGCCCCAAACTATCCTTTGAGTCTTTAGGGGCTGTTCTACTGTCTACAAACCGATGTAACAGAATGAGCGAAAAAGTAAATGAAACTGTTTGGAATGCCTGTGTCCAGAATCCTTATTTTTCTGAGTTATAAACGAGTAGAGCACATTAACTGAAGGGATTGTTTTGATTAGCCAAGCTAGCGATAGTTTTACTGTTGGGATGTATAAATGGTAAACTCCCAAGAACTACAGAACGGGAGGGCAAAGTATATGAACTACTGGGGAAACTAGACCAGGGACAGAAGGAAGATGAGAGACTAACCGGGTGAGGGGGCAAAGTTAGCAGGAGAATTAGCACTGGTAACCTGTTCTGTCACAATGACAACTTAACATATGATTTTGCATTTGTGAGTCCATAGCAAAAATAACTGCCCATGGTCATCAGGATTTTGAATTGCCTTCGAACCATAACTCATCTAGGTAAGAAGACATTTACCCTAGAAGCTAGAACATACAGTACTGTGCAAAAGTCTTATTGCACATACATATTTCATGACATATGTGAATGATAATAAACCTGATTCTGATATAGATCTATGTTGTGGACTGAGAGTGGAAAGGGCGCAGGGAGAGGAAAACCACGTTTAGGAAAAGGGGAACAGAGAAGAGAGGGAGCAGGAAGCACCAGAGAGACATTCTGCATTGATCAATAAACCAACTGTTTGAAATCAAACAACTTGCCTGGTGTCTAAGGGCTGATTGCATCTACACAGATGCCACACCCTGCCCCTGGCACTCCTTCTCTGCCACCTGTCCCATACCCCTCCCACGGCACTCCACCTTCACCATTCACCAACATCCATCGCTCCTTCCAATTTTACAAACTCGTTCTCCAGTCCATGTAGACAAATACAGTACTGTGCATATTTATACAGTACTGTACTTCGCTATTAATATGTGCCTAAGAGTTTTGCACAGTACTATATATTCCGGGAGAATGTATAAGAAGGGTTTAGAAATTTAAAATTTTTATCTTACAGTTAACAGCTATTATAAATGGGATAATAATAAGGAAAGGACTGTTGGTATTAGCATCTTAAAGCAGTCCTAATGTTTTACATAGTCATTAGAATGTGTTCGCAAAAACAAACTGCAAGAGATCAGCAGGTCAAGCAGCATCTGTGGAAGCAAAGGGAGAGTTGACTTTTTGCATCAAACCTGCATGAAGACTGTTATCACCCTGCTGAGTTTATCAAGCAATTTGCCTTTCGTTTCAGATGACAGCATCTGCCTTCACTTGTGTCTCCACTAGAGTATGTTGAAAGTGCATTCATTGCTGTAATATTAACTAATTTACAAACAAGAAGGCTGCATGAGCAAAAATGACTGAATACGGAAGCAGGGTGCATCCTCTGCTGATCAAAATGATGACATGAGCTTGCTGATTGCTTGTTCTTGAAGTACACTCTTTTAACAACATGCCCCCGGGTGCAGTCTTCAGCTGCAAAATTAGTTCAAAGGTGATCAGAGATCCAGGAGAACACAGGAATTCTCTGAGCACTGTTGTCAGCTTCTGACTTAGAATTCCTTGGCAGCTGATGTTTCCAAAATTATTTTGAAATATTCAAGCATTATGGACAAGTAAACACTATTTTCTTAATAAAAGTTGAAATTATAGGGAGTAAGGAGGTCTAAGGTTTGTATTTGTACACAATAGTATGGGAATAATTAACAGATCTGAAATATAATAAATCTACATGATATGATGATCTGCAACCTGGGGTTTTAAAGGAGCTGAAAGTGGAGATAGTTGATGCACTAGTCATCACCTTTTAAAATTCCACATATTCTCAAATGCTACTGCCAGATTTGAAGAGTGGGTTTCAATACGTACATTTAATGTCAGAGAAATGTATACAATATACATCCTGAAATTCTTTTTCTTCGCAAACATCCATGAAAACAGAGTGCCCCAAAGAATGAATGACAGTTAAATGTTAGAACCCCAAAGCCCCCCCGCTTCCCCTCCCATGCATAAGCAGCAGCAAAGCAATGATTCCCCTCCCCACCAGCAATAAAGCATCAGCACCCCCCACTGAGCACTCAAGCGTGCAGCAAAGCATCAATAAAGACACAGACTTGCAGTACCCCAAAGACTACTCGTTCACCCAGTAATTTGACCACAGGCTCTCTCTCCCCCTAATAAGGGAAAAGGAGATGTCCCCGTTTCACAGCGAGCGGGGAGGCAACAAAACAACTTGCCAATTTATGGTGTTAGAAGTCTGTTGCATTGCTTTTTCCGAGCTCTGTGCCCAAAGAACTCGGGTCTCTGGGCACACAGCCAACAGCCAGCTTGCTGCTTTCGATCTTTCACCTCCCACGATGCACCAGGCGGCAGCACCGACCTCAAGTCCACCCACCTCCAGAGCCATGAAAATCCGGCACCCTGAAGGTGCACTAGTCTTCAAGGCTGCGTCCTTGGCATGTCGAAAAGTGGCCAGTCATGAGTGGGTCCCATTTCCACAAAGAGCCAAAGTCAGCAAGTAACTCTAGGTCAGGGTCTTCAAAAGAACTCCGAAAAGGCAAAAAAGGGATATTAAAGATGGAAATAGAGCTGTTTCCAAAGATGCAAGCAAAGGAGTTGCCATTATGTGCCATCATTTTCCTAAGCTCAATCTGAGGGTGATGCATGTTTACTATTTTAAAAAGCAAGGAGAGAAAATGCAGGTATAGATCACTTAGCCTGACATCCAGAGAAGGGAAAATGCTGGAAATGATATCAGAGAACTTAGAAGATAATAAAAGATTCACATCTAATTGCTTAATTTAATGTCTTATTCATTTACTTCATTTAATGTCACTTAATGTCTCATTCATTCAAGCCTCCAACTCGATACAGTACTTCTTCAGTAATGCACTGAATTATCTGCCTGGTTTAGTTGTTGATATGCTTGAACCTGCAATAATTCAGACCAATTACGAGCTTAATGAAGGTAAAGAAACGTTTTGTTTTTGCTAAGGAACATGAACAATTTATCCTATTGGACATGTGGTAGGGAAAAATGTCAATGAAAATCATTTAAATTTTGGTTCGTAGTTGTGCCTGTGGTAGAAGATAAACTTATAGTGACACCGTTATTGTAAATCATTTTGTCATTCTGACATGGTGGTCCTTGAGGTTCAGCCCAGACTACTGTGGTTTGAAATGGATCAAGAAACCTTATTCCCATTCGTTGGTCCCCTGCTGCACAGCTCCAGTCTGGGAGAAAGTGTTCTTATATCACCGGAACAATGAAAACTCATGGTTCAAGCACTTCTACTGTTCTTGCATGCTTCTTTTGAACCTCTGAGCTGTGATGTACCTGATACTGAGGATCCTTTGGGAAATACTGTAGTGATGTCCTAAAACACATCACAGTACAAAAGAGAAGGTGCTGGTGATGTTGAGGCATGTAAAGATGGTTAAATTCCTTAATTTAAAAAGGGCTGCAAAGAAAAGCCAGGAAACTACAGATACTAAGCCTAACAATACTGATGGGAATGTTACTGAAAGAGATTCTGAGAGACAGGACCTATCTGCATTTATAACGGCAAGGACTGATTAGGGATGGTCAGCATGGGAAATCGTGTCTCACTAATTTGATTCAGCTTTTTGAAGAGGTGACCAAACAGACTGATGAGGACAGGGCAGCAGGTTTTGCCTATGTAAACATTGGCAAGGTGTTCAACAAGGTCCAACATAGTGGAGTGGTTCAGAGGATTAAATCACATTGGATCCACAGTGGGCGAGCTAATTGGATATAATATTAGCTTGATGGTAAGAGTCAGAGCATGGTAATGGAGGGATTTTTTTTTCCATATTGGATGGAGGTCTCTGGCCAGTGATGTGCTGCAATGATTGGTGCCTGGTCTTCTGTTGTTTGTCATATTTATTAACAAATTGGATAGGAATGAAGTTAGCATGGTTAGCAAATTTACTAATCTGATAGCGAAGAAGGTCCAAGACTACAACAAGATCTAGATCACCTGGAAAAGTGGGCCAAAGAATAGCAGATGGAATTTAACTCAGCCAAGTGTGAAGATAGGAAGTTACAACAGGAGAGAGCTTATCAGTAATTGACAGGAAACTGGGGAGAGTTGCATAACAGAGAACTGGGGCTGGGGGGGGGGGTACAAGTACATTCTTCCCTTAAGGCAGTGGCATAGATAGAGAAAATGGTTTAGAAAGTGTATGGCCTGCCTGCCTTCTTCAGAAGAGTATTGAGTACCTAGATCTGCTGGGATTGTGTTCCCTGGAGCTAAAGAGAAGCATAAGATAAGGTGAATGATTACAGACTTCTTTCCCCCAGGTTTGTGGGAAAAAGGGTCTAGGCTTAAGGTGCAAGAGAAAGATTTAAAGAGACCTGACAGACAACATTTTCACACAGAGGGCGGTGAGTTCATGGAAACAACTGACAAACAAAGTGGTAGTGGAAGTACAATTAGAACACTTTAAAGGTATTTGGACAGGTACATGGATAGTAAAGATTTAGAGAATTTGTGCCAAATACAGGCAAATGAGATAAGTACAGGAAGGTAGCTTGATAAACATGGGCAAGTTGAGGAGAAGGGCTCCTTTCTGAGTTGTATGACTTCTTTAACCTCTAGTCAAGTACCTGGTCCCATTTCTTGGTGTGTGCAACTTGCAACTTTAATGGCCAGAAACACTTCAAGTCATACACAGCATTCTTTTATGCATAAGTTAGGCAAGTGAAAAATAAGTGTAAATGATATATTCTAATCCATCTTTAGGCTTTAGCATTTTAGTTATAAACAGAACTATGCAAACTAATAGGCAATCTATCTTTTGAAATCAAGGCCAAATTATTTGTTGCTGTATTCATGTCTTTGGGCAGATATGATACACCAAATTTTGCTAGATTTCAATATGGTTTCTTTTGTAACAATTTCTGTATAATTTTGAATATTTTGAGGAAATTATTAATATTGAAATATTTTGTTCCTCTCCAGCTAACACAACTAGAATATTTGAAGGAACCAGGATTATAAAAACAAGAATGGTATGTATAGAAATTAATCTTTAATGTTTAAAATGCATAATTTTATTTGTTTCTAAAATCAAGTGACATCCAATCTTTGTGCATGCAGGAAAAATGAGAGGAAACGATAGCGTCATTGTCTATCTTCGAACATTTGCTTCTTGCAGCTGATTTTCATTTCTTAATGCTCCATGTGGATTGGTGTTACATTTGGGCATTGCTGATAAAGGCAGCAGAAAGTCCCATCTGGTACAGCTGCTACCTCGTGTCTCTAGGAACCTCTGCCTCCAGTATGAAGCTTGCAATTTCTCCCAGGATGGTTTCCCTAGCAGTGCTCCAGTTTCCTCTTGCATTGAAACAGAGAAATATAGAAAACCTACTGCACAATACAGGCCCTTCGGCCCACAATGCTGTGCCGAACATGTACTTACCTTAGTAATTACCTAGGGTTACCCATAGCCCTTTATTTTTCTAAGCTCCGTGTTCCTGTCCAGGAGTCTCTTAAAAGACCCTATCGTATCCATCTCCACCACGGTCACCAGCAGCCCATTGCACACACTCACTACACTCTGTGTAAAAATTTTCCCCCTGACATCTCCAGTGAAGCTACTTCCAAGCACCTTAAAACTGTGCCCTCTCATGTTAGCCATTTCAGCCCTGGGTAAAAGCCTCTGACTATCCACACGATCAATGCCTCTCATCATCTTATACACCTCTATCAGGTCACCTCTCATCCTCCACTGCTCCAAGGAGAAAAGGCCAAGTTCACTCAACCTATTCTCATAAGGCATGCTCCCCAATCTGGGCAACACCCTTGTAAGTCTCCTCTGCACCCTTTCTATAGTTTCCACATCCTTCCTGTAGTGAGTCGACCAGAATTGAGCACAGTGCTCCAAGTAGGGCCTGACCAGGGTCCTATATAGCTGCAACATTACCTCTCGGCTCTTAAACTCAATCCCACGGTTGATGAAGGCCAATGCACCATATACCTTCTTAACCACAGAGTTAACCTGCGCAGCAGCTTTGACTGTCCTATGGACTCGGACCCCAAGATCCCTCTGATCTTCCACGCTGCCAAGAGTCTTACCATTAATACTATACTCTGCAATCATATTTGACCTACCAAAATGAATCACCTCACACTTACCTGGGTTGAACTCCATCTGCCACTTCTCAGCCCAGTTTAGCATTCTATTGATGTTCCGCTGTAACCTCTGACAGCCCTCCACATTATCCACAACACCCCCAACCTTTGTGTCATCAGCAAATTTACTAACCCATCCCTCCACTTCCTCATCCAGGTCATTTATAAAAATCATGAAGAGAAGGGGTCCCAGAACAGATCCCTGAGGCACACCACTGGTCACTGACATCCATGCAGAATATGACCCGTCTACAACCACTCTTTGCCTTCTGTGGGCAAGCCAATTCTGGATCTACAAAGCAAGGTCCCCTTGGGTCCCATGCCTTCTTACTTTCTCAATAAGCTTTGCATAGGGTACCTTATCAAATGCCTTGCTGAAATCCATGTACACTACATCTACTGCTCTACCTTCATCAATGTGTTTAGTCACATCCTCAAAAAATTCAATCAGGCTCATAAGGCACGACCTGCCTTTGACAAAGCCATGCTGACTATTTCTAATCATGTTATGCCTGTCCAAATGTTCATAATTTCTGCCTCTCAGGGTCTTTTACATCAACTTACCAAAGATACCTTTGCATCTCAAAGATGTCTGTCAATTGGCCACAGTAATTTGAGGGTGTGTATAAATAGCAGAATGTAGGAGGAGCTGGTGGGAATGCAAAGAAAGCAGGTTACTGGGAAAATTATCGTAGAATAGGATTGCTCTCTAAACTGGCATAGACTCAATGGGGTGAAATGGCTTCCTTCTATGCCATAAGGAAATATAGATGTGGATAGTAGGTATACAGCACAAACAACTGGAGTAGGAGTTATAAGTGGTATCTGAAGCCTGCTGAGGTCTCCTTATCCCAAGAGTGATCATTTCCCTCTGTTCCTCTCTCATGACTTCCCCATTCTCTCATTGTATCACAGAGCCATCTCTAAAGTTGGAGGTGGCATCATTAGTAGTGTTGCAGTTAAAATGATTAAAAAAATAAGACTGCCAGAGGAGATGTTCAGAATGTGACTTTCTGTGGCTGAGAGAACAAATAACATCCTTCAGGGCAGGAAATCTGTCATCCTTACCTGATCTAGCCTCTATATAACTCCAACTCACTAATGTAATTGACTCTTAACTGCTTCTTCAGTTCAAGGGCAATTGGGGAGTAATGATAAATGCCAACATTGCCAGCAATATCCACTTGCCATTAAAGAATAAATAAAAGATAAACTGTCATTTTTATTACTCAAGGAATATGCCACAGATTTAGAGCTTTGGGAACTAATCCGAAGCGTAGAACAGATTGAATTAAAACTTGCTGTGCAATCTAAACAATCCATTTGAATTAATGCATTCACACATCTAACTCATAGAGAATTGAGTGTGTTGCTAGGTATCTTCTCCAACTTTAAACACGTTCTTCTATTTACTGGCCCTCAAAGCATGAAATTTTAATTTCTTTAGTGACATTAAACTGTGTTGTTTGGGCTATCTTCTACCATTACTGTTTGATTTGCAGTTTTGTCGAGGCATTCTGTTTTATTAAGGGAATGCAGTGTTGAAGGTTAAATTTTATTCCTATTGAGCAGCCATCAGTTCTGATAGTTAAGGTTGAGAATCACTCACCCCACTGACCATGATGTAAAGTGATGTTAAGGTTTAATGGGAACTGTGGAAAATGTAGCTGAGGCCTATTTGAAACATCTTTATAGAGAAGTAACTCAAATCATGATTTTTAATGCAAATTGTTTGGCATACTCTGCAGCAAAAAAAAAATGAAATCACTAATTCAGAATCTTTAACCTCCAGCATATTCTTTTCTTGAATGCACCTTGATTTGGAATAGTTTTCATTGTTTGTGGAATTCTCTTGCTGTTTTTCCATTAAGTTTAGAATATGTAGAGGTTTAAAATGAATATTCAAGGATGATTTCTATCATACATTTAACTTAATCTATCTGTATTTGTCCATTTATGTTTTTATATCATTGATTTTATTAAAATATCAGATCCTTTGCATAATTTCGCAGTTGTTCTAAGTTCTGTTTTAACCTCAGATAACTTTACAGTCCACTACCCAACCAAATTTGATGCAATCTATAATCTTACTAAACCCACCATCTACTTTTTCATCCAAATTGTTAATACATTTAATAAACCACAGGGGCCCAGCACCAATCCCTGTGGCACACCAATGGTCACAGACATCCAATCTGAGAAATAATCCTCTGACTTCTTCCATCAAGCCAATTATTTTATCAGGTTGGCTACCTCACCCTCGATCCCATGTGGTATCAGTTTATAGACCAGCTTACCATGTTCAAAGTTCAAAGTAAATTCATTATTGAAGTACATATATGTCACCATATACAGCCCTGAGATACGCTTTCTTGTGGGCATACTCAGTAAAATCAAGAAACAATAGAATCAACAAAAGACCGTGCTCAACAGGATGGACATACAACCAGTGTGCAAAGGACAACAATGTGCAAAGGACAACAATGTGCAAGTACAAAAGAAACAAAAATATTAGATAAATAAATAAGCAATAAATATTGAAGTATAAAGTCCTTGAAGCTGAGTCCATAAGTTGGGGAAACAGTTCAGTGATGGGGTGAGTGAAGTTATTCCTTCTGGTTTAAGAGCCTAATGGTTGAGGAGTTATAACTGTTCCTGAACCTGGTGCTGTGGGTCCTGAGGTTCCTGTACCTTCTTCCTGATGGCAGCAGTAACATGGGACCTTGTCACCAGTCTTGCTTCGAGCTACATCGACAAAGTCTACCTACCATCCTGTCCTTGTCAAACCTCTTAGTGACCTCTTGAAAAAAATTCAAATGTAAAAGAGTAAAAAACAAAAATGATTTAGGCTACTGATTAATATTTTTCCAGATTATGTTAACTGAGAAGTTAAGAAATAAATTTGTGTGAAAGATATTTTTATTATAAAGTAAGGCTTTTTGTTGGTGAATCAGTAACAAGTGGAGTAGGTAAGTGTGTTGTGTTGAGAGGTGAGCAGTGCCTTCTACCCAAATGATCCAAGACCTTGTTTTGCTTCTTTCAATACTCACCAGCAGATGGTAGCAAAATATATTAATGCATGTTTGTTTGTAAAAGGTATAAAAGTAATCGTAAAAAAGAAGTGACTGAATTGCAATAATTCAGTAATGGATAGATAATTTAATTAACATCAATCCTTCACAATTCTTGTGGGAGAGAGCAGAAATTCTTTTGTTAACATTTGCTTTAATTAAGGAGACCAAAGGAGGAAAAGCAATGGAGAATGATGAAGAAGTGCAGATTGGTAGTGGTTTGGACAGCGGTAGGGAAAACATTAAATGATAGCGTGGTTGGAGTCAGCAGTTGAATAAATACTAGTTTTGAAGAAATGAATACTTGCAGTTCTAATACTTAACTGGTACACATGTTTTTAGGAAGGCCCATCTTCTATGCATCCATTTTCTTTCCATGTTTTGCTAATTTTGATTTTTTTAACAGTTTTAGACCAAATTGAAGGAATGCATAAACCTGTAGAGATCACACAATGTTAGCAAGTCAACGCAGTCATTATCCATATGTAGCGTGATCCCAACCTCCATCTGCAAATTATTGGATAAACTCTCCAATGCAATCTCCTGTATAAACAGGCATTTTTTTTTCACTACTATTGAAGCCATTTTTACCATAACAATCTCTACTTAGCCACCAACTCTATCATCTCCTAGACATCTCCTTGAATCCAAACGTATGTATACAACCTTGAGTTCATATTTGATCCAGGGGTGAGCCATATATCCATGTCATCACCAACTATTTCTACCTCTGCAGTAACAGCCAATTTTCTCAGTTCACACTGTCCTCTCCACCCTCATTTCCCAATTTACTGACCATAATTTTAAAATCCTCGGCTCCTCCTTGGCCTTTCCCCTTTCTGTCACTGTAACCTGCCTGCTCCAGCCCTAAAATGCCACTTGAGATACCTCACTGTGTTATTTTTAATTTCCCAGATTGAGTTGTTCCTTTCTTAACCACTGTTTCTTTGGTTGCCAGGACCATAAACTGTTTTCTCCCCCATAGATAGTTCTGTCTTTGTAACATCCTTTCATTTCTATAAGTACTTAAAGCTATTTCATGCACCAAATTTTTAGTCAAAAGTATCCCCAATACTTCTCCTGAGTTAGTGTCACATTTTGTGTTTAACATGGTCGTCATAAAAAGCCTTAAGAAGATTTGTAATGTTGAAGTACAATATAAATATATTTTTTGTTGCGGTTGATCTGGTAGAACACTGTGTATCAGAAATGCACTGCAGCTACAGACAGAGGCTGTGTTGCAGACACTATAAAATAAAACATGCCCTTTGGGGCAGTTGTCAATAAGATTTATTTTTAAAGAACGTTTCATTCTATGCAACAGATGAGCAGATAAAAGTAGTTAACTGGGACACACTCAGCAGGCCTGGTTGCATCTGGGGAGAGGTAAACTGAGGATAATGACCTATAAACAAAACATGGAAAATATTTTTAATAGAATTAGGTTTATTATCACTCTCAGATGTCATGAAATTTGTTTTTTTGCAGTACAATACATAAAGAATTCTGTGTCACAATAAGGAATAGTGCAAAAAGAGAACAAAATAGTGAGGTAGTGTTCATGGATAGCAGATCTAGGCAGGACTATGTTGGAGAATGCAGAGATTGTTTGTTAGCTTTGGAATATTTAATGTACCCTTTTGGATATACTGCAAAGGATGCATTATCCTTTTGCAGTACGTAATTCAAGTCGGCAAGAAAATTTTATGAAAGCTGTTTGGATTACCAACAATGCCAACTAAAATACAAATCACAAAATAGATAGCATGTTTTTAAAAATCTTTATAATCAAATGGAGTCATGGAGTTATATACAAGGGGTGATTGATAAAGGTAGGCAGAGGGGGAGGCGTGGCTTTATTGGTAAGAAATGATATTAAATCATTAGAAAGAGGTGATACAGGATCGGAAGGTGCAGAATCTTTATGGGTTGAGCTAAGAAATAGCAGAGGTAAAAGGACCCTGATGGCAGTTATTTATAGGCCTCCAAACAGCTGCAGGGATGTGGACTACAAATTACAACTGGAAATAGAAAAGGCTTGTCAGAAGGGCAGTGTTATGATAATTGTGGGGGATTTTAACATGCGAGTAGATTGGGAAAATCAGGTCGGCACTGGATCTCGAGAGAGAATTTGTAGAATGTCTGCGAGATGGCTTTTTAGAACAGCTTGTTGCTGAGCCCACTGGGGGATCGGCTGTACTGGATTGGTTATTGTGTAATGAACCAGAGGTGATTAGAGAGATTGAGGTGAAGGAACCCTTTGGAGGCTGTGATCATAACATGATTGAGTTCGCCGTGAAATTAGAAAAAGAGAAGCTGAAATCTGATGTGTCGGTATTTCAGCGGAAATTAAAGTGGCATGAGAGAGGAACTGGCCAAAGTTGACTGGAAAGGGACACTGGCGGGAAAGACAGCAGAGCAGCAGTGGCTGGAGTTTATGCGAGAAATGAGGAAGGTGCAAGACAGGTATATTCCAAAAAAGAAGAAATTTTCGAGTGGAAAAAGGATGCAACCGTGGTTGACAAGAGAAATCAAAGCCAAAGATAAAGCAAAGGAGAGGGCATACAAGGAAGTAAAAATTAGTGGGAAGGCAGAGGATTGGGAAGTTTTTAAAACCTTACAAAAGGAATCCAAGAAGGTCATTAAGAGGGAAAAGATTAACTATGAAAGGAAGCTAGCAAATAATATCAAAGAGGATACTAAAAGCTTTTTCAAGTATATAAAGAGTAAAAGACAGGTGAGGGTAGATATAGGACCGATAGAAAATGATGCTGGAGAAATTGTAATGGGAGATAAGGAGATGGCAGAGGAACTGAACGAGTATTTTGCATCAGTCTTCACTGAGGAAGATATCAGCAGTATACCGGACACTCAAGGGTGGCAGGGAAGAGAAGTGTGCACAGTCACAATTACGACAGAGAAAGTACTCAGGAAGCTGAATAGTCTAAAGATAGGTAAATCTTCTGGAGCACCCTCATGTTCTGAAGGAAGTAGCTGTGGAGATTGCGGAGGCATTAGAGATGATCTTTCAAAAGTTGAATAGATTCTGGCATGGTTCCGGAAGACTGGAAGATAGCAAATGTCACTCCGCTATTTAAGAAGGGGAAAAGGAAGCAAAAAGGAAATAATAGACCTGGTAGTTTGACATCGGTGGTTGGGAAATTGTTGGAGTCGATTGTCAAGGATGAAGTTACAGAGTACCTGGAGGCATATGACAAGATAGGCAGAACTCAGCATGGATTCCTTAAAGGAAAATCCTGCCTGACAAACCTATTACAATTTTTTGAGGAAATTACCAGTAGGCTAGACAAGGGAGATGCAGTGGATGTTGTATATTTGGATTTTCAGAAGGCCTTTGACAAGGTGCCACACATGAGGCTACTTAACAAGATAAGAGCCCATGGAATTACGGGAAAGTTACATACGTGGATAGAGCGTTGGCTGATTAGCAGGAAACAGAGAGTGGGAATAAAGGGATCCTATTTTGGTTGGCTGCCGGTTACCAGTGGTGTTCCACAGGGATCAGTGTTGGGGCCGCTTCTTTTTACATTGTATATCAACGGTTTGGATTATGGAATAGATGGCTTTGTGGCTAAGTTTGCTGATGATACGAAGATAGGTGGAGGGGCCGGTAGTGCTGAGGAAACGGAGAGTCTGCAGAGAGACTTGGATAGATTGGAAGAATGGGCAGAGAAGTGGCAAATGAAGTACAGTGTTGGAAAGTGTATGGTTATGCACTTTGGCAGAAAAAATAAACGGGCAAACTATTATTTAAATGGGTAAAGAATTCAAAGTTCTGAGATGCAACGGGACTTGGGAGTCCTCGTACAGGATACCCTTTAAGTTAACCCCCAGGTTGAGTCAGTAGTGAAGAAGGCGAATGCAATGTTGGCATTCATTTCTAGAGGAATAGAGTATAGGAGCAGGGATGTGATGTTGAGTCTCTATTAGGCGCTGGTGAGACCTCACTTGGAGTACTATGGGCAGTTTTGGCCCTTTATTTAAGAAAGGATGTGCTGACGTTGGAGAGGGTACAGAGAAGATTCACTAGAATGATTCTGGGAATGAGAGGGTTAACATATGAGGAACGTTTGTCCGCTCTTGGACTGTATTCCTTGGAGTTTAGAAGAATGAGGGGAGACCTCATAGAAACATTTCGAATGTTGAAAGGCATGGACAGAGTGGATGTGGCAAAGTTGTTTCCCATGATGGGGGAGTCTAGTACAAGAGGGTATGACGTAAGAATTGAAGGGCACCCATTCAGAACAGAAATGCGAAGAAATTTTTTTAGTCAAAGAGTGGTGAATCTATGGAATTTGTTGCCACGGGCAGCAGTGGAGGCCAAGTCATTGGGTGTATTTAAGGCAGAGATTGATAGGTATCTGAGTAGCCAGGGCATCAAAGGTTATGGTGAGAAGGCAAGGGAGTGGGACTAAATGGGAGAATGGATCAGCTCATGATAAAATGGCGGAGCAGACTCGATGGGCCGAATGGCCGACTTCTGCTCCTTTGTCTTATGGTCTTATGGTTTTATAAGTTCGTGGCCTAAGGTAGAAGGAGTCAATTTTAGAAAACCTAGCACATTTATTTTTCAACATAGTCCCCTCCTACATGTACACACTTAGTCCAGTGGTCATGGAGCATACGGACCCCTTCCTTGTAGAAGTGATCCACAGCAGGGATGATTGATAAGTTTGTGGCCTAAGGTAGAAGGAGATGAGTTATTAACTTCGAACTTTCTGCATTGTCACTCAATGAGTTGAACTGCATGTGCATGTAACAAGAGCGTCTTGGACCTCCAGGTGGTCCGTAGCAGGGGTGATTGATAAGTTTGTGGCCTAAGGTAGAAGGACATGAGTTATACAGCTCTGAAGTTTCTCCTCATCGCCGACCCCTGCTGTGGACCACTTGTGGAGGTCCAAGACACCGACTTCTACAAAGAAGGGATCTGTATGCTCCACGACCGCTGGACTAAGTGTGTAAATGTAGGAAAAATAAATGTGCTAGGTTTTCTAAAATTGATTCCTTCTACCTTAGGCCACGAACTTATCAATCACTCCTTGTAGAGTGGAAATGAACACTTCGGCCCAACTGTTCCATGCTGACCAAGATTCCCATTTAAACTAGTCCTATTTGCCTGTGGTTAGTCTGTATTCCTCTAAGCATCTCCTATCCATGTATCTGAATTAATGGGACTGCAAATACTGGTATGATGATCCACATCATTTTTCCCCACAAAAATTCTTCAAAAATATTTATTTTGACTTTCACTTTCTGCCTTGTGTACCGTTATCGAAGCAGAATTTTCTTTCTGCACTCCTCACAGACTTGAATGAAAACAGCAAACTTACCTTGTGTGGATCCTTATCTCTGCAAGCAGAGGAAGTGCAACACCTGCCCAGTCACCTTCTCCCTCACCTCCATTCAGGGCCTCAAACAGTCCTTCCAGGTGAGGCAGCACTTCACCTATGAATCTGTTGGAGTCATCTACTGTATCCAGTGCCCCCAATGTGGCCTCCTCTACTAGTGAGACCCAACATAGATTGGGAGACAGCTTTGTCAAGCACCTTATCTCCATCTGCAAAAAGCACGATTTCCCAGTAGCCAAGCATTTTAATTCTATTCACCATTCCCATTCCACTATGTCAGTCTATGGTTTCCTCTACTGCCACAATGAGGCCACCCTCAGGTTAGAGGAGCAACACCTTATTTTCCATCTGGGTAGCCTCCAACCATATAGCATGAATATAGATTTCTCTGCATCCAGTAAATTCCTCCCCCCCCCCTTCAATTCCCTAAACTGGCTCCTTCTTACCTCTTCTTTTCCCACCTGTCCACTCTCCTGTCCTTTCAGGTTCCTTTTTTTCCACCGCATTACCTTTTCCACCTATCAACTCCCAACTTCTTAATTCATACCCCTCCCTCACCTTCCTGACTTCACCTATCACCTTCTAGCTTGTACATTCCCCTCTCTCCACCTTCTTTTTCCAGCTTCTTCCCCCCTTCCTTTCCAGCCCTGATGATAGATCTCGGCCCAAAACTTTGACTGTTTATTCATTTGCATAGATGCTTCCTGGCCTGCTGAGTTCCTGTGTGTGTTGCTCTAGATTTCCACCATCTGCAGAATCTCCTGTGCTTATGTGGATCGAGTGGTATCAAGGAGCTACACAGTGCTAGCTGAAGCCTCAAAGGCAAAAGAATGTATACCGATAAACGTATCATGTTGGAGGGCCAGAACAATCTCAACTATGAAACAGCTGGAAAGCTTGGACGCATGGCTGAGGCACATTTCCAGCTCAGATATCTGACAAATTTGCAAGGATGTTACCTGCATTGGAGGGCATACCATATGAGAATAGGTTGAATGAACTTGGCCTTTTCTCCTTGGGGTGAAGGAGGATGAGAGGTGGCCTGATAAGGGTGTATAAGATGATGAGAGGTATTGATTGTGTGGATAGCCAGAGGCTTTTTCCCAGGGCTTTTTTCTTCCCTCAAAGCCATGCAATGGAGCATCATGTACCACAGTGAAAGGTGAACACCATAGTTCCCCTAATCCGTAACTTTCACCCTGTGAGGTCTTTTGTGTCTCCGCTATGAACTTAGCTATTGTCAGCAGTGCTTTTGAGAACCACTGCTTGTCTTTAAGACAATTCTGCAAATTGTCTCTAAATTTGTTGCTTCCATGTTGAAATTTGGATGCTGGAGTCAGGCTAGGGGGTCACTTGAAGTAAATCTCACCTTCTGCTTAACTGCTAAACCCATCCTTTGCACGTGGTGACAGATGACGCATGTATTGAGAAAAGGGATTGGATACATGTCACATCTCTGCTCAATGCCAAAATTTCTCAATTCCTTGATAAAAAGGTAAGTAGAGGTAAGTATTTTATATATTTTACTTTATCTTGATGTTTTAATTAATTTCTAGTACCTTCCAGTATTTTGAGTTTAAAGTATCCTTTGATTTTTAAATAATTTATTATCTATTTAATTATTTGTTAATCTGAACAGAGTTTAAATGTCTGTAGCAAGATGGTCAGAGACATTCTAAAACAGTTCAAAGGCCTTTCAATAGGAATTCTGAACATTCCAGAGCAGTCACTGGTTTGTGATCCATTCTCTCTTTGTGGCTCGACCCACTTTGTTGAATAATATTATGAATAGAAAATAGTCTTTGAATATCAGCAAAATTGCTCTGGTATTAATATAGAGTTCAGGAAATAAATGGAATCACTTCAGTAGGGGTTGAAAGAAATCACTGACACAATGGGATGTTTGTGTAATAAAATTTGATTCATTAAACAGAATTTCCTGAAACTGTTGCAGATGAAACAAGATATTGTAATGACCATAGAAAGTAAGATTGTGAGGGGAGTGGAAATACCATAGATGTTAAAATCATCTTACCCTGTATTTATTTGTTCCTTTTTGTGTTTCCCTGATACTTCTAATAGCCTACAGCCTCTCCTGCTGCTTCAGCTGACATGGCACCAATCAGCTCTGGGTCATCTACTTGGACTTCTTCTGGTCTAACTTTGCCCTTTGTTTCCATGGCAACTGGCATTGGCCCTTCGTCCAGTGGAAGCCAGACTACTGTAGCATCTGTGGTAACGAGCACTTTGCTTGCAAGTCTTGGGTTTGGTGGTGGTGTTGTTCCTTCCTTTCCTAGTACTGTGTGGCCTACACGCCTTCCATCTGTTTCTTCAACCACTAAACACCGAGCAAGAACTGTTGTTTCAACGACTGAAGCATTGTCATCCCCAGGCTCAGAGGGTGGTTCTGCTGTGAACAAAACTGGTGAGGCAGAAGGTAAAGATGAAAAGAAAGACAATGATGGTGAGAAAGGAGAGGGAGAAGGAGAGGGTGATGATGAAGAAGAAAAAGGCTCAGGAAAAGATGTTATAGAAAAAGAAAAAAAATTTGTGAATGTAACAACCACTAAGACACAAAATGAGACTGAGTCAGGGACATCACCTGAAGGTTCAAGTGGTCCAACCGAGAAGGATATAAACCCGACCAGTGAACTAGACCTTTCAAACACAACTGTGAGTGAGGAAAATACCACCTTTCCACAACCGACAATGGAGCAGACGGAGACACTATCCAAAGTTGCAACGACAGAAAGCTATCCAGTTCAAATTCCACTCAATCCCACACCTTCTTCAAAAGCATGGAACGATGTGGAGCGAGAGAAATCAGCTGAAAACACATTTGTTATGGTGGATCCAGGTTAGTTTCTGTCAAGCTTTTTTTTGTAATCCCCAGATGTTTAAATGTGAGTTTTGTAACAGGCTCTATGTTGGTAAGCCACATTTTTTTTTATTGTTGGGCTCTATTACAAGAAGGGGTAGAACAGAAAACTACTAAAGTCTTTCTATAACTTTACTGGTCATCACTGAGACTACCAAGGAAGTACTACATACAGTACTGAAGGTAATTTAAGGTTGGCTAATCTTGTATTGTGGATATTTTGGAAAAGATTCCATAGGCTGATTTTTAGGATGAAGAAGTTGGATTATAAAGAATGACTGAGTAGATTGTGCTTGTACATATTGGAGTTTAGGAAAATGAATAGTGATGTGGTGTATACTGATTTTAATAAGGTGGCTCTTTCAGAAATTCAGGAGGCATGGAATCCAGTGTATTCTGCCTGGAGATTAGGACTAGTGGTGTTCAGCAGATTTCCCTTGTGATTTTTATAGGTCATTTAGATGAGGAAGTGGAAGGGTGGGTTAGTAAGTTAAGTAGATGACACAAAGATTGGTGGTATTTTGGATAGTTTTAAAGGTTGTTGTAGGTTACAACAGGATATTGATGATATATAAAAGTGACAGATGGAGTTCAGCCCAGAGAAGTGTGAAGTGATATACTTTAGAAGATCAAACTTGAAGGGAGAGTACAAGGATAATAGCAGGATTCTTGGCAGAGTGGAAGATCAGAGGAATCTTAACGTTAGATGTCCATACATCCCTCAAAGTTGCCATGCCAAGTTGATACGGTGGTAATAAAGGCATATGGTGTGGTGGTCTTCATTAATTGGTAGGGGTGGGAGGGTAGAGTTCAAGAGCCATGAGGTAATGTTGCAGGTCTATAAAATTCTGATTAGATCACACTTGGATTATTGTATTCAGTTCTGGTCACCTCATTATAGGAAGGATGTACAAGCTTGAGAAAGGGTGCAAAGGAATTTTAGAAAGCATGTTTTATGAGAAATGGTTGAGTGAGCCAGGGCTTTTCTCTTTGGAGTGACGAAGGATGAGAGGTAACTTGATAGAGGTGTGTAAGATGATTAGAGGCATAGCTAAAATGGATAGCCAGAGCCTTTTCTCCCCCCCCCCCACCCCCAGGTGATAATGGCTGTTAGGAGAGGGCATAATTTTGAGGGGATAGGGGAAATGTACAAAAGTGCAGAGGGGATGTCAGAGGTAGGCTTTTTTTATACCAAGAGTGTAAGTGCATGGAACACGCTGCCGGGCATGATGGTAGACGCAGGTATATCAGAGACATTTAAGGGACTCTTAGACAGCCACATGGATGAAAGAAGAATGGGGAGCAATGTGGGAGAGAAGGGTTAGATTGATCTTGGAGAAGGTTAGAATCTTGGGCTGAAGGGTCTGTACTGTTCTATGAATTAATTTAAGGCTACGATAAGTTCTTGGACTATTAGTTAATCAACGGTCATGATGAAGAGACGAGAAAATGGAGTTAAAGCCAAATTTATAATCTTATTAAATGGTGCAACAGACCATACTATTCCTGCTCCCATTTCAATGTTTCATATTCAATCATAATATGTTGACATGGTAACTTAATGTGCAGAAGTTACAGATTTAGTAAATTTGTTCATTAAATAACGCTAAATTTAAAGATAAAGTCTGTAAAGTTAGTATAATTTACTCAGTTAAAAATTGAGTTCTCTTCATTTAAAGGGTAAAATCTGTTCTTTAAGTCATTTTTGACAAAGGGAGAAGATGTTCTTTTGTCTATTTGGTTTGTAGTTGTCTTTTTGAGATAAACTATCCTTAGGAGCACATCCTTAGCAGCTGCCCTAAAGCCGTGGGGGAAGGTCACTACCGGTGGCGTCATGACCAGGTGCTGAAGACAGTGGCAGAGAGCGTTGCGATGGCCGTGGCCACCAGCAAACAGAGTGGTCAGTGGAAGAACATCTGCTTTGTCAGAGCCGGAGCACAGCCCCTACGTCAGCCCAGACCAGCATCATCATCGGGCCTGCTTAGCACCGCAGCAGACTGGTTGCTCCAAGTTGGCCTGGGAAGGCAGCTGAAGTTTCCTGGCCAAATAGCAACAACTTCACTGAGGCTGGATGTGGTCCTTTCTTCAGTGTCGTCGAAGCAGGTTGTCCTCATCGAGTTGACAGTTCCCTGGGAGGACCGCACTGAGGAGGCAAATGAGCGAAGCGGGCCAGTTACCAGGAGCTGGTGGAGCAGTGCTGGAGGCAAGGCTGGAAGGCTCGCTGCGAGCCCATTGAAGACGGGTGCAGAGGTTTTGCCGGCCACTCACTCTGCAGGGTCTACACCCTACTTGCCATCACTGGGGCTGGCAAGAGGAAAGCTATCAGGACCATCACAGAGGCCGCTGACAGAGCCTCCAGATGGCTGTGGATCAGGAGGGGAGATCCGTAGGCCAGAGCTGCTGCGAGACAAGCTGGGGTCTGATCAACCCCGGCTGGGTCGCCTGGGCGAGCGTGTATGATGTTGAAAGACCTGAAACTCCTGACGACCCCAGGTTACATCACTGATGATGTGTCCCAGCGCATCTGCAGGATGTATCTCAGAATCAATAGTGTTTGTACCTTTGTTGATTTTATACACCTAATCTAGAAAAACTAAACCACTGACATTAGAACTAGTAATGGTTGGTGAAATTATGTAGAACATCTTTCTCTGAGCAAACAATGTACTACATAAATGAGAAATCAATAAATCTTTAGTGTTATAATTAAAAGATGATTTTTTATTCACTTGGAAACCAGATCTAATAAGTGTACACAAAATAATTCAAATTAGTTAAACGAGAATGTAGCTTTGCAAGGTAATGATTTTTACAATCAGGAACAGCAAACCATGGATAGATTCAGCTTGCTCTCTCATTTGTTCCAAGCTGAGGATATATCAGCTTGGAGGATACGCTTCCTCTGAATAAAGCTGCTGCATATGGGCATGGAAATGGATTTGGACCTGTGCATTTTTGGGTGCCTTAAAGGTTGCCAGCAGTTGTGTGACTTTTGCGACCTGTGATTGTGATGGAGTGATGAAATAGGGACCAGTGTAGTAGTGGCATCATTTTTTTTTTGCAGACAGATCCTCCTGACTTAGTGAAAATCAATTCTGAATTTAACTTCTTACTATCTTTACAGCTGTATTGCTAGTAAAGCTAGTAGAAACTACAGAGCTCATGCACCACAGGAATACAGTGGCATCTGAAGATAGCTACCAAGGTCCCCATTGCCTTGATTTCATCATAATTGGCATCTCTGCTTGAAACTGCCTGTCATTTTGTCTGAGTATTGACAGACAATTGTAAAATGGATGACAAATTGGCGTTTATTGAAGGACTTGGGGGATGATGAGCTGGGCAGAAAATCAGCATTGGAAGTCCATTAAGTGTACCAAACCTATGTTGTGATCACTTTTAGACAACTGTCAACAAATTTCAGCAGATTAAAATTGGTCTTCTGAGTTGTAATCTCATTTTAACATAATGAATTAGCTAACATGACAAGGTTGGGATGTCTGAACTGCATCTGAGTAAAAATTTATATTCCCTTAATGGCAAAATTAGTAGGTTGGCAAATGCAAGTTCAGTCTCCCATCCAAAGAAGCAAAGCAAATCCTTATCTCGCAGCTGAATAAAGAGATGCAATGATTGTCATGTAAGCTGTCTACAGAAATCAGCCACAGACTGGTAATGTCATGGGCCTGGACCCAAATCTCCTCCTGAATGATTTTTGCACCTGGTGTCAGGGGTAAGCATAAAGAATTTATTTTCTTTCTGAAGCTGAAAATGATGGAACAAAATTATAGAGCATTTTATTTCTTTGCTCTGTATACATTACCCAATAAATCAGTTTGACAATATGACAAGAAAATATAAATATTTAATTAGTAATTCACATTAATTTCAGTAAATGAACAACTGGATCTGAAAGAATCTTTCTTGTAATATGGAAAATGTACACAGAAAGCTCTTCAAAAGATAAAATTAAATACCTCATATGAAAGTTTTTTCAGTCTGCCAATGACATACTGCACTTTGCCAAACCACTAGACTTTCAGTGAGATGATTTTTCATGTTTTTCTCTGGACTCCGCCCATATTTTCTGCACCATAGCATCTACGCCATTTTATTTTTATTTCCACATTGGTTCCAGGTGCATTGGAGTTAGCTCTTAACATTCCATTCTATTCTATGTATGCATTATATTTGTACATTTATGGAATATTAGGCTACTATATATAATCAATATATATCAAAGTGAATTTGAATGGGATCAAATCTCTATTTTTATGCTTTTCTTAATAGTAAGAGAATATAGAGGAATACAGAGGCATAGACCAATAAATAGTCTAGTAGCATAATGTCCCATGATTAGACTATTAATTGAACTGAACATGCTGAACTCTGAATTTCACAACCACTTTTATTCCAGCCGGTAGGATAATTAATTTTGCAAAACAGGAGAGTATTATTGTCAACCTAGGGGTATTGGTTGCAGGATGTTCAGTGCCAGAATTCCACGTTCTGTTTGCTGAGACTATTGAAAATATATATCATTTGACCAGATAGTGCAAATGATAATATAATTAGATTAGGCAACATCTGTGGAGACAGAATCTAAGTTACATAATATTTCATGCCAATGATCTTTTTTTTGAAACATTTTCTGATTTTAAGTAACCAACCTAGATGTTAAAACCGTAAGATATAGGAGCAGAATCAGGTTATCCAGAACATTGAGTCTGCTCTGCCATTTGATCAGGGCTCATTTATTTTCCCTCTAACCGCCATGCTTCTACCTTAGAAGCAGAAAGTCACAGAACACTACAGCACAGAAACAGGCCCTTCTTCTCATCCAGTTCATACCAAACTATTAAGCTCCTGTCCCATCGGCCTGCACCTGAACCACAGCCCTCTATACCCCGCTATCCATGTACCTATCCAAATTTCTCTTAAATTTTGAAATCAATCTTGCATCCATCACTTTGTACCACACTGTCACTACCATCTGAATGAAGTTGTGCATCATGTTCATTCCCTTAAACGTTTCACCTTTACCCTTAACCCATGACCTCTAGTTGTAGTTGGGCCCAACCTCAGTGGAAAAAACCTGCTTTCATTTACCCTGTCTATCTGTACCCCTCATAATTTTATATAGCTCTATCAAATCTCCCCTTAGTCTTCTACATTCTAGGGAATAAAGTTCTAACGTATTCAACTTTTCCCTATAGCTCAGGTCCTCAAGTCCCAGCCATGTGCACTCTTTCAACCATATTGACATCTTTCCTATAGGTAGGTGACCCAAACTGGACACAATAATCCAAATTAGGCCTCACTAACGTCTTATAGAACTTCAACATAGCAAACAAACTCCCGTACGCAATAACTTGATTTATGAAGGCCAAAGTGCCAAAAGCTTTCTTATAACCATATCTACCTCAGATGACACTTTCAAAGAATTATGGATCTATATTGCCACATCCCTCAGTTTTACTGTGGTCTTAAATGCCCTGCCTCTCACCATGTAAGACCTAGCCTAGTTGGCCCTCCCAAGGTGCAAAACCTCACATTTGTCTGTATTGAATTCCATTTGCCATTTTTCAGCCCATTTTCCAGCTAGTCTAGATCCTGCTGCAAGCCTTGATAGCTGTCCACTACACCCCCAAATTTGGTGTCATCCGTAAATTTGCTGATCCAGTTTACTACATTATCATCCAGATCGTTGGTACTGATGACAAACAACAATGGAAGCAACATTGATCCCTGTGGCACACCACTAGTCACAGGCCTCTGATCCAATTTACTCCCTCATCTTGAATGCCAAGCAACTGAACCTTCTTGATCAACCTCCCATGTGGGACCTTGTCAAAGGCTTTACTAAAGTCCATGTAGACAACATTCACTGCCTTGTCTTCATCAGCTTTCTCAACTATCTGTTCTGGCACTCTGGTTCCTACTCCCTATAACTCTAGTTTAACTCCCCCCCCCCCCCCGGGGGAGCATTAACAAACCTTCGTACTAGGTTATTAGACCCCATCCAGTTTGAGTACAAACTATCCCTTCTATACAGCTCCTCCCTTCCCTGGAAGAGAGCCTAATGATCCAAAAATATGAAGCCCTCCCTCCTGCACCAGCTCCTTAGCCATGTGTTAGACTGTATTTTCTTCCTATTTCTGGCCTCACTAGCATGTGGCACAGGTAGCAATCCTGACATCATCACCCTGGAGATCCTGTCCTTTAACTTGATTCCCTAATTCCCTGAACTCACTTTGCAGGACCTCGTCACCCCTCCTACCCATGTCATTGGTACCAAAGTGGACTGTGACCTCTGGCCGCTCACCTTCCCACTAAAGAATGCTGTGAACTCAATCCGAGGTGACCCTGACCCTGGCACCTGAGAGGCAACATACCATTTGGGAATCTCATTCTTGTCCACCGCACCTCCTTTCTGTTCCACTAAGCAATGAATCCCCTATCACTACAGCTTGCCTCTTCTCCCCCCTCTCCCCTCCTGAGCTGCAGAGCCAGATTCAGTGTCAGAGTTCTGACCACCTCTGTTAGGTCATCCATTCCCCCTCCCAACAGAATCCAAAGCAATATACCTGTTGTTGAGGGGAATGGCCACAGTGTACTCTGCATGGTGACCTATCCCCTTTCCTCTTCCTGATGGTTACCTGTGTCCTTGGGTATAAGTACCTCCCTGTATGTCATTCCTGTCTATTAGCCTATCAGCCTTCCGAATAATCCAAAATTCATCCAGTTCCAGCTCTACTTCCTTAACATGGTCTGTTAGTAGCTACAGCTGCATGCACTTTTTGCAGGTGTCGTCATCAGGGACACTGGCCTGCCTTCCCACATCCTGGAAGGGGAGTGTTCCAGTATCCTGCTTGGTATCCCACTGCTCTAAAAGTGCTATAAGAAAGAAAGAACAAATAAAAAATCTGCCTACAGTCCTTGCCTCCAATTCCCAAAACCTCAACTCCCTACCCTACCATTGGCCCACTCCACTTAAACCTAATTTCTTTTTATTGTGTCACGTGACCAGCAACAATGAATATAGAAATGAGTCAGGCTTTATAAACAAATAAACATTTATTAAACTCTGCTCAATATTAGTAAAAAGATAAACCAATGAAAACCTTAACTGGAAGTAAACTGCTATGTGGCCACTTAACAAACTGCCAAACTCAGTACTAGTTCTTAAAGCGGTAAATGCGAACACAGTCTTGAAGTGGTAAATTAGAACACAGTTCTTAGAATGGTAAATTTGAAAGTCAAAGAGATTTCTACAGTCAATTAGGAGAGACTTTCCTGAAGTAAAGAATTCCTCGAAGACGTGTCGTTACTGCTGATCCCAGCCGGAACCCATCTTGTCCGCAGGATTCATGACAATGGAAATAAAATGGTTTAAAGGAACTGACCTTTTCCTCTGTAGAAAAGACGCTGCACAACATTTTCTGCTTTAGCAGAAGTTATCTCATGGAGATCGCTCTTTCTTGAACGAATTCAATAATGGTCGATCCTCTCCAATACCGCCAAACGACTCCTTCAGGTTCCCATCTTTACTCTCCAATACTACTGAAAAGGTACATCAACAAATCTGGCACCTATTGGCGAAACTGCAGGCCCAACACTTCTGTACCTTACAATAGACAGTAAAACTCTGTTTTAAAATTAAACTGCGTCATAAGGCAAATACGCAGCAGAGCGGAGTATCTCACTGACGATTTAACTGAAAAACTTAACTGCATCACATCAGGGGGTCTCCCTTTTATATACCTGTTGAGAACAGGTCATCATGTGACCTCACTGGCGGGAAAATTACATCATGTGTCCTCTGCAAGACCATTACATCATCCTCATAAGACAGTCACAAGATATCCATGAAGTATATGGCAGCAGGAGGAGAAAATGGCAGTGCACCGCACGTGCGCAGCTCTCCGTGAAAAATGATGTGGTGTCTGTTAAATAGGGGCCGTGGACAATTTCTGATTTGATGGAGATAGACGTGAAAGCACAGAGGAACATCTGGAGAAATTTCTGAAACGCCCATCCGCTGCTGTCGTTACTGTGTGGTCGGGAATCTTTCGGAGGGTAGGCCTCAAAATCCCCGGCCTTGCCTGCTTTTGGCGACCGAGAAAGAGGTCGAATCGCTCTGTACTCGGTGTCGGAGAGCTGATCAGAGCTCGAAGTTTCCGGATGACTCAGAGTCAGATTGTGGTCGGCATGGCAGGGAGAGTTTTTCTTCCCTCTCCTGTCTGCGTGAGATGTGGGAGTTTTGAGAAACTTTGAACTTGACTGTGCTCACAGACTTCTTCATCAAGTTATGGTATTGTACACTGTTGTAACTATATGTATAATTATGTGGTTTTGTCAGTTTTTCAGTCTTGGTCTGTCCTGTGTTTTTGTGATATCACACCGGAGGAAATAATGTATCATTTCTTAATGCATGCGTTACTAAATGACAATAAAAGGGGACTATGTGTCTTCATAATCTAAAAAAAAGTAAAAATTGGACCTTGCCAATAGCCTAATTATGTGGAATCCAATGCCTTCTCGGGAACTGTGGTGCACAAAATGTGCTGACTGCCCTGTTTGCTTCTTTTAAGCTCACTCTCCTTCTACGCAATCCAATATCTCCTCAAGAACTATGGCTCACAAAGTGCCTTCTGTACCCTTTGATCCCTTTAATAATCAAGTACCTATCAGCCTCAGCCTTAAGTATACCTGGTGACTTGGCCTCCACAGCCATCTGTGGCAAAGAATTCCACCTTCTGGCTAAAGAAATTTCTCCTCATCTCTGCTCTAATGGGACATCCTCATATTCTGAGGCTGTGCACTCTGGTCCTCAACTCTCCCATTATTAGAATCATCCTCCCCATACCCACTCTTTCAATATTTATCAGGTTTTAATGAGATACCCCATCATTCTTTAAAATTCCGGTGAGACAAAAACCCAAAGTCGTTAAGTGCTTCTCATACCTTAACCCTTTCATTCCTATGATTTTTCTCATAAACCTCCTTTGAGCTCTCTCTAATGCCAACATACCTTTCTTAGATTAGAGGCCTAAAACTGATCACAATGTTTTATATGTGGTCTGAGTAATGCGTTATAAAGCCTCAGCATTACGTTCTTCCTT
This sequence comes from Mobula birostris, assembly GCF_030028105.1. Classification (NCBI taxonomy): domain Eukaryota; kingdom Metazoa; phylum Chordata; class Chondrichthyes; order Myliobatiformes; family Myliobatidae; genus Mobula; species Mobula birostris. The sequence continues at coordinate 28,788,742 of NC_092385.1, forward strand.
ACTCAACCTGCAAAATTAACCTTTAGGAAATCCTGCACTAGAACTGCTAAGTCCCTTGCACCTCTGATTTCAAACTTGCTCCCATTTAGAAAATAATCTATGCCTTTATTCCATCTGGAAAGTGCATCGCCACATACTTCCCAACACTGTATTCTGTCTACGACTTCTTTGCCCTTTCTTCTAATCTATCCAAGTCCTTTTGCAGCCTCCCTGCTTCCTCAAGACTACTTGCCCCTCCAGATATCTTGGTATCATCCACAAAATTGGCCACACAGCCATCAATTCTATCATCTAAATCACTGACATATAACGTGAAAAGACATCCCAACACCAACCCCTGCAGAAGAACACAAGTTGCTGTTAGACAATGAGAAAAGGCCCCCTTTATTCCCACACTTTACCTTCTGTCAATCAGCCAATCTTATGTCCATGCTAGTATCTTTCCTGTAATACCATAGGCTCTTACCTTGCTTAGCAGGCTCATATGCGGCACCTTGTCAAAATCCAAGTCAACAACATTCATTGATTCTCCTTTATTTTTCCTGTCTGTTATTTCTTAAAAGAATTCCAACGGATTTGTCAGGCAAGCTTTCCCCTTCAGGAAACCATATGGCCAATTTTATCAGATGCCTCTAAGTTCCCTAAAACATCACCCTTAATAATAGACTCTAACATCTTGCCAACCAGTGAAGTCAGGTTAACTGGTTAGTTGCTTGTCTTTTGTTTACCTCCCTTCTTAAGAGTGGAGTGACATTTGTGAAGACTTAAATCTGGTTTTCTTACTCAACAAAAGACTGCTGGATCTTTCAACTTATGTTCTTATTGTGAAAGTTGATACTTCTGTAATATTCACATTAGAGGATAAGTTTAATCTAATTTATTCACTGAGAAACTGAAGGCATGATTGTCCAAAGAGCCAAAATCCAGTGGAAAGTAAAGCCAAGTCAGGAGCAGTTAATCCAACCCTTCATCGTGTCTTTTCGGAACTGTGAAATTAAAGTTGTCCTTACCATTTAACATAAAATTGTAAATAGCTCACATTGCTGTACTTTCATGGGCATGTCATCAATTTTAGCTATCTCCTTTATGAATCATGGGCTGTGTTTCACTTGATATGCAGGTTCTTTACTCAGCCTACACACAGAATCATTTTGTGTTAAAATACATAATGTCTGACCATAGCTTTTACTATTACAATATTTGATCAAATTTTCCCATCGAGTGTCTTGTAAAGTGGCTCCCATAACTTTTAGAATTAAATATAAACAATTACAAAAGAAAGAGACCTGTATTTTACAGCATTATTTCTGTCAACTTAAAGCATTCCAAAATGTCTTTGTACTTTTTTTGAAATATACTTATTGTGGTAATAAAGACTGCACATAAGCCAATGTGTGAACAAGCTCCCAACAATAGTTATGTGATGAAGATTAGATAATTTGGTTTCTTTGGAAATGTTGATTTTGAGGATTTATATTAGACAGCTGACTTGAGATAATTTCCCACATCTTTTTTAAAAATAGTGGCATAGGAACATTTATATCTATCTGAGAAAGACTTTAACATCTCATTTGAGTGACAGTACTTCCAGCGGTGTAGTGCTACTTCAGCTTAGCACTGATATTTCAGTCCAGATTTTTGTGCTCAATTTATATGTATGTGATAAACCGAGAACCCTCTAGTTCAGAGGTGAGACAGAGTAACTAACGACATCTGTCTATAATCATACAGCAGTGCATTAAGCAGCTGGGGTAATTTTATTTTCATGGTTCCCTGCACAAAACTTGGAGGATTGGATTGGCTGCACCCCATCTGATATTTGTTACCAGAAAAGTTGGCAGAAAATAAAATCAGGCAGGGTGTAATATAGTTGGCTGACTCCATCCCATCAGTTTCTCACCTAGTGTATTAGATTAAAGCTATGCCCTTCACAGAACAGATGCTTAGCCACCTTATTACAATTATCTCTGTGGAATAATAAATAGAGGGCTGTATGAACATGGCTGAGTTTTTTTAGATGGGTCTAATGTCTTGGTATTGTTTCATGTTACAGATACTGAGCCTTCTTTGAGTTCTTCCACCTGAGCTTTCAGTGGAAGGAGATTTATCCCAATAACATGTGCAAACATTATTGGTACTTGGGCACAGGAATGATATCTAACATTTATTGCAGCTGGCATGACGTATGTCCATAGTACATTAAACAATACTTAAATTATATTAAATTCTTCTAATGTTTTATAAATAAATGTTGTTTAGAAAATACTACAGAAAGTCAACCACACAAATGCAGAAAATGCATCAATAAGCAGTTCCTTTTTTCCCCATCACATAAAATTGAAAGCTCTAATTCTGATTAAATCTGAATAAACCAAATGAGCTGGAAAGCTCCGGATAATTTAGAAAATAGAAGTACTTTGGTCTGCTATCTGGATGACCTATGTTCCATATGGTTTCATCCCAACAGTCATAAATTTCTAAGCATGTGATTCTCCTTTTTAGCTGCACAATACCATATTTTACCATTTGTCTAATATGTTTCTCATACTGTATATTTCTGCCTATAATGTTGATAATTTTAATTTATTTGAGTTAAATTATTTGTATTGGAAATAAAGCAACTGGATAGGACAAATAACTTCAGCTTATTATATATTTGGTTGATCTGATAGTGAGCTCTGAAGGCATTGATTCTTATCAGCATTAAAAGTAATCTTCCAGGATTATGCAATGTTTATTTTACCACATGAATGCGAAATTTTTACAACTGTCTTCACTATTGATCTTCAATGATAGGAAACTAATCTTAGTGTGTAGAAAATGATCATGAATTGGCTTAACTGATCACCAGATAGCAGTATTTTGATGAGAGGTGTCAATGATATTAATGTAGTGAGTGAATGTGTAAATTCTTTCAGGAAGCCACTCCATTTTGAGATTCATTATTGTACCCATGACTACATAAACACATGACTGCTCACCATTCTGTAAGATCATAGGTGATCCTGCATTTCAAATTGATTTTGTTGCCTAATTCTCAATCATTTATTATATCTGAAAATCGTTTTACAGTCCTGCCCTCAATACCAGATGGACCACAGCTGAATTATTTTCTCCCCAAATAAAACTCCTAATGTATTTTCTTTTTCAGCCTACTGAAACAGCTCACTAGTCTTTCAATAAAATATTTAGCTTTATTGCAATGTAAAGGTCAAGAATTTTTTTTGATGTAACTGAATAATTTGGTGTTCCTTTTCCATTATAATTGGTATTCATATGTGCACTCAGCCTTGCATGATGACTGGGTACCCAAAGCTCTTGTCATTCACTGGAAGAGTTAGTTATATGTCGGATAGAAATCGATTGGCATGAGCTGTATTTTGACATGTGCAGTACAGACCTTTATTTGTGCTCAATTTTGATCATGTTTCTTGATTGACACATTAATTTGCACCTTATTCTCTTTGTGAGAATAATCTGCCCTGTTGTGATTATTTTGCACTCATTCACCCAAAGCACACAGAGCAAATAGTCATTTCCATCCTCAGGGATCAGTCATTTAATGACTGCCTTATTATATTGGTCTGTACAGCCTGCACAGAAACCAGATTTGAACATCAGACATTAGTCCTGTTTATGCTTTGTTTTAAAAAAATATTTAATTACAGTTTTATTGCAGGAAAGTTTTGTGCTTTATAGAACTGCATTTGAAAACTGTGATAGCTGGCAATATTTTCCCATGAGAAAGCTGAGATACTTTATACTTTATTAATGTTGCACAATATAGTGGCTGCTTTCCTGGTAATCCTGCTGGCCACCAGAATGATGGTGAGCAGAAAGAGAAGATTTTACCATGGAGTCCAGAGGGGTGGGGAAGGAGGGCTGTGAGTAGGAGGGTACAATCCCTGTAAAGTCATATCTCCAAGTGTCTAAGAAGCGATGTAGACGTGGGCATGAATTTCCCAGCTCCCAGATCGATCCAAATGGGTGTATAGCATGCCACAGGTATGGAGTCCATTGCTGCATTTTTTTTGTTGTTCCTCTCCACACCTTGTGGCATATTGGATGGCAACCTTGCCGTTTCTTTGGCATTTAGTTTGTTTTTATATGAGGTTGAGTTGCTAGCTCAATGCGCAACCCAGCACAAATGCATGCAACGAGCCAGCCGGATTCAAACCCGGGACCATTCGTCTCGAAGACTGGTGTGGATGTCACTACGCCACCAGCTGATTGCTACATGTTGGGCTTCTTTAATGACTTTCTACCTGATAGGGGAATTTGCCACATTTTCCTTGAATAAAGATCTGCTACTATCTGGGAGCAGAGATATGCCAAATTATCGGATTTCCAAACATCCAGAGAATGATAGATTGCATTTATAATGCAAAAGGCTGTGCATAATAATCCTGTCATTTTCAGGAAATATGTATCATTTCTTGGATTTCACCAAAAGTTCTTCTCTTGATAATCTGTATGATTCATTCATCCTGAGCTACTCAGCCTGACCTGTCACAATGTACCAATGGATGTACTTTCTGGGAGTACTGACTATCCTTTCACTCTAGCAGAGGATTCAGCAGATGCAGCTAAATGCAATTACAATCCAAGATACCAGGTGCATCATGGCGACAATAACTAAAGTCCTCAAAAGTGGATTTGTTGCCCGAACATTTGTGGAATGTTCTGTAATGTGCCTTAAGAGGGACTCCCACTTGTTTTCATCTGCCGTATTCTGTACAGTTTTACTGTACAGGCGCTTGCCAACAAGAGGCAGTGGAAGAGGAAATGGACGTGGAAGAGCAACGTAACTGGCAACAAAAAAATGCCTTTTAGATGTGCAATTCACGGTGTGATTGTTCACCTTCCAGTACAGCTGAGGATCCCACTGCATCATCTGAAGACTTGATAAAAGTCTGCATTCTCATGCAAATCCCTTTAACAGTAACTGGAGTTTACTGAAATTAAGCAAAGGTAACTGCACAAGATGTAGACAAGTATCATCTCTAACAAGAGAAAATCCAACTATTTCCCCAAGGCATTTGCCAGCATTTCCAATGGCCAGTGTGCCGTATCACCTGTAGAATGTTGGGATCACTCTGCTATCCCAGTGGGTGACACGTTAGCATAGCAGTTTGCGTAATTCTGTTACATAAGAGCCAAAAGTGGGGGGAGTTGGGGGAGTGGAATTGCTGATCAGAGATAGTATCACAGCTTCAGAAAAGGTGGACGATGCGGGACTGCCTACTGAGTCAGAGTGGGTGGAAATCAGAACCATGAAGAGAACGATCATTCTGTGGGTATCAACATCTCTGAAGATCTATCCTGGGCAAAACATATTGATGCAATTACAAGGAAAGCACAACGGAGAGGCTATGTTTCATTAGGAGTTTGAGAAGAATTGGTATGTCACCCAAGACATTCACAAATTTCTATACATGTACTGTGGAGAGCCTTCCAACTGGTTGCATCATCATCTGGTATGGAGGGGCCACTGCACAGGATCAGAAAAAGCTGCAGAGATTTGTAAACTCAGCCAGCTTCATCATGGGTACTAGCCTCCCCAGCATCCGAGACTCTTTCAAAAGGCAATGCCTCAAAAAGGTGTCATCAGGACCCCATCACCCAGGACATAACCTCTTCTCAAGGAGGAGGTACAGGAGTCTGAAGCGACATACTCAGTGTTTTAGGAGCAGCTTCTTTCCCTCTGTCGTCAGATTTCTGAGTGGACGATGAACCAATTAACACTACCTCAGTACTTTTACCCCTGTCTTTTTGCACCACTTACTTAATTTAATTTTCTTTTTCTATGTATGTTTCACATTGTAATTTACAGTTTTTATTATTATGTATTTCAATATACTTCTGCAAAACGACAAATTTCATGACATATGCCAGTGATTTTAAACCTGATTCTATTGGGAGTATTTCAAATTCCTCCGTCCACCCCTGTTAGCCACTGGGCCACTGAGGAGCAAATAAGCAGGCAAATTTTGAAGAGTGCAAATATAAAATGGTTTTTTCATGAGTGACTTCAACTTCCCTAATATTGATTGACATCTCTTAGATTTAGATGGAGGAGAATTTAATACTAGGTAATAAACGTAATCAGGTGACAGATCTCTCAGTGTGTAAGCATTTTTTTAAGATTATGAGGAAACCCAGTCCTCGTTTATTGTCATTTAGAACCGCATGCATTAAAAAATGATACAATGTTCCTCCAGAATGATATCACAAAAAAAAAACAGGACAAACCAAGACTAAAACTGACAAAACAACATAATTATAACATATAGTTACAACATTGCAAAGCAATACCATAATTTGATAAAGTGCAGACCATGGGCACGGTTAAAAAAAGTCTCAAAGTTCCGATAGCAGGTATTATCTCACGCGGGCAGTAAAAGGGAGAAACTGTCCCTGCCATGAACCTCCAAGCGCCAACAACTTGCCGATGCATTGGAAGCACCCGACCGCAGCCAACTCTGAGTCCGTCCAAGAACTTCGGGCCTCTGACCAGCCCCTCCGATACAGCCTCTCCGAGCACCATCCTCTGCCGAGCACTTCGATCCTGCCCCAGCCGCCGAGCAACAAGCAAAGGTGAGGACTCGGGGTCTTCTCCGGAGATTCCAGACCACACAGTAGCAGCAGCAGCGAAGCAGGCATTTCAGAAGTTTCTCCAGATGGCCCTCCATGCTGTCACGTCCGTCTCCATCAAATCAGGATTGTGCACGGCACCCTACTTGATAAATGACAGACATCACCACTGGAGTGGCTGCTGCGAGCTGCGTCGCGCTGCCATCTTCTCCTCCCGCATTTTGGAGATAGTGACCACAACTCCCTGATATTCAGCATAGACGTGGACAAAGATAAGAACAAATGATATGGGAATATTTTTAATTAGAGCAGGACTAATAACCATTGCATAAAGCAGGAATATGGAGGCATAAATTGAGAACAGATTGTCTTAGGGGAATGCACGGCAGAAATGTAGAGGTTGTTTAGGAGCCACTTGCATGGGGCTGTGGATAGGTTTGTCTCATTGAGACAGGGAAAAGATGGAAGGGTAAGGAACAATGGTCGTTAAGAGAGGTGGTGCATTTAATCAAGAGAAAGCCTATTTGGGAAGAAAAATCAAGTGGGGCTCTTAAGAACTATAAAGTAGCCAGGAAGGAGCTTAAGAAAGGACTTCGAAGAGCTCGAAGGGGACAGGAGAAGGCCTTGATGAGTAGGATTAAGGAAAATTCAATTTTGTTCTGCTCATACATGAAGAACAGGAGTCTGGAGGCTAACCAGGGTGATGATAGGGGAAGCATGCCTAGAGGTGAAGGAGATAGGGGAGTCCTTAATGAAGACTTTGCTTCATTGTTCATCAGGGAGGGACTTCAACAAAAGTAAAGTCAACATACAACAGGATGATCTGCTGGAGCATGTTAAGGTTAAGAAACAGCTGGTGTTGGAGCTTCTAAAAAACAGTAGGAAGATAAAGCCCCGTGGGATAAATGGGTCATACCACAGGTTACAATGAGAAGCCAGGGAAGAGATTACTGCAGCACTGGCAATGATCTTTGCATCCTCCTTGGCCACAAATTATACTAGAGGATTGTAAGTGTTACTCCGTTGATCAAGAACAGTAACAGGGATAATCCTGGGGATTTCAGAGCAGTGAATCTTGGCTCAGTGGTGGCCAAGATATTGGAGAAGATTCTTAGGGACAGAGTTTATGAGCATTTGGAGAAGTATTGCCTTATTAGGGATAGTCAGCATGACATTGTGAGGGGCAGGTGATACCTTGAGAGCCTAATTGAGTCTTTTAATGAAATGGCAAAACTAATTGATGGAGGTGGAGCAAGAGATATGGAGGATATTGATTTTAGTAAGGTGTTTGACAAGGCTCCCCATGGAAGGCTCATCCAGAAAGTCATGGGGCAAGGGATCCATAGAAACTTGGCTGCAAGGATTTGGAATTGGCTTGCCCACAGAAAGCAGAGAATGGTAGTAGGTGGAGCATATTCTACCTTAAGGTTGGTGACTAGTGGTGTATTGGGACCCCCGCTCTGTGTGGTTTTTATAAACGACTTGGATGGGGATGTAGAGGTGTGGGTTAGTAAGCTTGCAGATGACGTGAAGGTTACAACAGGATATAGACGGGATGCAAAGTTGGGTGAGGAGTGATCCTACAAAGTTGCCGTGCAAGTTCGTAGGGTGATGAAGATGGTATATAGTGTGCTGGCCTTCATTAGTTGGCAAATTATTTATTTGTATGGATTATTTATAGGAAGGCTGTGAAAGCTTTATAGAGGGTGTAGAGGAGATTTACCAGAATGCTGCCTAGATTAGAGAACATGTCTTAACAGGTTGAGTGAGCCAGTGCTTTTCCTCTTTGGAGCAACGGAGAATGAGAGGCAGTTTAATAGAGGTGTACACGTTTTTGAGAGGCATACATAGAGTGACAACCAGCACCTTTTGTTCCTAGGGTGGCAATGGCCACTACCAGAGGACATCTCTTTAGCATGAGTGGAGGGAAATTTATGAGGGATATCAGAGGTAGGTTTTTCACACTGAAAGCGATGGGTGCCTGGATTGCACAACTGGGGGTAGTGGTACTTGCTGATACAATGACAATTAAAAGACTCTTAAATAGGCACATGCATGTAAAGAAAATGCAGGATTATGGGTTGTGTAGGAAGAAAATCTCACATACTGTAGGTCATGGAGGAGGTTTATATAGATTGGGAAAATATCATGGGCTAAAGGGCCCAGACTGTGCTGTACTGTTCTAGGTCCCATGTTCTGTCAATCAGAATTGCCAATTGTTCCTTTACGTCTATATACTGAAATGGTTCAGTGCACTGGACTGATCCAGAAATGGATTATTTAATACATACCTTTGTAAAAATCTCCTATTTATAACATGGAAAAAACAACCAAGCAAAGTATTGTAAGTATTGTTAATTTTGTTGCAGTCATCATATTTCCATAAAAGAACCAAAGCATACCTTTTTTTAAACTCACGGTTTCAAACTTTTATGGATTAAGATTGTAAAATATGAGAACAAGGAAATAAGTGAAAATATTTGACTGCCTGTCTTTCTCCAAAGAGCAATATTGGATTTCTGATTGCCACGGAATGCCAGAAACATTAAGGATTAGAAGTATACGGCTGTACTCATATATCACGGATACTCACTGTCAACATTGCCTTATTACCACATTGGTAATGCACCTGATGTCAGGCATTAACTCCATTAATAATGAAGAAGGTTTTAAGTACAACAAACAATTCAATCCATAAGCATGCATCTGCCTAGCTTGAATTGTTGGCTTTGACACTAAATTTAGTTTTTATAGTGTTTGCATTTTATTGCAGTTTACGGGCAAATGTTATTTCAACAAAGAATAGCTTTAAGCTTTGTGAGACATTTTAAGCTCATGATCATTACTGCAGTTTAGAAAGAAATGTATGTATGTCATGCCAAAGAACGTTGCAATCACTGGAGTGCATTTTAAGCTTAGTTAAAGGAGTGGAGAAAGAACAGTGCCCTACTTACCCGGTGGAAGCTTCCACAAACAACAATATGATAACCACTGGATATTGATTGAGGAATTAATTTGAGCAAATATGCTCACGATCTGGATGTTTCTCACAGTGCATTTTAAATCTATGCATGCACAAGGCTGGTGCTCAACAACTATGCAGGTAGGAATCACGGGAAAAGTTGTCTTCCTCTTCTTACAGAAGCAAGTTCAGCCAAGATCTATATATCATGCTTTAGGCATTCAATAAAATACTGTATTATTCTAGTTGAACTTACATTTTCATTTTCTTCCTCTTTTTATTTTTATGCAGAAGATAGGTCCTCCTCCAGTATGGCCACACAACCATACTCACCGTCCAGTAAGATGGAATGGATAATTCCATTGGTGGTTGTCTCCGCATTGACATTTGTCTGCTTAATTCTTCTTGTGGGTGTGCTAGTTTACTGGAGGTAAGATTTCGAGCTGCTTCTCTTGCAGTTTCCCGGTCAACAATCTTTCACCAGAACTGGAAAAATGAGAAAGCAAGTGTGTTTTAAATTGCACAAGTAGGGGAGGGCGGAGAGCTCTGCTATTCATCTCAAATTACTAGGATTTTTCATTTCAACATGTTTCAATTATGACTAGTAAGCCTTCACCACCCTCCCTTATATACCACCAACAGAATTTAGGTCATTCTAGTTTCCATCCTATCATAGGCATTCCCCTTGATCTCTCCCTTCTCTGCAATTAAAATACACTCAGTTTGTCACTTTCCCAGTTCTGTCTGATTACTTCTCTGTAGGTAGTGCCTAATCTGCTGAGTACCTCTGGGAAATTTCTGCTCTTATGAAATGTAAGCTGACAATTTTTGATAATCTGTTCTATGACAATGAAATATAGTAAAAAAGATTTTTTCTATTAATTTTTATCTCCCTTAATGTTCTTTAGTTTACTTTGCTACATTAAGTGTAATTCTGTGTGGTTAGTATTTTAGTTCAACAAGAAAAGCAGGTTCTATTGGAATTTCAGTCAGATACATTAGCCTAGAATCTGCAACATTTAGTACCCCATGTTTTATGTGTATTCCTCTTGGCTTCTATCTCATGAACCAGACTAAGGTATCATTCAGACCCTCTTTCCTCCATGGCAGCCATCATGTGAGTTGCTCAGTTCTGTGTGCCATCGGGAATGTGGCTGACAATGGTGATAGCTTTTGTTCTTTGTTCTTAGCGAGGTGTTGACAGTTGAGCTAAATTGATTGTGGTCTCATTTTAGCTTATTTCTGGAATTAAAATATTCAAATGCAGTTTTCAATGCATTTTTAACCAATTTCAGAATTTCTGAAAAGCTTCAATGTGTTGTTCATGTGAAATGCAATGGCAGTTTGGTCTAGATTAAAAGAAAGGTTGAAATCCAATTTCTAGATTATTAATTTCAAATATTAAAATTATCTTGTCATATATGTTAACTACTATGAGTAATCAATTATTTTGTTTGGAAAATACTATTTTTTTTGGTGGACATCTCTCTGCAAGTTAATTCTACCTCTTCTATTCTGACCATTAGTTAACAGAAATCTTGCATTTGGATCAGAAGATTATGGGTTGAAGTTTAGCTGTGTGACTCAAGCACATAATCTATGCTGACACTTTAGTACACAGCTTGAGGAGGTACTGCCTTTTAACAAGACAGTAAATTGAGGCAGTGTTTCTATGATCTTATGTGCTTTTCCAACATTAGTAACAACTTCTGTGATGAAACCATCATTTGCTGAAGATATTCATTTAACACGTTAGATTATGAGGACACTCAGTCCTCGTTTATTATCATTTAGAAATGCATGCATTAAAAAATGCTACAACATTCCTCCAGAATGATATCACAAGAAACACAGGACAAACCAAGACTAAAACTGACAAAACCACATAATTATAACACATAGTTACAACGTGCAAAGCAATACCATAATTTGATAAAAAGCGGACCATGGGCACGGTAAAAAAAAGTCTCACAGTCCCGATAGACTCATCATCTCATGCAGGCAGCAGGAGGGAGGAACTCTCCCTGCCATGAACCTCCAAGTGCCGCCAACTTGCTGATTCCGCACCATTGGAAGCACCCGACCGCAGCAGACTCTGAGTCCGTCCGAAAACTTCGAGCCCCTGACCAGCCCTTCCGACACAGCCTCTCTGAGCGCCATCCTCTGCCGAGCGCTTTGACCCTGCCCCGGCCGCCGAGCAACAAGCAAAGCCGGGGACTCGGGGCCTTCTCCTCCGGAGATTCTGGACCACACAGTAGCAGCAGCAGCGAAGCAGACATTTCAGAAGTTTCACCAGATGTTCCTCCGTGCTCTCACGTCTGTCTCCATCAAATCAGGATTGTGCACGGCCCCCTACTTGACAAATAACAGACATCACCACCGGAGTGGCTGCTGCAAGCAGCGTCGCGCCGCCATCTTCTCCTCTCTCCTCTTTCTCCATGAGAAAGGTCTGGAGTTTTGGATAGCAGAAGTTGTCATGCATTGCTTGAAGCTTAGTTTCAGTGCATTCCTTGACTGCAACCTCTGCAAGTCCACAGCTCCTTTTAATGGATCACTACTAATAAGGGTGTGGTATTACATGTACAAGTCATTAACTCAAATAAAGCAAGAGGAAAGCTAGCTGTAAATTTGCACTCTGTCCAAAAGAAACTATTCACATAGGTTGGTTGTAGAAAAGTCACCTGAAGAAATTGTTAATTGTGATGGGGCTGAAGGGTTTTCTGTTATTTGGGTGTTATTCCCTGAGAAAAATTGCCACAATTTATTTTACAATAGGATTGATAAAAGTTGAATAATTGACATATAAGAAGCCAGTTATTAAAGAAAAATCAAGAAAGTAATGTTTTAAAGCAGGGGTTCCCAACCTTTTTTATGCCATTAACTGAGGAGTCTGTGGACCCAAGGCTGGGAACATCTGTTTTAAAGACCTTCAGATGAATTTGGCCACCTTTAGCCAAAGACTTGGGACATTTCATAGTTGCCTTCTTTCCTTTGACTTCAAATTGTCTTCTAGTTTTAATTTTCTTGCTGTTTATGTCATTGTGTTTTTATTTATTGCACTGTCAAAGTCAGTGTAGTTATTAAAATATTCCAGTATTCAACATAAATTTTTATTAAGTTTACTAAGTTCTGTATTGATGCTTGATGAACGACCTCAAAATGTCTATATCTTCAACATTATATGAACCTATTGTAAACTAGACAAGGTATGCAAAATAGTTTCTTAATTACCTTCAATTCTGCAGAAGAAATCCTGTCCTCACAATATGGACATTACATGGGTAATTTTTAAGACGTCAACAATCAGGTAAATAAGTCCATTTCAATAATTCTTCAATTTTAATTAAATAGAAAATTATAAAAATCCTTTTGTTTTGTCCTAGATGTTTAAATCATATTCTGGCTGATATGTTGCTGTTATAGAATTTCCCTTGGAGCTACCTATTCAAAGGTCGTAGTCCACTAACTAAAGTAGTCTGCTGGTGCAGTTCTGAGCTGCCATCAGGATTCTACGTAAAAATGTCTGGTAATAATTGATGTGGAGATTGTGCCTTTCTGAGAAGATAATCCAAAATGTCTTTAGTGTGTCCAGATTCTCTTACTAGGCACAGTCTAAATTTATTGGTACACTATATTCATGTATCAATATATTTATTGTGGAATTTTACCATTTTTGCATCCATCCACATTTGCAAAGCTTTTCATTGATCATATTAAAAGGCTGGTTGAAACATTTCTATTTTCTACATAAAAATGAAGAATCATTACAGAATATCTTTCTTCAGTTTGTAAATTTGTAACTGTTTATTGATAGGTAATGAATAAATATTTGATATTTTATCTTTAACAGATGCCAGCCTTTTTTTGTTCTTGTCAGCACCTTTTGTCATACAATTGGTTTAATCAGTACAGTTTGATGTATTGATTATGTCATGTATGAAAGTATTAAATGCTATATTTATAACCTCTAAAATAGTTAATATCTGGGCATCATACAGAATAACTCCTGCTATTTCTAGCACCTGGTTCAAGAACAGTTTTTTTACAAATCATTTTGATAGCAGTAACTAACAATTCATTAAAATACTGCCAATTTGCCATAAGACATAAAATAGGTCTAGTTTCCTATTTGCATAACCTGCTGGTCTAATAATTCATTCAAGGAGACATTGAAGAGCTAAAATACAACTTTACTAATATTCCATTCAGCATATTTCCTGATTGTTTTAATGTGAAATTGTCAACTGAAACATCAAACTGCAAAAAAAAAGTTTGTAGCTTTTGCCCCATAAATTGTTGACAACATCTGCAATCCCTCTGAACCCAAGTGAAATCCCTCATCCATTGTGAAGAAACTGTTAATCCATTTGTATCAATTGTACTTCCATTTATCATAATACTTACTACATTTGGCCTACTGAAATGAAGGAATAAAATATTATGCTGCCATTAGAATGCGCTACCTAATTATACTTACAAATATATGTAGTCTAGTATGAATGAGAATATAGGAGGAGGTTATAATAAAACAAGCACCAAAGTTGATAAATGAAATATGTGGACCTGTGAAACATTTTTGTAACCTTAGCGGAAAATATTGTTAGAGTGAGAAAAGTATTTCTCCTTGATCAAATTTATTATATAGTGGTATTCACTGCTGCCGTTGATACTACTGAAATAAATAGAAAATGTGAATCTTAACAGCAAGAGTACACTATTTAAACTTCCCCATGTTAGCGTTAGGATAATATTTATGGTCTTATTTTTTTTTGCAGAAAGTTAGTTCATTCCCAGTGCCTTTTGTCTTTGAGGTCTGGGCAATCATTAATGCATCATTGTTAAAAAAAACAGTAGAAATGGACATTGAAGTGTATAGACCAAATGCAAGCAAATGGGAATAGTGTAGATGGACAAAAAAGGACATGACAGTATGAAGACCCCATTTCTGTGTTGTACAACAGTAACCGTGTTTGGCTATATGAACAAGCTGGCAAGATTGTGTGTTGATAGTGCTCTGCAGAAACATCACTGATTAAGCTATTACAACAGCATCTGGTTCTATTGAAGCCAGGCAGCTGGTAGAGATGGATGAAACATTATGGTTGAGATTCATCTTTGATAACAAACTAAGATCAAGCAAAGTAGTGATAGCAAATGAAACAATTCTAGAGGATGATAACATTACTTGAACGAGCTGACACGGATAATGAAACAGGAAAAGCAGAAGATAAGTATATACTGCCATCCATGGATACACAGGTGAAGGTCACTGCAGCCATGACTTGGACAGATTTGAAAGCACCAATAAATATATTAAAATTAATTTCCTATCATGTGGAAAGTTAGTGGAGCCTGCAAGTGGTAAGTTGCAGGTTTTAATACAGCTGAGACTATGAGTACCACATTTTAGGAGAATTGTATTTCACAGATGGTGCAAGAAAAATCTAAAGAAGAGAGGTTTTGAAAATCTGGCTCTGGAAATGATAAACATACAGTTTATTTTATTGATTATGGAGCCAGGCTGGGGTTCAGTGACTCATTCAAAGACAGAATGGAGCATATCTCTAGTAAACTGACCTTGTCTTTGAATGGTGTCAAAACCCTGAATATACTTTGAGTCGACAATGGAAAGATGGTGGCTAATTCAAGCGTATTGGTCCAATTTGAAGATAAAGATCTCTTGACAAAATGGAGGAAGTCAGCAATATCCTGGAGGATCCCACGCACCCTGCTCATGGTTTGTTTGTCCCTCTCCCATCATGGAGGAGGCTACGTAGTTTCCATCCCAGGACCACCAGACTCAAAAGTAGTTATTTTCCCCAAGCAGTAAGGCTGATCAACACCTCCACTCACTAACCCAGCGCACCACACCCCTACTTCTACCACCACGACTTTATCATTTCCTGTCAGTCACCTTATGTTCAAACATTCCTGTGCCTAGCATCACTCTATGGACATGCAATCAATCGATGTATATAGGTTATCTTATGCATTTATATTTATTTTGTTTTTTTATTATTGTGTTCTTTATATTACTTGTTTTTTGTGCTGCATCAGGTCCAGAGTAACAATTATTTTATTCTCCTTTGCATTTGTGTACTGGAAATGACATTAAACAATCTTGAATCTTGAAGAGAGGCTGACATTAGACTTAATGCAAACTTGACGTCACATTCTTGTTGAGGGAAAGATATTCTGTCTTTGTGTTACTTTATTGTCCACATCTGAGGTAACAAGACACACAAGTACATGGTAATGGAGAATAGACTTGTCCTCTTGTTTTCTAGTATTGAGTTATGCTAGATTATTTTTCCTCTGCACTTAATGCTCAGCCTAGCTGAGATGGAACATGTACTTCTTTCTTAACTTAAATACTCTTAAAACAATCACTGGGTTGTGTAAGCTTTCAGCTGGATTTGAATATTGGTATTATGAATGGTTGACATTACTTTGGAAGAAACACTATTCTTGAAGATTAGCAGGAAATATTTCAGCCTCAAAATCTATCTCTTTGCTCAAGCTTTTGTTCCTTTCCCCAGTAGCTCCTAATAAGGCATGGTGTAAACTTATTTTAATACTGTTTCTAAAAAGTATCTTGGAACAACTAAATGAAAATTTTTTAAAAGCTGCAGATGTTGTAAATCTAAACTTTAAAAAAAAATCTGCTGGAAACACTCAGTACATCAGCAGAATGATCTGCAGTGTTTTACTGGCAATTTCTGTTTTTATTACCGTGGAACAACTTATCATAAGTAATTGGAGTACGTTGTTCATTGTTTCTCAACCATGCCCAGAAATTCCTCATCAGGTGGTGATTCTTCTTGCTATCTGCCACCTGTGATTCCCGTTTTACCTGAACTATAATGTGAGGTTGATAAGTGTGGTGCTCTCCCTGGAGCATACTGAAGATTGATTGCTTTAGGAGCAGAGTGTTGAACTCAATGAATCTTAGTGTAATGACCTTGCTGTTGCCATACCTCAAGAGTGGTGGATTTGTGAATGACTGCATTAAAACTTGGTAGGAGATGGTAGCCCTCCCTATAGGACTGCAACAAGAAGAATCAGTCATCACAACAGCCCAGGGTTAGACCTATATTATTCATTTGCTCTGATTTCAAGAATGCTACACAAAAATGAATAGAAAACTCTTAACTGTTTATGAAAGCTCCTTGCTCTTCTTGGAATACCTCAATGAGAGAAATTTTATTGGATATTTGTATTAATTACCTTTGATAATTGTGCAAGATTTCATGCGTTGGTTTTTCTCGCAAAAGTATGCACTTGACATTTGCTCAGTACAGCTGTTGATGGCAACTGCCAAATTATTGTGATATGCCGTACAGTCACCTGGAACATTTCTGAGGCCTAGACACCATTATAGCCTATCCTACCAGTCTTGCTTATCGAACATCCTATTAACCCCAGAGAATGTGAGGCAACATGCTTGGTTTTATGGGGCATTCTTTTCAGGAATCTTTATATCTTCTTACATTATCTGGGCTTAAATATTTTCATTCTAAATGCCAAATATTTCCATTCTAAATGCCCTGGTCTTCAGAAGCCACTTCAATGTCTCTGCCATGGAGGGAGTGAAGAGCGCCAAGTCGTTCCTTGGTGTGCACATAACAGACGATCTAACCTGGACCCACAGCATCTCCTCGCTAGTGACGAAGATACAGCAGTGTTGACACTGTCTCAGGGGATTGAGGCATGCAAGCTCTCCACTCCCATTCTAAAAACTTTCTTTAGGCGTACCATTGAGAGTGTCCTGTCCAGCTGCATTACGGGAGCTGCAAGGCATCAGACTGCAAGACCCTACAGAGGACAGTAAAAACTGCCGAGAGGATCACTAGGGTTTCCCTGTCCCCTATTTGTGACATTTACCAGGACCATTGTAGACCAAGGACCCAAAGCATTTTTGATGATCCCTAGCACCCGTCCCACAATCTCTTTGACCCAGTGCTGTCAGGCTGGATAACAGTTACCTCACTCAGGTTGTGAGACTAATGAATATCATGCCACCACTGAGGTCTTGTCACTAGGACAGCGAGTTGTTTAATGTTTACCTATGCTGCACACTACATGAATTTTGAATTATATGTTAACTTATTTATGGTAATATTTTGTTTTATGTGCTCTGTGTGATATGTGTTTTGTGGGTGCACCATAGTCCAGAGGAACGTTTTTTGTTTGGTTGTATATATGTACAGTCAGATGACAGTGAACTTGAACTTAATCTGAATACCGTGAAGAAACAAACTGATGGAAATCTATACACCGTAAGCATGACTGTCTTTGCTTCACTTACACAGTTAGGCATTCTTTTGGCTTTGATTTTTTCTTCTTAAGCATTCAGTTTATTAAAAATTCTTGAATCCTTTCCATCATATATGAAGTACACTTAGTGTCCATTTTTCTTCATGTGTGTAGTGCCTCCCACTTGTACTATTGTTCACATATTTACATGAGTGCCACTGTAGCGTAGTGGTTAGCACAAATTTGGAGTTCAGTTTGGACACCTTCTGTAAGAAATTGTAAGACCTTCCCGTGAAGCATGTGGGTGTCCTTCTGGCGCTCCGATTTCCTCCCAGAGTGCAAAAACTTACTGGTTAGTAGGTTAATTGGTCATTATGAATTGTCCTGTGATTAGGCTTGGGTTAAATAGGTGGGTTGTTGGGCCAGAAGATCTGTTCTACACTGTATCTGTAAATAAAATGAACTAAAGAAATCTTCTCTCTCTCTTGACTACTCTGAATAAACTACTCAGAGCATACTGTAATTAATTTTAAATTTTAATTTGTTTTAAGGATGCAGTGGGTGATAAGATAGAGGAGGTCTGAACATGTAGCATCTCCTCTGTCCTGCTGTTCTGTCACGATATTACACTGTAAACTCTTGCTCCATTTTGGTGAGAACGATGAGAAAGACAGGGTTAGCATGTAGGTTCTGATTATGCATCTATAACCCCCAGAACTAAAGCTGATTAAAGTTCGCTGATGACACCACTGTTGTGGGCTGTACCAAAGGTGGTGATGAATCAGCATACAGGAGGGAGACTGAAAATCTGGCTGAGTGGTGTCATAATAACTATCTCTCACTCAATGTCAACAAGACTGAGGAACTGATTGTAGACAACTTCGGAAGAGGGAAACCTGAGGTCCATGAACCAGTAATTATTGGAGGATCAGAGGTGAATAGGGTTAGCAACTTTAATTTCCTGGGTTTTACCATTTCAGAAAATCTGTCCTGGACACGGTACATAAGCGCAATCATGAAAAATGCACAGTAGTGCCTCTACTTCCGAGGAAGTCTACGGAAATTTGACATGATATCAAACACTTTAACAAACTTCTATAGATGTGTGATTGAGAGTGTATTGACTGGCTGCATTATGGCCTGATGTGTGAATACCAGTGTCTTTGAGCAGAAAATCTTACAAAAGGTAGTGGATGCAGCCCAGTACATCATGGGTAAAATAATCATAGTCATAGTCATAGTCATACTTTATTGATCCCGGGGGAAATCGGTTTTCGTTACAGTTGCACCATAAATAATAAATAGTAATAGAAATAGTAATAGGAATACTACTATTAGTAAATAGTAATAGTCATGGAAATAATAAATAGTAATAGAAAAATAGTAATAAATAGTTAAATAGTAATATGTAAATTATGCCAGTAAATTATGAAATAAGTCCAGGACCAGCCTATCGGCTCAGGGTGCCTGACCCTCCAAGGGAGGAGTTGTAAAGTTTGATGGCCACAAGCAGGAATGACTTCCTATGACGCTCTGTGCTGCATCTCGGAGCCTCCCAACCATTGAGCACACCTACATGAAAAAGGTTGCTGTAGAAAATCAACATCCATCATCAAAGATCTCACCACCCAGGCCATGCTCTTTTCTCGCTGCTGCCATAAGGTGGAAGGTACAGGTGTCTCAGGACTTGCACCACCAGGTTCAAGAACAGCAACTACCCCTCAAAAATCAGGCTCTAAAAAAATGGGATTACTGCACTCTTTTAAGGACTGTTATATTGATGGATGTTATATTGTTATTTCACGCTCATTACTTATTACGATTTCGTTAGATCTGCATTTCTTGCTTAGTATGCCCGCAGAAAAAAAAAACCTCAGTGTTGTATGTGGTGACGTGTGACTCCGATAATAAATTTTACTTTGAACTTGACACTTTGAAAATATTTACATGAGTGCCACTGTGGCGTAGCAGTTAGCACAAATTTGGGGTTCAATTTGGACACCATCTGTAAGAAATTGTAAGTCCTTCCTGTGAAGTGTGTGGGTTTTCTCTGGGTGCTCCAGTTTCCTCCCACAGTCCAAAGGCATACTGGCTAGTAGGTTAATTGGTCATTGTGAATTGTCCTGTGATTAGGCTTGGGTTAAATAGGTGGATTGTTGGGCCAGAAGGGTCTGTTCCGTGTTGTAGCTCTAAATAAGATGAAAGAAGTAAATCTTCTCTCACCCTTACTATTCTGAATAAACTACTCAGAACATACTGTACATAACTTTAAATTTTAACTTGGTTTTAAGGATGCAGTGGCTGATATGGTAGAAGGGGTCGGGACATGTCGCAACTCCTTGGTCCTGCTGTTCTGTCTGGAGCCCTGGTCACTTTGGAGCCAGCGCTCCATCACCATATCACACTGCAAACTCTTGCTCCAGTTTGGTGAGCGAGACAAGGTTGGCGTGCAAGTTCAGATTTTACAGCCAACCTCATCTTTCTACGCCCACAACTAAACCTCATTAAAGTTTGCTGATGACACAACTGTTGTGGGCTGAATCGAGGGTGGCAATGAATCAGCGTATAGGAGGGAGTTTGAAAATCTGGCTGAGTGGTGTCATAACAACAATCTCTCACTTAATGTCTACAAGACCGAGGAACTGTTTGTAGGCGACTTCAGGAGAGGAAAACCTGAGGTCCGTGAACCAGTAATCGTCGGAGGATGGGAGGTGGATAGGGTTAGAAACTTTAATTTCCTGGGTGTTGCCATGTCAGAAAATCTGTCCTAAACCCAATACATGTGCAATCACAAAAAATGCACTGCAGTGCCTCTGCTTCCTTGGAAGTCTGCTAAAATTTGGCATGATATCAAACACTTTAACAAACTTCTGTAGATGTGTAACGAGAGTTAATTGACTGGCTGCATTACGGCCTGGTATGTGAATATCTATGCCTTTGAGCACAAAATCTTACAAAATGTAGTGGATGCAGCCCAGTACATCATGGGTAAAACCCTCCCAACCACCGAGTACACCTATATGAAGAAGGTTGCTGTAGAAAAGCAACAACCGTGATCAAAGATCTCGCCACCCAGGCCATGCTCTTTTCTCGCTGCTGCCATCAGGTTGAAGAACAGCTACTACCCCTCAAACATCAGGCTCTTAAACAAAATGGGGTTACTGCACCCATTTAAAGACTCTGTTATACTGGTGGATGTTATATTGTTATTTCATGCTCATTACTTATTGCTATTTTGTTAGATCTGCATTTCAATAGTTTGTTTAGAGTTTACAGTTTACAGTTACTGTTCTATAGTTTTGCTAAGTATGCCCACAGAAAAAGAATCTCAGTGTTATATGTGGTGACATGTGTGACTCTGATAATAAATTTTACTTTGAACTTGACACTTCAAAAATATTTACAAGTGCCACTGTAGCATAGTGGTTAGCATGACTTTGGAGTTCAATTTGGACACCACCTGTAAGAAATTGTAGGTCTTTCCTGTGAAGCATGTGGGTTTTCTCTGGGTGCTCCAGTTTCCTCCCACAGTCCAAAGGCATACTGGTTAGTTGGCTAATTGGTCATTGTGAATTGTCCTGTGATTAGGCTTGGGTTAAATTGGTGGATTGTTGGGCCAGAAGGGCCTGTTCCATGTTGTAGCTCTAAATAAAATGAAAGAAATAATTTTTCTCTCACTCTAGACTACTCTGAAGAGACTACTCAGAGTACTGTAAATAACTTTCAATTTTAACTTGATTTAAGAATGCAGTAGGTGGCAAGGTAGAGGTAACATCTCCTCTGTCTTGCTGTTCTGTCTGGAACCTTGTCACCGAAGAGCCAGGGCTCCATCACCATATTACACTGCAAACTCTTGCTTCGATTTGGTGAGGAAGACAAGGTCGGTATGCAAGTTCAGATTATGCAACTATAACTCCCACAACTAAAGCTGATTAAGGTTTGCAGATGACACCACTGTTGTGGGTTGAATCAAGGATGGTGATGAATCAACAAACAGGACAGAGATTGAAAATTTAGCTGAGTGGTGTCATAACAACAATCTCTCACTCGATGTCAGCAAGACCAAGGAACTGATTGTAGACATTAGGGGAGGGAAACCAGAGGTCCATGAACCAGTAATCATTGGAGGATCAGAGGTGAGAGGGTTAGCAACTTTAATTTCCCAGGTGTTACTATTTCAGAAAATCTGTCCTAGACCCAGTACATAAGTGCAATCATGAAGAAAGCACGGCAATGCCTCTCCTTCCTTGGGGGTCTGCAGAACATGACATCTGAAGTTGTATAGTTGAGAATGTATTGACTGGCTGTATTACAGCCTGGTACGGGAACACCAATGTCTTTGAGCAGAAAATTCTACAAACTTTAGTTTCCTGGGTCTAGGACAGATCATATTTGCAAGGATCAGTCCCAGACCTAGTACATAGTGCAATCGCGAAGAAAGCACAGCAGTGCGCCTACTTCATCAGGAGTCTGCAGAGATTCAGCATAACATCTAAAACTTCGACAAACTTATGTAGTTGAGATTGTATTGACTGGCTGCATCACAGCCTGGTATGGAAACACCAATGCCCTTGAAGGGAAAATCCTACAAAAAGTAGTGGATGCGGCCAGTACATCACAGGTAAAACCCTTATAATCATTGAGCACATCTACATGAAATTCTGGTGTTGGGGACCAGCATCCATCGTCAGAGATCCCCACCACCCAGGCCATGCAGAATAGAAGGAGGAGGAGAGGACTCCAAGCCAGACTAAAACATTGGTGCATGAAACTTTCTCTACCCAATATCTAGTTAGCAAATGTACAGTTGCTGGAGAACAGGATTGAGGACCTGATAGCAAGATTGCTATGTTGGAAGGAAATGAGGAATTGCTGTGTTCCCTGTTTCATGGAGACATGGCTTGATCCAGACATGCTGGAAACATCAGTAAGACCCGAAGGCTTCTTGATACACAGGATAGACTGGACAGATTATTCAGAGAAGGAAGAAGGTGGTGGTCTGTGTTTCATGATAAAGTCTGTGCTACTCAGACGTAATGGGCTTGTCGTGCTCTTGTTCCCCAACCTGGACCATCCAATGATTAAGTACTGATCATTCTACTTATCAAGAGAGTTCTCCATGATCCTGACCACAGCTTATACTGCCAAACACCAATATTAAGCAAGCCCTCGAGGTACTGAGTGTCACCATCAGCAAACAAGAAACAGTCTACCCCAACATCTTTCAAGTCATTGGCAGGGAGTTTCAATCAGGCTTGTTTGAAGAAATCTCTGTCCAATTATCATCAACATATCACCTGCAGCACTAAAGGTCCCAACACACTAGACCATTGTTATACTACAATTAGGAATGCCTACCATTCCATGCCTGGACCGCATTTCAGGAAATCTGATCACTTGGCTGTCCTCTTCCTTCCTACATATAACCAGAGGCTAAGGAGCAGGGATTCCCAACCTGAGGTCCACTGTCTCCTTGGTTATTGGTAGGAGTCCATGGCATAAAAATGTTTGGGAACCCCTGCTAAAGAGCAAGGGTCTAGAAGTAAGGACAATAAGGAGGTGGTCGTGGGAGGCAGAGGAACAGCTACAGGATTGTTTCAAGTCGGTGGACTGTGTCATGTTTAAGAACTTATCAGAGAATCTGAACGAACGTCATGGACTTGATAAAAACAGTTGTAGATGAGTGTGTCCCCAGAAAATTATTCAGAATCTTCCCCTCCCAGAAGCCTAGGAGGACCAGCTGATCAGCGATCTGCTAAGCGCCAGATTTGTGACATTCATGACTGGCGACCAAGCTAAATACAAGAGGTCCAGGTACAATCTTCGGAAAGTCATCTCACATGTGAAGTGGCATCTTGATCCACTGAAGGCTGCTCGACAGCTGTAGCAGGACTTGAATGCTATCAACTCCTCCAAAGTGAAACCAAGCAGCATGGTGACAACAAGGTTTCACTCCTAGATGAGCTCACTGCCTTTTATGCTTACTTTGATCACCAAAGCATGGAGGCACCTTCACAAACTCCCTCAGCTCTCAATAACCCTGTGATTTCAGTCTCAGGCCAACCTGAGAGCATCCTTCAGGATGGCGAAGCCGAGTATTAAAGACCTGTGCTAAACAACTGGCTGGAGTGTTCACTGATATATCTAAACTTTCAGTTCAGCAGTCTGAAATGAACCTGCTTTAAGCAGGCTTCAATTATACCAGTGCCTAAGAAGAATGTGGTAACCTGTCTCGATGGCTATTGCCCCAGTAGCACTTACATCCATTGTAATGAAGTGCTTTGAGAGGTTAGTGATGAAACTTATCAACTCCTGTCTGAGAAGCAATTTGGATCCTCTCCAATTTGTCACAACATGCCAACAACAGATTCCCTTTCATTGGCTCTTCACTCAACCCTGGAACATCTGGAAAGCGAAGATGCTTACATCCAGATGCTCCTTATTGACTGCAGCTCAGCATTCAGTACTAACATCCCTTCAATACTAATCGATAAGCTTCTAGATCTTGGCCTCAGTATCTCCTTGTGCAATTGGATTCTTGATTTCCTCACTTGTAGACCCCAATTAGTTCAGATTAGCAACAACACCTCCTCGACAATCTCCATCAGCACAGGTACACCACAAGACTGTGTGCTTAGCCCCCTGCTCTACTCTCTTTATATTTACAATTGTGAGGCTAAGCACAGCTCCAATGCCATATTTAAGTTTACTGATGACACCACTGTCAATGGCCAAATCAAAGGTGGCGACGAATCAGAATATAGGAGGGAGACTGAAAATCTGGCTGAGTGGTGCCACAACAACAACCTCTGACTCAATATCAGCAAGACCAAGGAGATGTTTATTGACGTCAGGAGGAGGAAACCTGAAGTCCATGAGCCAGACCTCATCAGGGATTCAGAGGTGGAGACGGTCAGCAACTTTAAATTCTTAGGTGTTGTCATTTCAGAGGATCTGTTCTGGGTCCAGCACTTAAGTGCCATTACAAAAAAAAGTACAGCAGTGCCTCTATTTTCTTAGTGGATTGTAAAGATTTGGAATGTCATCTAAAACCTTGACAAACTTCTATAGATGTGTGGTGGAGAGTATATTGACTGGTTGGATCACAGCCTGGTATGGAAACACCAATGCCCTTAAACAGAAAAGCCTACAAAAAGTAGTGGATATGGTCCAGTCCATAACGGCTAAAGCTCTCCCCACCATTGGTTTCATCTACACAGAGCATTGTCGCAGGAAAGTAGCATCCATCAGCAAGGGCCTCCAAAATGCAGGCCATGCACTCTTCTCACTGCTGCTATCAAGAAGGTACAGGACCCTCAGGACATACACCAGGTTATTACCCCACAGCCATCAGGCTTTTCAGTCAGCTTCACTTGCCCCATCACTGAATTGTTCCCACAATCAATGGAGTCACTTTCAAGGACTCTACAATTCATTTTCTCAATATTTATTGTTTACGTATTTATTTATTATTATTATTATTATTTTAGGATTTTTTCTGATGTTTGCACAATTTGTTGTCTTTTGCACATTGGTTGTTGTCTGTCCTATTTGTGTTTCATTGATTTTGCTGTATTTCTTGTATTTACCATTAATACCCTCAAAGAAATGGATTTCAGGGTTTTATATAGTAACATGTATGTACTTTGATAATAAATTTACTTTGAACTTTGATGTTAACCAATTCCAGCCTGACATTTCAGACCAAAGAAACTCCACTGAAAACCAAAAAAAATGTGAAAAGCATTGATGTGATTTCCTGAACATACAGGAGGGCAGCTGTCATTTTATTTAAAAAGATGTTGTGTATCCCCACGTAACAGCAATTTGGATAACAGAAATTCACCCTTATGGAATTAACACATATTTACCAAAAATTTTGAGATAAAGAATAAAAAAAATTTCATATAGAATTTATGAACGAAAGAGATAGCTAAATAACATGTAAAAGGAGCAACAAATTTTATCCATTTTTGACAATGTTTTCTAGGAACACAAACACTACTGTAACATGAGGGTATACGGTATGTTAAAATATTGATGATTACATGTATTATTTGCATGTGCTTTTGTTTGTTTTGTCTTCATTTCAAATGTAAGAAGATATGACATGTTCTGTTAGCTCAGTTATTCCATAAGGGTTGTGGAGCAAATTTCTTATTGAATGATTGGTGTCATAATGTACAGTTGTGAGTAGTGAGAACCAAGTTGCAATGTAACCAAAGCAATAGATTCTTCTGCAACTTTTAGCTGCTATTTCCGAAATGCTAATTTGAGTTTTCAGTATTCAAAAAAGTGCTAGTTGTCATGGTGACGGGCCCCCTGCTGCTGAATTTGTCCTGAGGATTCTGTTCCATCTTCAAAACAAGGAGACCGATCCTCGTTAAAGAGGCACGAGAAAAGCTTTTTACCAACTTGAAGACTTGAAAATATTTTCACTGGTCCAAGCCATGAGCAAAAAGGACAAGAAGAATTTAAGAAGTGTCCACTTGCTGTGCTGCTGACAAAAATTCAAACTTACTTGATTCAAGGAAAGCTTTTAAAAGCTTCTAATGACTTGCACAAATTCAAACAGAAATTGTATTTTATAATTATTGTAATTAAATTAGTATACACCATAAAATGGTAAATGTATTATCTTTACATTTTAGTTAAGCAGAATATTTGCCTCATTAAAAAAATAAACTAATCTAATTTCAGTGGTTATTTAAAGCTCTTTTTTCCTGACAAAACTAACTTTATTCTTTATTGCCTTTCTTCCAAATATTAGCATGCAAATGATTTTAGCTGGTCCTTTTAAAAAGTTAGCCCTTGCTATCACTTAATCATTGACTGACTTTGTGTAAGTGGATCAAAGGTGTCTTGTTGTTCTGTGGGTCTCACTTACTTAACAATCCAGTTTCAAACCAGAGTACATGTGAACATAATTGTGCAGCGATTATGCTATTGTAGTTATCCATAGTGAAAGGTTTTGAATGATTCTGCTTTTATTCCATTGTATGCTGCAGACACAGATGTTCTTTATATTGATTTGCAGTGCAGAAGTACAAATTTCATCCACCCTTGTCAAAGGTCACATAATGTGTATCATGGTCTAGCATAAATGTTCCATCTATCAAACATTTCAAAGGAATGAGAGAGCTGGGGAAATGTTTACCAGGGTCACATTAAAATTTGTTTTTGTGGAAGTAAAAGCATGTAGTATTTTCACTCATTATTCAAATATGGTCTCCAAAATTCTCCTGGAGATGCAGGATGCATACTGTTTAATCCAATCACCAGAAGAGTTTCTTAAGTCGCAACAATATTGATTTTCATAATTGCTGTGTTTTATTTCAAATTAATTACTGTATTCTAAGAACAATTGTTGCAGTAACATAATTAGCAGTAAATGTAAATGACTGACCTTTGCAATTTAGCATGCCGGTACCTATAGATCTGAACTTCTATAAATGCACAGTGATGAGTATCATAACTGATTGCATTATGGTGTAGAAAATATAATGCTTAAGAACAGAAAAGACTACAGATAACAGTCCATCACAGGCAAAGCTCCCTCTATTATGTTTTGTAACTTCAAAGCATAAAACTAATTGAAAGAAAAGCACAGAGCCAGGAAATGTGTGTTGTTGTTTCATTTTTACTTTAAGCAAGGTACACAGTTATGATGTGGTGGTGTGATGATGTATGCCATTCACGTACTTTTCACATGCAACCTGTAATGAATTATGTAAAAAAGCAGAGAATGCTTGATCACACATATATTTACGATATTACTCAAATATTAAATACACAACCACCCTACCATTGAATACATTTACACAGAGAGCTGCCAGAAGAAAGCCGCATCCATCATCAAAGACTCCCACTATTCAGGGCATGCCATCTTCTTGCTACTACCATCTGGCAGAAGGTACAGAACCCTTAGGTCCCACGCAACCAGCTTCAAAAACTGTTATTACTCTACACCCATCGGTCTGAACAGGCTTGCATAACTTCAGTCACCACTACTCTGAGCCTGTAATACAACCTACAGACTAACTTTCAGGGAATCTTTACAACTCATGTTCTCTGTACTTGTTTTATTTGCACAGTTTGTTGTCTTTTGCACATTGGTTGTTTGTCAGTCTTTGTCTTTTATAGTTATTTGTAAATACTATTGTATTACTGTATTCCCTGTAAGTTCCTGCAAGAAATTAAATCTCAAGGTAGTATGCACATAGAGACACACACACACACACACACACACACACACAGAGTTATACGTACTTTGATAATATATTTAGTTTAAACTTTGTAAGTACTTTATGATAAAGTCTGTTTGATGGAATGTTCCATTCCTGCAGAAAGAAAGAACTTACATTGATATAGAGGTTTCAAGATGTCCAGAGTGCTTTAAGACCAATTAAGTAGTTTGCTGATATGGTCATGGTTGGAATAGAACCTATTTGTGCACAGAAAATTCCTACAAATAGCAATGAATTAATGGCCAGACCTGCTTTGGTAATGCTGGTTGAAATGCAAATAGAGGCTGGAGACCTTCCTTGTTCTTTTATTGGTGCCACAGAAAAGAATTGCAGGATCTTAATTTTACATTTTACATCCGAAAACCTACATCCTTGCATCACTGGACTGGAACTTCTAAAGTTGAAGGGCTTAACATTTAGCTGTATGTTAAAGTGCCAGCACTGAATGTTAAACCCACTTATTTAAAAATATATATATTTTATTACCTTAATTTTTTGTCACAATAAAAAAAATTAAAACCACTGTAGAAGAGTAATGATCCCACTGAAAGAAGTTTGGGAAAACTTGCTAGGTTGTTTACATACATAAAATATGCTGCGATCGATGCGATGCTGGCTTATAGAATGTAAAATAGACCTTAACTGTTTAAGAAAGCCTCTTTGGTATTTGAGTCTTCAAATTTCACTTCTATCAGATAATTACATGATCCTTCCAGCATAATGACTCCACTGAAACCTTCTATAGCAAACATCAAATTAGTTCTCAAACAACAGGAATTCTGCAGATGCTGGAAATTCAGGCAACACACATCAAAGTTGCTGGTGAACGCAGCAGGCCAGGCAGCATCTGTAGGAAGAGGTACAGTCGACGTTTCAGGCCGAGACCCTTCGTCAGGACTAACTGAAGGAAGAGTGAGTAAGGGATTTGAAAGTTGGAGGGGGAGGGGGAGATCCAAAATGATAGGAGAAGACAGGAGAAGATCTCACTCTCCTTTTTCTCCCTCTGTCCCTCTGAATATACCTCTTGCCCATCCTCTGGTTCCCCCCCCCCATCTTTCTTCCCGGACCTCCTGTCCCATGATCCTCTTGTATCCCCTTTTGCCTATCACCTGTCCAGCTCTTGGCTCTATCCCTCCCCCTCCTGTCTTCTATCATTTTGGATCTCCCCCTCCCCATCCAACTTTCAAATCCCTTACTCACTCTTCCTTCAGTTAGTCCTGACGAAGGGTCTCGGCCTGAAACGTCGACTGTACCTCTTCCTAGAGATGCTGCCTGGCCTGCTACGTTCACCAGCAACTTTGATGTGTGTTGATCAAATTAGTTCTGCTATTTTCTAAAAATATGTATTTGATCCTGAAGTGATAGCCAGTTAGGCCTTGCTCATCTAAGCTGAGTGCATTTGATGCACTGCAGTTTGCAAAAGATGTTTTTAGCATAAAATAAAAATGAGATTGTACTGATTTCTAATCTATAGTAACAACAATATTTTAGTGTCTGAGCATAGCAGTTGCATATTATTGTTTCTGCCACATAAACTGAAAGATTTAGTGTTATTGACTGGTGCTTTACTGCCTTTTCATATCAAAATTATAGTCCTAATTTTTGAAGCATTGGTTTTGAATACTTCATTGTTGTTTTTCCAATTTTGCATAAAGAATGCTCAAGGGATTAAGAAGTCAATTGGAATCTAGCCGGTGTATTTGATAAATTTGGATTTATCCTTCTTTATTAGTGATTTGCATTAGCAACTTCCCTTACCCCATATGTCGCCATTGCACTGTCTACTTGCTGATGAGACCCAAGGCAATATTGGTCCCATTGGGATGCATACTATGGCTCCTGGACTATTAAACAATGCATTCAGCTTTTGGAAAGCTGGAAGGCAGTTATCTGAGGGTTCATTGCAATGCTAATGAGTTCTTCTCTGGATTATTTTGTGTAATATTTGCAGCTTTTGAATATTGAACAAATCAAATCTTTGTGTGTATGTGGTAAAATTATAATTGTGGTAATTCAGAAACATATTTGCGCAGTGAAGTGAGTTGAAAGGCGCTTGAGTATAATAGGCCATAGTAATAAGGAATATTTGCTTTATACATTAATATTAACAGTTGAAATAATCGCTTCTTTGACTTGTTGTGACTGAAATAGAGAGACGTGTTTCATGCCACACTTCATCTCAGCTAAGACTTCATCCTCAATCTTACCTTCAATCAATATTATTATCGACCCAACTACATTTGTTCAATTTTCTAAGAAAAGCTTGTGGTATATTTCTTCCTGCCTACCCAAGAAAATCAAACAAATACCAATAGCCAATTCATTCTGTATCTCCACTAATCAACTCAGCCTTGTTTTTTTCTGTGAAATAGCTCTTGACTACAGTACCCCATGGAGAAGTGATCAGCTGATGAAAAGGAAACGGTTTTTTTTAATTTAGAGGGAAGGATAACATATAAGCTAATAAGTAATTAGCTTATTTTGCAGTCATTATATTTCTCCATAAATTATCAGTGTCAGACTCCATAGGCATTACTCATGGATAGGTTCATTTCCTTCTGATTTTTGTACTGTCTACCTTGAGAGAAATGTCCAAGAACATTAAAGCACCCATAATCAGATATTTAGGTTTGACTATTCGAATCAGAATTGCTTATTCGAGTAGATAATGTAATTTTGTAAAGAAATAATGATAATGCATGTTTCCCTATTGTGTGACAAATAGTTTATGTGTATTCTTTCTACTCACCAGATCTTAAAGGTACAGAGATATGTTAGATGTGATTAGCTAGATGTAAAATAATAGGAACATAACTGTGAGAACTAATTAAAGACTTGACCTTTCATTTGTCCTGTTGCTTTAGTTTTCATATTCTGTTTGATCTTTAATCAGTTAGCTTTACTATGCCCTTTAATACTGAAAATATAAATTATTAGTGTCCTAAGTATCTGTTCATCATTAGATGAATAAAATAATAATTGTTCCTTCTTAAGCAAGTTTCCCTTCAGAATATTGGAAAGAAAGCAGTCTCTGTGTGGTCAGAAAAAAATGAATTTAAATGCAATATATTGCTGCCAAATAAAATGTTGAAATGTCAGTTTTCAGAAGGCGTACAAAACATATTTTGTTTCAGTATATGATAAACTCATTGGTGAGTGCTCATTTTATGTGCAAATTGTACAGATTTGATAAAGTCTGAAGTGTGTTTTGTTAACATTTAATTCCAGATGTAGTCGTTTTCAGGTCAAAGACTTTGTTTTAGGGAGACCTGAGAAATATCGAATACTTAAACCTGGTAAAAGTACTTTAGTATCATTTTTAATAGCTGGGCAAGTGGCAAGCTGCAGGTGGACATATGGTTTAATATTTCTGTTTGAATACCTGAAGATGCCATGAACCACATGTTGCACCTTTGCAACCATCTGGTAATATTGCTGGATGGTTACATTTTTGAACTGTAGAGTTCTGCAGGATCAGAGTGTTGGAATTGCTGTTGGAGACCTTGCACAGACTTGGATTATTATAATTTGAAGTATCAACCCTCAATTGGAAAAGTTCTGCCAAAGTCCAATTGAATGAGTAGAGGGTAATTTTCAGCTATGGGAAGAGTGTGCTGCCAGAGCAGCCATTGTAGAAGAAGCATTTGTGACTGGTGATTGTGCTATTGTTGATTGAATCAATAGGGATGTCATACTAGCTTTCCTTCCATTGTAGTTGATGAAGCCCTCTCTTTTATTTCCTTTTACTAACACTCTCCTCTGTCTGACTTAACTTGTTCTCATCCTGAAGAACTCTTTTATTTGCTTTCACTTGCCACAAAACAAAGCTGAAGCCATAGCCACCTGGAGGGGTCCTAGCTAAACTAATAATTTTGCTGACGAAGTGGAATACTCCCTATTCCAAACTTCCTCAAGTACCACTTTCCAACTTCTCACACATTACATTGACAATTGTTTTGGTGCTGCTTCCTGCATCATTTTTATCACCTTCACTGCTAATTCTACCCTGCTCTCAAATTCACATGGAGGAATTGTCCATTTTCTTAATCTCTCTGTCTCCATTTTAGAAGACAAGCTATCCTCTAATATATACTATAAATCCACTGACTCCCATAGCTACCTTGACTACTCTTCTTCTTGCCCTGTCTCTCATAAGAATGCCATGGCTTTCTCACAGTTTCACCATCTCTGATTAGATAGGGTGGAGTGGACTTAGTCTTTTTCCAAGAGTTGGGGAATCAAAAACTAGAGGGCATAGGTTTAAGGTGAGAGCAGAACAATTTATGAGGAACTTGAGGGGCAAACTAAAGGGGGTATTTATGTGAAATCAGCTGCCCAACGAAGTGGTTGAGGCAGATATAATGATGACTTTTGAAAGGCAATTGTGCAGGTACAGTACATGAATAGTAAAGGTGTAGAAGGTGATGCACCAGACACTGACAAATAGGACCAGTTTGGATAGGTTGGCATCAACTAGTTGGACCAAAGGGCCTGTTTTCATGCTGTATGACTCTATGACCCTATGAGTAAGCACAGTTAGGCATGGTTAGTGAACAAGTCCAACAGAGACTTAGCAAGCCCAAGCAGGTTTCCCACACCAGGATAGTGCACGACTTGAAGGAAGCCTGCATCCAACAGTGTTTCCATTCTGTTGCAAGTGTGAAAGAAATTATTAAAGAAAAATAAATGCGCTGTGATGCCACAGTTTGTTAGTAATGGAGAGTGAATAATTCAAAAACTACTCAAATTGGTAATGTATAACAAAATTTTTTCTTCCTTTACCCATCTTGCTCAGGCCCAGTAAAGATCCAATGACTTAGGCCCTGATTTTAATTCCCAGATTTTGAGCAATAGTTAATGGGGTGATTTCAGAACTCGTTCTAGCTGAAGCAGACAGGTCTTTTTTTTTTGCTTGTTTGTTTTATTTTTGTATATGGCTTTCACTAGCTGAAATAGAGTTTATCCAGGATCAGCAAAATGTGATCATTCAGAATCATTTGCTGTTTGGGTGGAAACTTGCAGGCATTTTTTTTTTCATGCTCTTTTTCCTCTCTTCTTAGGGTGGACATTGGGTAGACCAGAGTCAAGGAAGCCTTAGTGAATTGCTGCAATACATTTGCACACTGTTTGTGCCTTTCAGCATCTTTGGAAGCCCAGAATAGTTTATAGTTATTGATGTACTTTTTGAAGTTTAGTCACTGTTAATTTGCATGCAGTAATTTTCTAAAAGGAATTACCAACATGATTT
Source organism: Mobula birostris (assembly GCF_030028105.1). Lineage (NCBI taxonomy): Eukaryota > Metazoa > Chordata > Chondrichthyes > Myliobatiformes > Myliobatidae > Mobula > Mobula birostris. The sequence continues at coordinate 28,822,049 of NC_092385.1, forward strand.
CAACTGTTCCCATTCAAACAAGAGCTAAATAATCTATCACGTCCTGATATATTGGTTCTAGCAAAGCTGAGGACTGATGTGATGAGCCATTCATTGCAGAATACCTAGTCCGTTAATTTTGTGAGCTCATGATAATCATTGGCATTCCCATCTGTTTGGCTGCTGCAGCTGGACTGCAGCCAAGTTTGTTGGAGCAATTTCTACTCATCGTCTAGAAGCCTACTTAAAGGATAATTGAACTTTTACCACAAAAAAGGGAAATATAAGCAATGTTCAGGAAATAAATCTCTCCATAGTTTCCCTGCAGGTCCTGCAGAAAGAGAAGAAGCGGAGGAAAGAACTATTTTATACCAGTATTGTGATAAACTGCTCGTGAGATTTTGAAGTAAGGAAGATATGTGATGGATTGCTAAACTATCCATATTCTAGAACTCCTACACTGTCTGATTTTGACATTGGTAAAGGTTCAACAACTCTTCATTATTTCTCAGTTATATTTTCTAACAGCCCTTCAAATCCCCTCAACTCTGACATAATATTTGCTTCTCTATCTGGCAATATATAACACTCATTTTCATTGTAGGTCCAGTGACTTCTTGCTTATTCTCACTGCAATAACAACCAGTAAGACCTAGGTCCTTCTTTAGGTTGAATAAGACATCTAAACCTTTGCTTCAGTTTGTCAGTAGTATGCTCCTATATTTTGGGTGGGCCCATTTTAATGATTGTACTTGATGTTCCAGTGGCAAGTGTGTGATATCAAACATATTTGTTGAAGTATTTCTGCCCCCAGCAACCATTTTCAGCATTTTTGGATGGCTGGATTAAATGGAAGTATGGATGAGCATTTCAAGATGGAAGTGCTTTGGATGCAGTCTGCAAAATTGGTATTGCCAAACAACATTGTTCAGTGATATTATCCAGCAGTTATATAAGTAAAGAGTTCCCTTTTCCTACCAACAAAAATCACCTCTGCTGCTCTAGTAGATAACTAAGTGCTGTCTATCATGCTGTGGGCTTGAGTGAATTCCAGAGCATGTTGCAAAGCTCCATCACTTTGCCCTTGATATCTATGGCAAGTAACAGATTTGCTCTAATAAAGCAGCATGCCATTGTAGACTGGTGGATAACTTCAGTAACACATTCACATTAAAAGACAGCAGTAAATTAAACAGCTGCTCCCACAGGCAAAGCAGTATCGCTTGTCCATCAAGCACCAAAGCTGCACAGGGAGCAGCAACTTTCCTAGTGAAGTGCACTTTTCAGCAGGACTGTGCATTTATACATCCAGAGAATTTGTGGGGCTTGTGTACCTCATGGGCTGACAAAGACTCCAAGAGCAATTCTACTCAACTCTAGTATTCAACAGCTACTAGTTGCCTGCTCAATTAACATCACAGATAACCCTGGGTTTTACTGGTAAATTCTGCCTGCTTTTAATGGACCATGAATGGTTCATGGAATTCATTGGTGGAGTTCCATGTTGCTCATGTTCTACTCGATTTATGCTGAGGTTAGACATGAGCTCTTTGATTTCAGTGGAGATTGTAAGGCTGCAGGGAAGAAAAGTTACTGGTGAATTCTTTTTTTTTAAGTGATCTTATTGAGGTTTTTAATTACTTTAAATGTTTTTAGTCTGTTTCATTTTTAAAAACACTTGATAGTTTTGAAACCTACCAAACTTGGGAACAAGTTTTTACCAATTGTCAAGACTGCTGGGTACTTTTCAAAGCAAGGTTTCCCATTGTTTCTTAAGTTCATGTTTCTGTTAGAGTTTGAGTTTATAGTTCTGACTTTTTACTTCTTTTCACCTGCCTATTACTTCCCCCTGGGTCCCCTCCTCCTTCCCGTTCTCATATGGTCCACTCTCCTCTCCTATCAGATTCCTTCTTCTCCAGCCTATGACTTTTCCCACCCACCTGGCTTCACCAATCACCTTTCAGCTCACCTCTTTCCCGTTCCCCCACCTTTTTATTCTGGCTTCTTCCCCCTTCCTTTTCAGTCCCGAAGAAGGGTCTCGGCCCGAAACGTCGACTATCTGTTTATTTCCATAGATGCTGCCTGATCTGCTAAGTTCCTCCAGTATCTTGCGTGTGTTGCTTTTATTTCCGTTAGACTCTGGAATTATCATCCCAGCAGGACAGGCCCTCCACATCTAGATTAAGTAAATTAATTAGTTGTTTTGTGGTAGCAGTACAGTGCAAGACATAAAAAATTCCTATATATTACAATAATAGAGAGGGGGGAGGGGGAGGGGGAGGGAGGGAGGGAGAGAGAAAAGAAAAAAATAGAACCTGACCCATTCCACTCAGGTGGGCAGGTGAATTTGAGATTATGTTTTGAGGTCTTCTAATTATTTTTGGTAGACTTTATACTAAGCCCACACAATAGTTTGAGATCAGTTTTGCTGATCCACAGTGAGTCATCTTCACCTTTTTCTATGATTCACATTTATTTGACTTCAAAGGTATCCTTAAAATATAATCCTGCTTACAGCTATGCTGACAGTGGTGGGTAGTAAATTTGTGGAATTTATTACCACAGGCAGCTGTGGAGGCCAGGTCATTGGACGTATTTAAGGCAGAGCTTGATTGGTTCTTGATTGGACATAGCATCAAGGGTTATGGGGAGAAGGCTGAGGATGGGTTAGAAAAAGATCAGCCATGATTGAATGGTGGAGCAGACTCAATGGGCCAAATGGCCTAATTCTGCTCCTATGTCTTATGGTCTTATGATTCTGATAAAAAGAATAGTTAGCTTTGCTGTTCACATTTAATGTCACCACTTCCAAATTGTAAAAGATGACTTTGGTAAATATATTATGAATTTAATTAATTTGCTATTAACCCTGTCAAAATGTAATTCATCCAATTTCATTGAATAGTTTTTTTTCCAACTCAACTGGAAAAGTCAGGAGAAAATCAAATGCTCCTAATGCTACTGCTAAGGGGGAAATTAAAATTATATACCTTTGTGGTTTTGGAATTATATAACTTCTCAATCAGCTTAATCAGATTTGAGAATGTTATTTATTTCTGTGTACACACTTGTTATCAAGCATTTTAATATTTAGTGTCTTGTGCAGTACTAGATTTCAACAAAAATAATAAAAATCTTTAACTGTGGTTTACTTACACTGAGTGCCTTAATTGCCAGTCAGTAATTACAGCTCAGCAATTATAAAGTGTGAGATCACCATGTGTAACAGAACGGTAGATTGGAAAAAACATAAGGGACAGTTTTTTTTTGTTTTCAGTGTGATAACAGTAAATTTACATGAATCAGGAGGCAGCAACATTAGGGCTGTGTGCAGGTGCTCCCAAATGGTTTATTAAGGGCTTCATTGTAGTGTAATAATCCCTTTGTTAGAAGACCCTCATGAACATAGCAGTCCCTCCTTCTGTCACAAGAGCATGGAGAGACTCATTTGATATTCAGTTCCAGCCCATGGAAAGTCATTAAATCAGATGAGCAATGACGTTGGAGTTTTAGAGTCCAGCTTCAGTCAACATCACCATGCAAAGACTGTTCACAGCTCTCTGTGCTTTCGTTGGACGTGCTTTCTCAATGATGACCAATTTGTGCTCGTTACTCTGCATCAAGTACAGGTAAAATATTGGGAGGTTTGTGGTGCAACACTACTTTAACTATCAGGGATTGTTTTGCTTGAATCTTTCTCTGTGTAATATTTTCATCCTCCTTGGGCCCCAGGCTGAGTTTCATGCCATTTTAAGAGTATCTCAGTGGTTATAATTCAGTATTTTCTTATTACTCCAAACGTCCTCAAAATGATAGGCAGGCAGTTATTATTTTTGAAAACTTTACCTTAAAAAATAGGAGTGTGATTGTGTTAAGTTTGAAAACAAATGGATATTGCCTTTGTGCACCTCCAAAAGCTGAAAGGAATTTAGATCTGCAGGCATTTTAATTGTTTGATGATTCTTTTCAAAGGTCTTTCAGAAACATTTGAATGATTGACAATGTAAAGCAAATGTAAATGATAGCTATGTGCCAGGGATTTGTTTATGAGCATCCACTATTTCAAAGCTTTAAGTTTTTTTCAGTGCCTATAGTTTACAATAAAATAACCACATTGTTTATTTCCCCCCAGAAAGTGCTTTCAAACAGCGCACTTCTATGTGGAAGATAGCAATTCACCACGGGTGGTTCCTAATGAAAGCATTCCCATTATTCCAATTCCAGGTATGTTAATTATTCTTTCTTTGCATATACAAAACAAAGTTTTTGAATGGTATTTAGTTCAGGTTCAAATGCACATAAAATAAATCAATATATTGTAGATTAATCTCAAAGTTCAGAGATGATTGGTCTGAAGTATTTCTTGGAAAACATTTTTGTGACATATTTATGTTTTCAGTTTTCATAGCAAACTCTGAAAATTATCTTAATGAGTTAGGTGGAATTTTTTTTAAGATCCTACGGAAAAATTGCATTTTGTTTAAGCATTTAATCTTGTTAAAAACACACACATCAAACTTAACATATCATAGACATTTGAGAAACTCACATCAAAAATTTAGATGAAAATTCTAATGAAACTTTGTGACCCATTATTTGGTCTAGGAAGAAGCAGGTTGATTCTGGAACGATGTGACAGATTCCCATGCATATATGATCCACAAAAACATGCAAGAAAAGTATGCTTGTGTATTGAAATGGATGATTGCAATTCAGGAGCAAAGTTGGCTCATGACTTTCTGTGCAAGGGAAGTTGGACACTATTGCTTTGGTTTTTATTTTATTATCTACAAAACATAATCTCATCCGTCAATGCTATCTCATTTTTGATCAAAACACAATTGGGGTATAATATTACAGATTCTTTTGTCATGACGTGTTATTTCATGGGTTTAGAGTTTCCATCATTCTAAATAACTGGCTAACTAGTGCTGATTTTCTTGTCAATCAAATAGCTATCAGCTTGATGATAAGATCATGTCACAAAACATGGACTTGATTACAGGCTGTAAGAACGTAAGCACTCATTTGTCATGCTGTTAAGTATTAAGTTCATCTGCAGCCTTTGGCAAGAGAATTGGAGTACCTCTACCTGTTAATTCTTAGATCAGAAATCACATTTTCCAGTTATAAACTGCACACAGGCGCTTAAGACTGCTAGATTCAGCAACTAACTTTAATAGGTTTTCTTTTTAATGATTTTATATGCAGTGTCACTGTGAAGAAGAGTGAATGCTTAATGTTTTTTTTTACTCTGTATAGTAGTTAAACAGTCTTGCCTAGATAAATTATCTTCATTGACTTCCTGACGCAGTATTTCATTGGTTGTTGTTGATCACTGTCTTCTGTGCATTCACTTTGAATAATTGTTCCTATCTATCTATTGACAAGTGTCCACATCAGGTCTAAGGAGCAGACTGAATACTGATATATGGTTCACTTAGACAACAAAACCTCATTGCACTATTATTGCTGTGGTTTTCTTTTAGCTTTGTTTTAAGTTTTCTACATAGTGACTTTGGTGCACTTAAGATAATTCAATAGCTCCATGATTCAACTTCAACTAATAAATACTCCCTTAAATTGTGGATTTATTTCAGCAAACATTTTGATAATAAATTAAATGATTTGTAGCTACATTAATAAACACATGTACAAACCAAAATCATGTTAGGACCTTTGTGCCTATCCCACACATTCATGATGCCTTAAGCATGATTCACCACATGGTGAACTCTCCTTGCATACTAATCAGATCACCACAGCTACTTAAAAGCTGGTAGTTAAAATGTCTCTTATTGTTGCTAAGGCAACTTTTTCTTACATTTGAGTCATCTGACCATAAAGTTCATGAGCATCCATGCTGTAGGAAAGCATTGAGCTCAGATTAGATACTTCCAGAAAAATTAGAGAGAGAAGCAGTATCCCAGAATTTGAATCTGGTGAATTATGGGCCACTGTTGACTACTGCTGGACTCTGCTGGTGATTAGCTCAATAAGCAGACTGTGGGAAATTGTAGGGTTTTCCATTCTGCCACTCTCATCATCTGGAGGGGAAAAGGACCAGAACAAATCCCACCCATGAAAACATTTTGACTGCTGGCTAAGGTACTAACTCAGGTTTAGCTGGCTGTCAATGCAGTCAAAATGCTAAATATTTCTACATGGAAAACATTTAAAATATTAAAATGAATATAGTGGCAAAAATCGAAAGTTTAAAAGTTATGTAATGATTAAGAATTCTATATCAATTAAGAGCAATGACCTTTGGAAATGAAAAGAATGTTGTAAGCCAGATCAAAACTGGAACTGGTTCTTCAAGCAGATTCCCCAACATGATTGCTGGGAACCATGGAAACTGCATTCTTTCATTAGACTCCATTGGAAGTCAAATGCAACATTGTGAGATTGCTAGCAAACAGCTGCTAGCAAATTTTTCACTTATATGTTCATGCACACGTGCATCAAAATTCTGAACTTCCATGGAAAACTGCCAGCAATCTGCCCAGAACTGCCAGTATTTTCCTGCAAGATATGAATATAACCTTTCTGTCAAATTTATTCATGTGAAAATTTACTAGCCAAGGTAAATAATCTGTGAACCTGTATCATATATATCAATGGCGTACCTAATATTGACTAATATCTCACTTTTGAATGATACGGTGGTATCAAATTTAATGTATAGTTAAACTGTTGTATCATATTCATAGCATTTATGATGAAAGGCTTGAGAAATTAGCACTTTTCACTGTAGCAGAAAGATTAAAGAGCAACGTAATAGCAAAATCCTCAAGATTGTGAATTATTTTCAGAGAAATTATAATAGATTTACAAAGCAGTAAGGAAAGAAACCAGCTTTAACATTATCACTAAAAATTAAATGGGAAGTGTTTGCATTTGGTAACAATGAGAAAATTAAGACACACAATGCTGCAGATGCTGGAATATGGATTTTATTTCTCCATTTTGCTACTTCACAACAAAGTCTCTTCAAGGTATGCCCACTTTAAAGAAGCTTTCCTCCTCTCCCTCCTCAGACGTTGCCTGGACTGTTGAGTTCCTCCAGCATGTGGTTTGTCGATTTAGAAAATGGAAGTACTTGTCATAAAATTCTTCAATTAATTTGTTTTGAAAAGAATTTCTCATGAAAATGCTAAATACTATGAAAGAATAAGGACCAGGTTGGCTAAGAAGAAATACTGGTTCCAATGACCATTTCTGTCCTTTGATTTTTCTCTGCTTCCTTGCTCCGTCTTTTAGAAGAAGCATTGATCATTGTTTTAGTCTGACTCAAACTTGATTATCTTTAAGTGAAATATGTGTTGATTGCTCTTTTCATCCTGGAAATCTAGTTGTACTTACTCAAATCATCAGGTAGCTTGATTCCTTTTCTGTGAAATAATTTTCCTTGCAAAATATTTCATGTGTCCACGTAGCTTGTTAATGAATTTGAGATTACAGAAAAACTGAAAGCAACTAAAATGCAAGTTGAAATGCAGAACATAAGAAAAAGAATCACGAGTAGGCTTCTGATGTCATGAAATGTAGAAGAGGCTTGACCCAAAAGCAGAGCAGTGGAGACAACTTAGCGGTGAGCCATATCTTTAATAATCAACTGCAAGATAACAGGCCATGAGGGACCACAAGACAAGAACGAACAGATACTAAACAGGAGGCAACAAAGCCTGACAGGATTGTGCCCCTTCTATGGCCAGCTCCTGATAGCCCAGAATGATCCGGAGGAGTCTGGCGGAACTCCTTGAAGAGTAATAGTTCCAGGGTGAAACTGGACAGCGCCTAAGACCTCTCTTCTGGGCCATAACTTTCCCAGTTAACCATGATATACTTAGATATACTTTACCTTTATTGTCGCCAAACAATAATCATCACAATCATCACAGCGATATTTGATTCTCCGCTTCGTGCTCCCTGGAGTACAAGTCAATAGTAAATATTAAAAATTTAAATTATAAATCATAAATAGAAAAGGGAAAGTAAGGCAGTGCAAAAAAACTGAGAGGCAGGTCCGGATATTTGGAAGGTACGGCCCAGATCTGGGTCAGGATCCATTCAGCAGTCTTATCACAGTTGGAAAGAAGCTGTTCCCAAATCTGGCCGTACGAGTCTTCAAGCTCCTGGGCATTCTCCCGGAGGGAAGAGGGACGAAAAGTGATGAATAACCATGTGAATCCATCAACAGGTGAACCATGTACACTGGGCCACCTTCCACCAGCCTAGGTTCCAGAGGTCCAGGCTCAGGTGGGTTCAGTAACCCATGGACAACAGGCTTGAGGCAGGATATATGGAAGGTAGCTGAGGAGGACAATGAAGTAGACTGCCTTGGTGATCCTAAGGGACAGTGGCATCTGGAGATGATAAGTTACTGGACTGATGTAGTTTGTGGGTGTTGGTGCACAGAGCAGATCTTGGGTGGACAGCCAGACATGGTCCACAGGCTGGAATAGTCTGGCTGGGTGCCACTGGCATTTTGCCTGGCAGCAGTAGACATAATTGGCAGCTAGGATAGCCGTCTTTACCCTGTTCCAAGCAATCTGGCAGCAGTGAACCAGGGCCCTAGCAGATAGAACCAGGTCCATCATCTCAGCAGCGGACAGATGTCTGGGAAGCACAATGAAGTAGGCTGCCTTGGAGAACCGGTCTGCCGCTGTCACAACCTCCATAGCCCATCAAAAGGTAGCAAACCTGTGATAAAATCCATGACACTGTGGAATCACAGATTTTGAGGGACTGGAAGGGGCCATTGGAGCCCAGGTGACCACTGGTCGGAGGAAATGGACTGGGCACATTGAGGTCAGACAGTAACAAAACGATATATATCTGTGATCATGGTAGGGCACCAGCACAGGCATTGCAAAAAATCCAGAGTCCACTATGCACCTGGATGGCCAGAGAGGGGTGAGAAGTGGGCCCACTGGAGCCCCTCAGAGCACACAGCAGCAGTTGTCCGGTGTGTAAGCTGGAGCAGCCTCGTACTATAGGGCCTGGTGAATCTGCTTCTCAAGGTTCCAGATGATTGGGGTGAGAATCTATGAGGATGGAATGATGAGCTGACGGTCAATCTCCATTTCACTTGTGTTGGAAGGTTGTGACAAGGCACCTGCCTTAATGTTCCTGGAGCCAGATTGGTAGGGGTTGGTGAAATTGAATTGCTCAAAGAAGAGAGCCCAGTGTGCCCGATGTGGCCTGAGTTGGCAGGTCCGTTGTAGGGATATGAGGTTGTCATGGTCGGTCCAGATCAGGAAAGGCTCAGTGGTTCCTATCGGCCATTGTCTCCATTCTTCCAAGATGCATTTAATGGCAAATAGCTCCTGTCTCCTACTCCATAATCGCGTTGTGTAGAGTTGAACTTGGGCAGGAAGAAAGCACAAGAGTGTGTCTTCCAGTGCGGTCCTCACTGGGAGAAGATGGCCCAAGCGCCCATATCAGATGTGTCCATCTCCATCACAAAAGGTCCAGAGGGGTTCAGATGGCAGAGAATGGGAGCAATGATGAAGCGACTCTTGAACTCCTCGAAAGCGTGGTCTGCAGTAGCAGACCAGGTTATCCCTGCGATAGGTGACTGGTGAGGGAGGTGAGAGAAGCAGTAATTGGCGGAGGTTTCTAATGAATCAGTGGAAGACGTTGGAGAAGCCTGAAAAGTGCTGTTTGAGGGAGCATGGTCCATGGTTATGCCTTGTGGTGAAAGGAAGGAATTGACTAGGGTGTGGAACTGGCATTTTTCTAACTTGCAGTACAATTGGTTTTCGTGGAGATGCTGAAGGACTGAATGAACATGACAGACATGCTCTTGGGGGATCCTGGGAAAACATGAAGATGTCATCAAGATAGTTGAACATATACCTGTGTGGCACGTCTCGGAAGATCTCGTTAATGAAGACTTGGAGGATGGCTGGACTGTTAGAAAGTCTGAAAGACATTATCAAGTATTCATGGTGGACAGTGGTGTTATGAACGCCATCTTCCACTCATCCCCCGATTGATGCGACTCAGGTTGTATATGCTTCATAGACCTAGTTTGGTGAAGATCTGGGTCTTGCAGAGTGTTCTAAATGTGCTATCTATCAAAAGCAGAGGGTTACAGTTCTTGATGATTCCATTGAGTCCATGGTAGGCAAAGACTCCTATCTTTCCTCATGACAAGGAAGAGTCCTGCACGGCTGGGGACTTGGATAATTGAATGAAACCATGTTTCAGCAATGTAGTTATTCATGGCTTGTGTCTCAGGAGGTGAGAGAGAACAGGTAGCCTTGGGGAGGGGTGGTGCCCAGGAGAAGGTTGATCATGTAGTTGTGTGGTCTGTGAGGCAGCAGGTGTTGGCTTTCCTTTTACTGAAAGCAATGTCAATGGTATTCCTGTGGGTTTGAGAGGTCAAGGATTTCCTCCATATCCTACTATGATTTGAAATGTGTTGGGATAGACTGTTTCTTGTCTAGAGACAGCATCATGCAGTATCGCAAGCGCTTGATTGTAGTTGGCCACTGATGGTATGTATACTACATTCAGGATCACAGATGAGAACTCCTTCATTAAGTAGACTGGATAGCATTTGAGCATTAGGTGTTCCAAGTCGGGAGAACACAATTTCAATAAAACCGCCACATTGGAGCACCACCATGAAATACACACCTCCACCTTTTGCCTTTTGCAAATCAGCAGTCTGGACTATTCTGTAAATCGAGAAGCCTTCAGGTCTGATCACTGTATCTTGTGTTCGGAGGAAGCCACTTTTCAATCAAGCATAGAATAGAACCGGCTCTCATTTCCCTCTGATACAGCAATCTAGTTACTGGTAGTCAAGATTAAAACATTTAGATAATTAGTGTATTATCCTTTTCTGTATTACCTTTGAAGATGTTCATGACTATTTTGCCAGCCAAACTGAAGGACTTTATAATTCAACAACTGGTCACGAACATGTCAGAGCATTTTCAGGAACCTCAGATACTCAATAAATGTAATTTCATAAATATAGCACAAGTACTCAACACACTGCTTTCAGGACCACCAAAAAACTAATTATGCAGATTCATACTGGTCTACTTCTGATTGCTTCTGAAGTTTCATGATGCTGATTTTATGAAACAAGAATATAACATCTTGCTCAAGAATCTTAACAAATTGCAACAACTTAGTAGTTGTCATTAAACATTTCACTCTAAGTCTCCTTGTGTAATAAAACCAGGTGGAGCCAGCCAGGTAAATTCTTTATAAATGAAGAAATTTAGAATCTGAGAAAATTACGCATTTCTAAAACTCAGATATTCTCAAAATATTTCCTTGAGAAGTCTTCCTCTTTCGACTGATCTCTTTTGACTATCTGTCTGATCATCTTTAGTTGAGACCCTGGTTTTCAAAAGTAATTCTTTATCTGTGAAATGATGGTGGGTATTCTTTTCACCTAGTTTTAGCTAGGTGTTGGCTATTTCAATTTAGCTATTCTATAAAGAAAATAAAAGTGACTACACTTATAGAAACTTATCCAAGTTTTAAACAGTTCTATACCTGAAAATCCAGCTCCAGTCTGAGAGTAATACATATGTAAAACTAGGGGTTGGTACTCTGTCTGACTCTGCAGCCTTAGACCCAAGATTTTTCAACAGTTACCACTCATCTGGCCACATGACAAACCATTCAGAAAGCATTGATCAGCAAAATCATGATTTTGGGCAGCAAGTGATTGTCACATGGAACAGAAGAAGAGTTTTCCGTCATACGGGTCACTGTTTGGGGGTGTGATCAGAAGGCACAGCATCAAGTGATCAACATGGAATATATTTGTTCGGGTTTAAAATGGGAACATTGCAGGAACTCTGAGGTTTATACTGTATCTTATTCCATTGTGCTAGCTCCACCAATACATGGCATCAAGGCTAAGTTCTCCCAAAGAGCAATTGTGATGAATAATCCACTTCGATTTCAACAACTACTAAAGTCTGTAAGTTGAAAATAGAGGAGCAGTTACTCTCAAAAACTTTAGGAAAATCCAGAGAAAAGTGCATCTGTTACTTTTGATGCTAGTGTTTGAACTTAATTTTCTACCTTTGAGTCACGTAATAAGTCCATTGTTAGTGTATTCCATTGGTAATTCTAATATAGTGTTAATTGATTCATATGTGCAATCAGAGTTGTTTTTGCTTTCTGGAAGCTGGGTAATCTAAATGAGCTTTAAATAGAATTGTGAGCCTCAGGTGCCAGATACAGCTACAATGTTCCTTTTAAAGAACCATAATAGGGATATTGAAGGGAACATAATAGTACAAGGCTTTAGATATCATTAGTTGCTTATAATGAACTGAAACTACACTCAATGGCTACTTTGTTAGATACCTCCTCTGCCTAATAAAGTATGTTAATGGACTTCTGCTGTTGTAACCCATCCATTTCTCTGTGCGATGTGTTGTGCGTTCAGAGATGCTGCTCTGCACACCACTGTTGTAACACGTGATTATTTGAGTTACTGTCACCTTCCTGTCAGCTTGAACCAGTCCAGCCATTCTCCTCTGACTTCTCTCATTAACAAGGCATATTTGCTCGCAGAACTGCCACTCACTGGATTTTTTATTTTTGTTTTTCACACTGTTCTCTGTAAACTCTTGTGACCATTGTGAATGACAATCCAAAGAGATCAGCAGTTTCTGAGATACTCAAACCACCTCGTCCGGTTCCAACAATTATTCCGCAGTCAAAGTCACTTGGATCACACTTCTTCCCCATTCTGACGTGTGGCCTGAACAAGCACCGTCTTGATCATGTCTGCATGTACTTGTGCGTTGAGCTGATGGCACATTGTAGGCTGACTGGAATTTTTCATTAACGAACACCTATACAAGTGTACCTACTAAAGTGGCCACTGAGTGTATATAAGTGGATGATAAGTTCAACTCATGCTCTCCTACTGTACATTCCACTCATTAGTCACAGAGTTACAGGCCCCTTCACCCACAGATTCCGCGCCACCTCCAAGCACCTGCTTGTGCTAATCCTACATTATTCCCACTTATATTCTCCACACATTCACATCCCCTCCCAGACTGTGCAACTCACCTACCCAATGGGGTCAACCTACCAATCCGTATGTCTCTGGGATGTGGGAGGAACCCAGGGCACCGGGAGCAAATCCAGGCAGAAACGGAGAAAATGTGGAAACTTCACACAGGCAGCACCTGAGATCATGTTTGAATCTCGGTTTCTGACCTTGAGAGACAGTAGCTATGCCAATTGCTATCCTCTTTCATTTTCACCTTACAGTTTTAGACCAAACTGAATTTATTGTATGCCAAGTGCCCTAATGACTTGAGTAAGTTATAGTCTTCAAGGACAATTGTCTAAAACGGGAAGGCATGAATAGATATATAAATGTGATATTCTTTCTGATGAGGCCCCTTCAGACTCTGGGAGCATGGCTGTAAAAATCACTAACAGCTAACAAATAAGTGCATCAGCATTATTTAGAGGGATCTTCAGCTGAATTTTAGGAAAGCAATGTGCCTGTGGCCTGCAATGTCTGGTTCTGGTCGTGGCAATTGGTAAAGTTGACCAGGAAATGGGGAAAAATATTTCTTTGTGGCCTGCTAGTGGGGATAAGAATGTGCAGGAAGTATGCCAAGATGTGTAGTTACTAGAAAAAGGGGGAGGTTGGGTCACATCTTAGAAGTTCCCTGGAACAAAACATTTTGTACTCAATTCAATTGGCAGAATTTAACTGGAGGGGTTTCTAGCAGAATGATGCCCCCAGATGAGCATTAACTCCAATTGAACACCGGGTCACACACCGCATCCACCAAAGATATGAGTGACTTTGAGTTTTTGTGCTGAACTACAAGAGATAGCATGAGTAGCATCAGTAAGTTTGCAAATCTTTTGAAGACTTTTTTAAGCTCATCTTGTAAGGAAGTGCTTTCAAACTGTAATGATTCCATCCATTAAAAAATAGAGATTGAAATCAAAAATAAATCTTAATATATAATGTTGTAAAATATTGATATGAAGGGAAAAATGCAGATCTTCAACCAGTTTATTAACTGAGATTTGCAAAATGTAAGTTTTATCAGTTGTTGTATTCATTATAACATAATGTTCCATAAAATTAACAGCTTCTTTAACATAGAAGAGGAAGAAGAAAGCCCTTAACTCCAAATGGAATCATCGGGATGCTGTCATGAGGGCGTTTCTTTAGCAGACTTTCTTATTTTTACGAGGCCGAGTTGCTAGCTTGACGCTCAACCCAGCATGGATGGAAAGTGTGCAAGGGAGCCGGCTGGATTCGAACTCGGGAGCCTTCGCTCCAAAGTCTGGCGCTGATGCCACTACGCCACCAGCCGGCTTTCTTTAACATAATATTATAAATATAACTATCAAGTGTTTTTTAAAAATACATAAATAAATTATATATGTACCTACTCTAATTCATGTTTTAAATGCACACTGTAACACAATAAGAAAATATCAATATTTTTCAATTGGGCAGAAGGAAAATGTTTTGTGCTTGTGGCTGAGTGAAGAGAGTATGAAATGGTGTAAAGGTAGGCAGATGCTGGAGAGCTGTTGCGACTTGGGAGGGAGAGAGCTAGTGTGAGGAGAATAGAAATAACAGGCTGAACGGGATTCATTAGCAAAAAGTCAAAATCAAGGGAAGTAGGGAATAAGTGGAGAGAAAGAAAAGAAAAGTAGATGGCCTGAGCAAATAAGGAAAAATGAGCAGGATCAAAACTTGGGTTTCATGATCAACTTTTTTCATTGTGCCTAAGAATTTCAGCAAAGTTCACAACAACGTTGTCCGCCTGTCAACCCCATTTAGGCTTTAAACCCCTTAAAAACACTTTCATTAACACAATACATTTATGTACATTCTGTGCATGGAAATATTTGGGGTAGTGAAGCTTAAGATGATGAATGGCATGTTGATCAGATTAGTTACCACAGCCTCTCCCAAAACTGCAATCTGTACCAGCTTGAAGGATAAACTCAGCAGATGCATGGGAGTGCAGCCAGTTCCGAGTGTACAGCATACTGACTTAGGAACATATTATTTTTCAACATTATTGCTAGAACCCCTTGCCAATGAACTGTAGAAGATACCTCACCATACAAGCTGTGGTAATTCATTAAAGTGATTCATTACTACCTTCTGAATGGGGATGTACCCTAAGTCCTAGCCTTGCAATGGAGTGCTGTTCATCTGCATGAATGAATAAAAGAATACCAAACGGAGGTCCTGTTGAGACGGCTGCTCAGATATCACATTTTTTCTGACTCAACCTCACTAAAGTTCTGCATCTAACCCAATACTGAGTGCTTATTACTTTTTACCTAGCTTAGCCTAGCCAACCCAAACATCATTGTGAGTGTCCCAATCTTGGTTGTGCTGTTTACATGTAATAAGACTGGGTAATTTCTCTTAACTTCTGTGGTGCTGAGTCAATAGACCCAACCTCACCTGACCCAAACAAGCCTATTTTTTTTTAATATACTGCCCAACCAGGCTCATACATGAAAGGTTGTACTCAAGTGGTATTTCATATAGTCTCACACAGAAGCTGTATTCAGAATATGAATTGCTCCAGGAAAATAAGTTCCTTGAACAATAGTTTAATTGTGTAAAGCATTCAAATTCTTTAATCTTGTTTTATTGTATTGTAAATGTCTAATTAAAAAAGCACAGATATTAAGTGTAGTAAGTGTGGTATGAGAAAGGAAAAATGGGATTATACTACAGAACACTTTTTATTCAAAGAGAACATTAACTTGTTTTATGGGAATTCTGAAAAAGGATACTGTATTAAATTCTAACAAAGGGCTCCTTTCGGAATTTCTCACTCCTGTGTCATGAAACTGCATTCAAGTAATTTCTGATTTTATTTAAAATTTCACCATCTTTTTTAAAATTAAACCTGATATCTTGTCACTAATCAGAGTGAAATATTGAATAGTAATCTATTTGTTTGGCACTTCTCCTTTGAATGTATTTCATTGCTCAAAATGTCATTATGTTATATTTGAAGTAATAAATTGAACTTGAAAGTTGAGACCCCAGTGCTTTCAAATCTGTCAGTGCTGGTGTTTGCAAATTCTCTTCCTCCAAGTATTCTATTTCTATTGTCTTTATAAAGTCTCTTTTGATCTCAGCCTGCTCTGTTCCTCAAACACAAAGAATAAGAGACGAGGGTATGTTGCCTCACTGATGCCAGGATAAGGGATGTCTTGGATTGTATCCATGGCATTCTCAAGGGTGAAGCTGAGCAGCCAAAAGTTTTGGTACTTATTGGCACCAATAATGTGGGTAGACAAGGTGAGGAGGTCCTAAAAAGAGATTTTAGGAAGCTAGGAGAAAGCTGAGAAACAGGTCCTCCAGGGTAGTAATTTATGGAGTGCTGCCTGTGGTACATGCCAGTGAGGGAAAAAATAGGATGATTTGGCAGATGAATGTGTGGCTGAGGAACTAGTGCAGGGGGTAGGGGTTTCGTTTTATGGATCATTGGGATCTCTTCTGGGGAAGTATGACCTGTGCAAAAGGGATGGATTACACCTGAACCCAATATCCTTGTGGGCAGGTTGGCTAGAGTTGTTTGGGTGGGTTTAAACTAATTTGACAGCTGGTTGGGACTGGAGCGATTATGCTAAATATGAGATAGCTGGTTTACAATCAGAGGCAATGTGTAGTGAGACTCCTAGCAATAAGAGACTGATGATAGGGTAGAAATGCAGTCGACAGGATGAGTTGCAACGTAAAAGGCGGGCAAAATCAAAAAGGGTGAATACAGGACTAAAGGTGTTATATTTGAATGCACGCAGTATACAGAATAAGGTCAATGAATTTGAAGCACAGTTACAGATTGGCAAGTATGATGCTGTAGATATCACTGAATCATGGCTAAAAGAAGATAATAGCTGGGAGCTTCCCGTCCAAGGGTACACATTGTATCAAAAGACAGACAAGAAGGCAGATGGGGTGGCATGGCTATGTTGGATAAAAAAAAAGAAATTAAATCATTAGGAAGAGGTGACATAGGATTGGAAGATGTTGAATCGTTGTGGATCGAGCTAAGGAACTGCAAGGGTAAAAAGACTCTGATGGGAGTTATATACA
Organism: Mobula birostris; assembly: GCF_030028105.1. Lineage (NCBI taxonomy): Eukaryota > Metazoa > Chordata > Chondrichthyes > Myliobatiformes > Myliobatidae > Mobula > Mobula birostris. The sequence continues at coordinate 28,839,138 of NC_092385.1, forward strand.
GACCCCCAAACAATAGTAAGGATTTTGTCTACAAGTTACAGTACAGATAGAAAATGCATGCCAAAAGGGCAATGTTACAATAGTCATGAGGAATTTCAATATGCAGGTAGATTGGGAAAATCAGGTTGGTGCGGGATTTCAAGAGGGAGATTTTTAGAATGCCTACGAGATGGCTTTTTAGAGCAGCTCATGCTTGAGCCCACTGGGGATCAGCTATTCTGAATAGGGTGGTGTGCAATGAACCAGAATTGATTGGAGAACTTAAGGTTAAAAAGAAAACCCTTAGGGTCAAGGGATCATGATATGATTGAATTCACCCTGAAATATGAGAAGGAGAATCTAATGTCATATGTGTCAGTATTACAGTGGAGTAAAGGAAATTACAGAGGCACAAGAGAGGAGTTGTCCAGAGTTGATTGGAAAAGAACACAGGCAGGGTGATGGCAGAGCAGCAATGGCTGGAATTTCTGAAAGCAATTTGGAAGGCACAGAATACATATATCCCAAGGAGGAAGAAGTATTCTAAAGGCAAGATGACATAACCATAGCTAACAACGGAAGTCAAAGCCAACATAAAAGCCCAAAAGAGGGCATATAATAGAGTAAAAATTAGTGGGAAGTTAGAGGATCGGGAAGCTTTTAAAACCCAACAGAAGGCAACTAAAAAGTCATTAAGAAGGTAAAGATGGAATACAAAAATAAGCTAGCCAATAATGTTAAAGAGGATATGAAAAGTTTCTTCAGATACATAAAGTTTAAAAGGGAGACTGCTGGAAAATTATGCTGGATAGGTAGTAATGGGGGACAGTATGGTGGAAGACCATAGCAGTAAGGTGTTAAGGGTCATGAAGTGTGTGAAGTTACCATCAAGAGGAAGAAGGTTTCTGGGAAACTGAAAGGTCTGGAAGAAGATAAATCACCTGGACCAGATGGTATTCACCCCAGAGTTCTGAAAGAAATGGCTGAAGAGATTGTGGAGGCATTAATAATGATCTCTCAATAACCTCTCAAGGGTTCTGGAAAGGTTCTGTAAGACTGGAAAATTACAAACATTACTCCACTCTTCTAGAAGGAGAGAGGCATGAAAAAGGAACCTATAATCAGAATCAGAATCAGGTTTATTATCACCGGGCTGTGACATGAAATTTGTTAACTTAGCAGCAGCAGTTCAATGCAATACAAAATCTAGCAGAGAGAGAGAAAAAATAAATAAAATAAGACATAATAAATAAACAAGTAAATCAATTATGTATATTAAATAGATTATTTTAAAAATGTGCAAAAATAGAAATATTGTATATTTTAAAAAGTGAGGTAGTGTCCAAAGCTTCAAAGTCCATTTAGGAATCGGATGGCAGAGGGGAAGAAGCTGTTCCTGAATCGCTGAGTGTGTGCCTTCAGGCTTCTGTATCTCCTACCTGATGGTAACAGTGAGAAAAGTGCATGCCCTGGGTGCTGGAGGTCAATTGATGTTGTGCACTTGGATTTTCAGAATGCCTTTGTCAAGGATCTTCATGAGGCTGCTTAACAAGCTATGAGTCCATGGTATCTCAGGAAAGATTCTAGTATGGATAAAGCAGTGGCTTATTGACAGGGAGCAAAGAGTGGGAATAAAGGGAACCTTTTCTGGTTGGCTGCCAGTGACTAGAGGTGTTCCATAGGTGTTGGGACCGATTTTTTTTATGTTATATGTCAATGATTTGTATGATGGAATTGATGGCTTTGTTGCAAAGTTTGCAAATGATATGAAGATAAGTGGAAGGGCAGGTAGTTTTGAGGAAATAGAGAGGATACAGAAGGACTTAGACAGAGGAGAAAGGGCAAAGAAGTGGCAGATGGAATAAAGTGTTGGCAAGTTTATGGTATGCACTTCAGTAGAAAAAATAAAAGGATTGACTATTTGCTAAGTGGAGAGGAAATACACAGATCTGAGACGCAAAGAGATTTTGGAGTCCTTGTGCAGTATTCCCTAAAGGTTAATTTGCAGGTTAAGTCTGTGTTGAGGAAGGCGAGTGAAATGAATGCTAACGTCAGAAGAGAATATAAAAGCAAGGATGTAATGTTGAGACTTTATAAAGCACTGGTGAGGCCTCACTTGGAGTATTGTGATCAGTTTTTGGCCCCTTATCTTAGAAAGGATGTGCTGAAGCTGGGGAGGGTTCAGTGAGGTTCACGAAAATGATTCCAGGTTTGAACGGCATTTGAGCATTTGATGGCTCATTGAAACCTACCGAATGGTGAAAGGCCTTGATAGAGTGGATGTGGAGAGGATACTTCTTATGGTGTGAGTGTCTAAAACCAGAGGACGCAGCCTCAGAATAGAGGGGCATCCATTTAGAACGGACATAAGGAGGGATCTCTTTAGCCAGTGAGTGGTAAATCTCTGAAATTCCTTGCCACAGGTAGCTGTGGAGGCCAAGTCTTTATGTATATTTAAGGCAGAGGTTGATAGATTCTTGATTGGTCAGGGCATGAAGGGATATGGGGTGGAAGGCAGGAGATTGGGACTCAGAGGAAAAGTGGATCAGCCATGATGAAATGGTGGAGCAGACTCAATTGGCCAAATGGTCAAATTCTGCTCCTATATCTTATGGTCTTGTGGTCTATGCAGAAGTTTGGATATTTCAAATGTCAGTTAAAAAAATAGCTTTAACCTTTGCAGAATTCAAATTGCAAAATTTGCCTCTAGTTCTTTCTTTAAATAGCTCATTATACATCTCTGCATTTAGTTTTCCTTTCACATCTGGTGCTGCACTTTAACATTTCTATGCAACCTTTCCTTTCACTTAATTACTTTTAATGGCTGGAAGGATGGCCCCTTGCATTTCTGCTTCTTTGCACAGAAAATGTAAGATGTGGTATGTAAGAAAAAACTTGTTAATACCCATGTTTTTGTTTTCTTATTTGGGAAGCAGTATAGTCAGTAAATTTAGCTCCTTTATTTATTGTGCTCATGATCTGGGATTTAGATTACTCTGAGCTTAATATTCTGGGTTCCAAGTTCATAACATGTTTCTAAATTATTCTGAATCCACAACAGTAGGTTTGTCTTGAGTTCATTATTTCATGTAAAGCTCAGGGTGTGATTTTTTTTTTGTCTCAAAGTTCAAGTTCAAAGTACATTTATTATCAAAATATGTATTCTGCATACAACCTTGAGATTCATCTTCTTGCAGGCAGCCACAAAACAAAGAAATGCAATGGAACCCATTAAAAAATGCAACACAACAAAGACCATCAAACACCCAATGTGTGAAAAATGAGCAAATCGTGCAAACAGTAATAAAGTAAGCAAATAACACATGGGACATTAACCGCAGAGTCCCCTGAAAGTGAGTCTACAGCCACAGAGGCAGTGCAGTGCTGTGATGGGTACCAGTCATTGCAGGCCACAGCTGCAGAGTCAGTTCAGCGCTGGAGCACCTTGATCAAGTCATGCATATAGTTTAAAAAAGTAAACAAAAGTACATGGAACATGAACTGCAGAGTCCCCAGACGTATTCTGCACTGAGACGAGTGAAGCCCTTCCAGGAGTCCAGTGGCTGCAGTGCAACAACTGCTCACGAACCTGGTGGTGCGGGACCCAAGACTGCTGCACCTCCCACCTGATGATAGTAGCAAGAAGAGAGGGAGACCAGTCAAACGTAGGCAGACGGCACTGAGCATCTTTACATTTTCCTCTCTCATCCTCGATGATTGAAATCTCACTCGATGCATTAATCGGCGCAGAGTAATGGAGCCAACCATGGGTTTATGTTCTGCCATCCAGCATCAACGCAGCATCCATACCCAGCAATGGTCACCCCGTCTGTACCTGCATTCTGGATAGTCTAGTTCGCCAGGTGCCCCACGAGATTGCGGCATATTGTTTAGTCATCCAGAAAGTACATCCTTAAAAGAGAAATTACAGGGTGAAGAACAGCGATTGCAGTTCAGAAGTATATCCAGAAGATGAGTATCTAGTGGTTTTGTGAGCTGTCTGCAGCGCAACACCATTGGTCATTGGTGTCATCTTGTCATCAATATATCAATATGTACACAATATATTAAGTAAATATTTAAAGCTCTACACCCAAATACTTTAATTAAAATGCTATCCTTATGCAGCTCTGGTTGATCATATGTGTTACGTTTGATTGGTTTCATTTAAAGTTTATCTTTGTGCATTAGTTAAGCGTGAAGCACTTTTGAGATCTGAGATTTTCACATCAGTAATATTACTGGAAAACCATGGTCACCAACGTCTGCATCGGATATGGTGCCTAGACAGACAGAATACTGTTCTAGGTTTTGGCACTAATTGGTCCAGATTCATTTGTGCCTGTGTTGCAATTGTATGGTTTACTAATTATGAATACGCTTGTTCATTTTGCAGATGATATGGAGGCCATTCCAGTCAAGCAGTTTATAAAGCACATCAATGAACTGTATAACAATAATCAGCATGGATTTTCTGAAGAATTTGAGGTAAGCAACAATTGCAAAAGATGATAAAGTTTGGGGTGTGGATTCCTTGTCACCTCTGTGGTGATTGCTGAGTAAATTAGTTGATCATTATATTTTGGAATTTGATTGTGTAATGTCATTTCAGTGGATCTGTAAAATGGAAATGATTGTCCAAAACTAGACGAAATATTCAAATCAATTAGCTTCCATCTTAATTTATTTAGCATTTCTAATAATTGAAAACTTCTTGCTTCATCTTAATCTATAAATGTTACACAGTAGCTGGTGGGATTAGTAAAATGATTAATCGTGCTATGAAGTTCCTGAAAATAAAACTGGCTCATTCCATATATGAGGACAGTTGTTACTGAGTACAGTACAATATTATGAAATCTTAGATTTATTTTAAATGGGAAGCTCTATTATGGATCTGCATCAAAAGGCACTTTGGTGTTCCTTGCTGTCAACTGTCTGTGACTGCACAGTTTTTGCATTTCCTGCTTTAGGGCTGGAAAATACTGCACTGGTTTAAGCACAGCATATGCCTACATCTTGGAGCACTCTTATGAAGAACTGTTGCTGAAATTTGGATTGGAGTGCTGCTTGTTCTCCTGCATGTCATCCCTTTCAAGATTCAGAGAGCCTCATGATATCCACTTTCTGCATTCTACGATGTGATCTCTTCCAGCTGCTGTGCTTCATTGACTGTCGTGTATCTTGTAAAAACAAAATCCCATATTTTAATCTTTTCTAATCCATCCAATCCTGATGTTAATCCTTTGTAAGCTTTTCTATTTGGAAAGCAGAACAATCCAGCCCATAGATTGATTCATGGACAGGAGCAACTCCTGGTCAAGTTATCAGGAGTCATGCTGCAGGAAAGGGAATTTCTTCCCAAAGATCAAATTACTTTTCTTACCTAGGCTCAAATCAGCTGAGCCGGGCTCTGCTTGCCCTTGGCTGCTATCACCTGACACCTTTTGATTTTTCTTTCTGCATTTGCTTAGCTGCATGCCTACGTACTAGTAAATGCTACTGATGCTGCTGTGAGGAATCTCTGCCTGCTTGTTGTCCATTAATATTGGCATAACATTAAAATATCCTTTCTGTTCCTAGTGTTTATAATATTTATTTCATTTGAATAGATGCTAAATGGTAACACTTATTCTGATTTATTTTTACTAGGAGATAGGAATTTAGAAATCAGAATGTCCCACAAAGTGAGAACTTTTTCAGAAGTGCTGCAAATTCGATTGTGTTCTGTAATGATATGAGATTGCAGAATCTCATTTCAGAAATGGAACAACAAATGTAAAATACATTTTCCATGAATCATAAACACAATCCATGATGGGTCCTCAAAATGTGTTTCTAACTCTTCTATAAACAACCCACACTGTTATATAAGTGATTGTGGCTGAATTAGAGAGTAAAAGATTAAAAGGTGATGGAGCACAACAGTCATTTGGACTAATGAATTCATTTTTCATCATACATCTTGATATGTTTATTAAATGAAATTATTCCACAGTATGTTTAATGGTGTTACAAACAGATGTGATTAATAGCAATGGCCTGCCAGATCATGAATAATAGATTTTGTCTGATTTGAATTAAATCTTCTGATCAAAAGCAATTCTCTTGGGACAAATGTTTGTCCTGAATACTGTCAACATGGCTAAAGGCTCTTATCAATGCTTAATCATTTAGCCAATGGTTTGTCAATGTCAGTAACTTTCTAACTGCACACATTTGCTTTACTTGCCCATAGCCAAATAATATGTCAATGGTGTATTTACTATATAAAAAATGTACTGTATGTGTGCAGTGCAGTCATATTTATAATGAAATTTGTATTGTAGCTAAGCCAATTAAGTCACTAGAATCTAACATACTTTGTATTGACTGTAATTTATTTATTTGTGAGCTTATTTCTTTCCTTCCCTTATCCTCCCCCACCATGCCCTCCAATCATACCCACGTTAGGTATCCCACATGCTTTTGTTAAGCTGGGAAGGTAGCAAGGTATTTGTTTCCAATACAAGAGTGACCCATTGGGGATACTCTTAATACCGTCTTTCCCCTTGGTCTGGCTACCTCTTCCCAAAGACGTATTCAAAATTGGGAATCTGTCATGCTGGAGAATTGTGGCTGCAAACCTACCCTCTCTCCCTAAGGATGTGGAATTAGTACTCCAGCTCATTGTCTCTCTGGGCTGTTAAGTTGCAACTCCTTACAATAACATCTTAGCACAGTTTTTAAAGATCAGTTCTATTGTTAAAAAATAAGTGCTTTCTTCTAAGTTTTTATTCTAACTTGTAGTGAGCAGATGAATCATCTTTATATTGCGGTATCTAAAATTCATTTTTTATGTTGTTTATTGTGTAAGAGGTTGTAGGAAACATTGTTGATTCTTAGAGAGCATTACATTATATATGAAGCTTTATACATTCATTTTGCCGAGTGTTTTAACGTAATTATGGGAAATGATGTTGTTAACCTTGTTCACTGAAGTTGGGGTTGGAGGTGTCCTGAATTCATGACTGCGATTCCAATTTCTAGTGAAAGTGTGATTTTCTTTCAGTGACTGCATAAACTGCAGTACCATTTTGAAGTATATTGATATATGTTTACACATCATGTAAAACCATATTCGTCAACATCTGACATTTGTGTTAGATAAATAAAGGTTAATATACTGTTCTCAATATAACCTGTCTTTTTATATAATTCACTGAGAACAGTCTGTAATTCTCTGTGAATGAACTGCAGAGGATGAGGAGAAAGGGAAACTTATCTGCCAGCTATTCTAAGACCCTATAAGCTGGGGGTTCAATTCCTGCCACTGGTCTGCAAGGAGTTTGTACATTCCCTCCATGACCATATGGATTTCCTCTTGGTGTTCCTATTTCTTCCCACATTCCAAAGACTATGAATTAATTTTACTATGTTATCGACCTACTAGATTGGTGCCGGAAGCATGGCAACACTTGTGGATTGCCACCAGCTCATCTCAAAATGCAATGGTCATAGGTCATAAGACCATAAGACGTAGGAGCAGAATTAGGCCATTTGGCTCATTAGATCTCCTCCGCCACTACATCTTGGCTGATTTATTATCTCTCTTAACCCCATTCTACTGCATTCTCCCTGTAACCTTTGACACCATGACTATTCTTGAACCTATCAAACTCTGCTTTAAATATACCCAATGACTTAGTCTTCACAGCCGCATAAGCTGGAGTACAAATTCACTACCCTCTGGTAAAAGAAATTCTTCCGCTTCTCTGTTCTAAACAGATGTCCCTCTATTCTGAGACTCTGCCCTCTGGTCTTAGGCTCCTCCACTGTGAGAAACATCCTCTCCACATCCACTCTATCTAGGCCTTCCAATATTCAATAGATTTCAATGAGATTCCCCCTCATTCTTCTCAACTCCAGTGAGTACAGGCTCAGACCCTTCAAACACCTCTCAAACGTTATTACGTTCATTCCGGGTATTATTCTCATGAACCTCCTCTGGACCCTCTCCAATGTCTGCACATCTTTTCTTAAATAAGTGGCCCAAAACTGCTCCAAGTGCAGTCTAAGCAATACCTTATAAAGCCTCAGCATGACATCCTTGCTCTTATATTCTAGTACTCTCAAAATAAATACTAACATTGCATTTGCCTTCCTTACCACAAACTCAAGCAGCTAGTTAACCTTTAGGGAATCCTGCACAAGGACTCCCAAGTCCCTTTGCACCTCTGATTTTTGAATTTTCTCTCCATTTAATAAATAGTCTACAAAGTGCATGACCATACACCTCCCTACACTATATTCCATCTGTCACTCCTTTGTCCATTCTCTCAATTTGTCTGAATCCTTCTGTAGACTTCCCACTTCCTCAAGACTACCTGCCTCTCCATCTATCTTCATATTATCCACAAACCCGGCCACAAAGCCGTCAGTCAATTATGTCATCCAAATCATTGACATATAACGTGAAAGGAAGCCAACCAGGAAGGTCTCACTTCATCCCTGCTCTTCCTGCCTGGCAGCCACTCTTCTATCCATGCTAGTACCTTTCCTGTAATACCATGGGTTCTTACCTTATAAAGCAGCCTCGTGCAGCACCTTTGTGAAAGGCCTTCTGAAAATCCAAGTAATCAACATCCACTGATTCTCCTTTGTCTATGCTGCCTGTTATTTCCTCAAAACATTTCAACAGATTTGTCAGGCAAGATTTCCCCTTAAGAAATCTGTACATACTTTGACCTATTTTATCATGTGCCTCCAAGTACCCCAAAACCTCATTCTTACCAATGAAATGTAACATCTATCCAACCACTGAGGTAAGAATAATTGGCCTATAATTTCCCTTCTTCTGCCTCCCTCCCTTCTTAGAGAGTGGAGTGATATTTGCAATATTTCATTCCCCTAGAACCATGGCAGAATCAATTGATTCTTAAAAGAGCATTAGTAATGCTTCCACTTATTCTTCAGCTACCACTTTCAGAACCCTGGGGTGTAGTCCATCTGGTCCAGATGACTTATTTCTTCAGACCTTTCAGCTCTCCAAGCACCTTCTCCTTATTAATAGCAACTATACTTACTTTTGCCCCCTGACCCTCTTGAATATCTGGCATACTGCCGTATATTCTACAGTGAAGACTGCTGCAAAATCTCCACTATTTCTTTGTCACCCATTACTATCTCTCCAGCATCATTTTCCAGTGGTCTGATATCTACTCTCATATCTCTTTTACTCTTAACATATCTGGAAAAAGCTTTTGGTATCATCCTTTATATTAATTGGTTAGCTTATCTTAATTTTCATCATTTCTCTTTATGGTGTTTTTAGTTGCCTCTGTTGGACTTAAAAGCTTCACAATCCTAATACTTCATGCTAATTTTTGATATATTATGTGCCCTCTTTTTTTCTGGTGTTCTTGACTTCCCTTGTCAACCACAGTTGCATCACCTCCCTTTCGAATTCCTTTTCATCTTTGGGATATATCTGTCCTGTGCCTTCTGAATTGCCCTCAGAAACTCCAGCCATTGCTGTTCTTCTGTCATCCATGCAAGTGTCCCCTTCCAATCAACTTTGGCCAGATCCTCTCTCATGCCTCTTGTAATCCTCTTTACTTCACTGTAAAACTAATACAAACGTTTGTTCATCTGACTTTATCTTCTCCCTCTCAAACTGCTGGGTGAATTCTGTCTTCTTATGAACACTATCTCTTAAAGGTTCTTTTACCTTAAGCTCCCTAATCAAATCTGGTTCATTACACAACACCCAATCTAGAATTGCCTTTCCCCTACGAGATGGTATTTTCAACCGCAAGCTACTTGAAAAAGCCATCTCGTTGGTATTCAACAAATTCACTCATTTTTCAAAATCCATCACCGACCTGATTTTCCCAATCTGCCTGTGTATTGGAATCCCTCAGAACTATCGTAATATTGCCCTTTTAAAAGCCTTTGCTATCTCCCGTTGGTGATTTGTATCCCACAACCTGGCTACTGTTTGGAGGCCTGTGTATTATTCCCATCAGGGGCTTTTTAACCCTCGCAGTTTTTTAACTATACCCACAAGAATTCTACATCGTCCGATCCTATGTCACCTTTCTTTACCAATTTGATTTCATTTTTTCCCAACAGAGCCACACCACCCCCTCTGCCTGCCTGCTTGTCCTGTGAATACAATGAGTATCCTTAGATGTTAAACTCCCAACTATGATCTTCTTTCAGTCACGACTCAGCGATGTCCACACCATTACCTGTCAATCTCTAACTGCGCTTCAAGATCATCCATCGTATTCCGTATACTGCGTTCATTCAAACATAACACCTTCAGCCCTGTATTGATCAACCTTTTTGATTTTGCCCCATTTTTACACTTCAATCATCCCACTGCAATTTTGCTTTATCATCTGCCCGTCATTTCTCACACTGGCACCGCACACTGCATCTACTTCTATACCAACTGCCCCATCCTCTCCCCTATCACTCTGGTTCCCATCTCCCACCAAATTAGTTTAAAACCTCCTCAACAGCTCTAGCAAACCTGCCCACAAGGAAAGGATATTGGTCCCCCACAGGTTCAGGTGCAACCTGTCCTTTTTGTACAGGTCATACCTTCCTCAGAAGAGATGACAATGAACCTTGCCCCCTACACCTATTCTTCAGCCATGTGTTCATCTGCCAAATCATCCTATTCTAACTCTCATTGGGATATGACACAGGCAGCAATCCAGAAATTACTACCATAGAGATCCTGCTTTTCAGCTTCTTACCTAACTCCCTTTATTCTCTCTTCAGGACCTCCTCCATTTTCCAACTATGTTGCTGGTACTAATATGTACCACAACTTCTGGCTGCTTATTCTTCTGCCTTAGGATGCTGTGGAACCAATCCGAGATATCCCTGACCCTGGCACCTGGGACACAACATACCATCCAGGTGTCTCTTCCACGTCCATAGAATCTCCTGTCTATTCCTCCAGCTATGGAATCCCCTCTCACTACTGCACTCCTCTTTTCTTCTCCCCTCCTTCCCTTCTGAGCTACAGAGCCTGACTCACTGCCAGAGACCACGTCTCTGTGGCTTCCCCCAGCAGTATTCAAAGCAGTATTGTATTGATGGGAATAGCCACAGTGATTCCCTCTATTGTCTGCCTATTCCTTTTCCCTCTCCTGACAGTAACCCAGGTACCTGCCTCTTGCAACTTAAGGGTAACTACCTCACTCTAGCTCCTATCCATTACCTCCTCATTCTCCAGAATGAGACAAAGGTCATCTGCATCTGCATTTGCATCTCCAATTCCTTAACACAGTTATTGATGCAAAACCACACATTTCACTCTATGTTTTGATGTATATGTGACAAATAAAGCTAATCTTTATTTATCATTAAAGGACATTAATCAGCCATTTATACCATATTATCCTCTGATGTATTGAGTCTTTATTTAAGAGTAATTATTTACCACTAAGGAGAAATTTAGTTGCTACTACTCAAAATTAAATTTTTCACAATAACATAGTTGTCAAGCCCTGATTTACCAGTGGAAAGTTCCTTTCTAAAAGAAGAATTTTTTCCATCAAACTCCCCCAACACCAAGACTGAAAACGAATTTCAAAATGATCAATTGATCTTAAAACATTAATCCTTCTGTATCATATTCCCCATAAATTTGTCATGTCAGGAATGGATTTGTGTGGTTACTCTGAGGCATTCTATTCCTGAGCTCTTACCTTTTTTCCCCGGAATAGATTACTGTGTGCAGAATAAAAACAAAGTATTTAAAATTGTTCTTGTATAATCATTGCAATGTCAAAAGTTTTGGTGATGAATCTGAAGCACTCAAGTAATGGGTGTTTTACATAGAAAATGCTTGTGTAAAAACTTCTCCAGGTTACTTGAGCTTTAAAGTTGCAGACCGGTGTAGTTCACAAGTGGGGTCATCATTTCTCCAGGGAATATATTTGTAACTTCTAACATTTTGTTAAATTTGCTTCTTACTCTGCCTGCTGTATTCTATTTGTTTCAGGCAGCATAGTAACGTTTTGTCACTAAGCAACTCCGTAGAATATATTGACATGTCAAGCAAAATGAAATGCTTCATTCCAAGAAAGATCACTAATCAGTTGGTTGTGTTTAATGTGATGCATCACTATTACAATTGCATAAAACGTGAGGGTTAAGTGGATTGCTTGAGCAATAGTGATGACATAAATAGCATCATATAGCTAAGAGTATAAACTTGTATTTGTCTTCATCGTCATTTGAAAAAGCTGCACATTTCCATATTTACCTCTTACCTTAAGCAACAACTTTTCAATTGAGAGAAGGAGTGATAAACAGACAGAACATTAATTGGTGCACAATGACCTGATTATAGGATATTTTATGTTACAGACACTTTGAAGAATATGACTTGCGATCAGTTCTATACTTACATTCCATTGCTGTACTTCAACATAATTAGTGTGAGAAGAACTTCATCTCTTGCACATATTTTAGGAATCCCAGCAAAACTTGGAATTTTAGTATCAGGCATCATCACCTAAAACCAGCTAACAGTACTAATCATGACTGTTTTAATTTATGTAATCTCAAAAGGAATCATTAGGTGGATTAGGTGCTGTTTTCTTCCATCATCCTGGAGTAGACAGATAAACCTCCTCTAAACATTGTTTTCTTCATTCACGCCTCCAACAATAAGTGATGAAACCATCCGTTCAGCTTCCTCTGCTACTTTCTTCCCTTTTCTGACACCACAAACCCAACTTGCTCATAATCCAGATTTCCCCTCATCTGAGCTGTGTGTTTTCCTCTGGTTTTCTTCTGCTTTCTCCTCATGCTAAACTGTCAACATCAATGCTAAATCTCAGAGGCAGAGGATAATACATTACTGCTATTTTATAGTGTATCTTGTGCCATCAACCAGTGATTAACACTCATTTTGAGATCTACCTCTTGCTTTATTAATCTAATCTCTTGAAAATTTCAACTGGCACATTTTCCACAGTTTTATTTTATGTTCCTGATTTAACTACTCTTAGTGTAAACTTACTAATTTTATATCTAACAATCCTAACTTTAATTTTCCGTTTATACTGAATTCCTCAACAAGCTTATGAAGTCAGATCTCTTTATCTTTTTAAACACTCTTTGTTTTCAAAGAAATAAAACAAAATGTGCAACATGTTATTTGTGTTTAAATATTCAAGAACCTGTTAATATTGTGTTAAATATTTTGCTATGCTGTGTTTTGTATCTTTCTTGAGACTATTTCCAAAATTGGAAGCAATGCTCCTCATGAGGTCAGTCAAGGCTCATTATTCCTCACATTTAAATTCCAACCATATTGAGATAAACACCAATATTTCATCAATTATTTTAATTACTTTTAGTACATAAGTCACAGCTTTTGTAATTTGTGGACGTGAACACAAAGATTCGTTTATGTCTCGCCAGTTTCTATTCTCTCGCCAATAAAAAAGTACTCTGATTTCTCAGATTCAAATTGGATGACCGTGAACTCCCTCATGCTGAAATGTATCTGCTAGCATAATGCCACTATCCAAATTCAGAATAATAATTCCCATAAAGCAGACAACAAACCCTTTATTAGAATTTCTCTCTCTGTCTCATGCATTCAACTGATTAGCAATCCTTAATATAAAATTACTCAGTGTTTTGCACATGTATTTGCTAATAGTTTTAAAATATCTTTCCAGGTGAGTATTAATATTATCTATATTCTAGCCGGAATAGCCATTTGCAGATCTTAGATTTTAGTTGATACATTATCTGTTTATTTCTTTCCCCTGTTTTGAAAAGAGTTTTTACACTGGGCACTATCCAATGCTTGTGCAGAAGTTCCAGGTCTAAGTTTGAGAGACTGCATTTAGGATCCTTCTGTTATTGCATATGATCATTGAGAAGATTCCAAGGAATGCAGGCATAGCCTAGTGTTGGCCTTCGCTTGGGTGCTTTGTTTCCTTGAAAATTATTTTACGCTCATTGTTGACTTTTATTTGTTTTATTTACATTTAAAGTATGTTCCATGTTTTATTTGCTATTATCAAGAACATAGAATAATTCAGCAGAGGGACAGGCCCTTCAGTGCACACTGTTATGCTGAACTAACAGTAATTTAAACCTTAAACTAGTCCCTGTTGTGACACATACATGATCCTTCGTTCTCTGCACATCTCTGTGCCTATTAAACAGAGTTGTATTATTTTCTGTCTGTGACGTTTGCAGGAAGTAATTCTCTAAATATAGGTCAGGGAATGGTTCAGGTTAATTAGGTTATTCTATGTATTTCACATAATTATATGAGAAATATATAGTATATGAGAAATATTGTCAATGATTTACTGATAAGCTAAAGCAATAAATAGTAAAACAAACAAGTTCATAGCTAGGTATTGTTAAAGTCATATTTTACAGTAAATTATATTGTAAGAGTAAAATATCGTGACTTTGTTGCAAAAGAGGTCAGATAGGTGGAGTTCCTTCAATGGATCAGCTAATTAAATCAGTGAGTAGATGAACCAGACAAATAAAGGAAGTTTCAGCTGAGATCCATATCCTTACTAAATTAATACGGTTGGGAAAGGAAATGTTCAAGACTCTTGCATTCCCAATAATTAACAATAACCTCTGTTGAGAAGGTAGATGTGGGGGTTGAGACTATGTAAGATCAGACTTGGGCATTATGCAGCATTATAAAGTAATCATATTTCAGTCTTTACTCAAAGCTTCTACGTGGAAAATAACTTGTCAGTTGAAGTTTCATTGGGTTCTTGTCTCAATCAATCTTTTCCTTGTAAGGAGTCATTTTCAGGGGCGTTGTTGGAGGAAGCCCAAGTCCTCCATAAATCATTTGATAATTGCATTTCTCAGTGTGGTAGTGAGTATACTATATTTCTGGCCAAACAATTCAGGAACGTTCAAATCCTACAGGAATTTGAGAATTTGAATACAGTTTTTTAAAAAAAAAGAAGTAAATTGCTGAAGTTGGCTTGCGTGGCTCTACTCCCATACGTTTGTGGTTGATTTTATTCACCCCTGCAGTGACAACTCATTCAATTGTACCAAGCTGCTGCCAATGGTTTGCATCACCATCCCTTCAAGGCAACAAACGATTGTTGAAAAAGTGGGCACGGCTGCCAAAACACACATTTTTAGAATAAATTTAAAATAAATGAAATATTTATTTATTTAGAATAAATTAAAACCAATAAAATGTTAGATTCAACTTTGTGTTCAAGACCTGCTCTATTTTCTTAGTAGAAGCTCATCTCCATTTTAAAGCAAAAGCTATCTTTTGTACATCCATGTTGGAGAGGAAGAAAGTTACCTAACATTACCTCTCCAAATTGCTATCGAATGAACCGTCCTTTGCCTAGTAATTAATCCCCTAATGAAACTAAACATGTAGTGAAGTAAAAGCAGCATATTGTACTCTACCTATAAAATTAACCATTCAAATCAATGAATGGAGTTGAATTGTGTGGAAATCAGGTAAGGAGGGGCTCTGTTGTGATGCATATTACAATTGAATAACTGGTGAAGTTCCATTGTCAAGGCAGGTCAAGTGTTACTTGGCTGAAATTCCAGAAGGCTACAGAAACTACTCCCTAAAGTCAGTCAGAACCTTCAATAGATGAAGGAGGACCTGGAGGAATAAAGTGTGGAACAGTATGTACTTGTTCTGAGATTCATCCTATCTAGGTCATACAATTCTAAAAGGTCATTCATATCTGCTCCAAATGTGCAGAAACTTTAACCATGCACTATATACCTTAGCAAATAAATGAAGCATGGCTAAATCTAAATCAATATCTAAGGTATCTGCGGTCCTTTGTATTGTTGACTTTTGTTTGTTTTAAACTGTCTGTACTAGAAAAGGGATTTCTTGTTCTGTTCATTAGGATAGAAATGTTCACTGTTGTCTTTGATAATGATAATCTAACTGTTTAAATTTGTCACCTTCACTTTAGCGAATCCTGCTGTTCTGAAAATGGATGTTTTGAACTGAGGACATCATCCGATCAAACCATGATGTCCTGATTACTAAGCTTTTCTTTGCACTGTAAATTTCTAATGTAGGAATCATTTGGTTGTCCATATTTCTACAAATTATCTGCAATTTCTATAAATTAGCTGTTCCACAATATTGCCATCTTATGAATCTGAGCAAGTTTTATAGAAATGAAAATGAATTTGAACAGAAAAAAATCTGCTCCAATTCTTGTTTTTTCCAATATCTCATGAGCTTAAGGTTGCACCATATACAGTGCTTTGCTCCTTGGGAGGAAGTTAAAGTTTTCGTCAGATTTAAGTGTATTCATGATTGTGTGTGTGTGTGTGTGTGTGTGTGTAATTCCCTAAATTATATATTAAACTTTAAAAGCATGATGCATTCCAACACTAATTTAGAAAAAATATCTGGAAATGTTTCATGACTTAACTTTAAGGATTGCCTGGATGGAACACAGAAAGGAAAGTTTAGCCAGAAGAACTGCCTAAACAAAACCTATTAATTTAATTTGAAAGGAAAATTGACTAGAATTGGAGTGAGATTACTTCTATCAGATTTAGTGTTCTTTGGTCCTTCACAAAGATATATAATGATCAGAAATAAAGATGAATCTTCACTGAATGTATTAGAACTCCAGAGTCCAGGTCTTTACTTTTTTAATGTAAATGTTCTTTGAATACTGTCCATGACCTTTTTGATAATCAGTTTCTTACAAAGAAGTAATTTTGTTTCATTTCCTATTTTCAGCTATTTAAGTTTATTCCCTCCATTCTAAAAGCCAAATTTCTTGTGTACAGTCTCCTCTGGTTCCACAATAAAGCAATATACTTAGCTAACACAGCAAGTATTTGTAATTGAGCCAGTCAATTGTGGAAGGCAGCAAAATCAGAAGACTAAGCTATTTTCATCTTCCAAATCCAAGCAACCAAGACCATTTGACAATCTGAGTACTTAAGTAAATTTGTGATGCATCTAACATTTGCATGTTGTGCATATGTTTTGAAACAGGAAACCAATGAAGTTTTCCTTCTTATTTTGCAATTTATAGGAAGTCCAACGCTGTACAGCTGATATGAACATCACATCAGAGCATTCCAACCATCCAGATAACAAGCACAAAAACCGATACATCAACATTGTAGCATGTAAGACTGTGCTGCATTCTAATCTATTAATATTAGAGTATTTTTAAATATATCATTGATATTCCCCTTTATAGGATGGAGAAGGATAACAACATGAATGAAAAGCACAGGGTTGTTTAATCAAAGTTCCCTTTCAATTAAAAATGCTTCTGGAAATCATTATTCAGATGTGAAAATCCATGGAGGCTATTGTAAATTATTTCAGAAAGCAGTGATTTCCCTTTAACACACACAAAATGCTGGAGGAACTCAGCAGGCCAGGCAGCATCTATGGAAAAGAGGCTGAAGGGTCTCAGCCGAAATATCAGCTGTACTCCTTTCCATAGATGCTGCCTGGCCTGCTGAGTTTTTGTGAGTGTTGCTTGGATTCCCAGCATCTGCAGTTCTTCTCTTGTTGGTGGTTTCTTTTTGTTATGTAGAGTATAGTTTAATTTGTTGCATACTTATTGTGTTTTTATATTTGTTAATGAACACTTGAAACTGTAAATCAATGTAACTATTCTTGTAGATTAATACTGTTATTTCAACAGATGATCACAGTAGAGTTAAGCTACGGCCAATACCAGGAAAAGATTCAAAGCACAGTGACTATATAAATGCCAACTACGTTGACGTAAGTTATTCTTTTATGTGTACTGTGTTTCCCACATTTGTCATGGTCACTCAATTCAGAGAAATCCAGTTGGAATTGAAATTTGAGTAGATTGTGAATTGTGCTCTTATTTAATTCCGAATGTCTAATTTAATTCTAGGCCAGACTAAATTAATATTGTTTTTTTGCTCTTGAATTGCCTTTTGTTGTCTCTCATATGCTAATTTTATATGTTTATCTCAATAGAGTCTGAAGTAATTGAATATCCAAGCATAACACTGCTCACAAATGTTAATTAATCAGATAATTATCTTTCAGAAAGGCCAATGCTGACTCTTGTCTGAAGCACTTTATTTGTGTGGGTACATGTACTCCTTCAAATTTGTATATGTGTTATGTTGACTAAAATACTGTCACCAAGCTCATGCTTAAAATTAAGACTGACAAAATGCACTACGTTGAACACAAAAAAATCTTACTAAATATGTTAGAAGAATGTCTTAATCAAAGAGAATAAAGGATGTGAATAAAAAAGAACACCTGAAATGTCTGTGTGCAGAATATATTATTTCTGAAATGCTGAAACTGCATAATGGTACAAAGTAACTGCATGAAAAATAATGGTGAATAATGTCACAAAAATGTCAAAGCTTTCAGAGCTTAAAATGCAGTTATGAATTTTGTATATAAATGTTGTGGAACAAAATTTTTACGTGGTTTCATTTCCTGCACTAAAGGGTTACAACAAGTCAAAAGCCTATATAGCTACACAAGGCCCCCTTAAGCCCACATTTGAAGATTTTTGGAGAATGATCTGGGAACAAAATACAGGAATCATTGTTATGATTACAAATTTAGTGGAAAAAGGAAGAGTAAGTAAAGTTTATAATTTTGTTTTCAGAATCTTGCATATATTTTAAAATTATCATTTTGAATGTATTAAAACAGATCTTACTATGAAGTAACAAAATGCTTTAAAGTAATTAACATTCAATTGAGTGCAGAACATTAAATATAACTGTGGTTCAGTAATGGACATTCAATTGAGTGTGGAACATTGAATTTGTAACAGGTAGTGATTTGTGGTATTTTCTGGTTGGATTGCAATCTTTCCCTTGTATTCCAGCGAAAATGTGATCAGTACTGGCCCAGTGAAAACAATGAAGAGTATGGCAACATAATTGTCACCCTGAAGAGCACAAAAGTGAGGGCATGTTGTACTGTACGTCACTTCACCATACGGAACACAAAAGTTAAAAAGGTAAATTTAGCAATAAATGTCATGTTGTATTTCTGATTTAAGGGGTTAGGAATTCCAAGCATGGTACAACTACAAACAAATCACAAAAAAATGTAAGTCTTAATTATAAGGTGCATTTCAAGTCTTCAGATCTTAAAATAGTTTATACTCAATTAATTACTTTGGAGTACAGTCAATGCTGCAATGTCAGGAAGTGAAGCTGCCAATTTATATAGAACAAGGTTCCACAAAAAGCAGAACAGAACATAGCAAGATTTTTTTGCCATTGGTAAGAGGATAAATGTTAGCAAGACGAATATTCCAATTAATATTATCCAGGAAGATGGTTCTTACCTTTATTGTAACTAAAATAAATTTTTGCACTTAAAGTTAAGTTATTAGAAATATTTTAATGAACCAATGCACAAATGCTTATTGAAAAAAACTAACATCTGTTTCCAGTGGTAAGGCATTTTAACCCTCATCTGGCATGAATCAGAAAATTTGATGTAGGCTTTCAAATACTCATAGAATGGCTGTCTAACTGTGATCTACAAGGATCAGGATGTTAGTATCATGACTAGTGTGAATAGAAAGTGAAATCTTGATCTCTTTTTTGTTTCCCTTCTGAGTTATATACTTCATTGGTAAAATTTGCTTTGATGGAGAGGGAGGCCAACAAGAACCCTCAGACTGAACCCTCAATCTTGCACTGCTGACATATAAATATTAGAAGAATAAATTGGAAGCCTCTGTGTATGTGCTTTTTGTCCCAATGTAAAGGACCAATTGCAGAAATGTTGTTTGTTTCTTCTTCCGTCAGTCAAACGCAGCATGGATTTGTGAGAGAAAAATAATGCACAACAAATTTACTGAAAATGAAGTAAATGAAGTGAGAAGAATAGAATTTAATATATATAGACTTTCAAAAGGCTTTCAGTAAGTTTCTACATAAGCGCAACTGGGGTTGGGCTGGACATGACGCTGACGTAAAGGAAACAGAAGTAGGGATAAACAGACTTGTGGGGCAGCAGTGGTCGGTGCTTGGACCCCAGCTGTCCACAATGTGTATTAATGATTTGGATTAGGGGTTCCCAACCTGGAGTCTGCAGATCCCTCAGTTAATGCTAGGGGTCCATGGCAAAAAAAAAGATTGGGAACCCCTGATTTGGATGGAAGAATTAAGTGTAATATCTTCAAGCTTGCAGATGGCACAAAGCTGAGTGAGGATGTAAGCTCTGAGCAGGATGCAGAGAGTTGCCGATGTGATATGGAGGTTAAGTGGAAAAATGCTTTGCAGATGCAATACAGTGTGGGTAAACCTGAGTCTGGCATTGATACACTACAGTGGATGATGATGACAAGAGTTTGAGATTTGCCAGTTGTTCTCTAATAGGATATAATATTATCGTTGATAAATGTGCTGATAAACTGTGGTTCCAGGGCCAAAAGGGTAACCCCAAGGGACGTCAGAATGAACGCATGGTTATCCAGTATCACTACACTCAGTGGCCCGACATGGGGGTACCAGAGTATGCACTTCCTGTACTCACGTTTGTAAGAAAATCATCTGCAGCTCAAACACCAGACATGGGACCAGTGGTGGTACATTGCAGGTATAAATTAAATTCTATCTTTCCTTAAGGGTCTGAAATATAATTGTGCATTACAATACCTTGTCCAATCCCATCTGTACCACACCAGCAACTGAACCAGCCACCTTTGCATACAACAAAGCCAAAGTAACATTAAGACATGGGGCAACAAAGGGTAAGTAATATACCTGCCACAAAAGTATCTAATAAGAGAGTCTAACCGCCTACCCCCTTGATATTTAATGGCTTTTCCATCACTGAGTCCCCTACCATCAACATTCTGGGGCTATTGTTAACTAGCATACTAACTAAACCAGTCAAATTAATATCCTGTCTGCAAGATCACATTAGAAACGAGGAGTCCTGTAGTGAGTGATGCCCCTCTGGACATACCAGAATCTCTCAATCATTTACAAGTCATAATTCAATAATATTATGGAATATTTTCAATGACTTAGGATAGGATTTGTGTAAAAATAAAATACTGGGTGGTCAGTATGGACTCAGTGGGCTGAAGGGCCTGTTTCAGTGTCGTATCCTTCTCTGACTCTACGACATTTACCTCCAGGGAGGACAAAGAGCAGCAGAACATAAAGCACCATCACCTGCAGATACCCCTCCATACCACCACACACCATTGGAAATCTCCTGCTGGGCCTTCACTGTAGCTCAGTCTAATCTCTGGAGCTCCCAGCCTAACAGCCCTGTGGAGGTACCTTCGTCAAAAGGACGGGAGAGATTCATAAAGTGACTCACCATCACCTTGTCAAGGACCATTAGGAATGAGCAATAAATAGTGGCTTTCCCAGCGATGCCTAAATTATGAAATTTATTTCGCTGACATGATCATTTATTTTTTCATTGGCCCTTTATTGACCTAGAAATCCCGTGTGTTTTCCATCTGGAGAGAATTGACCCAAATAGTGTAAGGGATTATAGAATATGTAACTTATGCATCTCGAACCTTAGAATAGTCTTATTACAGAAGGAGCCTATTTGACCCAGCTTATCTCCAGCAGAATGCCGGACTGTTCCCAGTCTCCAACCCTTTCTTCTTGGCCGTGCAAATTTTTATTCATCTCATATTTATTCAGTTTCTTCACATATTTATTTGACTCCTTCTTGAAGGCCACAGTAGAACCTGCATCTAATACAAAGACAGGCAGTGTATTCCAGTTTCCAACCACATGTTGCTTAAAGTCTTTCCTGAAGTCACACTTTTCCTCTTTAACCTTTAACAGTGATCCCTAGTCCTTATCTAGTGAACAGTCTCCCATTAAAATATTCAGTTCATTTCAGCATTCAACACCATAATTCCCTCCAGGCTCGACAAGAAGCTCAGAGACCTCAGCCTTCACCATTCCTTGTGTAGCTGAGTCCTGGACTTCCTGTCAGATCGCCGGCAGGTGGTAAGAGTGGGCTCCTTCACCTCTGCCCCTCTGACCCTTAATGCAGGTGCCCCTCAGGGCTGTGTACTATGCCCACTCCTTTACTCTCTGTATACTCATGACTGTATTGCCACCCACAGCTCCAGTCTGCTAATTAAATTTGCTGACGATACTACACTGATTGGCCTAATCTCAAATAATAAAGAGGCAGCCTACAGAGAGGAAGTCATCACCCTGACACAGTGGTGTCAAGAAAACAACCTCTCCCTCAACGTCACAGAAACAAAGGAGCTGGTTGTGGACTACAGGAGGAGTTAGGCTAACCCCTATTGACATCGATGGATCTGGGGTTGAGAGGGTGAACAGCTTTAAGTTCCTTGACATAAACATCACCGAGGACCTCACGTGGTCTGTATGTACTAGCTGTGTGGTGAAAAGGCACAACACCGCCTCTTTCACCTCAGATGGCAGAAGAGGTTTGGTATGGCCCCCCGAATTCTAACAATTTTCTATAAGGGCACGATTGAGAGCTTCCTGATGGGCTGCATCACAGTCTGGTATGGGAACTGTATTTCCCTCAGTCACAGGACTCTTCAGAGAGTGGTGCGAACAGCCCTGTGCATCTGTAGTTGTGAACTTCCCACTATTCAGGACATTTACAAGGACAGGTGTGTAAAAACGGCCCAAAGGATTATTGGAAACCCGAGTCACCCCAACCACAAACTGTTCCAGCTGCTACCATCCAGGAAATGGTACTGCAGCATAAAAGCCAGGACCAACAGGCTCCGGGACAGTTTCTTCCACCAGGCCATCTGACTGATTAATTCATGCTGATGCAACTGTATTTCTATGTTATATTGACTGTCCTGTTGTACATAATATTTATTATGAATTACTATAATCGCACATTGCACATTTGTATGGACACATAACTTAAAGATTTTTACTCCTTATGTATTTGAAGGATGTAAGTAATAATGCCAATTCAAATTCAAATTCAAATTCACTCTGTTCCTGCACCCCATCATTTTAAATATTTGTAACAAATTTTCCCTGTTTTCTCTAATCTCTTTTTGTAACTATAGTCTCTTATCCCGGGGACCATGCCTCTAAATCTTCTGTATCCTCTCTAATGCCTTCATGTTCTTAAACAATATAGTGCTAGAATGGAACATAATGTTCTAGTTGACAATGGGTGAGTGTCTTATGAAGGTTTAGCAAACTTCTCTGGTTTTACAATCTATACTGTATCTCTGTTGATAAAGCCCAAAATTGTGTATTCTTTATTAAATACTTTTTTTAAACCTGCCTGCCACTTCCAATACTAATCCATTACCCTGTTTCTATATCCTTTTCCAAACAATAGCCTTTATTCTCTAGTGCCTCTCTTCATCCTTCCTGTTGAAATAAATCACTCACATTGTTCTGCATATAGCTTTATTTCTTCAAATTTCAGCAGTCTGGTTCAAAGGCATAAAGCAGACCCCACCTGCAAATCTGTCCTTATCCCCAAAAGTGGCAAGTAATTTTCCATGATTCCTTGGCTCTTCCTCTGACTACACCCGATCAAGAGTGTTCCGTCACATTGTGCCCTGAATCTTGGGTGCATGGCCACCAGCATTTTTTATTAATCTGTCATTAATGATCTGAAGCTCCAGTAACCACTGGTCAATTGATAACACTGTCAAGTGAGATACTGATACTACAATTTTTTTCAAATCACCTTAAATTCAAAGGTTCATTTATTATCAAAGTATACAACTCTGAAATTCAGCTCAAATGATGTTCAAATTCAATACGTTGGTCTTCACATAAGGGTGAAAGGGTGAATGCTGTTACACCTCAGGACATCCCAAAGTTCAGAGTTCAATTCTGGCGCCATTCTGTGAGGCGTTTGTACGTCCTCCCTGTGGAACGTGTGGGTTTTCCCTGGGTGCTCCAGTTTCCTCCCACTGTCCAAAGATGTACTGGGTAGGTTAATTGATCATTGTAAATTGTCCCGTGATTAGGTTAGGGTTAATCAGGTTTGTCGGGGGTTGCTGGGACTGCGTGGCTTGAAGGGCCAGAAGGGCCTACTCCGTGCTGTATCCCCAGGTAAATAGATTAAAACTTTACACTGTTTTTGCTTGTTTACCAACAGTGCATTAATTCCTTGTTCTCTCTGCCCTGCAGTGCTGGCGTTGGTAGAACTGGAACATACATTGTGCTTGACAGTATGTTGAAACAGATAAAAGATAAAAGCACAGTTAATGTTCTAGGTTTTCTCAAACATATCAGGACCCAGAGGAACTACCTTGTCCAAACAGAGGTAAGTGAATATTAAAAAAGACCAATTCCTGATTCTATTTATGTAGTTTGAGAGAGTTTGTGTTTATGTTTGGCTAGTAATGAGCATTGGCAAGGAAACTGGTTTACAATTGTCATTGTACAAAGGTTGAAGTCCCTTAAATCACACATAGAAATCAGATGAAAAATTGTTAGTTATATCATAATGATTGGGATAAACATATTTCACTGTATCATATCTGCACTTTCATTACATGCAGGATAAAAATAAAACCAATCAGAGACAGTGGACAATACTAGACTAATGCACTGTAGTTCTAGTATTCAGATGTTTTCACTGTATGTTTCACTGTATCTTCCTGAAGCATTCTTCTGTAGTGGAGACACCATATAAATATTGGCTCTAAGGAGAGGCAAAGCCGTTCAAATGGGATGCAAGCATCCATGGTTTTGCCTTGCATATTTATTTCTCAGCTCTTCTTGATTTTAAGAGGTATTTTAAATTTACATTTTCCTTAATTTCTCAGCTCGTTTTATACCAGTCAGAGTTGTCCTCCTGAAGCTACTTGAGTAATTCTGTAGACATGTTATCACATACTGAAATGTCTGAATCTATTTACATTGCAATTTAATACAATTCTTATTACATGCTAATATACTGTATATCACTAAATTCTTGAAGTATATTGGAGTTAAATATCCATCTCAAGTAGAGGGACCAGATTACCAGTGTTTTTTTTATCAGATTCTTTTGGATCAATAACAATGCAATTGATGTTTTGGGTTTGTCGTCATCAGCATATTCCCAATTGTGAGAAAAGGAATGCAATTTAAAGTATTATTGTTCTGTAGTTAAGTCCCTCATTCAAAACAGCAGTATTGACTGTTATTAATACTGCAGTGTTAGTTATACTAAAACACAGTCAGCTCAGGGTTCAACTGTTTGCAAAAGGAAGTTTGGAATTTTCAAGATCGGAGGTTAAAAATTCTTATATCCTATTGAGCTGATTTTGCATATGTAACCAATTCTAAAAAAAGATTGAGAGCAGCGTGTGCAGAAATAATTTCCCACAAGGCCACTGAAGGTGAGTTATAGATTGTCCTGATGTAGGGTGATTTAGTTACTGTTCCAGAGCATTTGAAAGCTCTGGGCTGGTCACCAATGGAGTGAGGCAGTCTCATTGAAACTTAGTGGATACTAAAACAGTCTCAGAATGAAGGAACATCTCTTGAACACTGAGATGAGGATTAATTTCTTCAGTCAGAGGGTGGTGAATCTGTGAAATTTGTTTCACAGAGGGCAGTGGAACCCAAGTCTCAGGACGCACTTAAGGCGTATATTGATAGGTTCATGGTGGGTAAAGGGTTAGAAGAGAAGGCAGAAGAATGGTATTGAAAATAAAAATTAGCCATGATTGAATGGCAGAGCCGATTCGATAGCCCAAGATGCAGGAGAGGCAGAATATTCTTCCATTGTTGCCTGAGAACTAAAATAATATAGAATTAGGTATGAATCGTGCATTCTTTGGCCATACATATTAAATTCAACACAAGGTGGTCTGTATGATTTTTCACAAGTCTAAGGCTCCACAACTAAACTTCAAGATGGAGATCTAAAACAGATATTATGTGTTAATAGGAGGGTCAGATCTGTCAAGGACACCTTTTTTAGGAATGTATCAGTGATGTGCAAAACAGATGTCAGGGTCACGATATATGGTGGCTGTCAAGAAATAGTGTGATCCCAGAATGGGATGAACTAGAAGTGCAAACATGTTCCCTGCCTCTCCCTGATCTCACATGAGGTGCAGTTGCTCTCCAACCCTCGCTGTTAGCGTCAACTCCAGTGTTAGCTTAAAGCTCCAAGGAAAAGATCCTCAGATTGAAATCTGCATTCAGGTGACTGCTGACACCAGCGACAGCCAAGAACACTGAGGAAGCCCGAGGTTTAGTTTGCTTTAGTGAGGAAAATGGATCCAAACTAATTCTTAGTATGTAATTATACAGCTTTCTCTTTTAAGTAGTGACATTATTAAATGTCTTTCCCTCATTCATTATTACACATTGAGCATGTCGTGACTGTTGTGATAGTGAAGTGCAACTGCTTGCTTGCTATTATTATATTTTTCTTTTTTTTGCCTTTAAGGAACAATACATTTTTATTCATGAAGCCTTGCGGGAAGCAATACATGGAAAAGAAACGGAAGTACCTTCCACTCAGCTACATGGTTACGTCAACAGTATTTTAATTCCAGGTCTTTCTGGGAAGATGAGGCTGGAGAAGCAGTTCAAGGTCAGTTATTGGAACTAGATTCTTAGGTCTATTCTATACTCTGTAGTAGAATACTATGTGTAAATCATGAAGTTTGTGGGTTTTATTTCTACTTGGTTTGACTAGAGTCTTCTAAGTGGATAGATACATTGAAATTGAAACTAATTTAAGAATTAACAAATTCTGTGCATGATACCCCAAAGTAGGTTTAAATACATTAATATGATGGTATTTAGTTCTGGAATGATATGACGATGATACAAAGTAATGCTAGGCTTCCTATCATTTGGTATTATTTTATGAAATGGTTATTCTTTTTAGAATACCACGGATTTTAGGATGAAGAAAGTTTTGAAGATGCAAAGTGCCATGATATACAGTTTGCAAAGTTTCTAAGGATAAGCTTTTATTGGAATACCTGTCACTGTGTTGCCTTCATGTGCGTTACATATTTCTAAAATAATAACGGGTTGAATCCTCTGCAAGGAAGTGCTGCTGTTTACTCCTGTAAATTCAAGCAACTCAGTGTCTACCCCATACGTATATATTTCCAATCTGAAGTCCTGGACTCGCTGATAGATTGCAGCCAGTGAACCTGCAAAATATAATAGGGAATCAACAGCTCCCACAGTGGTTGGCTACTTGTAGGCAGGGAGCAGCTTTATGTGCTGTCCCTTAGCAGAAAAATTCCATCTTACACCAAGCATGAGATGTCATGCTTAATGGATCTTTTATATATCAAAATGTGCAAGGACTTTTTCTCTAGCACGTAACTGACTTCTTATTCATTCCTTGGGATCTGAACGTCGCTGGTTAGGCCAGCATTTATGGCCCTTTCCTAATTTTGGAGCAGATTTAGTGGGCCGAATGTCTTACAGTTTTACCCTTGCGCAGGTGTAAATTAGAACTATGACAGTCCCTGTAATCCCTCAATGCTTTTGAGCATGGAGTTCCAGGGTTTTTCACCTAGTAGTGACGGAGTATGTCAGAACATTGTACTACTGTACTGGGAGGAGAATCTGAAGCTGGTAGTGGTCTCATTAAAGCCTGGTCAAAGTGTCCAGCAGATTCTGGAAAAACACAAAATCACGTAAAATAACAATAATCTTTAACAATGAGATTTTACGTTTTCTTTCTAAAGTGCAGAAAACAGAAACATTGCATCATATGGAAGAAATGTACAAACACTTATGAAACAAATTCAATTTTATGTGTGGCTTATGCATTAAAATCAGGTTAAATTTTGTCCCGTGACAGTTGCTCAGAGTTAAAGGTAATTCCCTTTACCTTTATTTAGATGTTTAGATGCATTATTTAAATGTTTAATTTAGAAAAAAACATTTGTGCTTATATCATGTATTTAGAAAATAAGAAGTAAAATTCAGTATTGCTTACTGATCCCTAGGAGCAGTAGGCCACACTATTTATGCATTATTCTTGTGTACATGACTCGATAAAAAAAAGTACCTGTATTGTCTTCTGTTATTCTGCTCATTAAAAAGACATCTGTGTAAACTGTGTCTTCTTAGCCGTAATATTTGATGGCCATTGCTTCAGTACACTTCTGTGTCTTGCAATGTTCTCACTGATAAAAGCAACTGCATCAGATTTGATAACGGGTAAATTATCTGCAGGTCACTATTACAGCACCACTGTGGCACACTAATACAATGTGAATGTTATTCACGCTTTACATTTAATTGTACCTGGCATTTTTCAACTCCTAGTACTTCATTGCTCTCCTGCAATTCACCCTTATGTGCTTGATAAATCTCAGCAGGCGTATGCTGAGGGGTGAGAATGATGAAAACTATATATTTATGGTATTGCGCTTCCCATATACTGTAATAGGTGTAACAAAACATTTGAAATGATAATTCTGCTCCACCTGCAAGTGTTAGGTCCTCCATAATGTTTGTGTACAAACAAATTTTGGTGAAGATGTTAAACACATAGCTCCCTGACTTGGAAAACTTCTGTCTTTTGAATGCCCAAGTCTTTGTTTTCAGATTTAAGGAAAAATGGGGAAGATGAATTATTAGTCAAATCCCTAATTGGTTGATGTGTCAACCCCCTCAAATCTACCTCACAAGATTTTTTTTTTTGCCTATCACTACTGAGCCTACTGCTGCATGAAAATTGACATGATTTGAGATGAAAAAATTGGTACAACTGAGAATTCTGAGCTTCTCATCTCAAATGAATGAAGAATTCTGATTGTGTGGTGCATATCGAGACCCTTACTCCCCAGTGGGATACTTAACATTCCAGAACCATCTCAGCAAAAACAAATAAAAAAGGATCATCTTCAGGCCTTGTGAGCATGTGGCTCCATCTTCACATTATCTGGCCAGGTCAAAATTACGGAGGGCCAGAAACAATCCCTTCCTATCCAACATCATTCATCCAATTTGCAACCTGATTTCCTTTATATAAATACAGTCACATATTTCCATTACTGCCTTTAATGGACAAAAAAGCTTGTTGGAGTAAACTGTTCAAACCAATCTATATTAATAATGGAATTGTGTGTTCTTCTGTTTGGAATAGTGATTTTACACTAAACATTGGGTGAGAGTCTCTCACAATGCCATGATTTTACTCACTATGCAATGGCGTTTCATCCAGAGCAAACCATTGAACATTTATGTATTAAGGTTGGCATGCAACACACAATTGATATTACATATGCAATTTTCTACTGCAAGCATATCAAGTATGAATAGTGGATCCTCAATATGGAAGAAGGCCTTATCTGCAGTGTGAGAGTGTGCTCGTTCTTTCTTCATCCATCTCAGGGCCACTGCCAGTGTATACCAGCCGGGCATTCCTGAAGTCATTCTTCTTGCAATTGGGCACGGGGGATCTGCCATTACCATCCAACACCAGATACACACTTACCTGTTCATAAGTGGCCCCATTAGTATTTATGAGGGATTGTGGAGGCAAAGACTCACATGACCCTCCTAATAGTTTGCGTTTGATTCTTCACACGATTGGGGACTACTAATGTGCTTGTGTTACTACGACACATTATTTTTCAACTAAGTGTGGCTTACTTGTGCTTTGCTGATTCCACGTGTGTTTCAGATGTGAACATTTTGTGGTTTTGGTTTAGCACAGATACAAGCCCTTCATCTCAATAAGTCCATGCTGACCACAATGCCTGCCATCTAGTCCCAATTTCCCGTGTTCAGCCCATATCCTTCTCAGATTTGCCCCTCCACATACTTTTTAAATTTTAGTGCATTTTGTTGAACCAGTTAGATCAGAGCTGAAATGTCTGTATTTTATTTAATCAGCTACTGTTAGAAAAAACATTAAATCTATTGTATGGGATTTTGCGCAACTACAAAGTGGTAAAACCAAAGTTTTGTGGAAATATTAGAAACATAGAAAACTTACAGCACAATAGAGGCCCTTCGGCCCATATGCTGTGCCAAACATGTACTTACTTAGAAATTACATAAGGTTACCCATAGCCCTCTATTTTTCTAAGCTCCATGTACTTATCCAGGTGTCTCTTAAAAGACTCTATCGTATCCGCCTCCACCACTGTCGCTGGCAGCCCATTCCATGCACTCACCACTCTGTGTAAAAAACTTACCCCTGACATCTCCTCTGTACCTACTTCCAAGCACCTTAAAACTGTGCCCTCTCGTGCTAGCCATTCCAGCCCTAGGAAAAAGTCTCTGACTATCCACACGATCAATGCTTCTCATCATCTTATACACCTCTATTAGGTCACCTCTCATCCTCCGCTGCTCCAAGGAGAAAAGGTCGAGTTCACTCAACCTATTCTCATAAGACATGCTCACCAATCCCGGCAACATCCTTGTAAATCTCCTCTGCACCCTTTCTATAGTTTCTACATCCTTTCTGTAGTGAGGTGACCAGAAATGAGCAGAGTACTCCAAGTGGGGCCTGACCAGGGCCCTATATACCTGTAACATTACCTCTCGGCTCTTAAACTCAACCCACGGTTGATGAAGGCCAATGCACCGTATGCCTTCTTAACCACAGAGTCAACCTGTGCAGCAGCTTTGAGTGTCCTATGGACTTGGACACCAAGATCCTCATATCCTCCACACTACCAAGAGTCTTACCATTAATACTATATTCTGACATCGTATTTGACCTACCAAAATGAACCATTTCACACTTATCTGGGTTGAACTCCATCTGCCACTTCTCAGCCCAGTTTTGCATCCTAGCGGTGTCCTGCTGTAACCTCTGACAGCCCTCCACACAATTCATAACACCCCCAACCTTTGTGTCATCAGCAAACTTACTAACCCATCCCTCCACTTCCTCATCCAGGTCATTTATGAAAATCACAAAGAGAAGGGGTCCCAGAACAGATCCCTGAGGCACACTACTGGTTACTGACCTCCATGAATGTGACCCGTCTACAACCATTCTTCGCTTTTTTCGGCCAAGCCAATTCTGGTTCCACAAAGCAAGGTCCCCTTGGATCCCATGCCTCCTTACCTTCTCAATAAGCCTTGCACGGGGTCCCTTATCAAACGCCTTGCTGAAATCCGTGTACACTACATCTACTACTCTACTTTCATCAATGTGTTTAGTCACATCCTCAAAAAAATTCAATCAGGCTCGTAAGGCACGACCTGCCTTTGACAGAGCCATGCTGACTATTCCTCATCATATTATGCCTCTCCGAATGTTCATAAATCCTGCCTCTCAGGATCTTCTCCATCAACTTAGCAACCACTGAAGTAAGACTCACTGGTCTATAATTTCCTGGGCTATCTCTACTCCCTTTCTTGAATAAGGGAACAACACCTGCAACCCTCCAATCCTTCGGAACCTCTCCTGTCCACATTGATGATGCAAAGCTGCCAGAAGCTCAGCAATCTCCTCCCTTGCATCCCACAGTAGTCTGGAGTATGTCTTGCCCGGTCCCGGTGACTTATCCAACTTGATGCTTCCGAAAAGCTCCATCATATCATCTTTCTCAATGTCTATCTGTTCAAGCTTTTCAGTCTGTTTTAAGTTATCTGGACAATCGTCAAGATCCATTTCTGTAGTGAATACTGAAATGAAGTATTCATTAAGTATCTCTGCTATCTCCTCTGTCCATAAACACCTTTCCCCTGTCACGCTGATAGGTCCTATACTCTCACGTCTTATCGCTGTGCTATTCACATACTTGTAGAATGCCTTGGGGTATCCTTAATCCTGCTTGCCTAGGCCTTCTCATGGCCCCTTCTAGCTCTCCTAATTTCATTCTTATGCTGTTTCCTGCTGCCTTATAATCTTCTAGATCTCTATTATTATCTAGTTTTTTGAACCTTTCGTAAGCTTTCATGATTTTGACTAGATTTTCAACAACCTATGTACACCATGGTTCCTGTACCCTACCATCATTTCCCTGTTTTATTGGAACATAGCTATGCAGAACACCACACAAATATCCCCTGAACATTTGCCACATTTCCGCCGTACATTTCCCTGAGGACATCTGTTCCCAATTTATGCTTCCAACTCCTGCCTGAGAGCTTCATATTTCCCCTTACTCCAATTAAACGTTTCCCTAACTTGTCTGTTCCTATCCCTCTCCAATGCTATGGTAAAGGAGATAGAATTGTGATCACTATCTCCAAAGTGCTCTCCCACTGAGAGATCTGACACCCGACCAGGTTCATTTCCCAATAACAGATGAAGCACAGCCTCTCTTATAGGCTTATCTACATATTGTGTCAGGAAACCTTCCTGAACACACCTAACAAACTCCACTCCACCTAAACCACTTGCTCTAGGGAGATACCAATCAATAATTGGGAAATTAAAATCTCCTGCCATGATAACCCTGCTATTATTACACCTTTCCAGAATCTGTCTCCCTATCTGCTCCTCACTGTCCCTGTTACTATTGGGTGGTCTATAAGAAAACATCCAGTAGAGTTATTGACCCCTTCCTGTTTCTAACTTCCACTCACAGAGACTCAGTAGACTATCCCTCTATGACTTCCTCCTTTTCTGCAGCCATGACAGTATCTCTGATCAGCAGTGCCATGCCCCCACCTCTTTAGCCTCCCTCCCTGTCCTTTCTGAAACATCTAAAGCCTGGCGTTGTAATTAGCCAATCCTGCCCCTGAGCCATCCAAGTCTCTGTAATGGCCACAACATCATAGCTCCAAGTACTGATCCACTCTCTAACCTTATCCGCTTTGTTCATGATGATTCTTGCATTGAAATAGACACATCTCAAACCATCGGTCTGAGCATATCCCTTCTCTATCACCTGCCTATCCTCCTCACACTGTCTCCAAGCTTTCTCTATTTGTGAGCCAACAGCCCCTTCCTCCGTCTCTTCAGTTTGGTTCCCACCCCCCAGCAATTCTAGTTTAAAATCTCCCCAGTTGCCTTAGCAAACCTCCCTGCCAGGATATTGGTCCCCCTTGGATTTAAGTGCAGCCCATCCTTTTTGTACAGGTCACGCCTGCCCCAAAAGAGGTCCCAATGATCCAGAAATCTGAATCCCAAGATTACTACCTTTGAGATCCTGCTTCTCAACTTCCTTCCTAACTCCCTGTAGTCTGTTTTCAGGACTTCCTCCCTTTTCCTACCTATGTTGTTGGTACCAATATGTACCACAACCTCTGGCTATTCTCCTTCCCACTTCAGGATATCGTGGATGCCATCAGAAATATCCCGGACCCTGGCACCTGGGAGGCAAATTACCATCCGTGTTTCTTTCCTGCATCCACAGAATCGCCTGTCTGATCCCTAACTATAGAGTCCCCTGTCACTGCTGCCTTCTTCCTTTCTCTACCCTTCTGAGCCACAGGGCCAGACTCTGTGCCAGAGGCACGGCCACTGTTGCTTCCCCCAGGTAGGCTGTCTCCCCCAACAGTACTCAAACAGGAGTACTTATTGTTAAGGGGACAGCCACAGGGGTACTCTCTAGTATCTGCCTCTTGCCCTTCCCTTTCCTGTACCTGAGGCCCCAGTGTGACTACTTGCCTACAGCTCCTCTCTATCACCTCCTCACTTTCCCTGACCAGACGAAGGTCATCGAGCTGCATCTCCAGTTCCCTAACACAGTCCCTAAGGAGCTGCAACTTGACACACTTAGTGCAGATGTGGCCTTCCAGGATGCTGGGAAGTACAGAACATCGGCCTCGCAGACATAATTCCTGTTTCTATTCTTCACAGATAACCTACCTGGCCTCGACCCGTTATCACCGAAGCCCCGTTGAACCAAAGCCCTCCTACTTTGTCTCCCTTTACTCCGTTGCCTGCACCTCCTACGCCCACCCTTTAAATCTGTCTCCTTTTAAACTTTGTGCCAGTCTAATTCACTAAGTCCACACGCTTGAAGAAAAATCTGGCTCATTTTAAACTTTTCGCACTGGTGTAACTTGTTGACGTCCACGCGCTTGCGCAGTTGTCCCTCGATCAATATTGTAAATTTATAAGCTGAAGCCCATTGCTGAACTTCCTCTAACTAGGATTTGGCATGGCACCAGTATCAACGGCTGTTGGTAGTCAGTAAGGTGGCAGCGTGGTTAGGATGGCTGTATTACAGCTCGTGGTATCAGAGTGCAGAGTGCAATTCCGCTGCCGGCTGTGAGGAGTTGGTTCGCCATCCCCTGAAAGCATGGCTTTCCTCTGGGTGCTCCGGTTTCTTCCCAACCCGTTAGCAGATTAATTGGTCACTATAAATTGTCCTGTGATTGGGCTAGGGTTAAATAGATGGGTTGCTGGGTGGCATGGCTCTGTGGGCCAGAAAGCTTATATCTCTAAATAAATAATATATAAATATCCAGCTGTATGACTTTAGACTGTACTATTCAAATACATGTTCTTCTTTCACCATACCATGTCATACTCTTCTATCTCTTGAGAACTGGGGAATAGGCCACAAGTCACATGACTAATTGCAGTTAAGAGCTCCTCTTCCTAGCAAAGGATATTAGTTTGGAATACTTCATAAAGGCAGTTTCCTTTTAACGTACAGTCAACCTAGATTTTGCTGAGATATAAAAAAATGATGGCTGTGAAATTCTGTGTAGTTTATCTTGTAGTTTCACTTATTAAATCAGACAAGCAGCAATAAGTTCATGATAGTGCTGTTTTTACTATGAGGAAATATTGAGAAATTGACTGGAGCAGAACATAATGAGACAGGAAGATTGCCTCTGTATGTTTTCAAATATAATTATGATAAAATAATATATGGGTGTAATGCTAATGCTAGTGCATATTTTACCATTTGGGTTTCTTTATTATCCATAATTTTCCATATATTCATAGAATATTGTGATTACAAAGTATATTAACACTTGATCCTATTTAAGAAAAGCTTGTTGATTTTATATAGAAATCACATAAGCTTTACTTTGTTTGTTTTTACAGTTGGTAACTCAGTGTAATGCAAAATTTATAGAATGCTTCAGTGCCCAGAAAGAATGCAACAAAGAGAAGAACAGGAACTCCTCGGTCGTGCCGTGTAAGTTGACCTCTGTTTTGAGGACCAGTGCAAAACTGATGTAACTGTAATTGAACCATCACGATATTTTACGATGAATCATTTATGTACATCAGTGATGATATTTATGAATTAAAGATTGAGAAATGTTATAAAATATCTAATTTTAGCATTTTAGAGCCACTAACTGTAGCATGACACCTATTGTAGGACTGTGAATGATAAATGTTTTTCCCAGATCCTGCCTTATGCAGCATTTGCAGATTTCAAAGATTGCATCATTGAACTGTTTTATTGTTTGAAATCTTTAAGGGTTGTTTGCCTAGCATCGCTGTGAGCTTTTGTGAAACAATGTTATTTATATATCTAACTTTTTGCCCTGAAAAATTGATCCAATCTTCTAGCTGAACGAGCTCGGGTAGGCCTCGCACCATTACCTGGGACCAAAGGAACTGATTATATCAATGCCTCCTACATCATGGTGAGTATTAAGCACAAAGATTTGTGTTCCCCCACCCAGGTTGTAAGTTATATCTGAAGTACGTGGTGGAAATAACACTGTCAGACGTGCAGCACCATTCAGGCTAGTGACTTATTATGATAGTTGTGTCAAACTGATTTAAATGATGTGTGGACTTTCCATATATGCTATCAACTGACTATTAAGAAAATTAACTAAGATTAAAAATTGCCTATTTTGCTTTTCTTTTCAGACAGACTAAGTGTTTAATCTAGAATTCTGAATACTAATGAAGTTGCTATTTTCTATTCCTTTCTGTTGAAATAATAATTAATGCAGGGCACACTTTCATAGATTTTATACATTCACAAAGTGCTCTGTTGAGAATACTGAACTGAGCCATTGAGTACTCATTGTAAGTGTAGAAAGATCATGATTTTATGACCTTGTTAACCACAAGAACGTAGAACAGCCTTTCTCAACTTTTTCGCCCTGCAGGAACCCTTGAAATAATTTTCAGGTCTCAGGGAACGCCTGTGTAAAAATTACTATCTCTACAGCTCACTGATGATCTACAGATCATTAGTGTGATCAGTAAGTTGTAGATATAATAATCTAAATGTAATTATCAATGCTCTTTTGAGTAGTGAATGTAAATTTTTAAAACATAAGGCAAACATAATAAATTTCTGTTAAATAACTGGCTTAAGCCAAAATGGGATTTAATTTTTCTAAAGGTAAGCTTGGTAGATTTAAATAAAGATTGTAAATTGATTTTAATTAAAAGCTTTACTGTTTGTTTTGACATTCCAACAGCCGTTTAAAATGATCAGCACTTTTACGTGTCATATTGCTGGGATTTGTAGTCAAGTGTCTTTAATTTTGCTGGAGCCATTGCTGTTTGTATGGTGTTTGCCACAGAGTAGGCTCAATGGAATAGGGGTTAATAAAATATAAAAAAGAATGGCATAATAAATAACTAAATGAGAAAACCGCAAAAAATACAAACACTTCACAATACAATTCAGTTCCAACCTACACAATCCATATTTTGTAACGTTTACAACAACAGAAAAGCGGCAGGCCAGCAGTGAGTCGCAGTGCATAGAAGTTCCTCCTTTAGAATGAAAAATTCCCTCCAACTTTCTACTACACCAGTAGAGTTTGTTTGCTCCCAGAAGACAGTCGGCAGTGCTTAAGGGGAGGTTGGGAGAGATAATTTGGGAGGGAGAGGCTGACATCAAAGCCCAAGTTGGGCTAGTCCATTCAATGCTCGGAAAACGTACTTCACACTCATCAGCCTACCGTCCTCCCCTCTGTGCAATACGGTGCTCATCATCAGCCTACCGTCCTCCCCTCTGTGCAATACGGTGCTCATCATCATCAGCCTACCGTCCTCCCCTCTGTGCAATACGGTGCTCATCATCATCAGCCTACCGTCCTCCCCTCTGTGCAATACGGTGCTCATCATCATCAGCCTACCGTCCTCCCCTCTGTGCAATACGGTGCTCATCATCATCAGCCTACCGTCCTCCCCTCTGTGCAATACGGTGCTCATCATCATCAGCCTACCGTCCTCCCCTCTGTGCAATACGGTGCTCATCATCATCAGCCTACCGTCCTCCCCTCTGTGCAATACGGTGCTCATCATCATCAGCCTACCGTCCTCCCCTCTGTGCAATACGGTGCTCATCATCATCAGCCTACCGTCCTCCCCTCTGTGCAATACGGTGCTCATCATCATCAGCCTACCGTCCTCCCCTCTGTGCAATACGGTGCTCATCATCATCAGCCTACCGTCCTCCCCTCTGTGCAATACGGTGCTCATCATCATCAGCCTACCGTCCTCCCCTCTGTGCAATACGGTGCTCATCATCATCAGCCTACCATCCTCCCCTCTGTGCAATACGGTGCTCATCATCAGCCTACCGTCCTCCCCTCTGTGCAATACAGTGTTCATCATCAACCTACCGTCCTCCCCTCTGTACAATACAGTGCTCATCATCAACCTACTGTCCTCTGTACAATACAGTGTTCATCATCAACCTACTGTCCTCCCCTCTGTACAATACAGTGCTCAACAGAGCACACCATCAGCCTAACATCCTCCCCTTCCTGCAATTCAGCACTCACCAGTTATCAACGGCCTCCCCTTTCTCACGTTGAAAATAAACATAGTCCTACTGCGCACTGCCATAATGGGCTTAGAGACTTCGAACAAGATTGCAAATGGAGCTACTCGGTCACTGCCCACCACTGTGAGAGCTAGCATCGCACATTGCGTGAAGTTCAAAGAAGGATGTTTATTTTTTTTCAATTGCACTCTCTCACGGAACCCTGGTTGAGAAATCCTAATGTAGAACGTAGAAGTATTGTATTATTGCCTCCATTTCGGAGGCTTGAGCTACTGATTCAGGCTTTAGTACACTGCAGCTTTAGGGAAAAACCCATGGAAGAAGTGCAAAAGAGTTCTCCTGATTTCTTGCCCCAATTTTGTTTTTTTAATATAATGTACTGTTTCATAAGTTGCAGGGATCACTGGCAAATTCATATTTAATTATCCATCCATCATTGTGTTAAGAAGATGTCTTCTTGAACTAACATATAACGAATATAGCAGTTACTTGATATAATGATTTTTAGACTTTGCTCCAACGACCTTGAAGGGAGTGTTGATATATCCCAGCACCTGTTGTCCTTGACCTTTTACTTGGTAAGGACAGGAATTTGGGAGGTTATTGTGGAAGGAGCATTGGTATGCAGTGGAACCTCATGCGTGGTGTTCAGATCAGCTGCATTGTGCTGTGATAATGAATGGTTCATGTGAATGTGTATGGATCAAGCCAGTTGATTAGTTTTGAATAATTTATTGCTGGAGGAATGTGCTCTCTTTAAATGTCTTTATCATTCTCTATGTCTCTTAATATCACGTAAGCAGTAGTGATTGAAACATTTGTTTATTATTGCAGGGGTACTACAGAAGCAATGAATTTATTATTACTCAGCATCCTTTGCCACACACAACGAAGGACTTTTGGCGAATGATTTGGGACCACAATGCACAAATTATTGTTATGTTACCGGACAACCATGGACTTGTGAGTATGAGCAGTTTCTTGTAAATATAATTTCAGCTGCTGTTTTATTTTAGTAGTTCTGTATATTTCTTTTTAAAATAAGCTCAAAAAAAGAAGCAGAAGCAGGCTAATCAGCCACTTGTACCTGCCCTGCCATTTCAGTAGCCGACTTATCTCAGTGTTACCCTTCTGCACTAATTCCATTTATACTTAAAGAAAATGACTGAACTCTACCTTGAATATACTTGCCATCACCTCTTACAAAGTGAAATCGAGTGACATAGGTGACAACAGAGCTTCACTTCCAAATGAGCACAATGCCTTCTTTGACTACCAAAGCATGGAGAAACCATCATGAACTCCCACAGCCCCCAATGATCCTGAGGTCGATGTGAGAGCATCCGGCCCAATGGGGTTTCTGGTCAAGCACTAAAAGCCTGTGCTGATCAACTGGCTGGAGTGTTAACTGAGACCTTTAACCTCTTGATTTGGCAGATTGAGGTACCACCCGCTTTAAGCAGGCTTCAATTATGCCAGTGCCTAAAAAGAACATGGTAACCTGCTTCAATGACTATCATCCAAAAGCACTTACATCCACAGTGATGAAATGTTTTGAGACATAGGTGATGAAATATATCACCACCTGCCTGATAGCGACTTGGATCTGCTCAAATATGCCTACCAGCACAGCAGGCCCATAGCAGATGCCATTTCATTCACTCTTGACTCAACACTGAAATTTCTGGATAGCAGATTTGCTCTTTATCAACTACAGCATTTCAAAACTATCATCCTTTCAAAACTAATCAATAAGCTTCAGGACCTTGGCCTCAGTACCTCCTTATACAACTGGAATTTTGGTTTCCTCATTTACAGACCCCAGTCAGTTCGGATTGGCAAAAACACCTCCTCCACAATCTCCATCAACACTGGTACATCACAAGACTGTGTGCTTACCCCAGACTGAACCGTTCCCACAACCTATGGACTCACTTTCAAGGAGTCTTCATCTCACGTTCTCAATATTTAATGCTTTTTTTTCTTTTTTTTTGTATTTGCACAGTTTGTTGGTCTTTTCCACACTGGTTGTCCATCCTATTAGTACAGTCTTTCATTGATTCTATTATGGTTATGGAGTTATTGAGTATGCCCGCTGAAAGTGAATCTCAGAGTTACATATGGTGACTTACATGTACTTTGATAATAAATTTACTTTGAACTTTGAACTACACAACTCAGCTTCCACAGTTCTAAAGGATAGAGAATTCACTAAAGAAGTTTCTTTGCATCCCTCTTCTTACCTTGAGATGGGGAGCTCTGGTTCTAGAAAATATAAAGCACGTATATCTTATCAAATTTGTGACTATTTCTAACCTCTTGAAGAAGGTTTTTACTTCTGAATTTAATCAAGTTATGATACCTGATTTTTTAATGTATTTGTGAATATAAACATTCAATTCTCACAGGTTTGAATCTCTCAGCATGACTGACATGTTGTTCTATTTATTTTGTAATACCGTAAGAATTTTGAATTCCATCATAACTAGAGGTGGTGTAGTCCTGTTTAACATCAGAACATTCTTTCTATTGAGAATCTCAATTTCCTGACTCTAACCTGCTCTGTAAATATAAACAGACATAAAGTGCACAATTGTCTTGTGATGCACAGTATCTCAGTCAAAATAATGGAATTATTAACCTTTATGGCCTCTTAATGTTATAGTCAAATGGTGGCACGATGGTGCAGTAGCTAGCATGGTGTTCACACAACTCCCGTGACCTAGATTAGACCTGACCTAGTGGCAAGAGTTTGGATATTGTACATTCTCCCTGTGAGCCTGTGGGTTTCCTCCCACTTCCCAAAGATGTGCTGGTTGGTAGGTGAAACGGCCACAGTGAAGTATACGTGGGTGGGACATTGATAGGGACATGGAGCTGATATAGATGGGAATGCTCTGAGCTGGCATAGACTAAATGGGCTGAATAGCCACCTCCTGTGTCATAAGGAAAAATGAAGGAATGTCTGTTTAGGTTAATTAGATAAGTTTTTAAACTGAACCCTTCCTTTGACTGCAAAAAGGATTAGAAGCTGTATGCACACAGCAGAACAGAGAAGGCTACCAACTCCAGAGTGGGGGGGAGCATGACCTCAACTTAATGTACCCACAAAGTAAAAGTTGAAAGAAAAAGTATTTAACATAATTCTGGAGAAATAGGAACTTATAATTAAAACTGCTTTGGATGGAGCCACCATATCTGTTTTTCCCTCTCAACACTTTTCTTAGATGTGAGAGGTAATGTGATCTGCTTCATAACAATAACAAAGTGGGACGCATGCTCATTCAGAGGAGGCATTGTCTAGCCAGTTTAACGATGGGGCCTCTTGCACATTCCTATTTCTCTTCCTTGTGGATCCTTTTTCAAACTTTCTTCTTAATCATTACTTCTAACATCTTTCTTTTTGGGTAGCCTCCAACCTGATGGCATGAATATTGATTTCTCCTTCCTTTTAAAAAAAAATACCCTGCCCTCCCCACTTGCTCTATTCCCCACTCTAACCTTCACCACTTCTCACCTGCCTATCACTTCATCCCAGGTCCCCTCTTCCTTCTTTTTCTCCTATGGTCCATTCTCCTCTATCAGATCCCTTCTTCTCGAGCCCTTTACCTTTCCCACCCATATGGTGTCGCCTATCAGCTTCCAGCTAGTTTTCTTCCTCTCCGTCCACCTTGTTATTCTGGCATCTTCCCCCTTCCTTCTCTGCCTGAAGAATGGTCTTGATGTTTCAATCCCTATGGTAAGTTGGCACCCTCGATGTTGGCAGTGGGCTTGGAGTGGTGACAAGGAGAGAGGGTAGGTATGTCATTGGGGTCATCAGGTGGGTACCCTCCTTCTTTGACGTTTCGTTGATAAGCCCACGATGTCTCCAGAGGGCTCAACGGTGCTACCTGGCGTCCCAGATACACCCCCCTTAGTTCCATACCCTCCTGTCTTCATCTTGCAGCCCAGTTGTTGTCTTTCCTTTCAATCCAAATCCAATTGCTGCTTTCTTCT
Source organism: Mobula birostris (assembly GCF_030028105.1). Classification (NCBI taxonomy): domain Eukaryota; kingdom Metazoa; phylum Chordata; class Chondrichthyes; order Myliobatiformes; family Myliobatidae; genus Mobula; species Mobula birostris. Next base: position 28,880,693 of record NC_092385.1, read on the forward strand.
GCTGCGTTTGACAAGGACTTGATTGCTTGTTGGAGGGAGTGACCCCTCACCCCCATCTTATCAGGCTCACATCTGCATTGATGGTTTCCCACTCCTTGCTGTTAGACTTTGGCCACTTCACCAATGGCTTACGTCCTTGCATGTTCTCCACTTTACGATGTGCCTGGCCGTATCTTGGACCACTGCTTGTGCCTGAAACTTCTTCCACATCCCTTAGGGTGCTGATACTCTGCGGACTGTGGGTTTCTTCCTGCTACTGAGTTTCATCCGACTGATTTGACCTTCCTCTTAACAGAATCTGGTCAATGCGGGGCCCTGGGTTGGAGATTTTCAAGCATTTCTTCCGTCCTTGATGAATTTTTAGACCACGAGTTGATGTTACTTTAGTCCAGCCACACCTACAGGTCTGAAGAACATATCCAGCTGCTGATTTCTCAAGAGTATTGCCATTTTCTTGATTCATTGTCGTGTCCATGCCAAGGTTCGTTACCGGGAGGTCAGTCAGAGAGTCTTCTGCAGACTGAAATGTCAACTGTTTATTCATTTTCATAGATGCTGCCTGACTTGCTCAGTTGCTCCTGCATCTTGTGTGTGTTGCTTTGGATTTCCAGCATCTGCAGAGTTTCTCGTGCTTATCTTTTTCGTTATCTCTCTGTCCCTTGTTTAATTTATTCACATGAAGCACCTTGGATCAATTTACATTGTTAAAAGTTTTACTGTTGCAAACTATATGACGCTGCATATCCAATGCAGTAGTTGATTTATCAATCCTTTTAGTAGTTGCTAGAATGTGAAAAGTGTTAGCAACATATTAGGCTGGATCCTGCTTGCCTTGCACTTGTCTACTGAACTATTCCCATGGCTGCACTTTTTGTAGTTTGAGTCAGACTGAACTCCAGACCTCACTCTGCAGTTATCCGATGATGTGCAGTCATCCACGAGCACTGATTAGGCTGGTGACTCTGTGACACCACTGCAATGACAGCCTGATTATCTTTTTTACAACTTTAAAAAAATGTAAATAAAGTAAATAAAAGCATTAAAAATGAGTGAGGTGAGAAAAGACATTTATCTGCTCTCACCTTTTCAAAGAAGCTCAGTGACCTCACTTACATAGCATCTAGTGGCCAGATTGGTGAGAAACCAAGGGACCAATGCGTGCAGCCCCTCATTTTAAAGTGAGGAAGTTCTTCTCTACACTCAATGCTGAACCCAGTGGAGGAATGGAAAAGCAGGTGTGCTGGTAGACAGATCTGCATAAACTTAACAATAAAAGATTTGGAGTCATACAGCCCAGAAACAGGTCCTTCAATCCAACTCCTCCATAGGCTCAAAATAATTGAAAGGAGGATTAGAAGGGGTTGTAGACATCTCCAAAACATTCCATAATAAGGAGGAGGAAGGGTGTAGAGTTGAAACCCTCATCATATTTAGGCTGTACTTGGATATGCAGATGAAGAGTTATGACCTACAGGGCCAGAAACACAGTATTAGATGTATAGCATAGACACAATGGCTTTTTCCTGTGCCTAAAGTTTTTGAGGGTTCGATGAAATAACTGACAAACTTATGCAGGATTTTCAGAATAAATAGCAACGCGAAGTCAAACTGTGTTTGCTGCAAACGTGTTGTCTACTCAAAGGTTAAAGAGCAAAGGAATGTGTCTTTAAACTTAAAATTAATAAGGAGTTCACTTTCCACAGCCCAACCACAGGGTTTGTGATCCTTCCAATCTCCCTGCTAAGATCTTACCCGTCTTGTTTATTCTGCTGTAAGCTTGCCCCTTGCCCTGCCACTGCTGGGGCATGGACCTCATGCCTGTAACTCTGCTCCTGTTATTCTCTTTTCTTCCAGGGTGCTGCTGAAGAATTGTTCCCATCAGAAATTGGGAGATATGGGAGAAAAGCTGTAGGGCCAGTGTACTGATGGGCAGTAACCTTTGATGAAGGCAGCTTAAAACAAGAACTAGGTGATATTCACTTCAACCTTTGTAGGAGATTTTCAGAGATACAATATCTGATTGATTAGAATATTGTGCTTTTTTTAAAGTTGCACAAAATTGCACAATTATGGAGCAAAAATGCTACTGTTGCATGCTTAATGTAAATTTGGCAGAAAAGGCAGGACCAGTACCTTACCTTTTAGCAACTGTGCAGGAAAACACTAAATCCTATCATTTTGGATCTCCCCCTCCCCCTCCAACTTTCAAATCCCTTACTCACTCTTCCTTCAGTTAGTCCTGACGAAGGGTCTCGGCCTGAAACGTCGACTGCACCTCTTCCTACAGATGCTGCTTGGCCTGCTGCGTTCACCAGCAACTTTGATGTGTGTTGCTTGAATTTCCAGCATCTGCAGAATTCCTGTTATTTTGGGAAAATATAGGGTTAGGATCAAAATAATTTTAGAAGCATGGCCGTTTTGGTTCATCCCTTGTCACAATAGGGAAAAAATGAGCATGAGAACCCTTGATTCTGTGGTATGAGGTTTGAATCCTGTTGTGGTATTTTCTTAATTCAACAGCAGATAAATAGGTCTGACTCAAGATACTGAATGGGCTGCGCCAGTCCTAAGCCTCTGTAATTAAGCTGAATATATCTTGGCCTTCCCACAGTGGCGTGGCATGTGGTCCCTGAGAAGATTGCAGTGCTAGCCAGAGACAAGATAATATTGTAGTCTTAAACTTTTATAAAATTTGCCCAAAAATTTGAACCTAGAAGGGACTGTAATTTCCCCTTGTCTACTCTGCCGGCTGCTGGTAGATCTCCTAATGGATCTGTCCCAACTTTGTCCTTCCACTGAGGGTCACTGAATGTGACCGAGACTTTATTTGTTTAGACAAATATCTGGAAATTCAGAGTAATGTTTCAGTTTCCTTGCAAGCCTATTATTGACTGGACCTCCAGCCTGTTTATTTTTATGCAGAGAGTGTTTCTTGTGATTAATTTGAGCCAAACCTTATGGTGCAATCCAATCTTCACCTGGTTATCTTTAAGTAATTATCAGAAGTAGCACAAACATAAAAAAAATCTGTAAATGCTGGAAATCCAAGCAACACACACAAAATGCTGGAGGAACTAGCAGGCCAGGCAGCATCAATGGAAAAGAGTGAACAGTCGACTTTGCAGGTCAAGACTGTTCATCAGCCTGGCCTGCTGAGTTTCTCCAGCATTTTGTGTGAATTGCCAGGAGTAGTTTCAGATCAGTCCAAGATAGGTAGATAGATATTTTATTGATCCGAAAGGAAATTACTGTCACAGTAGCATTACAAGTGCACAGATATACAAATATTAGAAGAGAAGTAAGAAAAAAAAGTTACCTCAAACAGTCAACAGAAGAGGATCATCACTTCCCCGGCTATAGGTTGGCACATTATAGAGCCTAATGGCCTCATATAGCACTTTTTGGAGCAGCGCAGTTGTTTTAGTCCGTTACTAAAGACAATGTAAATTTGTAGAAAACAGGTCAGGTTTATTTGTAGAATATAGAAATTTTATATTAATTTTTCTTTCTACTAAACATGAAGGGCAGGTACTTCAGTGAACCTAGTGAATAGTTGTGTATTGTTTATGGAATTGTAATTCATAGCCACAAATTAGAACTTTTCTTTACATGGTCAGACTTTTCGGAATCTGATTTTTCATTTCATGCTTTATCTTTACTGTGCTTGATAAAACTGTCAGATTTTCACTTATTTGGAGGCAAATTTTATTTTTAATTATGTGCATGTAGTTAATGCCCATCTAAATCCTAAAGTAGGCATTATTTACTTGCTGAGTGTCAGAACAGTTGCCAAGAAGGTGTCAAAATTAGCAGTGATGGTCAAAGCAGCTGGAATATAAAATGCTAACTCTAATTTAGTGGAGCGATTTCACTGCAAGGGAATAGATTTTGGAATAAACTTATGAAGCATAAAACTAAAGAAATAAATTCAAACTCCCTGTCATTAAAATTGCAAGATACCCCGCGGGACTAAAATTGATGCTTACAAATGTTAGAAATGTCTTGTTGTGAAGTACCTTGAAGTGTATGCTCTCCACCATACAGTATAATATGTTAAAAAAAAATCATTCCTTACAGAATATGCTGAAGAAAAATTAACATTATAATTTTAAATATATTTATAGTATCCTTAAAGATGTAGTTTTATATTAAGAATGGTGTGTGGTCAAAGATATTGTACTTGGACTGGTACTGTGAACATATTTTGTGATGACGTGTCACGTGACTGCCAATTAAAACAAAAGTAGGTGACACAAATTTGGAAGCATGGAAAAAAGAAAAGAAATACTAAATGATAGTAACAGAACAAAAAAATACGCCAATAAATATATATCCCTCTCAAGGAAGAAATATAACAAACAAAATCCCTGCATAAAACAAATCTTCCAACTGAAATCATCCACTTAACTGAGAATTTCAGACTACCCTTGAACTCCTTTGAAAAATGGATCTGGTGACTATGGGATAGCTGGTGGACAACTGCTGTTTTTCATTAGCAGTTTCAGAGGATGACCTCATGCAGATCTTGGATTAAAAGGTCCAGCTTCAGGCTGACATCCTCGCAACATGAAAAGGCACTGATTGTGCAGACTAGATGGAAGATTGAGGACTGAAAGCTTGATGCTCCATGGGGTCACTGCCATTGTTGGAATATGAACCAAAGCACCTCCAAGGATTTGATTGGAGAAAGGGTTTATTGATAATGTTACAATCAGGAACTTGTTTTGAGAACTTGTACTAACAACTTCATGGCAATGCTAGGTTAAGACTGCGATTGCATGCTAGTGGTCAGATGCACTTTTGGGAATTTGATAAAATATTTTGCAATAAAAATTAACTACCTATCAGGTAAATGAAGATTTTCACAAATTTCCATCTTGAATTGGCCTTCAAACTGCAACTTAACTTGAAGTCCCTTCCAAGACGTTGCAGGTTCCACTGTGTTTCTTGAAAATGAATGCAGACTTACTTGACAAGCTCATATTATTTGTTGGGCACACATTACGGCTTTTTTTCTGTCACATTCCCAGATAGAAGCTGTTTTCTAATTCTTCAGAGAAAATTTGACCTCTGACAACCTGATATGGCATCCTTGACACCTATGCCAAATGCAGGCCATTCATACTTGGTGTCCCAACTCTATGCTGCACTATAATATTCATGTGGGGTGGGTTGATCAATATCTGAAATAATAGCTGTCAGTGTAAAATTGGCAGCATGATCTTCATCTCATGATTCACTTCCTCTATTGCTTGAGCAGGTTGCAAATCTTGGATACCTGAGGGAAAAAGAGTAAGGTCTTGTGACTTGATAGGAGAATAAAATTGATATTCCTACACTGTTAATGCATGTTATCGTAACGGAATGTGGTGTGTTAAGTGGGTGTGATAAGAGTTGAATATGTCAATTCCATCATCTTAAATGGATACATCATGACCTCAGCATTGATCCCTTACATAATGATTAGCTGGAATCCTTTATGGGCACAAGTACACCTGCAGTGCTTAGTTAATTCCTGTGGCCTGTGGGCATATAACACATTCTTCTTCTAAAAAAAGAGAAAGGTATCAATAATGTTCTGCTTGATGTAGCTATGATAGTAAAGTAGCTGCTAACAGGTGCAATGTTTAACACTGCTGTTTAAAGTTCCTAACAATTAAACTGTGAGGATGAGGTGACATTTATGATTGGAAAATGCAATTCCTCAGGACTGCTATTAATTGAGCAATGGGGATGTAATAATTTGTGGTATTTGAGGTTGAATATGCCTTCTGAAACTGCTTTTGTTGATTTTAAGCATTTGTGATGTTTGAACTCTTTGGATAAGTTCCAAGGGCTGATCACCTGGTATACATCATGTGTATCCCCTCTGCCACATCTGATTCCTGGGGATTATAGCACCTCTCCTCCTCTTTCATCCTTTACCAAGGCATTACTTCAGCATCAGAATATTTGGATGCACAATTTCCCAATGTCAATTAAACCTTATTGTTGGTTGCACAGCACCGTGAAGAATGTTTTCAGCAACTCCAGTGGTTTCTCTTCATGAAGTACAGCCTCATGTAGCTTGCCCCACCTCCACTAATGTGTTCAGGTGGTGTGCAAACTATCCAGTCTGTCTCCTAGGTTGTCCCTGCGAATTCTTTACCCATTCAAAGTTAACATTAAGAATTTGAAGATTAATTCCTGGCAGCTTGCATTATGAACTGTTTAAGAAGTAGGAGATACAATGGTAAATCATTTTATTTTTGCCAGGTTCTATCCTAACCCTGGCACATCTTATACATTTTCCCAATGATAGTCTAGACTTTTTCCAGGTATACCATTTTCTCCCAAATTCAAAACGTGCTGGTAAGTTAGCCACTCCTGTAAGTTACTCCTAGTGTGGCTGGAAAATTAAAGTGGAGTTGATAGGCATATGTGGGAGAATTAAGTAACAGGGAAACAAGTGGGTAAATGAGACTGACAGGAATTCTTCTGAGTTGGAATAGAATCTGTGGGCTGAAGGGCTCTTTTTATGCTGTGAAGAAATTTGAGAAACTGGTCCTTTGTAAATTAGCCATAAGAACTCAAAGCTAATTGTATTATGTTTCTGTGGGAAGATTATTTTTATGAGGTTTTCCATTTGCTAATTAGGTGCTTTTGTTTGGAAGAGTTTCTGCTTTTAAGGGAAAAAAAAAGCAGCTTATACAGAATTGAAGAAATCTCAGAAATGGAGAAGCAAAACTCGGCTTTCCTTGGCAATCCCAATCTAGTGATAAAAGTTAAAATAACATTTGAGTTTGGAAACCCTCTCACTGTGACATCAAATGTTTTGTGCTCTTTTCTATGAACAGTGCTGAAATGCTGTCAAGTAAAAATGCCCTATTTGTTTTTCCAGTAGGTTAGGATGATACCATAACCCACGTTCCTGTCTATTTATTCCATCAGTATAGATGGCTGTTGTTCAGTGCCATTCAAAAGCAATAAGCTCTCCCAGGCTTTTGGCCAATGTTCCTTCCTCAAAGAAGAAACCATTCATTTCCTTATATTTTATGGTTGAGTAATAGTTGCTATGATTCCCTATATTAATATGTCTCTGTGCTCTAAAATGCAGTTTATTTCATGAAATGTTTGAATGCAAAAGTCACAATATTATGCTATGGGGTTCCCTAAGGTTGTTATAGCCAGGGCTGGTAGTGAGGATAAGCTCCTACTACCAATGATATGCATGTCAAATAACCTCTTACAATCAAGTCCTGCTCCTGGCCTTCATATGTGACATAGCTACTAAGCCCAGTGGAACCATTTCTACTGACAGGAGGAACGGCAAAGGCGGGTTACAGCACCTTAAAACCAGTTGCTTTGGGCAGATGGGGCTTATCAGCTGTGGTTCGCAACTCATTTCAGAGAAAACTCTGGTCTCAAATCTCTACTGCCTTCTGGCTGTATCCACTCATGGGGAAGACTTTGGTAGTAAACCCTGAGGAAAACTACGGAGCAGGAATCCCGAAGAGAGTCCTACGTTGGTTCAATGCTGACTGGTAACTCCTGCAGCGCCACTGGAGCCAACTGTTTCGGTCTTTGCTGTTCGTTTGGATTCATCAGTTGCATGGAGAGAGAGTTCCTGCTCCATAGGCAACGGTTTGCTCTCCATATCATACTGCCCAGGTTTGCATATTACTTAAACAGCTGGGATGCAACATCCATGACTGACCCCCAACCAACGGAGGGCCGCAGTGTTATGATGAAATATCGCTGCTTTGGGACAATGCTAAACAATGAACAGACATCTGTTATAATCAGAGGAAAAATATCTGGTCAGTGTTAACTGAGGCACGCTTCTGCAGAATTCCCAGCTGCAAGTTTAAAAGACCATTAACAAAGGCCTCAGAGGAGGTTGCCTTATTAGCCTGGGAGAAGAAAGCATAAATATGTATCTGCTGCTAAACTACTGAGAATTATGCAATGAGCTTCCATTCCCCCTACCCACAGGAGTTCTTTCCAGATATTCAAATTAATGATAATAAGCAACATGACTGAGAGCGTTCCCAGTCTTGAAAATGCATTGTTCTTTTCCAACAGGCCGAGGATGAATCTGTGTACTGGCCAAGCCGTGAAGAATCCATGAATTGTGAAGCTTTTACTGTAACCCTCATCAGCAAAGACATCCTGTGCCTCTCTAATGAAGAACAAGTCATCATCCATGATTTCATCCTCGAGGCAACACAGGTGAAGCTAAATATTCTAGATTTACAATTTTGTGTTAATTGGTAAATAATCACTTTTATGAAACTGAATGTTCCCAAAGTCGAGCTGTTAAACATGGGAGAAACTTTATAATATTAAAAAACATTGTTTTAAAATACTGATCAAACCTCTTACATTCAAAAGCAAAGTTCTTCCAAGGTAAATGAGAAAACGAAACTCATGATTGTTTTAATGCTGATAAAGTGTTTCTTTTAAACTAACCATCAATCTATCAAACTCTGGCACATTGTTGCTCATTAGATAGTCTTAAGATAAATATGATTATCTTCTGTTCATATTTGAAGCAAATCAGATTTTGATATTTTTATGTTTCCTCACAAATGGTCAGAGGACATTCAGCAAAGTTACAGGACTATCAGATTTAGATTAATGTTAGGAGAGGCTGCAATCTGCATTAGATTAAGATATATAAATTAGGCTAACAGTAACCTTATTTTGACCAGTCATCATTCTTCGAATACTTACATCTTATTGAGAGTTGAGAATGAAGATCTTCCATTGATGCATGCCAAGTTGGTAAACAATAATGTGGTATCATCAGTGTATTGCTATTAGCAAAAATTAGGCAACATAGAAGCTGGCTCTTTATCCAGTATCACTAAGGCATTCAGTTCCCTGTGCAGCTACAATGGCTATGGGATTTTATCCTCAGTATGCCGTTATATGATTGGGTCTTTATAAAGAAATATTAATCTTCAGAAATGTTACCCTGGCTGAGTAAGTTGATAGATCCAGTGTGATATCTGGTGACACCATTAAGGTTACTAAAGCTTAGAGTCAGGGTGCGAGTGCATTAACCAAAAATTAGACAGTACCATTAAGAAGATCACTTGGTGTTAAACAAACTAATTTGTATAGTAATGATCCAAATACAATTTTAGGACATAGAACCCAGAACAGTAGAGCACAGTACAGGCCTTTCAGCCCACAATGTTGTGCCAACCCTTTAATATATTTCAAGATCAATCCAGCCCTTCCTGCCCACGTAGCCTCCGTTTTTCACCAACCATGTGCCTACCTAAAAATCCTGACATTCACTGCAAAGAATCCTGCCTTTAATCTTGTGCTCTGCCTTCAAGTTCAATCTTTCAAAGTGTATCACTTCACAATTCTCTGGACTGAACACTATCTGCCACTTCTCAGCCCAGCTCTGCAAACAATCGATATCAATTATAACCCACAACAACCCTCTTCACTATTCACAACACCACCAGGCTTCATGTTATTGGCAAATTTACTAGCCCATCCTTTCCCTTCCTTATCCAAATCATCTATAAAAATATCACAAAGAGCAAGGGTTCCAGAACAGATCTGTGCGGAACACCACTAGTCACAGACCTCCAGTCAAAATACACTCCATCTTTCACCCTCTACCTTCTGTGACAAGCCAGTTCTGAATCCACACAGCCAAGTTTTCCTGGATCCCATATCTCCTGGCTTTCTGAATGAGTCTACCATAGCAAACCTTGTTGAATGTCTTACTAAAATCCACATACACCATATCCACTGCTCTACCTTGATCAACTAATTTGTCACTACCTTGAAGAATTCACTCAGGCTCATGAGTCCATCACAAAGCCATGCTGACTGTCCCTAATCAGACTATATTTATCTAACTGCTCATAAATCCTCACTAAGAATCCTCTACAATAGTTTGCGTACCACTGATGATGTAAAACTTGCTGGTCTATAATCCCCAAGATCGTAGAACAATTATCTTGCATAAAGGCCACCCTCTAATCTGCAACTACTCTTGTAGCCAGTGAGAACACAAAGATCATCACCAAAGGTGCAGCAGCTTCTTTCCTTGTTTCCCATAGTAACCTGGGATACATCCCATCTGGCCCCAGAGACTTATGTATCCTAATGTTTTTCAAAAGTTCCAGCACATCTTCTTGCTTAACGTTGGCGTGGTCCAGCATATTAGCCTGTTCTACGCTATCCACACTTTTGTCAACGTCCCTCTCACTGAATACTAAAGCAAAGTATTCATTAAGGATCTTCCTTATCTCCTCTGGCTCCAGGAACATTTCTTCTTTAGTCCATGATCAGCTTTACCCTCACTCTAGTCATGCTCCTGTTCTTCACATACAGTATATGTAAAATACCTTAGGGGTTTCCTTAATCTTACTCACCAAGGCCTTCTCATGTCCTCTTCTACCTCTCCTTTGTCCCTCTTAAACTCCTTCCTGGCTACGTTATAACTCTTAAGAGCCCTATCGGATCCTTGTTTCATAAACCTTAAATATGCTTCCTTTTTCCTCTTGTCTAGATATTCCACTTCTTTTGTCAAGCATAGTTCCTTACCTTACCATCCTTTCCCAGGCTCAATGGGACAAACATACACAGAAGCTCATGCACGTGCTCCCTGAACAGCCCCCACATTCCTGTTGTACATTTCCCAAAGTACATCTGTTTCTAATTTGCACCTCCATATTCCTGCCTAATACCCTTATAATTCACCTTCCCCAACTAAATACTCTCTCGTACTGTCTGCTCTTATCCCTTTCCAAGGCTATGCTAAGGGTCAGAGAAAACTCGCCCACCGAGAGATCTATCACGAGACCTGGTTCACTAGTACCAGATCCCGTATGACTTTCCTCTAATCAGCAATCAATATTCAGGAAGTTGAAATCACCCAATACAACAAGTTGAAATCACCCAATGTTATTTTTGCTTGTTATTTCCAAAATCTACCTCCCAATCTGCACCTCAGTGTCACTGGTGCTGTTGGAAGGAGGGTGTCTATAGAATACTCCCAACAAAGTGATTGCTCCCTTTCTGTTTCGGACTTCCACCTGCACTGACTGAGTAGGCAACCCTTCAAAGATGCCCTCTCTTTCTGCAGCTGTGATACTATCCCTGATTAGCAATGCCACTACCCTGCCCATTTTACTGCCCTCCCTGTCTTTTTTGAAACATCTAACCCCCAGAACATCCAGCAGCCATTCCTGCCCTTGTGACAGTGAAATCTTTGTAATGGCCACAGCATCATAGCTCCATGGACTGACTCATTCTCTAAGTTCATTGCTCTTGTCCTTGATACTTCTTGCATTAAAATAGACACATCTCAACCCATGCAACTGACTGCAGTAGTGCCCTATCCTTCTTCACAGTCTCTCTACAGGGTGCATTTACCATTACACCAACTGCCCCATTCTCTGACTATCACTCTGGTTCCCATCCCTCTGCCAAACTAGATTCAACCCTCCCAAACAGCTTCAGCAAACCTGCCTGCAAGGATATTGGTCCCCTCATGATCACGTGTAAGTCTTACTATTTGGTACAAGTCATACCTTCGCCAGAGGAGATCCCAATGACTGCCAAATCTGAATCCTTGCCCCCCTACACCAATTCTTTAGTCACACATTTATCAGCCAAATCATCCTATTATTATCCTCATTGGCACATGAGAAATCCTGCTTTTAAACTTCCTACCTAGTTTACTGGTACCAATATGTACCACAACTTCTGGCTGCTCACCCTTCCCCTTAAGAAGACGGTGGACCTGATCTGAGACATCCGTGAACCTGGCATCTGGAAGGGCAACATACCATAAGCGAGTCTCTGTCATGTCCAGAAAGTCTCCTGTCTGCTCCCCTAACTATTAAATCTCCTATCACTACTGCTGTCCTCTTCTCCACCCTTCCCTCAGAGTCACAGAGCCACACTCAGTGCTAGAGACCCAACTGCTGTGGCTTTCCTCTGCTAGGTGTCCCCCCAACAATATCCAAAGTGTTCTAACGTTTTAAAATTGTGAAAAGTAACTTTACCATAAGATATCACAACTTGCACCAGCAGCTACCTTCTCAGTTGGCAAAACACTGGAACAAATTTCCTCTGAGATCCATCTGGGCATGCTTGTAACCAGACTTCTCCGGAGTGGAAGCTGAAGCACTATTTTCTGCTCAGTAAAGCACTGGCTCAGGGTATTTTTCCCAGTTCTCTGTCTAATAATCTACACTCACAACCTGCACAAGTAGTAAGGTGGGGAGGCGAAAGGAAACTAAAGATAAGTATAATTATGCTCTAAGAATTGACCTAAAAGATGCCAGTAAAGGTGAAATACTTTATACTTTATAAATTATGCTTTATTGTCACCAAACAATTGATACTAGAACATACAATCATCACAGCGATATTTGATTCTGCGCTTCCCACTCCCTGGATTACAAATATTAAATATTAAAAATAGTAAAAATTAGTAAATATTAAAAATTTAAGTTATAAATCATAAATAGAAAATAGAGAAATGGAAAGTAAGGTAGTGCAAAAAAAACTGAGATGCAGGTCTGGATATTTGGAGGGTACGGCCCAGATCTGGGTCAGGATCCGTTCAGCAGTCTTATCACAGTTGGAAAGAAGCTGTTCCCAAATCTGGCCGTATGAGTCTTCAAGCTCCTGAGCCTTCTCCCAGAGGGAAGAGGAACAAAAAGTGTGTTGACTGGGTGGGTCATGTCCTTGATTATCCTGGCAGCACTGCTCTGACAGTGTGCGGTGTAAAGTGAGTCCAAGGACGGAAGATTGGTTTGTGTGATGTGCTGCACTGTGTTCATGATCTTCTGCAGCTTCTTTCGGTCTTGGACAGGACAATTCTATACCAGGTTGTGATGCACCCTAGAAGAATGCTTTCTACGGTGCCTCTATAAAAATTAGTGAGGGTTTTTATGGGACAGGCCAAATTTCTTTAGTTTTCTCAGGAAGTAAAGGCGCTGGTGGGCCTTCTTGGCAGTGAACTCTGCTTTGTTGGACCAAATCAGGTCGTTTGTGATATTGACCCCGAGGAACTTAAAGCTTTTGACCTGTTCCACTTGCGCACCACCGATGTAAATTGGGTCGTGCGGTCCGCTACTCCTTCTGAAGTCAACAACCAATTCCTTCATCTTGCTGACGTTGAAGGATAGATTATTGTCTTTGCACCATGCCAGCAGGTTCTTAATTTCCTCTCTGTACTCAAACTCATCATTACCCAAGATACGGCCTACAATTGTTGTGTCATCAGCAAACTTATATATTGAGTTTGATGGAAACTTGGCTACACAATCATGGGTGTACAGTGAGTACAGCAGGGGGCTGAGGACACAGCCTTGTGGGGCACCGGTGCTCAGAGTGATTGTAGAGGAGAGCTTGTCCCCTATTCCGTGCAGCGACTGGTATCCCCGGACCTAAAAGCCACAGCTCTAGCCTTTAAAAGGGACCTGATCTCATAATTCATCCAAGGTTTCCGGTTAGGAAATACCCAGATTGTCTTGCGAGACACACAGTCCTCCGTGCATTTCCAAATAAAGTCCGTGACAGCTGAGGCATACTCATCGAGGTTAGCTGCTGAGTCCTTGAATACTAACCAGTCCACCGATTCAAAGCAGTCACGGAGGACCTCATCCGTTTCCTCCATCCAACGCGATACTTCTTTTGACACCGTGACCTCCCGCTTCAGTTCCTGTCTGTAAGCCTGGAGGAGGAGTACGGCCTGATGGTCCGATTTTCTGAAGTGAGGTCGTGGGACGGAACGGTAGGCATCCTTGAAGTGTGATCATTGACGTTAGCACATTGAGTAAGTATTTTCTTCAACAGAATAGGCAGCATGTACAAATTAGAGGTCCCTGTACCAGTGAGTCTTACAGATAGATCTTGTCTGTGCCAAACTAGTAAAGTAAAATACAAACGTATGTAAAGTTCAAAAGATTTTAAATAAATGCTGGAAAAGTCCTTAATTTATTAACAAGAAAGCAGGATAATCTAGCAAGACAACTACAAATCCCTAAGTCTGAAGTAACAAAACCAATGACAGGAAATTCAATTTAAGAAAACGTTTGCAACAAAAGTTAAAAAAAACAACAAAAACATTTAAAGGAAGAATATACCTCCGGATATATTTAAGTAATGTTGCTGTATGGAGCAGTGGGATTTAAGATAAAGGCTGAACATGGATAAAGAACTGGCTGAAAGATGAATTCAACGATTACTTGTTAATGAGTGATGCCAGAATGGGGAAGAAATATTGAATAGCATGCTCTAGGCTTTAGTGTTGAGGCCCCTTCTGTTCTTAATCTAAATTAATGACTTGGAGACAGAGAACCAATGCAAATGAGATTGATGAATCAACCAGGGATCTCCAAGTGGAGCTGCATGAAATATGGAACTAGGCAAATCACGAGTAGCAGATAAAATTCCTTTGAGGTAGACATACTTTAAGATTATATTAAAAAAAGATGGATGGCCATGCTATGCTTGTGAGTATAGAGTTAGGTAAATACAGAATTGAATGGAAACTGAACTTAGTAGTGGATTTGGCAACAACCATGTCAAATCAGTGTAGAAGAGATACAGGCACAAATTAGATTGCCTTACTATACTAGAAAATGAGTTCTGGTGATCGACTGTCATCAATATAGAAACAGTACTGAGGAGTGCACAACTTGGATTCCACCATCCCCTCAGGCTTCAAGGTGGCCGCCATCATCCAGGTGCCCAAGAGGGTGACAGTAGCCTGCCTCAACAACTACCATCCAGTGGCACTGACCTCAACAATAACAAGCGGCTGGTTATAGAGAGCATTAAACCCCATCTTCCTGCTACCTGGGACCCTTTCCAATTCACTTATCGGTCAAATCGGTACACGGATGATGCCATAGCCTCTGCACACCATCCTGTCCCACCTGAAAAATGGTGCCTCATATGCCAGGATACAGTTCATTGACTTCAGCTCAGTGTTTAATACAACCATCCCTCAGAAGCTGATGGTTAAACAGTCCACATTGGGTCTCAGTACTTCCCTCTGTAATTGGACCTTGGACTTCTTGATAGAAAGTCTGCATTGACAGAAACATCTCTAGCTCCATCAGGCTGAGCACCAGTACTCTGGCCTGGTGCGTTCAGCACACTGCTGATGTGTGAGTACATTTGCCAGATCCAGTTCAAACCCAATCATCAAGTTCACTGATGATACAACAGTGGTTGGCCTCGTCAACAATGGCAACGAGATGGTGACAGAGAGGAGGTAGAGGCCTGGTAGAATGATGGGAGCACAACAACTTGAGTCTCCATTTGGACAAGACCAAAGAGATGATCTAAAGGTGCAGACTGACCAATTCAAACTGCACATAAATGGCTCCTCCATGGAGAGAGTAAGGAACACCAAGTTTCTGGGAGTGCACATAAGAGACGATCTCATCTCTTCCCTCAACACTACCTCTTCGGTCAAGAAAGCACAGCAGCTTCACCACTTCCTGAGGAGATTGAGACAAGTGAGGTTTCAACACCCTGTCCCCAACTATTTTAACAGGAGCACCATCAAGAGAGTCCTAACAAGTTGCATCACTGTCTGGTACAGGAATTGCAAGGCATCTGACCACAAGTCCCTACAAATGATTGTGAGGATTGCTGAGAGGATCATTGGGGTCTCTCTTCCACCCACAAGAGAAATTTATCAGGAGTGCTGCTTCAGTAGGGTCCTTAGCATTGTCAATGCTCCCTCCCTTCCATTCAACAATCTCTTTGGTCCTCTACTATCAGGTAGGAGGTACCATAGCATCAGGAAAGAAATTTTAGGATGCGAAGCAGCTTCTTCCCCCAGGTCATAAGACTTCTGAACTCCCTGCCACCTCATATGAATCTCATCATGCAGTCTTATCACGTATGAAGCACCAGTAGTGTTATACTGTTTATTTTTTAACTTGTATTGTACTGTATATATACCTTATTTTTGTTAATTTATTTGTGGTAATATTATTGTATGTGAGTTATATATACTATTGTGCACCTTGGTCCAGAGGAACATTATTTTGTTTGGCGGTATACATGATGGGATGCAGAAGTGGGCTGAGAAGTGGCAGATGGAGTTCAACCCGGAGAAGTGTGAGGTGGTACACTTTGGAAGGACAAACTCCAAGGCAGAGTACAAAGTAAATGGCAGGATACTTGGTAGTGTGGAGGAGCAGAGGAATCTGGGGGTACATGTCCACAGATCCCTGAAAGTTGCCTCACAGGTAGATAGGGTAGTTAAGAAAGCTTATGGGGTGTTAGCTTTCATAAGTCGAGGGACAGAGTTTAAGAGTCGCGATGTAATAATGCAGCTCTATAAAACTCTGGTTAGGCCACAACTGGAGTACTGTGTCCAGTTCTGGTCGCCTCACTATAGGAAGGATGTGGAAGCATTGGAAAGGGTACAGAGGAGATTTACCAGGATGCTGCCTGGTTTAGAGAGTATGCATTATGATCAGAGATTAAGGGAGCTAGGGCTTTGCTCTTTGGAGAGAAGGAGGATGAAAAGAGACATGATAGAGGTGTACAAGATAATAAGAGGAATAGATAGAGTGGATAGCCAGCGCCTCTTTCCCAGGGCACCACTGCTCAATACAAGAGGACATGGCTTTAAGGTAAGGGGTGGGAAGTTCAAGGGGGATATTAGAGGAAGATTTTTTACTCAGAGAGTGGTTGGTGCGTGAAATGTACTGCTTGAGTCAGTGGTGGAGGCAGATACACTCGTGAAGTTTAAGAGACTACTAAACAGGTATATGGAGGAATTTAAGGTAGGGGGTTATATGGGAGGCAGGGTTTGAGGGTCGGCACAACATTGTGGGCTGAAGGGCCTGTAACGTGCTGTACTATTCTATGTTCTATGTGTACAGTTGAATGGCATAAACTGAACTTGAACTTAAATTGACCTGAAGAGAAAACTACCGTGAAAAAGAATTTGCATTTTAATTAACTAATTTAATTTGTATTTTAAGGAGCTAGAAATAAGTACTATTATGTCAAAATATGTCACATTAATATAATATACTGTCCTTATCAGATGACCCCAAGGATATTGATTTCTTTTCTCTCAGGATCTGGGCATTGCCTGCAAATCCAGTATGTATTGATGTCCTGATTATCTTTGAGTAGGTGGTGGTGAGCCAATCTCTTGAACTGCTGTAGGCTGTGTGAAGCTACTCACACAATGCTGTTGGGTGTAGAGACTTTTAGGATTTAGACCCAATACAACGAAAGGCCATCTATTTATTTTCAAATTAGGATGGTTTGAATAAAACATGCTAGATTCATTTTAAATGCTTAACAAAAGCCACAGCCCTTAACGTCCATTATGAACAAACCAAAAGCAGTCAACTTTCACTGACGTTATCACGTCAGATACCATCTCTCAAAGTGACCACAACCACTCAATGACAGTGTTTGTGAATTATATAGAACAGTTTCTACTATGAACAATATGTGTCATCTGTCACTCATTACATTACCCTACACTGTTACAATACTCCCCTGATTTGAAATAATATGACTGAGAGAAACCTGAAAGTTACAAGATGATAAACATCATAAATAATGTTAACCTGGAGCTCTATGCCCAAGAATAAAGAATGTCAAGATCTATAAACAATGGAACATTGGTTAAAACTGGGTGAAAGTAAAGTTTACCACATTAACATAAAATGCTGGAAACATAACAGTTTTAACACTATCTATGGACAGACAGCAAATGGTAGCAACAATTTGGTTAAGAATACTCAATCAACATAGCAACAATTTCCTGCATTAATATTCTTTCTTAAAAAAAACAAAGCAGTCATAACTTTTTCACTTGTACTTTTGAAGACAAAGATGATACTGGGAGGTTGAATTGAAACTTGGATTTGAGGAATAAAATTTTATACAAAATTTAATAGGTAGAAAAAAAAAGTGAGATATTACCAATGCCATTTCATTGGCTCTTCACTCAACCCTGCAACATCTGGAATGCAAAGAGAAAAATTGAAAATCTGCCGCAGCAACAACCTCCCATTCAATGTTAGCAAGATCAAGGAGCTGATTATTGACTTCAGGAGGAGGAAATCGGAATCCTCCTCGGGGAATCAGAGGTGGAGAGGATCATCAACTTTAAATTCCTCCATGTTATCATTTCAGAGGATCTGTCCTGGGCCCAGCACGTAAGTACAATTACAAAGAAATCACAGCAGTGCCTCTACTTCCATAGGAGTCTGAAAATATTCAGCATGATATTTAAAACTTTGATAAACTTCTGTAAATGTGTGATGGAGAGTATATTGACTGGTTGCATCACAGCCCGGTATGGAAACAGCAATGCTCTTGAATGGAAAATCCTACAAAAAGTAGGGGATCCGGCCCAGTCCATCACGGTAAAGCCCTCCACACCATTGAGCACATCTGTATGGAGCACAGTCGCAGGAAAGCAGCATCCATCATCAAGGACCCCCACCACCCAGACTATGCGCTCTTCTCGCTGTTGCCATTGGGAAGAAGGTACAAGATCCTCAGGACCTACACCGTCAGGTTCTGGAACAATTATTACCCCTCAGTCATCTGGGTTTTGAACCAAAGGGAATAACTTTGCTCAACTTCACTCGCCCCATCACTGAAATGTTCCCACAGTCTTTTGGCAGCCTTTATCAACATTTTTGCCCTGGAGGAAACCTTGAAATAATTTTCAGGTCTCGGGGGACACAACGTAAATATTATTATATCCACAGCTCACAGTACATTAGTGTGATCAGTAAGTTGTAGATTTAATAATCTGAAAAATAATTGTCAATGCTCTTTATAGTAGACAATGTAAATTTTAAAAACTCATAAAGCAAACATAATAAATTTCTTTTAAATAACTGGCTTAAGCCAAATTGGGATTTAATTTTTCTAAAGGTAGGTTTGGTAGATTTAATTTAAATAAAGGTTGTAAATTGATTTTAATTAAAAACTTTACTGTTTGGTTTGAGATTCGAATAGCTTTTTAAAATGATCAGCACTTTTACGTGTCATATTGCTGGGATTTGTAATTAAGTGTCTTTTTAATTTTGCTGGAGCCATTGCTACGTTTGTATGGTGTTTGCCACAGAGTAGGCTCAATGGAATAGGGGTTAATAAGATATAAAAAAGAACGGCATAATAAATAACTAAATGAGAAAAACGCAAAAAATACAAACACTTCACGATACAATTCATTTCTAACCTACACAATCCATATTTTGCAACGTTTACAACAACAGCAAAGCGGCAGGCCAGCAGTGAGTTGCAACACATAAAAATTCCTTCTTGAGGGTGCAAATTTCCCTCCAATTTTCCACTACACCAGTCGTATTTGTTTGCTTCCGTATGTCATTTGATGCCAGGTAAGGGGAAGTTTGGGGAGGTAATTCAGGAGGGAGAGGCTGATGTCTCAGCCCAAGTGGGGTGAGTCCTTTCAACCCAGGGAAAATGCACTTCATGCTTCTGATCAGCGTACCGTTCTCCCCTCCGTACAATGTAGCGCTCAACGGTGCTCGCCATCAGCGTATTGTCCTCCCCTCCACGCAATACAGCGCTTTCCATCAGCCTGCCATCCGCCCCTCCGTGCAATACAGTGCTGACCGATTATCAAAAGCCACCCCTATCTTGGGGCAAAAACTGAGACTAAACACAGTCCCACTGCGTGCTGCCATACTAGGCTGAGAGACCTCTGACAGGATTGTGAATGGGGCTGCTTGGTCACTGCCCAGCATTGTGACTGCTAGCATCAAGCGTTCAAAAAGCAATGTTTATTTTTTTCCAATCACAATCTCTCACAGAACTCTTGCCAACCTCTTGCGAAACCCTAGGGTTCTGTGGAACTCTGGTTGAAAAACCATGATTTATGGACTCAATTTCAAGGACTCTGCATCTCATGTTCTCGATATTTATTGTTTATTATTTTCTCTTCTGTGTTTGCACAATTTGTTTATTTTTGGATATTGGTTATTTGTCCATCCTGTTGGATGTGGTCTTTTGTTGCTTCTTGGATTTACTGTGTACGCCCACGGAAAATGAATCTCAGGGTAGCATATGGTGACATATATATAATTTAATAATAAATTTACTTTGAACTCTATCCCTGTTAAGGTGGCAGGAAGATAGGGTATGCATGGATGTCCGGGAAATGGACAGGGTATGGGTGAGGGCAGCATCAATGGTGGGGGAAGGGAAACCCCATTCTTTGAAAAAGGAGGACATCTCTGATGAAAGAAAAGCCTCATTCCAGCAACAGATGCGGCACGGATAAAGGAACAGAGAAAAGGGATTGCCTTTTTTTTTTACAGTAGACAGGGTGGGAAGAGGTGACAAGATAGCCGTGGGGATTGATGGCTTTAGAAAAGATATATGTTGGTATATATCGGTAGACCACTCTGGAGTCTCACCTCTTCTCAACACCTGCCTATCACTTACCCCGGTGCGCCTTCTTCTCCCCTTTCTCCCAAGATCTACTCTGCTCTCCTATCAGATTCCTTCTTCTCCAGCCCTGTGCCTTTTCCACTTATCACCTCCCAGCTTCTAACTTCATTCCCCCTCCCCCACCAACATGGTTTCACCTATCACCTTCTAGCTTGTTCTCATTCCCCTCCCCCCACCGCCAACTTCTTATTATGACATCTTCCCCCTTCCTTTCTAGTCCTGATAAAGGGTCTTGGCCTGAAATGTCAACTGTTTATTCATTTCCACTGGAGTATCAGCTCACTTTCCACTGCCTGGTCCAAAGCCTGCAAGCTTATGCCATTTCAAGTACTACTTCAAAATGTAGCTAGGATTTGCAGTTTTACCATCCTTTTTGGACAGCAAGCTCCAGACTCACACTGGATGAAAAGGTTTCTTCACATCTCCCATCTAATCCCCTGCTGATTAATTCTATGTCTCTCCTGGTATTGTTCTTTCTGCTAAAGGAAATAAATCCTTCCTTATCCACTTTACCTAAGCCTTCGATTTTTTATACAACTCAGCTAAATCTCCTTGTTGTCTCTGCTCCAAAGAAAACAATTCAACCTATCCAATCTTTCCTTGGGACTAAACTTCTTCAGTGCTGATAACACTATTAGAAATATCCGTTCAGCTATTTTCTGTAGTGTGGTGACTAGAACTAAACACAATACTCGAAATGTGATCCAATTTTTTAATTCTTCATTTTAAATTCTATACTTCTGCCAAGAAAAGACTTATGGATTAGTAAGATTTAGTAGGTTGTGGGCATGCTATGTTGATGGCGGAAGCATGGGAACACTTGCGGACTGTGTTAGTCGCTGACACAAATGATGTGGTTCACCGTTATGTTTTGAGCTACAGCTGACAAATAAAGCTAATATGTAAAACTGTTGGCCATTTAAACCAGAGCCATCTGCCTTGCTACCATCAAGGGTTAGTGGATATTCACTTCAAAATCCCTCATTATTGTTACAGTTCTGAGTATTGATCATGTATTCCTTTACTTGTCACCACTTTCAAATATTCACCTCAGACTTGCCTGGATTGAATTCCACTCGCCACTTTTCTATCCATCTGATACATTCCTGGTGTCAAAACTGTCTTCCTCACTATCAACTAAATAATTTTGTATCATCTGGTGATAGCTGAAACTTTTGACTGTAGATCCTAGTTGCATATCAGAAGAGAAAAAACAATACAGAACCTAATCGTAAACAGTCACAAAGACACAGATGTTATAATGAATTTTCAGTACAAAGGCCTTGCACACAGGTGACTTCAATCGAAAGTCGTGTTATTCAGGATTTAAAGACATGCTGATTTAAAGAACTCCTTCCAGGATATTCTACTAAAGTCTGTGTGAAGACCAGTTCTAGTAGTTTGGGAACTAAATTATTTTATCATGAAATTTTATTAAAATGTTTATGAACATTAATGGAATGGAAAGGCCTCAAGGTTGATTTACAAATAATCTGAATTTATATCTTGCTTTCCTTCAGGATGATTACGTACTAGAAGTGCGTCACTTTCAGTGTCCAAAATGGCCCAATCCAGATGCTCCTCTGAGTAGCACCTTTGAACTTATTAATGTATTAAAAGAAGAGGCCTCAACCAGAGATGGACCAACCATTGTTCACGATGAGTATGTACTTCCTATTTCACTGATAGTGAATAAATTCATGTGTATGGGAAGCATTATTCTCCAGGTGGAAGGGGAAGCAAATAGACGACATGAGTATGTCCAACTATAAATGTCCAACTTGTGTTGTCCTGATCTAGTACAAATTTTACGAGTTCAAAATTGTGTAATATGTTCTTAGTATCCAGCCGTGATTTGCGATCATAGAAAATGTGTACAGAACAAATAAATACATCTTTGGCTGGACCCAGAGTGGCTGTTGTGTCCAAGCATGCCATCATCTTACCAGAAAGACTGAATGGGCTGGGACTATTTTCTCTGAAAGAAGGAGGTTGATGGTGGAATTCAAAGGTTTATAGCATCATGAGAGGCAAAGAAGAATAGTCATAGTTTTTTTCCCAAATTACTTTCCCCAAGCAGAAAGGCTGATCACAGTTCACCCACTAACTCCACCACTACTTAATTATTTCCTGTCAGTCACCATATGTACAACATCATGGCCTAGCATCACTTCATGGACATTTAATCAACCTATAAGCCGTCTTATGTATTTATATTTATTGTGTTTTGTTTATTATTACTACTTTCTTTATCTTTTGTGTTTTTTTGTGCTGGGTCGGATCTGGAGTAACAATTATTTCGTTCTTCTTGACACTTGTATACAGCAAATGACATTAAGCAATCTTGAATCTTGAATCTGGAGGGCGTAGGTTTAAGATGAAAGGGAAAGGGAAGGATTCAAATGGGTCCTGAGGGGCAAGTTTTTCACACAAAGGGTGGTGAGTACATGCAGTAATCTGGCAGAAAATGTGGTAGCAGTGTGTACAATGTTAACAGACGTTTTGAGAGAAAAGTTTTCGAGGGACATAGACCAAATGAAAGCAAATGGGAAGAAGGCACCTTGGTTGGCATGGAGGAGTTGGGCTGTAGGACGTGCTTCCATGCAGTGTAACTCCATTACTAAAAGTTCTTTTGATTTTTGTAACTTGAAAAAGGAATTATTGGAGAAGTTTGGTTTATGATGAGCCTATGATGAGGAATCTTGTGTAAAGCCATCCTAAAATCCATGTAGACAATATCCTCAGCTCCATCATTGTCACCTCCTTAAAATCCACTAACAAGTTGGTAGGAAGCCATGCCCCACACAAAGCCATACTGACCATCCCTAATTATGCCATGGCTTTCCAAGTGCTCATAAATACTAACCTAAGGATCTTCTCCAATAGCTTCCTTACCACAGGCATGAGACTTACCGGCTATAGTTTCCAGAATTATCCCTATTTCACTTTTTCTTAGCTACTTGCCAGTCCTCTGTGTCCTCCACTGTGGCTGTAGAGAATATGAAGATATTAGTCAAGGCCCTAGTAGTATCATCATATGCTTCTGTCAATAACTTGGCCTATCTGAAATATCTTTCTCCTTGG
The DNA here is from genome assembly GCF_030028105.1 of Mobula birostris. Taxonomy (NCBI): domain Eukaryota; kingdom Metazoa; phylum Chordata; class Chondrichthyes; order Myliobatiformes; family Myliobatidae; genus Mobula; species Mobula birostris. The sequence continues at coordinate 28,904,228 of NC_092385.1, forward strand.
TAAATAGTGATGCAGAGTAATCATTTAGGACCTCACCCACATCCTCCACTTCTAAGCACACATTCTCACCTTTATCGTTGAGTAGTCTTACCCCCTCCCTGTTTTTTATCTTTTATTTTCATCTCTCTCTCTCTGTGTATATACACACACACACACAATATATATATATGGAATCTCTTGCGATTCTTTGTATGGCCCCTCCTGGCTGTTCTGTTTCCCTCGATTTCTTTTCTAGCTTATTTATAATCTTCAAATATTCCATTTGATTTTCACTTCCCAAAACTTGCCTATTCTTCTTTTTACCGCTTGACTAAGTTCATCACTTATGAAGAAAACTCAACCATATTCTCTAATCCAGGCAGAATCCTGTCTAAAGCTTCCACATCCTTCCATTAGTTGACCAGAACTGAACACAATACAAAGTGTGGTCTCACCAAAGCTTTATAGAGCAGCAACATTACCTTGCGGCTTTTGAACTCAGTGCCTTGGCCAGTGAAGGCCAACACACCAAATGCCTTCTTAACCAGCCTATCAACTTGCACTGCAACTTTGAACCAGGTACTGCATAGACTTGGACCCCAAGATCCCTCCATTCCTCCACACTGCTAAGAATCCTGCCATTAACCTTGTACTCTGCCTTCAAGTTCAACCTTGCAAAGTGAATCACTTCACACCTATTTAAACTACCTTATTATTTCAATACCTATGTTGCCTCACCATTCTCTAATCAGGGCCTTTCGTCACTATAATTCTTTTCATTTAATTTAGTCTTGCCTGAAAAATAATGTTCTTGGACTGTAAAATTGACAACTATGTTTAATTAGATCCTCTGATATAAACACATAAATAGTTTAAATTTCTATTAATATAGTTAAGAAGGTTAAGAGTAGTCATTATGAAAAGGTCTAGAAATATAATTTTAATAGAGTGATATAGCAGAAATAAAGAAAATGCAGAAGGCCATATGACGAGATATTCTGATATCTTAAAGAGTTACTTTCATTCTATGTTATGCAGGTTTGGAGGCGTCTCTGCTGGGCTGTTCTGTGGCCTTACCACTCTTTCACAGCAGTTGGAGTGTGAATCTGCTGTGGATGTGTACCAGGTTGCAAAGATGATAAACCTTATGAGGCCAGGAGTTTTCACAGACATTGTAAGTACCTGACAATGAAAACTTAAAATATCTCTCCATTTTGCATTGATAACTATAAACTTCATAAATGTTTCCTTGAAGTTAATATGCAAAACACATACATGTTATTAAAAATCTCAAGATCTTATATATCACATTATGTTTGTGAGGATTCCAATAAATAGGTTGCTCAGGCATTTGTTATAATCCGATCTCACTCATCTTTTAATACACTAACTACGTTGTTTAAAATTTCCACATTTTTGCAGTGGTTATAACTTTGACTGTTGAAGTAGTAATGTGCACAAAAATTAACAGATTTTCATAACTTATTTTATCTTGTCTGTCTTTGCACAGGAGCAGTATCAGTTCCTATATAAAGCAATGCTCAGCTTAATCAGCACAAAAGAGAATGGGAATGGCCCCTCATCATTTGACAAAAACGGCGCCATCATTATCACTGATGAATCAGATCCAGCCGAGAGCATGGAATCTCTTGTGTAATATGAAGCTTTTTGCAAATGGCACTTCATTTAAAAAATGTTTAAGGACTGAATGAACTTTTGAGGCCTTTATTGCCAGGTTCCAATTTTACTGACAACCTGACTGTACTTTTCACAGTGATGAGAGTTTCAATGTTTTAACCATTCTGAATCTTACTGTTATCCTGCTGAGTATTTGCACCTCTTAGCTTCACAAAACAAAATCTCAATTCATTCTAGTTTGCACTATTTGATCAGTGTTACAGCCGATTAATACCTAGGACAAAATCCCAAAACTCCACAAAGCTATACTGTCTGCAATCTTTCATTAGCTGTGTGCATAGGAAGATGGAATTTGAGTTTAGAGATAGCTTTACAGTAATTTTGCAAACAGAAGCATTCTACATTTTGGCAACACACATCAAAGTTGCTGGTGAATGCAGCAGGCCAGGCAGCATTTGTAGGAAGAGGTGCAGTCGACGTTTCAGGCCGAGACCCTTCGTCAGGGTCTTCCTACAGATGCTGCCTGGCCTGCTGCGTTCACCAGCAACTTTGATGTGTGTTGCTTGAATTTCCAGCATCTGCAGAATTCCTGTTGTTTGCATTCTACATCTTGGTTGGAGATTGGTTCAGATGGCGCCCTCTTTTATGCATAAATGGTGTAATTTTAGATATCATTTGAAGTAATACATTATGTGAGCCTGGCAAATCTTTGCGAAATGCCTGTGATACAACTTTACATTCCAGTGATCAGAGTATAAAAATTCAAAAAAAAACTCTTTATAAATTGGATTTGCTATGCCAGGGGTATGGGTAAATCAATTAAATTGTCAATTTCTAATAATGCTACATCTGTAATGTAACAGGTTGTAACTGGATATTTATGGAGAAATGCTGACTTTTTGCATATAGCTGAAAAGTAATAAATCTCTTAAGGGAAACAGTCATATTGCATGTAAGATGCAGAACTGCTAAGCCCTTTGAAGGATTAATAAAAATGCATAGTCAGTTTCTTTTACAAGGATGTGAGCGTTAATATTAGAAAAGATAGATTAACATGTGAATTAGATAAGTGCAAAAATGACAGATCATTTGTTAATAATAAAGTTACACCATTACTTATATAAAGGCTTCACCAATAATGTAGCAGATTTGCCTGCTCAATACTTGTCATTTTAAAATATTTTTTTAAAAATCTCAGATCATATAATGTCGATGGAACAAACTTTTTAACTTACCAAAGATATAAAGTAGTTCTCAGCAGAATGTAGTCATTCTTTTCTTTCCCAGAAATACAGTTTTAATTGTCTTATTAATTATTTTTAAAATGTCTCTTCAGTCCAGGGTGCACTTTTTTATTTGTAAGCTCAATAAATGACTCAATAAGATGAATGTTAATGTTATCAAGATGCCAGTTCGTATTTTTATGAACATTTCTGCCTAGCGAATAAACTTTCACACAGATATACAGTACATACCTTAATTGCAATGTAGAATCTCTCTATGGTTTCTCTTTTTAAGGAGCAGACCATATTTGTACATAAGATTCATTTGTGATAGTCAGTTAGTTCTCTGCAGTTGTAGTTTTGTTCTCATGAATGGGAAGAATACGGCAATGCTGGACAGAATTTGCTGTAATATTTCTCTTTGACATGACACCCTTAAAGAAAACTGCTACCTGGAAGTAAAAACAAAAGTTTCAAAATTTTATGTATTAAAAAGAGGTATTTTCACAAAGTAGGAGACATTTTCTATACAAACTAAACATTTTGAAGGGGCAAACACAAATCAGACTTTTAGGCAATTAAAAAGCTTGAACTGTTTTCAAGAAAATCTATCTATATATAAAAAAAAGAAAAAAACTTTTCTCAACAAAGTGGAGATATTAGAATTTTCTTTTTAACCTCATGGTGTAGTTGTCTTCAAAAATAATTTTGTTTCTGTGTTTTAGGCAAATGCATTCATAGATCATATACCACGTCCTGAAAATCATAATCTACATTCATTCTTAAAGGTAGCAGACAAATCAAATTGTAAATATTTTGTTGCTTTGCAGGCATCTTATGGGGACTTTGTATCTATGTTATATAATCACAGAATTTTATATTTTCATATAAAGCTAATTTTTTTCTAGTCTCAACTCCTTCATAGTTTTGTGGTGGCTATGTCGAAAGCTGTATGTGTATTGAGCAGTACCATGAATACAGTGTCATCACATTTCAAAGGCATTTAACATTTATTACTCCTTGGGGCAGTGGTCGTCAAAGTTGCAGGTATTTTCAACTATATCGTTGGTGTGTGCAATAGGAATAGACCTAGGCAGTTACCGAACAAGTTTGTCTCATAACCCATTTGAAAATGTGGTGTTTTGTAACTTGAAAAAATCTGCTTTTTCTGTTGGAAACTACAGTAAATTGTTCTATTATAGTGTTATTTAATATGTAAATTGTATTCCTATACATGAAATAAAGTATGGGTTTTGATGGACCAGTAGCTGGACACTTTTATTCTCGTGGATTAAAGCATACTTTGCTTCCCAGTGCATCCTAAATTAGATTGATGACAGTCAGAAGTAACTGAAAGATGTTGGATAAAGCAAAATACTACAGCAACAGAAATTTTAAATAAAAGTAAACCATATCCAGGTGAATTATATGCAACATCTACTAAGAGATTATATGAATATTGTTTCAGGATATGTTATGTTGAAGTTGTATAAGACATTGGTGAGACCTAATTTGGAGTATTGTGTGCAGTTTCGGTCACCTACCTACAGGAAAGATGTAAATAAGATTGAAAGGGTACAGAGAAAATTTACAAAGATGTTGCCAGAACTGAAGGACCTGAGGAAAGATTGAATAAGTTAGGGCTTTACTCCTTGGAGTGTAGAAGATTGAGGGGAGATTTGACAGAGGTATACAAAATTATGAGAGTATAGATAAGGTAAATGCAAGCAGGCATTTTCCACTGAGTTTGGGTGGGACTACAACTAGAGGTCATGGATTAAGGGTGAAAGGTGAAAAGTTTAAGGGGAACATGAGGGGAAACTTATTCGCTCAAGTGGTGCATGCAGCTTGATTCCAATGTTTGAGAAAAGTTTAGACAGGTACATGGATGGTAAAGGCATGGAGGGGTATGGTCCTGGTGGTGGTCGATGGGAGTAGGCAGTTTAAATGGTATAGCATGGACTAGATGGGCTGAAGGACCTGTTTCTGTGCTGTGCTTTTCTATAAGTCTATGTAATGTGTTGTCATCAAAACTACAAGATACTGTAGGATGAACTGTTTATAAAGAACAAAACCAGAAAAATGGGGCATGGAAAGAGAAAGGGAATGTTGTGTAATTTAAGTGTAGAGTTGTAGATGACTAAATGACAGAACTGATAGCAGATTAGTCTAGACCAAGCAACGAGGAGTGTAATAACCATTAAATGATTTGGAGTTGGGTAAGAGCAGGGAATTGAAGCAAAGCCAGCAAAATGGAGAAGACTACAATGGCTCCAATGAGAACAAGATGCAAACAGCACCAAGGCACTAAAAGGGTTGATCACCCAGCTGACTGCATGCTAACAAAGAAGTCAGAGACATGTGACATGAAATTTGTTAATTTAGCAGTAGCAGTTCAATGCAATACATAATATAGAAAAAAAAATAAATAAATACTGTAAATAAGTTAGTGTATATATATATTGAATAGATTAAAAATCATGCAAAAAATATATATTTAAAAAAAATAATATATATTTAAAAAGTGAGGTAGTGTCCAAGGGTTCAATGTCCATTTAGGAATTGAATGGCAGAGGGGAAGAAGCTGTTCCTGAATCGCTGGGTGCGTGACTTCTGTACCTCCTACCTGATGGTAACTGTGAGAAAAGGGCATGCCCTGGGTGCTGGAGTTCCTTAATAATGGACGCTGCCTTTCTGAGACACCGCTTCCTGAAGATGTCCTGGGTACTTTGTAGGCTGGTACCCAAGATGGAGCCAAGTAAATTTACAACCCTCTGCGGCTTCTTTTGGTCCTGTGCAGTAACCCCTCCATACCAGACAGTGATGCAGCCTGTCAGAATGCTCTCCATGGTATATAATGAAGTATAGCTGCCGTCATGCCTTCTTTATAACTGGATTGATATGTTGCGACCAGGTTAGATCCTCAGGGATCTTGACACCCAGGAACTTGAAACTGCTCACTCTCTCCACTTCTGATCTCTCTAGGAGGAATAATATGTGTTCCTTCGTCTTACCCTTCCAGAAGTTCACAATCAGTGCTTTGTCTTACTGACGTTGAGTGCCAGGTTGTTGCTGCGGCACCAGTCCACTAGTTGGCATATCTCACTCCTGTATGCCCTCTCGTCACCACCTGAGATTCTACCAACAATGGTTGTATCATCAGCAAGTTTTTAGATGGTATTTGAGCTATGCCTAGCCACACAGTCATGGGTATGTAGAGAGTAGAGCAGTGGGCTAAGCACACACCCCTGAGGTGCATCAGTGTTGATCGTCAGCCATGCACTTATCCACACCATTTCTGGACATTCTGCTTCACCTATCAGCATCTACATTCTGATCTACAGCTATTAACATATTCTGTGGTCTGAGTGTTAGACATCATAACATGAACCTTCATATCCCACACAGTGTCCAGTCCAACACCATTCATGACTGATCAGACAATGAAGCAGTCCACAAGACCTGGGCAATATCCAGCCCTAGACCAGTAGGTGGCAAATAACATTAGTGCCACTCAAGATGAAACCCGACAAGAGCAAATCCAGCTATCATCCCCTTACAATTGTCCAATTGTAGTGCCATTGTGAATGTATAAAATCTCCCATTATCAAAATTCTGAAAGTTGCTAATATCGACTAAGGCACACGCTATTCTGACTTGGAAATAGATCACTGTTCCTTCACAGACCCCTCCCTAACAGCAGTATGGGTATCGCCACACCTCAGGGACCGCAGTGCTTCAAGAAAGCAATTCACCACCACCTTCACAAAGGTAATGTAGTTTGGGCAATGTAACGCTGGTTCAGCCTGTGAAGCCCATTTTCCCTAAATGAATAAAATATATTTACCGAAGTTACAGAGATGACTAACACTGAGGATGAAGCTAACAGTAACTAGGTAGAATCCAGGAATAATAAAATAAAATACTTACAAGGTGGGCATATGTGAGTAGTTCTCCATCATTCTTTTAGTTGGGTTCAGCTCAGGTGGCAACTCCTGAGTACTGACTGATATAAAGTACAAACACAATTGCACCGTGTGTTTTTTAATGTTTTGTAATTGAAATTTTATACTACCCAAAGTGAAGCCCAGAACATACTCAACCCAAATGACCTAATTCTGCTCCGATGTCTTATGGTCTTCTTTTCCTCAATTCAGGAAATTCAATCTATCATTTGTGCATAAGATGATCTCATTCCCCAAGCAAAATTCCTTTCAGAACTTTGCAGAGGAAAGTACACCAAGTTGTCTTGAGTGCAATTATGTTCGGTACTCCCAGTACGACCAAATTTTAGAATCAGAATCAGGTTTAATATCATTGGCATATGTTGTGAAATTTGTTAACTTTACAGCAGCAGTACAAGGCAATACATAATAAATAGATATGGAGAAAAACAGCTGAGTTACATTAAGTATGTATGTCTATTAAATAGTTAAGCTAAAATAAGCAGATCAAGAAAAAACAGAAATAAAAAGTAGTAAGGTAGTGCTCATGGGTTCACTGTCCATTTAGAAATCAGATGGTAGAACGGAAGAAGCTGTTCCTGAATTGCTGAGTGTGTACCTTCAGGCTTCTGTACCTCCTTCCCAACAGTAACAATGAGAAGACAGCATGTCCTGGGTGTGGTGGGGATCCTTAATGATGGGCTCTGCCTTCCTTGAAGATGTCTTGGATAGTGCTCATGATGGAGCTGACTAATTCTACAAGGTTCTGCAACTTATTTCAATCACGTGCAGTAGATTCTCCCCCCCCCACCACACCATACCAGACAGTGATGCAGCCAGTCAGAATGCTCTCCACGGTACATTTGTAGAAGTTTCTGCGTATTTTAGTTGACAAACCCAATCTCCTCAAACTCCAAATAAAGTATAACCACTGTTTTGCCTTCTTTATAGTTGCATCAATATGTTGCATCCAGGTTAGGATTACTAATGCAATGGTTTATTTGTACCCCTCATACCTTTGATATCCATGCTTACCTTTGATATTTTGGTGACACAATCCATTCCTGTGATCCGTTGGACTTACTTCTGTCCCTTCAACACCCTGACAGCCCAATATTAAATGTTCCCATGCTCCGTTCTCTTCCCACTACATGCTCCAATTTTCCAAGCCTTTGATGTCGAGGATCACTATCTCCCACCACCTACACTGCAAAATATGTTAGACCAATTTCCTGGCTTCCGGACTTCTCTCATATAACCCCTGGCCCCAAATTATCAGGATAGTATCTCTGAATATTTTCCCTCCGTGCTCCATGGGCCTGGTCTCAGTTCCAAAGGTACATTTTACACTATGGAAAAATAACACGTTATCTTAGAGCGCCACTATGACCACATGTTGGCTCATGAAGGTTCATGACAGAAAAGTGTATGTATCGCACATCCATTTGTTCGTACTAGAATTTTAAATAATATTTCTTCGCTACAATGAGATTTTCATCAGTGATGAAAATAGATATATTCACTGTCATCAATAATGTGTTTTCAACTGTTAACTTACACCAGCCTGCATCCTCAAGGGAAGGAATGCTGTGCTGTGGAATGTACCGTCTAAAAACCAATATTTCCACATCATTTTGTTCCATTAATATTTTCTATAACTACATTATACCAATTTTGCATTACGAAGCCTTTAGTCACTACTAAAGACTCGCTCCTAAGACTACTTTTTACTTGTCTAGCTTTTTTTGTCCATATTTGGATGATTATTCCTTTCAGAAGAACCTGGTGATATTTATTTCTACTTTAAATATGATATGCAAAAGCCAGTGTTGTGGTGATTTCCTTTGCATTTCTATGACTGATCTCAGTTCCAGTTCATTACTATGTTGAAATATTATGTACCTTCAGCAACTTATTTATCTTGACATCTTGCCTTAATAACATTAGGAATGATTTAGCATTGATATCAATTTTGAGAGGGAAGTTGAACCATTAATGTCATTTTTAGGTTCAGCCTGATTTTCCAGCTTTTTTCAATTGTTGTCACTATATGAATGTTTTCCTCCTGACTGCCTTGCAGCTGTCTTTCGAAGTAATACATTTTTTCATTTTAATAGTTTTCTTGTGTCACAGTGCAGTGCAAATAATATTTATTGAGCACAAAAAGCTAGGAAGTATAAACTTTCAACACAAGCTTTGAATATGTGTAACAATTTAGAAGTAAATCTATTCCAATGACAGATGTCAGCTGTCAAGAAAAGGTAAACAGACTTTTTATTTCGTTACCTTTGTTTAGGTTGTAAGTGTGTGTGTGTGCGTGCGTGATTTAGTATATTAACTTTAAAATATTTCATTTTTAACGTGTTTTGTTTGTTAACAAGTGTTATTTGTTAATGAGTATTATTGAATAATTGAATAACAGATCCATTCACAAATTTTCAATAATAGACAGTTTAGATGTACTGTCAGCTGTCACAGGGTCTCTCCATTTGCCAAGTCCATTCTGTGAGTGTAGCAGGCTTTCTATGTTGAGACAGCCCCTGTGTTCCATTCTGCCATGCTAATGTTGGGTGACTAGGTTCCTAGTGGAAGACTGAGACCATGCTGCGATAAATGATATGTTCCAGGGTTTGGCAATCATTCAAGATGTGTAAAGTATTTTAACCCCCATGGAGTAACTCACAGTAAGATGCTTGCAAGACTTTTCATTTTCATGGTTACACACAAAGGGTGCTTTCCTACAGGGGTTAATGATTATGCAGTGAAAGGAGCAACTAATTGGATCAAAGCAGACAGAGTTGCCGAAAGGTTGCTGTACAGATTGTGGCAAATAGAGCTCATTGCAAGAAGGAGTGAGAGCATGCACTTTAGAAGAAGAAAGATGGAAGATTGCAGATGACTGAAGTGCAGACGGAAACATGTTTTTTGTGCAGAAATTTCAAAAATTTAGCAAGCAGGCGCAGGAAAGAGGTTCAAATGGTTCAATTTAATATTGATGTATGGAGTAAACAACCTAAAATTCTTACTCTTCATAGGTATCCACAAAACAAAAACTATCCAAGGAATGAATGACAGAAAAATGTTAGAACCCCAAAGCCACCCCTCCCCCTCCCACACACAGGCAGCAACAAAAGCATCAGCCCTCCTCCCTTCCCCCCCCAACCTCATGCTCTGGCAAAAGCATCAACACCTCACACTATCTACTATGCAGGCAATAGCAAAGCCTCCAAAGAGACCATCAAAAACTACTGTCCATCCCAACACTTTGACATCTCAGACTGGCTCCCTCTCCCTAGCGAGGGAAAGAGAGATATCGCTCCTGCAACAATGAGAGGAGAGACTAACAGCTCACTTTTTCGATGTTACAAACTTCTGTATCACTTCTCCAAGCACTCCCCCCACCCCCCGACTCAAGGACCAACAGACTTTCACTCACACCAAGGGAGAGAGAGAAAGATCATTCGAGAGCAGGGGCCTTCTGACAGTAGCGCACATTGCCTGCTCTCTCAATGTTCCAATCTCCTGCAACATTTCAGTTGGCAACATCGGCGAGCAATCTGGTCGTCCACGGGACTGCACCCTGAAGGCACATGTCTTCCAGGTCACTCCTAGAGATACTGAGACACCAAGCTGCACGGTGTGTCCAAAAACGAGAACCCACCACCAGTGGAGAACTGTAACTTAAGCTGCAGCTGTAGATTATGGACTCTGACAGGACCCCAGCCACCTTGAAAAGAAAAGAAAGACACGAAAAAGAAGAAGAAGAAGAAACTGTTCTGTGGACAAACTGGAAGAAGTCATCTGGGTCTGCAAAACCCTCTGTAGCCATCTTTAGCTCCTCCCAATCCTGTCTAAAGGGCAAATGGCACATTGGCCTTTATTGCAAGAGGGTTGGAGTTTAGAAATAGGAAATTGTTGTTGTAACTATGCAAAGGATTGACAAAGCCATACTTGGCATACTTGTCCACAGATTTCACCCCTTGCTTAAGAACTGGCATATATTACATTGGAGGCCATCCAGAAAAGAATCCCTGGGCTAATTCTTGGGATGAGAGTGTTGTCCTACCATGAGTGGCTAAAGAAATTGGTGTTTGGAAGAACGTAGAGTGAGCTTGCTAAAATGTACCAGATCCTAAGGAGATGTAAGAGGTAAGATGTCCGGTGTTTTTACTGGTAGGAGAATCTCAAAAGAAGGTACATAACTGAAAGATAAAGGGGTGATCATTTAAAAATAAGACATATATGACATCTACTTCTCTTAGATGATGGTGAATCTTGGAAATTCTCTGCCTTGGAGAGTTGTGGAAGCTAGATCATTGGAGGGATTTAAAGAAGAGTTAGGTTTTTTTTTGCCATATCAGATAATTGAGGGCTATAGGGAACTGGCACAAAAGAGGAGATAAGGTCTACAGCAGATCAATTGTAATCATATCAAAAGGCAGAGGAGGCTCAAGTGATCAAGAGGCCTACTCTCTTACAATTTTCTGATGCAATAATCCACATAGTATTTCTACTCATCTATCAATTCAGCATGTATGTAGTAGTATAATGGCACAATCAGTCAGACTAGCTCAGTGAAATAATATTCCCAAACAAAAGAAAGTGACATGAAAAGTTTTTCACTTTTGCATTGGATGACCTCTTGGATAATCCAAATGATTTCTATGGACCATTCGGACACATGAAAACAAATAGGAAGAAGATACAAGTTTCGTGAATCCACAGCCACATCACAGAAACTTGTCAACATCCATTATAACATCTAGAGGAAAATGAGGGATCAGGCATTAAGTAACGAGCTGCCTCACAATCCCTTCCCACTTCATTTCAATTAGTTTACACTCAAAATTGGCAAATGGCAACTTTATAATTCAGTGTGTGTAAAGGAAGACATAAGAGAATATTCTCTTTCTGATGTAGTGTTTGTGATTATTGAATAGTCTGAGATTAAGATGTATTAATAATCTAGAATTAAGGTTATATTTTTTAAAGTTATACTCACAGGAATGAGAGAATTAGCAGAAGCTTAGCACATAGAAATTTGAAATGATGCATGATGAAGGAAAGAATATAGTTTTATGTAACCTAAGCACATATGAAATAAGGCATAGGGATAGGTTATTTGGCCTGTTGAGCCTGTTCTGACATTCAATAAGGCTATGTCCAATTAGCTGTGGACTCAGCTCCTTCCCTGTTATGCAAAAATCTATCTAACTCTGCCTTAAATATATTTGATGAGGTCATGTCTACTAATTCCACAAGTGCACTCCTCTCTGGGAAAAGCAGTTTCTCCTCATCTCCATCCTAAATCTACATCCCCAAATCTTGAGGCTATGTCTCCTAGTTCTAATCTCACAACTTCTCTGCCTCTATCCTATTTATCCCTATCATTATTTTATATTTCTATAAGAGCCCCATTCATTCTTTTGAATTCCAGCAAGTATCATCCCAGACTTAATCTCTCCTCAAAGTTTAATCCCCTCATCACCACAATCAAACTCCAAAGCCAGAATATCTTCTTTTTTACACGCAAGGAGAGCAGGTCTGCATGCAGTACACCAGGTGGGGCCTCATCAGTACCCTGTACAGTTGCTCCTAATTTTAATCCCTCTAGCAATGAAGGCTAACATTCCATTTGCCTTCTTGATAACCTGTTGCACCTGCAAACCAGTCTTTTGTGATTTATGCACAAGCACTCCCAAGTCCCTCTGCACAACAGCATGCTGTAATCTTTCACCATTTAAATATGATCCTTATTTTTCCTTCAAAGTGGATGACCTCACACTTACCAACATTGTACTCCATCTGCTAGACCTTTGCCCACTCGCATAACCTATTTGTATCTCTCTGTGTTCTGCACAATTTGCTTTCCAACTCAGTAGATACACTACAATCAGTTCCCTCTTCCAGATTACTGATGTATATTGTAAACTGATGTGAGCCCAGCACTGACTGGTCGTGACACTCCACTCACAGCCGATAGTTAACCAGAGAAATACTATTTATCCAAACTTTCTGCTTTCTATTGATTAACCAGTCCTCTATCCATGCTAACGTGTTGCCCATAACTCCATGCATCCTATCTTATTGATAAGTCTTTCATGCAGGACCTTATTGAATGCCTTCTGGAAATCCAAGTATACAACATCCATCTGTTCCTCCCTGTCCACTGACTCGTTATAACTCAAAGTATTCTAGTGAGTTTGTCAAACAGGACCTGCTCTTCCTGAATCCATGCTGTATCTGCCTGATGGAACCACATCTATCCAGATGTCCTAATATTTCTTCCTTACTGATAACTTAAAGCCTTTACCCAACTATAGGGATTACGCTAATTTCCCTTCATCCTTTTTTAAACAGTGGTGTGATGTTCACTGTCTTCCATTTCACCAGGACCTGATCAGAATCCAAATAATTTTGGTAAATTATCACAAAAGCCTCTACTATATCTTTCACAACTTCTTTCAATATCCTGCGATGCACTCAATCAGGACTGGGGGACTTGTCTACCTTTGGAACGACAAGTTTGTACACCACCACCTCTTTAGTGATAGCAGTTGAATTGAGATCCTCGCCCCCAGTAAGGCCCCCCGTTGGCCAGGGTCGACCATGACCTTGCATCCTAGCTGTCTGTGTCGAAGGTAATATGCAAGCCAGGGCAGTACATTATGAAGAGCAATCTGGTGCCCATACAGCAGACTCCCTTCTCCAGGCAGCTGATGAATCCAAATGATCGGCAGAAACCAATACACTTTAGCATCAGTGGCATCACAGGAGATACCAGTCAGCTTTGAACTTACTGTAGACCTACCTTAGGGACTCCAGCTCAGGACTTTCTCCTGTGGATTTACTCCTGAAGCATTCTTCATGAGCAGGTATAGCTGCAAGTCAGTGGAAGTTTGAGATCAGGTTTTAACTTCTCCCAGACGAGATGCCAACCATCCATGGCTGATGAGTCCCATCTTCCATCCATTCCATCTCTTCCATCACATCCATAACATCTCTCTTTGATATGTATCCTCCACTGTGGTTACTCACTTTAAGTCTCGGCCATTTCTGCATTTCACAATTTAATTCTCCCCTCTCATCTTCCAAGGGACCTACATTCACTTTAGCCATCCTTTTCTGCTTTAAATAATTAGTTAAAAAATTCTAACCATTCTTATATTTTGTGTTATTTACTTTCATAATCTATCTTCCCTTTCTGTATTGCTTGTTCAATGGCTCACTGTTGCTTTTTTGTTTTCCCAATCTTCCAGTTTTCTGCTACTCTTGGGGTCTTTGTATGTATGAGTTTTTAATTTAATGTTTTCCCTTATTCCAAGGCTGGATATCTTCACCATTCCTGTCCTTGTTTTTAACTGAATATTATTTTGTTGAGCACTGTGAAAAATCTCTTTGAAAGTATTCCACTGTTCCTTAACTGTCTCATTATATAGCCTGTATTCCCAATCTACATGAGCCAATTCTTCCCTCATCCTATTGTAGTTGCCCTAGTTTAGGCATAATACATTGGTTTTAAATTGAACCATCTATATGGTATATATGAGAAATTCAACCACACTTGAGTACTCTTTCCAAGAATATCCCCAACTACAAGATTGTAAAGTTTACTTGTCTCATTGCACAGAACCAAATCTAAGAGAGCATTTTCCCTTGTAGGTTCATGAACATTCAGTCCAAGAAAGCTATCATGGATGCATTCTATGGAATCCTTGTCAAGACTGCCTTGACCAATTTGATTCATCCAATTTATATGCAAGTGAAAGACCCCATGACTACTGCCATTCTATTCTTACATGCATCAGATTTTTTTTGGTTTGCTACCTGTGCTACTGTAATATCATTATTTGTTGGCCTGTAGACAACTCCCACCAATCATAAGCACAAGAAATTCTTCAGATGCTGGAAATCCAGGGCAACTCAACAGGTCAGACAGCATCTATGGAAATGAATGAACAGTCAATGTTTTGGGCTGAGACCCTTCTTCAGAACTGGAAAGGAAGGGGGAAGAAGTCAGAATAAGAAGGTGGGGGAGGGGGAGGAGTACAGCTACACTTGGTGTACACTTGGTGAAGCCAAGTGTAGGGGGGAATAATAAAGTAAGAAGCTGGGAGGTGATAGGTGGGAAAGGTAAAGGGCTGGAGAAGAAAGAATCTGATAGGAGAGGAGAGTGGACCATGAGAAAAAGAGAAGGAGGAAGGGCATCAGGGAGAGGTGATAGGCAGGTGAGGAGAAGAGGTACAAAACTAGAGAGGGGAATTGAAGATGGAAGGGTGAGGGGAAAAGTTACCAGGTTGGAGAAATCAATGTTCATGCCATCAGGTTGGAGGCTACCCAGGTGGAATATGAGGTGTTGCTCATCCAACCTGAGAGTGGCCTCATTGTGGCAGAAGTCAAGGCCGTGGACTGACCGTGGCCGTGTCAGAATGGGAATGGAGGCT
This sequence comes from Mobula birostris, assembly GCF_030028105.1. Lineage (NCBI taxonomy): Eukaryota > Metazoa > Chordata > Chondrichthyes > Myliobatiformes > Myliobatidae > Mobula > Mobula birostris. The sequence continues at coordinate 28,919,456 of NC_092385.1, forward strand.
GAAAATAAATGGTTAACCACCAGGAAATCTTGTTTTTTGCAAATGGAGGATAGATGCTCAACAAAGTGGTCACGCAATCTCCAGTATATCAGGTCTTACCAGTGTAGAGGAGACTGCATCAGGATCACCAGATACAGTTGATGATCCTAACAGATTCACAGTTGAAGTATCGCCTCAACTGGCAGCACAGTTTGGGGCCCTGAATGGAGCTTAGTGAAGAGGTGTATGAACTTCTTCCATTTGCAGAGATAAATGCCAGGAGGGAGATTACCAGGGAGGGATGGATGGACAAAGGAATCATGGAAGAAGTGATCCCTGTGGAAAGCAGAAAGGGGGGCAGAGATAAAGATGTGTACGGTTGTAGGATCTCATTGAAAATAGTGGAAGTTGGATGCCAAGGCTCAAGGGATGGTAGGTGAAGACAAGAGGAATTCCATTCCTGTTGGCTACTGTTGCCTTCTCCTAATGAGCCATAACCCCCAACAGATCCCAAGTGTTTTGGAGGCAGATGACTGCAAGGAACTCCTGTGTTACTTTCCCACTATGATTTGCCTGTTCATTACCCATTCACTATCTTTCCTTAGGCCCTAAACTGCGGTGTAACTGACTGGCTTTCTGCTGGTTGGGGTCGACCTAGCACTCTGCATGGTATGTAAGCCAGGGCAGTACAGAATGAAGAGCAAGTTGTTGTCTGTGCAGTAGGCTCCCCCTTTCCATACAGCTGATCAATCAAAGGAACGGCAGAGACTCATACAGTTTGGCACCAACAGAGTTGCAGGAGTTGCCAGTCTGCGTTGAACTCAACATTGGACTGTCTTAGGGACTTCTCTTATGTTTTGTAACTCCAGAAACTAATCTTATGAAAAACACAGGAGCCAGGGATACTGATCTACTTAGTATTTTTCTTTTTTTTAGTGAAGTGCCCTCATATGACAGGATGGTGTAATAACGTATGCCATTCATATTCTTCTTGAATATAACCCATGATGAATTATGTAAACCAACAAAGAATGCTTAGTCAAACAATATATTTGCAATATTATGCAAATATTACTGAATACACTACATAGTAAATTTTGAATTGTTGCATTTGGGTCTAAAGATTTAATCGCTGTGGAGGATTTCTTATCCTTGTGGGATAATGTCTCTTCTGACAAGGAGTTCTCACTGGTTGGTAGGTAAGACTTGTGACTGTGAAACAATTTCAGGCTCTGGGGCCTTCTCTGTGGTGGTTGTAGGAGTTTACTCTGGGACTGAAGAAGTGGTTGAGACAGATCTGGACACCTCTTTCCTCTAGCAACATGCACAACACACTGGAGGAACTCAGCAGGTCGGGCAGCATCCGTGGAAACAAACAGTCAACGTTTCGGGCCGAGACCCTTCGTCAGGACTGAAGAGAGAGGGGCAGAGGCCCTATAAAGAAGGTGGGGGGAGGGTGGGAAGGAGAAGGCTGGTCGGTTCCAGGTGAAAAACAAGTAAGGGGAAAGATCAGGGGTGGGGGAGGGGAAGCAGGGAGGTGATAGGCAGGAAAGGTGAAGAAGGAATAGGGGAAAACACAATGGGTAGTAGAAGGAGGCGGAACCATGAGGGAGGTGACAGGCAGCTTGGGGAGGGGGCAGAGTGAAACTGGGATAGGGGAAGGGAGGGGGAGGGAATTACCAGAAGTTGGAGAATTCAATGTTCATACCAAGCGGCTGGAGACTACCCAGACAGTATATGAGGTGTTGCTCCTCCAACCTGAGTTTAGCCTCATCATGGCCATAGAGGAGGCCGTGTATGAATGTGTCCAAATGGGAGTGTGAAGCAGAGTTGAAGTGGGTGGCAACCGGAAGATCCTGTCTGTTGTGGCGGACGGAGCGGAGGTGCTTGATGAAGTGCCCCCCCCCCCCCCAATCTGCGTTGGGTCTCACCAATATAGAGGAGGCCGCACCGGGAGCACCGGATGCAATAGATGACCCCAACAGACTCACAAGTCAGGTGTTGCTTCACCTGGAAGGACTGTTTGGGGACCTGAATTTATGGCTTCCTCTACTGCCCGACCTGCTGAGTTCCTCCAGTGTGTCGTGCGTGTTGCTTTGACCCCAGCATCTGCAGAGTATTTTGTGTTTTTCCTCCAGCAGTTCACCCTGACCTCCACAACTGATTGATATGTCATCTCTAGGTGACATTAGATGTAATCTCCACCGTGTAGGAGAATGGTCCAATTCTGTCCTTAATCGTTCCAAGTACCCAATTTTGATCACCTCTATAGTCTCTCGCTAGGATTGCTTATCCAGGAGTGAACATCAAACCTCCTTGTTTGAGGAACCCTCGATTTGTCTTAGCTGCTAGTTCTGCATACACCTTCTGAGATTGGATTTGAGGAGGTCCAAGCATGAGCGCGAGGGATGACCGAGGACCAGCAGAGCTGGTGAGTTGTTGGTTGTGGAGTGTGCACAACTGAGATATGCAAAGAGGAAATTGTCAAACTTCTGATTCAGTGTAGTATGTTCTGCTGACATTGCTCTCAATGTGTTCTTTAGACTCTGGACGACACTTTCTGCAAATTCATTAGCTGAATGGTACGGTGCAAATTAGTATGTTTTGTTCCATTTATTTTCAGGAATGACTGAAAATGTTCCACAAAAAACTGTGGTCCATTGTCACTGACGAAGTGTTCTGGAACTCCAGTTCTTGAGAAGAGATTTCTCAACACATCAAAAGTGTGTGAGGCTGTAGTGAAGGCTATTGGGAACACTTCTGGCCACTTGGTAGCTGCATCCACTACCACCAAGAAACTGGTGCCCATGAATAGTCCAGCAAAATCCACATGAATCCTCTGTCAGGGAAAACAGACCATTCCCAGGGATGGAGAGGCGCTGCTTTTGGCAGCTTTTGGACATACTGCCATCCCAAATAGTGCATGGCTAGTTGCTCAATTTGCTGATCTACCCCAGACCACCAGACAAAGCTTTCATCTTGACCATACCTAGATGACCGGTGTGCGGCTCCTATTAGCTCTTAGCTTGGATGGTAAAACAACTCTCAATCCCCACATCAGGCAACCTTCATCAAGGGCAAGTTTATCCCAGCATTGGTAAAAAATAGGGAACTGGATTTTATGCTGCATGTTCCAGCCATTTTGGATTGCCATGCAGACCTGAAACAGTGTGTGGTCCTTTCTGGTTTTCCTTTGGACCGTTTCTGCCATGACAGGAAGGCAGACTTTCAATTTGCATTAGGGAGAATACGTCAAGAGGAGTGTCCACTTCTGTAAATTTTTCAGCTATTTCCTTTTCCAAGGGTAAACAGGACAATCCATCAGCATTTCCAAATTAGTTGTCCTCCTGAATTTGATTGTGTAATTATGTCTTCCAAGAAACAGCCTCCATGTAATCTAGCTCACTGACTATTTTATCATGGATGGTATTAGGAACCGGGCAAGCTTTGCACTTGGGTGTAGCATTTTCATTTAATACTATTTTAACCTTGGATACTGCTGTGGCATCATCCAGTACCTTTCCTAATTTGCTTTTAGTTGACTCTATTGTTGGGGATGGGCATGTAAATCATGGATGAAATTCCAAATAAGTTGTAGTTGTCTCAGCTTCTCACGTCCCCAAGATACTGACCCTCCTGTTTTTTTTTACCACATACAAACCCAATAAGGCTTGTTGGCTGTTGCTTTTTTACTGTTGTGAACGTCATTCCCACAGGAGCTATCTTTTCTCCAGTATAAGTTCTTAGTTGGATATCTGCAGGCTTCAGTTTTCTTGTGTTTCAGTTCAAGTATCTTTGAATGTCATACAAATTCATTTTGTGCAATGACTGAAACAGCCAAGCTAGTGTCCAATTCCATTTTAATTAATTGCCAATTACTTCGATGTAAGCCATATTGGTTGTCTCATGTTAGTTTTCACATTATAAATCTCAAGGCTACATTGCCTTGTGTCACTCTCAAAATTTTTCATCAAGAGCATGCAGATCAGTGATCTTTTTGAAACTGCAACTTGTTTTTTTTTAAATCTTTTATTCTTCCCTGTACAGTCCATTTATCTTTGTCTGCCCAGCACGCTCTTTGTATGTGTCCTACACTGGGGTTTACTCCTGAAGCCTTCCCCATGAGTAAAGCTTCATGGTAGCAGAAATTTGAGATCCGAGTTTTCCTTCTGCTAGATGAGCCATGGCCAATGAGCCCCATCTGGCTGAGGGTGCCAGTAACCCTGGAGGGTAATGCAATGGGTGACAGATGACTCACGTTGTTCAAAATAGAAACTGTTCTACATAATTTACAAACACTATCATTGAGCTGTTGTGTTCACTTTCAGAGATGGTGTCTGACGTAATGACGTCAGTGTAAGATGACTGTTTTTGTTTTGCTTGTAATGTTGCCAGCTGTCCCGTATTAGCTGGGACATCCCATATATTGGGCTAAACTGGTTTGTCCCATACAGGACTGCCCTTGTCCCTTATTTCCCCCGCTAAGGTAGAGCATTCCTATGAAACTGCTTGTAAGCCGAAATGGTGTAAAGCGCAGAAGCAATTACCATTAATTTATATGGGAAAAATTTTTTAGCGTTCCCAGACCCAAAAAATAACCTACCAAATCATACCAATAACACATAAAACCTAAAATAACACTAACATATAGTAAAAGCAGGAATGATATGATAACTACACAGCCTATATAAAGTAGAAATAATGTATGTACAGTGTATCAGAATCGGGAAGATTAAGCCAAAACCAATTTGTAGAAAAAATCGGCACATGCACGCATGCGCACGTCACGCATGCGCGCACAGGTGCCTGCGCAAGGCTTCGTGGTCATGGTAGTCTTTCTCGGGGTAAACACAAGTGTCCTGTATATGACTGCTACTTTTGTCCCTTATTTAGGAGTGAGAAAGTTGGTAACCCTACTCATAATTGAAGTAAAGGGCTGTGGCCTTTGTTGAGTACATAAAGTGGCTCTCGCATGTTTTATTCACAAAATCCAACAACCCGCCTTTGCCTCTTCAATTGTCAGTAGAAACGGTTCTGCTGGGCTTAGTAGCTAAGCCACACATGAAGCTACACGTATAGGCTTGGTTGTCAGAGGCTATTTGAGATGTACGCCATTGGGAGCATTTAACAGTTAGAGAGAGTTTATACCCATTGCCTTCCCTGCCTATAACAACTGTGGCGTGACCAACTTACTAAATGTGTTCTCCTCAACAATCTCAGCATCACAGATGCTCCAAAGTGAATCCATGCACAGCTCCATTGCCATCTTGAGAACTGTCAGGAGCTGCAGCTGAACACACTTCCGGCACACATAGCCGTCAGGGACTCTGGCAACCTCCATGTATTTCTACATTTAAACAAGGACAGAGAGATGGTGGGCTTGAAACATACTCTGCTGGTGCTCTATATACATGAGTTCACCAAGCTTAAATAAATGCATTAGCAAACATGTCACAACATTTTCAAAAAAGGTCAGCCGCAAAGTGGGAGAGGCAATCAGTGGAGCAGAGAAAGAGCAATCAGAAAACAAAGGGTACACACAGTTCCAGATATAAAATGTAGCAAAAACATTAGTGTTACAATAGCAACAGCAGGAAAAATGATCGGAAATGAGTTTGAAACTGAGGATGAGCACATTATGTGATTACTTCTTCAAGATAGATCACAAGGGAAAAAGTACATCATGTATTTTCCAGAAACAGTAACCATAGCAACACTCAAAGGAATATAAAGGAATTTTAAATCAAAAATAAATTACCAGCATTATATTGTGCTTCTTGTAAGAAAGTAGATTAAAAAGTTCTAAAAATCAAAATGAAGAAGCTGCAGAACACAAAAGCAATACTAATCAGATGGAAACCAGTAAATATATCCACACCGAAGGAATAGGATCCATTCATTTTATCAATTCCACAGGAAATAAACAAATTGTTTCCATGGAATAAATTTAGAATTTTATTTCAGATTGTCTGAGAGGAAATGTCAACAAGGCTCTATATAAGGGATATCCACCCTGACATACCTACTTTCGTCAAAAATCACCACCTGGGCCACCTATGACACACTTCATTCTAAAAGGGATTCACCTTCTGACAGCCCAAACACTTTTCCACCATCTCTAAACCACAAGAACACAATGCAGAACACTCCTAGGATAAGTGCAGCTCAAACATCTCTCAAAAAACTTGACACCATTCAGGATGAAGCATCGAATTGATTGGAACCCCATCAATTGTTCTAAAAATCCATTCCCTCCACCACCAGCATACATTGGCTTAAGAATATACCATCTCGAAGTGTATAATGCACAATGCAGTTAATCACCTAGGCTACTCTGACAATACCTCCCAGATTGGTGACCCTTTGTTGGTTTCCTTCAACATCGTACATCATCCTAACTTGAATGTATGATCATCATTTCTTCATTCAGCTCTGTGCTCCGTGCACGCTAATACAATGGACTGATACTGAGTCTAGGGCCTACTCCGGAACTCTCTCCGGAGTTCGGATCTAAGGACTCATTTTGGTTTGGAATGTTGATGCTCGCTTCTATTGTTGAATTATTTGTGTTCTTTCTCTCACTTTCTCTGTGCATCGGGTATTGGTCTTTATTTTTTTTTAATTGGGTTCTTTCAAGTTTCTTGCTTTGTGGCTGTCTGTAAGCAAACAAATCTCAAGGTAGTATAATTTATACATTCTTTAATAATAAATGTACTTCAAAATCTTCATGTTCTTGGAATCACCATTACCCTACTCTCAGCTGGACGACTCCAGCAGTTCCAAAAGGCAGCTCACCATCACCTTTTCAACAACAATAAATACTGTCCTTGTCAGTGAAGCCCAATCCCACAAAGTTAAAGAATTGAAAAAAATTAAGGGAGTAATGTCAAAATATTGGAAGCATTGAGTGATGCCTCCCAAGGATCCATGCTAGGATTAAAACATTTCCTAATTTACATGTAAAGATGAACATTAGCTTTATTTGGCATACATACATTGAAACATACAGTGAAATGCGTCATTTTCTTCAAATCAAGTCAGCAAGGATTGTGCTGGGGCGGCCTGCAAGTGTCACCACGCTTCCAGAGCCATACAACCTCCATGGTAGCAAGTTAGGATGCACAGAACAATTTTTGAAGCAAATTTCAGAATGAGGACAACAAAATATTCCGCCCCACTGATGCTGCTCAATCCACTGAGCTGTTCCGACTGATTGTTTTAGTAGCAAAGTATCAGTAAGTCAAATAACAAGAAATTAAATTTAATGCTGACAAGTATAAGGGAGAATAACTCAAGATTTATGAATGCTGGTGAGATAGCAATGCAGAAGCATTTCGACTAACCACTGAACATGGTTCATCTACTGTATATAGAACACCAATGCATAAAGTAACATGATGAGGGAACTCTAAAATCATTTAAGAGGCAAGAACATTAAAAAATTAGGAGCAAGAGCAGGCCATCTCCACCTTTCAATAAGATCCTGGCCTTACTTTCTATCTGAGAACCATATTCCAGCGCTATTCCCATAGCGCTTAAAACACATTGAATTTTCTTTTGAGTGAATACAGCAAACAAGGTGCCAGAGTTCACTGAGTTAGAATTCAAAAAGTTCAGTGCCCTCCAAATATCTCCTCATTTTAGCCCCAATTGGCCATTTGGCACGTGGCTGAATGGTTTAGGCATTGGACTAGCGACCTGAAGGTCATGAGTTCCAGCCCCAGCCGAGGCAACATGTTGTGTCCTTGAGCAAGGCACTTAATCACACATTGCTCTGCGACGACACTGGTGCCAAGCTGTATGGGTCCTAATGCCCATCCCTTGGACAACATTGGTGTCATGGAGAGGGGAGACTTGCAGCATGGGCAACTGCTGGTCTTCCATACAACCTTGCCCAGGCCTGCGCCCTGGAGAGTAAAGACTTTCCAGGCGCAGATCCATGGTCTCACAAGGCTAACGGATGCCTTTAATGGCCTACCTCTTTTGTGAAACTGTGTCCCTCCCCCATTCCAGTCCTTGATTCCTTTGCCTGGGAACATATCTCCTGCATCTTGACTGTCAACCCTTTAAGATCATTAGATGCAGTAATTTAGAGTCTGTAGGCTTGTTCTGGATGGATGATATTAAATAGGCCATATTGATTTAATTTGCTTTCAGTACTTGCACATTTGCGTGACTGATTCAGGTTATGCTCTATATTCTGCTGCCGAGTTTTATCTGTGCTTGGTTTATACAGCATTTCTCTTGAACATTTTAACTTTATAGATTTTAGTGCCAAAATAATAGTTTCTGATGATAGAAATTACATAGACATCATTAAAAGTTGTATTTTCAGTCATTTCACTCCAAATGCATGAACAACCACCGGTAAACAGATGGTAGAACAGCAGAGAGATGAAGACAACTGAATTTCTCTCAGGAGGAACTGAAAATGGTAGTCTACATGTGCATCCCATTTCACACACCACTGCCACATTTTAGCTGTAAGTAAAAATACAGTGCTGTCTATTGTTATTCTGCACCTAATTTTCATATATTTCTGTCTGGTATAAACCAGCTAGGTACTCTGTATTCTTGTGTATTATTGTGGCCAATTAGCATTGAATTTTATTTTTTAAATTGCATGCAGGCGTAGTTTACTGTTGATTTTATTAGCCGTGCGCTGTTATCGCGTCTGCCCTGAAATGGACCTGTGTTCTTTGGCATTTAATAATGACTGAAAATACTGTATAAATAAACAATACTTGTAAACTACGGATTGCAATGAAAAGAACTACAGATAGATTCCATCATTTGCAAGAACCTACTAAATAATAAAAGTCTGACCGATGGAGAAGAGTGTACAGAGTAACAAATACTGATTTTCATTTTGGTTTGACAATTATTTAGCAACATGAGAAATTATTCATGTCAATTTTTAGTGTGGTGTACAGTCCTCTTTTACTAAAATATATGGACATATCCAGTGGATAATAATCATGACATAAACCTGTTAACGATGTAGCTAATGGTCTCCCTTCTCGGGATTAAAGGCTGCATGGGAGATCAGTAATCATTTGAGAAATACCTGTGCCTTTAGACAGAACAGGACAACAGAAAGTATTACAACCGAAGTGCATGAAACATGGAGGATTTAAAAATAATATTTTGCTTTAATAAATATTGAGCCTTAAAAAGAAAATGCAATTAAAAGGTGTCCAGAGTTCCAGTACACGAGTGCTCCCAAAACAACTTAGCTGCGTAACACTACTAACTACAAAGATACAGAGTCTGACAATATCCACAGTCCGCTACCACTCAAGAAAATTACACATTACATTTAGAAGCTTCCGATTTAAGATGGTGCTACCAACGACGTGCAACAGCTTACTGGTAGTTCAGAAGGCAAAAGATTTGACTAAGAACATTACTTGTAACATCTTTTCTAAAAACAAATTGTTGTGAACTGTCGGGGCAGACAGTGAGGAACCAGGAAGCAGGCAGCAGGCCAGACTGGTTCGGGAGATGAGCTGTGCTGGGGCATTGTGAGGCGCAACTTGTTCGAGTCGGGGTTGCAGGTGGAGTTGGTGCCCGAGATGGAGTGAGTGATTAGGAGAGGAGTCGTTGCGGAAGAGCTTTGATGGTTCCAAGTGCCAAGCCGATTTGGTGAGATCGAGAGTGGCTTTGGGCTGTACTCCTCGGAGTACAGAGCACTGGACTAACATTTAGCAAATCTCAATTTTGCATTATATGAAAAAATAGAAAGAAGTTGTCTGAGAGATGATCTGAGAGCGTATCTAAGACCATTAAGTGTAAAGATCAACTAACAAAAATATCACACACAGTGCCAAAGCAGTTAGAGCTGAGCAGCGCCATAAACCTAAGTTCAATCCTGACCTCAATTTCTGTCTGTGTGGAGTTTGCACATTCTCCCTTGTACCATATGGAATTTCCTCGGGTGCCTAGTTTCCTCCAGCATCGCAAAGACATACTGTAAACTGGTTGACTACTGTAAATTGTCCCTAGTGTAGGTGGGTAGCAAGAGTTGATGGACAAGTATGAAAGAATAGGTAAGTGGGGAAATTAACAGATGGGAATGCTCTGAGGACTTGCACAGACTTATTGGGCTAAATGGTCACCTTCTGAGTTGTGAGAAAATATGAAAGCATAGACTACAGGAGTAGAACTAAAACTGACAATCCAAACTATAGAAAAGTATAAACAGGGAGTAATGAGTAAATTCTTCTTGAGAGAAATAGTCAGAGCCTTACAAGGCCTACCTTGCTGTTTACCGAGTACCAATGTATATTAATTCTAATTTACAGCATTTGACTCACGCCTTCTATACGTGCTTTTCAAGTCATCATCTAGGTACTCCCTGAATATTGTGAGAGGGCCATTTGAATGTGTACACTCGTGTTCCTGTTTCTCAGTACGCCACTTTAACTGCCTTCATGCAGTGCACCCCTGATTTCTACCATCTTCTAGGTGAAATAAATTATTGCTCAAATCCACTTTAAGCCTCTTACCTTAAACCTGCACCTTCTACCTAAAAATACCTCTGCCAAGAGGAGACACAAGTGATTCTGCAGGTGCTGGAGATCTTGAGCAACAACACCAAATGCTGGAGGAACTTGGCAAGTCATTCAGCATCTATTGAGGGGAATAAAGAGTTGTAATTTCAGGCCAAGACCCTTCATCAGGATGAAGGCTTCAGTCCGAAAAGTGAACCTTATACTCCCCTCCATGGATGCTGCCTGAATAACCAACTTTTTCGGGAAATCATGAATGCACTGCAAGAAGACGACGAAAGCAGTGGAAGCCTGTTCTCCCACATGGTCTAGCCTGTATGTGACTCTAGAATGACCAAATTGGGTGACTTCTAAGTGGCTGAGTAAGTCACTCAGTTCAAGAATAATTAGGAATTGGCAAGAAATGGCAAGGTTTCTAGTCATAAATACATCCTATGAATGAATAACTATAAGAATTACATCACTCAAATCATATTGTAATGATGCCTAGATATTGATATTAACTGACATATGAATCAAAAAGGACAAATGCAGCCATTGTTCTTTTCAATATCAACATTGGCATGTAATTTAGAGCACCTGCTAGGATTCTAATGCTCATTCTCCATCCACATGGTCAGAACCTATACCCTGTTCGGTCATGGCGTGACTACCTGCAGAAGCTGATGGTGTGGATCTCCTGTCATGAGAGATCAGAATGACCACATCAACTAACCCTATCACCAAAATTCACAGAGAGCATTAAGTATGTGTATAGACCTCAGGAATAATGTAAATAAAATACCTATAGAGTTATGAAGCATGGAAGCAGAACTTACAGCCCAACTGGTCCATGCAGACCAATATTCCCATCTAAGCTAACCCCACTTGCCTCATTTGTTTGACTCATATTCCCCTAAACTTTTCCTAACCATGTACCTGTCCAGGTACCTTTTAAAGTTGTTAATGTCCCTGCTTCTGTATTAAAAACTTGCCTCTCAAATCCTCTTTAAACCATTCCCCTCTCATCAAAAACCTGCACCCTCCAGCTCTTTGCTCCCCAACCTTGGGAAAAAGACCATGTACATTCACCCTAGTCCCTCCTAATTATCTACATCTTTATAAGATCAAGCCCTCCCCCAACCATTCTACTATGTTCCAATGAAGTCTTAACCTCTGGGCATAACTCAGTCCCTCAAGTCCTAGCAAAATCTTTGTAAATCTTCTCTGCAGGTATTCCAGCCTAATGCCATCTTTCCTATAGCAGGGTGACCAATACTGAGTAAATATTCTAAGTTCAGCCTAACCAACATCTTGTACAATTGCAAGATTCCAACTTCCATCTTCAATGCTCTACTTGGAAAGCCATTCAAGAATCATGTAAGTGATGGTGACGTTGTGTTGGCTGAAATGTTCTGATCTCTTTTGATCTATCAGTTTAATCATCAATCTTATCTCTGGATATTTTAGCTTTTTTTCTATCTATCTTTGCTTTGCCACCACAGCTTCAATAAAAATGCAAAATAAGCGCTTTAAGAGCTGTGGCCTCCATCACACCACTGCCCCAGAACAATGACTGAAACTGTGAGCACACACATGCACACACAAGGACTCAAATACTTGCACTAACGACACTTTGTGCATTACTGTGATATTCTGGTGCTGCTGCAACTTATTTTCTGCTACTTGTCTATTTAATACTGTTTTTTTATTACTGTCTTGTTTTTATCTATGGCTTTATTTAATTGCCTGAGAGGAAGCCAAACAGAGTTTCATTGTATCTATATATAATGACAATAAAGATCATTCAATTCAATTCAATTCAATTACAGGTAAATGGGATTTGTGCTATGCTTTTAAGTCAGACATGGCCAAAGTATAAGCACAACTTGCAGGATGGCACCAGCAAACAACGCAACCAGTGGCGATATCCTGCTGACAGTTCATGAAACTATTTATTTTACTTCTTATTTCAAAAATGAATCTACTACTAAGCTGTGAGAATTGGATGCTGTGGTTTACATCTTGAAGGTGTTTTGAAGCTGATTGAGTGACCTAGTGCTTTGCTGTCCTGAGGGAGTTCGATGAAGTTTGGAGTAGAGAGTACAGCCTGGAGTGTCCATTGTTTCTCCCATATTGAGGTATCAAGCAAGGTTGAAGTCAACAAGGACAAGAGCAAAGGACAGGCAGGTGTTTGTCACTGTCTGCCTGTGTTTGACTGATCTTGCTCTCCCTCTTGGTAGCTTCTGTCAAAGGAAAGTGCAGGAGTCTTGAGATCTACTTTGCCAGGATTGATCAATGAGGTTGTGGAATCATTTTAGGGGACTTTGAGGTTCATGATTCGTATGTTCCCGGATCCTGGTTGCTCTTTTTTTTGTTGCTTTTGAGCAATTTGATCGAGGCAATCAATGTGGACTGGGGTGCTTCAGCAAAGAACGGCCTGCATCCTGCATTGGCTAGTGGCACGGCACTGAACTGAACTAAACTGAATACTACTGGTTTAATATTTGACATCCTATGTGTTGTTCACCCACTTTATGCTGTTTGCGCAATTTGTTCTTTTTTTGCCTGTTGGGTGTTTGATATTTTCTTGAAAGGGTTCCATGGTATTTCTTTGTTTCGTGGTTGCCCACAAGAGGACAAATCTCAGAGTTGTATTTTGCATATACACTTTTTATATTAAATGTACTTTGAATTCCCAGAACAGTGACTTGAAAATATTCGTATTTTGCAGCGCAAGACAATGCTATCCAATTAACTTCTTTCAATAACCTGCTACAAATTCTGCAACATTTCCATGTTTTTGTACAACCAACGCACAAGTTTCATTGCTAGCAATAGTAATCATTTCCTTTTCATGATAATGTAAAATTTCATGAACTTGATGACCCTTTGACTTGCCTTTTTATATTCAACACATTTTGCTTTGGGAAAATGCACAATAAAAATGGAAAAGGTTATTACTAGGAATTAACGATTTTTTTTTGTTTGGGATGCAGTGACTAGTGGGGTGCTAAAGGGGAAGATGCTGGGACCCCAGATGTTCAGAGTCTCTACCAATGATTTGCATGAGGAAATCCAACGATGCACAGTTATGAGAAGGATGCAGAGCAGCATCAGAGGGACAGAATAAACAAATAGGTAAGAATATAATAGATGTAATACAACATGGAAGAAAACAAGGTTGTCCCCTTCGTATTTGGAGCTTTTTTTAAAATGAGGGACTGAAAGGTATTGGGTGTTCAGAGGGTTAGCTACCTTTGTACATATATCATTGATAGTTAACATGGAGGTAAAGCAAGCAAAAAGTGAGCTTTGCTATCTGAGCATGTGTGCAAAAGTAAAAAATGCCTCACGAAAATTGTAAGTGTCCCTGATGTGATTACACCTAGAGTACTGCATACAGGTCTGGTTTCCCAATGGAAGAATATACCTGTGGTGAAGAGAGTGCAAGGAAGCTACACCCAATTTATTTTTGAGGAGTGATGAAGCTGAGTGCAGGGGTCACAATTGCAAAATAAGTGATCAACATTCTGGACTGTCATGAAAAGAAATTTCTTCATCCATAGGATATTCTTTATATCTTTATAAAAACATAGGAAAGTGATGCTGAATGATTAAAAGATTAGCTAAGACCATGTTGAATGCTGAGTAAAGAGGGGCTGAATGGCCTACTTCTGCTTTCATATTTATGCTCTTTTGTTGCTGTTCTTCCTTGTTTGCTTGTTGTTTGTACAGTACCTTCTCAATACTCAGCAATATTTGCCACATTGTGATTATGTTACTAGATATTTCCTGCAGTGCCATGGGGGAATCTGCGTTTAAAATTCAATACTGGTGAACTATTGGAAGTTAGATAAAATCAATTTGGTGATTTGTCTTCAGCATTAATTAAGTAATTTCATAACCATTAGTGTGGCACTTTCTGGTCTGTGAGCACAATGGCTTGCACCTGAGTCTGTAACAGAATCTAAATACCGACGTGGAATTGATTTGCATATTGAAAGAGATAATTCAACAAACAAGATTGACTTAGAAACACTGGCCAGCTGTGTCTTAAATAAATTTGACCCAGATTATTGCATAATGGATCCTTTAACTCTTCCAGCAGTCAGAGTCCCTAAACTTGTCCTCTTCCTAATGCATACAAGGGGTGATTGATAAGTTAGTGGCCTAGGGTAGAAGGAGTCAATTTTAGAAAACTTGGCACATTTATTTTTCAGCACAGTCCCCTTCTACACTTACACGCTTAGTCCAGCGGTCGTGGAGCAGACGGATCCCTTCTTTGTAGAAGTTGGCGTCTTGGACCTCCAGAAGTGGTCCACAGCAGGGGTGATTGATAAGTTCGTGGCCTAAGGTAGAAGGAGTTGAATTATACAGCTCTTGTTACATGCACGTGCAGTTCAACTCTTTGTGTGATTATGTAGAAAGTTTGACGTTAATAACTCATCTCCTTCTACCTTAGGCCACAAACTTAACAATCACTCCTGCTGTGGACCCTCACCTTGCCCTTTCTGTACTTCAACCGCACTTGATGCTTAAGGATCAATTTCTTCACCTCCGCCATCAGATTTATGAATGGTCCATGAACACTACGGCGCAGTAGCATAGTGGTTAGAACAATGCCTTACAGTACCAGTGATCCGAGTTCAATTCTCGCTGCGGCCTGTAAGGAATTTGTACATTCCCCCCAAGACTGTGTGGGTTTCCTCTGGGTGTCCCAATTTTTTCCCCACATTCCAAAGACGTACAGGTTGGTAGGTTAATCAGTCATTGTAAATTGTCCCGTGATTAGGTTCGGATTAAACTGGGTGATTACTGTGCGGTACGACTCAAAGGGCCAGAAGTACCTATTCTGTGCTGTATGTCAAATTATTTATTTATGCAACTTATTGCAATTTTTATGTTGGACTACATTGCTGCCACAAAACAACAAATTTGACAACATACTGAATGTTAGTGATAGTAAATCTGATTCTGATTCTAAAATGATGGCAAACATGATTGGTTGAATCCATTTTCACCTGCATAGTAATGAAAACCTCCATGATTCACTTTTTAGGCATATGCATTCTAGTTACACAGGTCTCATAAATGGAATAGAGCTTTAAGTAAGTTATGTGCATTTGATACAGATTATTTCATTTTCTGGAGCTGCTATAGGAACTTACAGTAAAAAGAGCCTCATTGTAGGACAGAAGTAATTTTTTTCCCCCGAGAATTTTTTGGCCGAGTTATTTCTGCAATTTCCTTTGAATTTGTTAAGAAATTAAACAAGCAACCCTACAAATAAACTCAACAGTTTCTGCAAATGCTGGAAATCCAGAGCAACACACACAATTCTGAGAGAGGATGGAGGCTATATCGGATGCACATCAACTTTGGCAGGGTTTGCAAGCCACTACTTCCTACAAAGCAAACCCAACATCACGAACGGCTACGGTTTCACTACCAGACAAACACAACGCCTTTTATGCTTGCCTTGAAAGGGAGAATAAAACCACAGCTATGAGGATCCTGCAGTATCCGATGACCCTGTGATCTCTCCCTCAGAGGCTGACGTCCGGCTGTCCTTCGAAAGGATGAACCCTCATAAGGCAGCAGGCCCCGATGAAGTACCTGGTAAGGCTCTGAAAATCTGTGCTAACCCACTGGCGGGGGTACTCAAAGACAGCTTCAATCTCTTATTGCTATGGTTGAGGAATTATATGCAGAATTTAAAGGGCTAAAATCTGACCGACTTGTGAGAATAATGTTGCAAAGATAACTAATGAACAAAGAAATGCTGTACATGAGAAAGCTGCTTTGTGTAACCAAGGATGCCTAGCAACAATCAGAGTACGTCTGTGATACCGAATGTTTAACAAGCAGCGCCAGACAGTACTCGGGGCTCACTTGATTGCAGATTTTCCCAGGCTCTATGAACGGGGCTTTGTCGTTCAGCTGAGCAACGTAAGCTTGCTAATAAACAGTATGTAATTTTAAGTAAACTGTGTTTGACAGTTATTCCCTGCGCCTGAACCTAAAGTTCTCTGGTAGAGAGGCGGATCGACATCTTGGCGCAGCAGCGAGCAAGGTCCCAATAAGTGGTAGACTCCTCACCAAAACTGAAGAAGTGGACGGACTGATCACTGGGGTGAATCAGAGACGAACGGGCCCACAAGTTTTCGTGGATAGTTGCGAAGAAAAAGCAGCTCAGGATGTATATTGTATATATTTCTCTGACATTAAATGTACCTTTGAAACAAGGTAAGCTCTCTGATGACTCTGTTTGTTCCCTCATTTTGGTGGGAAAAATCTACTGACGGAACCAAAGGGAATAGAGAGGAGATGGGTGGTTTGAGTCCCCCGGAATATCTGAGAAGTTTTGAGTCTTCCAGTATCAAGACAGGTGGTTCAAACCCCCTGGAATAATTGAGAAGTTTGAGTCTTCTAGTAAGTCAAGACAGGTGGTTTGAGTCCCCCGGAATACAAGGGTGCTCACTTAGGCAAATGAGAAGTTCGAGTCTTCTTGTCTAAACATTTAGGAAAAGACAATTTGATTTAAATTTAATACGGCAGGTGGAACAGGGGAAGAGTATGGACGCCTGATTGGCTATGGCAACAAGAGGCAGAAATAAAAGTAGAAAGACATAATTTAAATTGTTGGGCCGATAACGCTAAGCAAAGAGGGATAGATGTATGTGACAAAAGAGGCAATCCTAGGAGTTGGCAAGAGTTGAGAGTGATTTGTGAAGAATAGGATAAGCGGCAGAAACAAAGGAGATGGGAAAGAAATTGTATCAGAGACAAAACATACTGACCATGGAAGAACAAATAAAGGGGAAAAGGGAAATGGAAAATACTTCTGGGGTAGCCCGTCTCTATCCTGAAATACCGACTGATTCCCCAAACGATACTGATGATGATTGGGAATAGGTAAAGTGACCTAATAATCCCCCCCATACTACCCACAGCTGCGTCGGCGCCTGTCTTACCACGGTCAGGTTCCCCACCCCCATACGGTTTTCAGTCACCAACTCGACAGTCATTGCATCACCACCGACAGATGTAGTTCCTCCAGAATGGTTGGGAAGTCCAATATCCGTTTCTGCCCGCACATGCAGTCACACTGGGCCTCTCCCAGACTGGACCCCTGAACAAGGGCCATTGGTTTTACCCCGGGACCGATACAGGCTCAGTATCAATTGCCCATGAGGACTGTTCCTAACCCACAAGTCAGAGTGGCGGGACAAGAACCTACTATGCAAATCCATAAGCCCTGGACCCCTTCCGAACTCTATGGTATACTGAATGCCGCCCCTGACAAAAAGGTCAACCCCCAAGGGTTCTGTAATTATTTAACTGTCCTGACTACTTATTCCACTAACTCCCGAGACTTGTCCCCTCTGGCTATGGCCACCCTTACTCCTACTGATCAGACATGATTCACCACTTGGCTCAGACATGGCAATCATGAGCAGTTAATCGCAATCGGGCAAACCAAACCACAGATGATTGAAAGTATATTGGATGCCTTGTCCCATGTTCTGGCGCCCCCCCCCCCCCCGCCCCATAGATGTAACTAAGGTCTTAGAGTGTAAACCCAGCAAAAGAGGGACGCCTGATGACTTCCTAGAAAGCTTTAATACCATTTATTCGGCACGATCGGGAGATCCGCTGTATGTAGCAGGGAACTCGTCCCCACAGTATTGTGCTCTCCTCCTCCAAGCCCTGCCCAGCAAGGTGGCCGACAGGGTTAAAGTCAACAATATGAACTGGTTAGAATCCACTCAAACTTCAGAAAGCCATTTAAAACTAGTTAGTGTTTCACAAAGACAAAATATTTCTAGGAAAGCTGTAAATCAGATAAAGACGTTCATTATTTATCATTGTAGCTGTATCAACAATCTGTGGCCTTGTCACAAAGAAGTGTCATAGTTCAGTCTTTCAAAGCAAACCGCAAAGGCCATCTAAAGGGAAAAAGTTAAATTAAATTTTAGTGCAGAACATTTCAGTGGGTGGCTAGAGCAATCTGCTATATTTTAATATTTGTTTTTTTTTCCTTGAGAGGAAGGTTGATTTTTGATTTTGTCCAATTTGGAACAAATATAAAGACGCTACATTAAACTTTTAAAAAATCTAGGTTGTCAGAAAAAAAGATTTGGCACAAATGTAGTACAAATCTTAATAGACCAGAAGATACCAGATTCAGCCCTTGACCCGTGCTAATTAACCCTCATTGTTAATACCTCAACCCCACTACACCGACTCAGATGCGTAAATTCCTGGGCCTTGTCAATTTCTGCTGCACTTGGATTCCCAATGTTGCCCTGCTCACCAAATCCCTCACCCCTTATTCTTCACCCGAATGCGAGACCCTTTTCAACTCTCAGAGCAGGCCCAACGGGATTTTGCTTCCCTTAAGCAAGGCCTGATATCGCACCCCTCCTTGGGCCGGCCTCTATATAATCGCCTATTTTGCACTCTATGTGACAATCAAGGATGGGTGTGCCACCACAGACCTCTCCCAGAGCCATGGGGTTTGACAATGACCCGTCGCCTACTTCTCCAAGAAACTCAATCCGGTAGCTTCCAGCTTAACTCCCCGTACTCAAATTCTCCCTGCAGTATACGATATGGTTCTGGCCACAAGTAGCATTACCTTGCACCAACCAGTGGGCATACTCACCTCTCGTGACGTAGATGCCCTGATGAACATCTGCAAAACTCAAGGCTTTATGCAGGCCCGCTGCACTAAATATGAGGTCCTTCTCCTACAGAACCCCCTTCTCCATTTTTCCCCATTCTACCGCGAACCCAGCCACCTTTTTAGAATGCCCACCTGAGTGTCTAAATTCATCGCCCCATGATTGTGTAACAATAAATCACCAATTGACAGAAGTCTGACCTGACATGACTGATTTTCCTCCTCGCTAACCCAGATTTAATCTTCTATGTAGATGGGGGTTCCTTTGTCAGACAACCAAGGCCAGCACCGTGCAGGCTATGTAGTTGTTTCTGACATAGAAACCGTGGAGTCCACTTCCTTTCTTTCTCCTCACTCGGCGCAGCAAGCTGAACTCTCTGCACTCACTGGAGCGTGCAGCCTAGCCGCGGAGAAATCGGCCAATATTTTCACAGACTCTAGATTTGCCTTTGGAGTCACTCATGACTTCGTCCAACTTTGGAAAGATGTCTCCTCCCCCGGTATGCCGGTCACTAATAAAATTAACATCGGCAACCTTCGGTCCACTATCTGTCTTCCTTCACAAATGGCCGTTGTTAAATGCTCTGCACACACTGAAGGTACGACTGAGATTGACCGTGGAAACAACAGAGCAGACTCAGCTGTAAAACAAGCTCCCTTACCGGAGAACTGACTGTTCCCCAAATGACGGATCACCAGGGAAAAACCGAATCCCCCATTTCCGAATCAAAGGGTATGCCTGGAATTGAGGGTGTGTGTGTTTTACAGAGGGACGCCTCTGAGAAAGAGAAAGCCACCTGGGAATCAGCTGGATGTTTTTACTCAGTGACCGAGGACCTCTGGCTTTCTCCTGCCCATCAGGTCTGTGTACCTGTAATTATACTGGGCTATATTGTAGATTTTGCACATACCGATATGCACCTTGGCAAGGAGGGAATGGTAAGGCAATGCTTGAAATCATGGTGGAGCCCGGACCTGGAGAAAGCAGCAGAGAATGTTGCCAGATGATGTCTGATATGCCAAGAACATAATCCAGGAAAAGGCACCCCATGCCCAAAGGGATATACCCCATTGCCAAGGTACCCTTTCTGCCAACTACCTAGAGATGCTGCCTGGCTTGCTGTGTTCACCAGCAACTTTGATGTGTGTTGCTTGAATTTCCAGCATCTGCAGATTTCCTCGTGTTTGCATCTTGTAATCCTTGATGTTTTTAGTAGATGGATTGAAGCATATCCCACAACAGATAACAAAGCCGATACCGTGGTGCGTATTTTGTTGAAAGAAATCATTCCCAGATTCAGGGTACCAGAGCAAGTTGTATCTGACAACAGCCCTCATTTTGTGGGCGAGATTAATACCCAACTATGCCAGGCATACATTCCATTGCTTCCACAGACCGCAGGTCGCCAGCCTGATTGAGAGGGCTAATGGGACACTGAAAAACAAATTGGCTAAATTAGGACAAGAAACCAGTCAAAATTGGTTCAAAGTGCTACTGATAGTCTTGTTCCAGATCAGAACTCATTACCAGACCAAACATGGTCTGTCAGCAGCCGAAATAGTATATGGCAGACTGTTAAAAACCCCCTGAAAGCTGCCTTGCCAACCCCAAAATTACCTGAGATGGATCTGAATCAAATGTTGAATGAAGTTATAGGGTATGTCCTGGCACTAACCAAATCTCTCCAGGTCTTGCATTCGCAGGTGAAGGAGGCCCATCGGGAAGGAGAGGAACTGAAAAATGAACATCGAGTCTGCCCAGAGGACTTTGTTCTCGTAAAGAACCATCTTAGAAAGAAACTTGAGCCTAGCTGGAAAGGGCCCTACCAAGTGTTACTGACCACTCCGATGACAGTCAAACTACAAGGTCTTCTGAAATGGACATGACCAGGGCATGTCAAACGTGTGCATTCATGACTAAGCTATTACTGTCTATACTTGTAATCTTCAGCACTTGTATTGTAGTAACCAAGCCAAACACCTTCCTGTCAATTTGCTATCGTTATACTGGGAAAACTAACTCATCTGCCTGCAGCGATTCCTCCCCATGGGAAGATAGGGGTTCCCCTAATAGCTATTCTGCTGAACAGCAGTGAAATGGTCAGTTGGAGCCTTTTCTAATGACATTCGGACTAGTGAGGCCCAAAATTGCACCAGTAATGCGACTGGAGACTGTGGGTGCCACTGCTTTGATGGTTGGTACATTTGTACCCCCCCCACGGAAAAAGCCATCCGATGGGAGGTCAGACATCATGCCCTCCACCATTGTCAGATCTGACCAACCAGTGAATACTATCTGCTATTGTGATTTTAAAGGTAAGAGGACTTACCTCTGGGCAATAGCACTTGTGCCATCTATACAATAGCCAAACCATTGCGCCCCCTAAACGGAACTCAATGGGTTTGCAGGGAAAGGACCTACTTGTGGCTCCCAGGAGAGACAGCTAGTTGATGGGACAACCAACAAGAGAGCAGAAATTGGATGGGGTGCTGCTCCCTGGCTTACCTTGTACCCCGCATGCGAATGCTGAAAACCCTGGACCAGCACCCTTCCCTCCTGTGGCAAAAATGAGGAATCTCACAACCAGAGTACTTCTGGATGATAGCTTTCCCCTTCTACGGGGCGGCCCGCAATTCAAGGGAAATCATCAACCTGGCCGCAGTTTTGGAGATGGCCAATAGTACTGCTAAGACCATGGATGGTGTCCAGGATCAGGTGAGGGCCATCACCGCTGTAATGATGGTGCTATGACAGACAGTTTTACAGAACTGAATGACCCTTGATTCTATTTTGGCCGAAAAAGGAGGTGCATGTGCTGTTATAGGACAAGAGTGCTGCACCTACATCCCAGATGAACCAGATTACCTCTCTCCATTCACATTCAAAAGGAGGTAAATAACATCCTGAAAATTGGCACCGACCTACATGGCCTTAGCTCAAAGGGGGTATGGTGGGCCTTCAGTGGCGTCTTCGCAGGATGGACTGGTATACTGCTACATTAAACTATCGTCATCACAGGAGTACCCATACTTGTTGCACCTCTGTGATGTTTCTGGCCCCTTGTCAGCTGGTGCTTTTGCCCTACACCCGCTGGGGTATCCCCCTAGAAAGAAGGGGACCTCAGAGAGACCAAGGTGCAAATAATGAGGATGGAGACGATGGTGACACTGAAGGTCCTTTGGCCTATCCCAAGGGTTACTATCCATCCCTCTTACACGAATATAAAAATCAACATGTACAACAACCCTGGCATTGATAATCCGACATGGAATGACAAAAGAAATGAGGAATTATATGAAGAATTAAAATGGTATCAGAGTACGTCTGTGATAACGAATTTTTAATAAGCAACCCCAGACAGTACTCGGGGCTCACTTGATTGCAGATTTTCCCAGGGTCTATGAACGGGGCTCTGTAATTTAACTGAGCGACAGAAGCTTGCTAATAAACAGTATGTCATTTTAAGTAAACTGTGTTTGACAATTATTCCCTGCGTCTGAACCCAAAGCCCACTGGTAGAGAGGCAGATCAACATGGTCAGCTGTTCCTCCTGCTTCAGAATCGCAACAATTATACCAGTGCTCAAGAAGAGCTGCGTGAACTGCCTTAATGACCATCTTTCAGTAGCACTCACATCTACATCTACAACGATGAAATGCTTTGAAAGGCTGGCTGGTCATGGCTAGAATCAACACCGGTCTTGGGAATCTCCGGGGTCCACTGCAATGTGCCTATTGCTACAATAGGTCTACAGCAGACACAATCTCAATGGATCACCTGGACAATGCAAATACGTATGTCAGAATGCTGTTTATTGACTATAGCTCAGCATTTAACACCATCATTCCTGTAGTCCTGATCAAAAAGCTGCAGTACCTAGGCCTCTATACCTCCCTCTGCAACTGGATCCTTGATTTCCTAACCGGAAGACCACAATCTGTGCGGATTGGAAATAACATTTCTTCCTCACTGACAATCAACGCTGGTACTCCACAGGGATGTGTGCTTAGCCCACTGCTCTATTCTCTCTCCACCCAATGCTGTGTGGCTAGGCATAGCTCAAATGCTATCTATAACTTTGCTGATGGTACAACCATTGTTGGCGGAATTTCAGATGGTGACAAAAAGGCATACAGGAGTGAGATATACTAGTTAGTTTAGCAGATATACTAGTTAGTTAGGTGGTGTTGCAACAACAACCTTGCACTCAATCTCAGCAAGACCAAAGAGCTGATTGTGGACTTCAGAATGGGTAAGACAAGGGAACACAAACCAATCCTCAGAGAGAGAACAGAAGTGGAGAGAGTGAGCAATTTCAATTTCCGGGTGTCAATATTCCTGGGTGAGGACCTAACCTGGATGCAACATATTGATGCAGCTATAAAGAAGGCAAGTCTGTGGCTATATTTCATTAGGAGTTTGAGGAGATCTGGTTTGTCAATTAAAACACTTGAAACCTTCTACAAACGTACCCTGGAGAGCATTCTGACTGGCTACATCACTGTCTGGTATGGGGCTGGGGGTGGGGTGGGGTGACTACAGCACAAGATCGAAGTAAGTTGCAGTAAGTTGTAAAACTAGTCAGCTCCATCATGGGTACTAGCATCTGTAGTATTCAAGACATCTTCAAGAAGCGGTGCCTTAGGAAGACAGTAAGGATCCCCACCACCCAGGACATGCCCTCTTCTCATTGTTACCATCAGAAGCCTGAAGGCACACACTGAGCGATTCAGGAACAGCTTCTTCCCCTCTGCCATCCAATTCCTAAATGGACGTTGAACCCATGAACACTATCTCACTACTTTTTTTATTTGCTTTTTTTGCACTACTTATTTAATAGACATATTATTACTGCAATTCAGATTTCCCTCGATATTTATTCCTCATGTATTTCATTGTACTGCTGCTGAAAGTTAACAAATTTCACCACATATGCAGGTGATACTAAATCTGATTCTGATTCTGAAAGTGCTGGTGGAACTCAACTGGCCAGGCAGCATCAATGGAAGTGAATGGTCAACCTTTTGGGCTGAGACCCTTCAGCAGGACTGGCTCTGATTGATCACGTGTTTGAAGTGTCAGAGGGTGCCAAGCAAACTCCAAGGTTAATGCCCTGTTTCGTTCTCTAGAGATGTGTCACTATTTCTAGTGAATGAGTAATCCATTCAACGTGTGGTAAATAGTAAGATAAATGCTAATCTGGTTCACAATGGCCTAAATTGATCTTTTTTTGTCAAAAAAAATGACAAAATCTTTCCTGATAATTAATTGGAAATGAGAGCAAATTACAAAGAATTCCCTCGAGACTTCATCTTAGTCCAAGCTATTTTCTACTGTTTCTTAAAGTACCTTGGCTCCATCCAAAAAGGTGGGATTATTTTCTAACATCTGCTGGACGATGCTGAGGATGTTCTACGAGTCTGTGGTGGACAGTGCTATCATGTTTGCTGTTGTGTGCTGGGGCAGCAGGCTGAGGGTAGCAGACACCAACAGAATCAACAAACTCATTCGTAAGGCCAGTGATGTTGTGGGGATGGAACGGGACTCGCTGACGGTGGTGTCTGAAAAGAGGAT
Source organism: Mobula birostris (assembly GCF_030028105.1). Lineage (NCBI taxonomy): Eukaryota > Metazoa > Chordata > Chondrichthyes > Myliobatiformes > Myliobatidae > Mobula > Mobula birostris. The sequence continues at coordinate 28,944,189 of NC_092385.1, forward strand.
GCTGTCCAAGTTGCATGCCATCTTGGTCAATGTCTCCCATCCACTACATAATGTACTGGGTGGGCACAGGAGTACATTCAGCCAGAGACTCATTCCACCGAGATGCAACACAGAGCGTCATAGGAAGTCATTCCTGCCTGTGGCCATCAAACTTTACAACTCCTCCCTTGGAGGGTCAGACACCCTGCGCCAATAGGCTGGTCCTGGACTTATTTCCTGGCATAATTTACGTATTACTATTTAACTATTTATGGTTTTATTACTATTTATGGTTTTCGTTACAGTTGCACCAATTTCCCCCAGGATCAATAAAGTATGACTATGACTATGACTATGACTAACTGTGCAATGCACAATCGGATCCATTGATTATATAAGATAATGAAGTTCTGCAAACTTGGATATTGTTTTGGACTAGGCAGGTAAACAGTAAATAATATTCACATCGCAGAATCATTTCCCCATGACTTTTAATGACATTACTGAAATCCTCAACATGAACACGCTGACAGTCACTATTGATCCCACAGTTAATACAGCACATTAGGAATTATAGATCTGGCAGCAAATGGATCACCTTCTGAGGTCTCAAAGACATTTCACATGACAGTTGGCAAGTAGTGTGTTAGAATGCTCTTCACCTGCCTGTGTTACACATATCATTCAAGCCAGGCATCTGCAAGAAGAACTTTATCTAATCCAGGTTTACACATACATCCACAGTGAATGCAGGTGTCTGGCAAAGCTAATTTAGTGGAGTACAAGTATACTATTTTTATATGACTGTATGTGTTTTCTTTAGAATACAAGCTGTCTGAATATTGCACATAAATTTCAGGAAAGATAAGTAAGGAAACGTCCTGAGGGTGAGTGGACAAACCAGTGTCATAAATTACATGGCTTTTTTCCTTTAGTTCTTTATGCATTACAAAATTCCTTGTGACATTACTAAAGATTTTATCTCTATTTTAGATATTCCCTCGGGTCTAGCATTCCTGATCACTGTCATAAGTAGCCTGTCTTACAATTAGACCATTATCCAGCTATTTTATCCAACAATTTTAAATGTTGTGATAGGACATCCTTGCATCTTGAACTGGCTCATTTTTAATACGTGTTTCTCTCATTTATCCATTAATGCAATGTTACATATCAGGCAGGTGGGGCTCGTCAGCCTTGGACGGCAGCCCGCCTTGGAGAAGGAAAACTCTGATTTTAAATCTCCGCTGCCTTGCGACCACACCGACCCATGGGAAAGGCTTCGGGAGTAAACCTCAAGGAAGAAATCCGGAGCCGGGGTCCCTATGATAAGATGAATTATGCTAGGTACCTGAACCCTTATTTTGCTCAGATGATGAACCTCCCAGAGAAGAATCTTTCTGTGTATGAGGCCTTCAAGACAGGCCAACTCTCAGTGCAGCTGTCAAGTAACAGCCCCTTTGGGCAGATCCCTGTGGACGAGGCTATTGAATCCACAGTGAACAAAGATGCACAGACTCCTGGAGGCACATCACGGTTCAGCCTGAATGCTGGAGCTATCAAGCGTTCCTATATTACAGTTTAGCACTGCAATACATTCCTGAGACAGTTAAGGGAGACGGTGCAAGGCAACAAATCACCGCTTTGTCATGCGGAGCTGCAGCGGCCAAGAATCCAGAAAGATGAGGAAGCAGTTTCAGCAGTGGTTAGCCTCATACATGAATGGGTCAACCCATTTGCAGGGAAGCGAGACCTCATTAGCATCTCTATGGCAAAGGTGGCCCCCAAGGACATTGCCTACTACCTGATGAATGCATATGAGATTGGTGAGCAATGCTATGCAACCTTCATGGATAAGTGACTAGAGAAAGACCCACCAGCAAAGAAATTCCATGACCCAATGAAAACCAACAAGCTGAAAACATTCAGTGATATGTGTAAGAAGAGAGAGGTGAAATCAAATGGGATGGCGATCATCTTGAAAGCAGACAGGTCTTTGTTTAGACGCATCATAGTGATGGCACAAGGGCACAGTCTACGTATGGAGGATATCCTTTCTCATCCCCTTGGACCATTGCCCTGGGCCCTGTCCACACCAGAAGGATTGATGAGGAAGACAAATAAAGCTACTTTAGCAAAAACCTTGCAGAAAAATGTAACAGTAGAAGAGCAACTCCCAGAAAACTCTGCTACAGTTGTTGATGGAATGAACTTGGTCCAAAGAGAGAAAGGTGATCAAGTTACTTTCAGAGATGTTGCCACAACAATTCCGGGTATGGCTCTGAGGGAAGGCAGTCAGAGTAGCAGAATAGATGTTGTGTTCGACACATACAAGGAGAACTCTATCAAGAATAGTGAAAGATCTCTACGAGGTAAAGAAACTGGTCATGAGTTGCAAGGTATCACAGGCACACAGATGGTGAGGCAGTGGAGGAGTTTCCTGACCAAAATCAGTAACAAAAATAGTCCCATTAGCTTCATAGTCCATGAATGGAGGAAGGCAGAGTGCAGAGCAAAGCCACAGGAGAAGATTCTGTATGCAACTGTGAATGACAAATGTTACAGAATCACATCTCAAAACAGTGAGAAGGTGTCAGCTCTTCAGTGTCAACAAGAAGAAGCAGATGGCTGCCTACTTCTCCATGCTGCCCATGCCACGGGAGAGGGATACCAATTTGTGGTGATCTGCTCAGAAGACGCAGGTGTCTTTATCATACCTTTAGCATTTTGTGACAAGATTGAGGCCCCATTGTTCTAGAAGTGTGGCACTAGAACCCGTACAAGGCTTGTAGACATCAGGAAGGTTGCTGCCACTGTTGGCATAGAGGTTTGTAGGGCTCTCATCAGGTTGCACGCATATACAGGATGTGACACTATAAGCGCTTTTGCAGGCAAAGGGAAGACAAGTGCCCTAAAACTTCTGACCAACAACAGGGAAACTCAGAACACATTCTTAGAGTTGGGTCAGGAATGATGGATAAACTGGAGGTATTTACATGCCTCCTGTATGCCCCAAAAACTTTGACCACCAAGGTCAATGAGCTCAGGTATCACCTCTGTGCCAAAAAAGGTGAAATTGAAAGTCATCAACTCCCACCACGCAAGGACTGCTTAACAAAACATGCACAGTGAGCCAACTACCAGGCTGGTATACGGAGAAGATGTTTGGAGAAGGACCCATAAGTGCCAAGCCCTGTTGGCAGAGGATGGAAGATAGCGAGAGAAGAGGAAGCTGAACTATTGGTGGTGCACCGGATGGAAGGCCAGCCAGCACCCGATGCCGTCCTGGATCTACTGGCCTGTAACTGTCCAAAAAAATGTTCACTCCCCAGATGTATGTGTGTTGCAAATGGCCTCAGGTGTACTGACATGTGTAGACTGGCAGACTGTGGGAACCAGGCTTCCACCTCAGAGAGTGTGGAAAGTTCAGATGAAGATGTGGAAGATGTAGAAGACTTGGAAAATTATTATGTGTTAATAGGTTATGAAAGTATGGAAAACGAAGTATGGAAAACGGTCTTTGATTAAATATATTCATTTTACAACCAAATGGGGCCTAGGTTATGGCTGTGTGGAACCCCACATTTGAATTATTGTACTGTAATTCTATATGTTATGACAAAAGCTTAAGATTGTTTTGATTTGATACAACAGTATGGAAAATATCATGACATTGATAAAACTCCAGAAATCTCCCCAAATGAGGTTTTTTACCTTTTGGGGGGGGTGGGGTAACATTTTCTACTGTACTGATGTTAATATGGAATATATACAAAAAGTGATTACTTATTTGAAGTAATAAAGCTACCACTGGTGCAATGCTGTCACATATTTTCTAACTCTACCTTGCCAAAAATCACTATGAGCATTATTCCCCTCAGATGGTACCGACCAACCCTAGTAGCTCATGGACTAGTTCTCTGGAGAAGACACAGTCCACCAGAGGCACAACCCCATGATCCCCTCGGATCGACGGCTGCTGACTACTACTTACTGTTACATATCTGAAAGGAAAGAAGGCAAATGAGTATAAGGTGCAGCAGTTTTCAATAAATCTATTTTTTACTGAATTAATGGATTTCTTTCAAGCTTCCTTACTTTCCAAATAACTGAGAGTACTGATTTTGTGTCTTAGTTTCCAGCCTGACCTTCAAGAATGGCTGATTGCCTCTGTAACTGCTTTCTTTCCCCCTTACGTTCTTAAAACAATAGAGAGGGTGTGTCTTAGAAACTTCTTCTCATTCAAGGATTCACCAGCAGAGCTGTCAATGAAATTAATTATCCTCCTTGGCTAAGATTTTATTATTAAATAATAAAATTATCAGTACTAGAATTCTTTTATAAGATTTTTTTTGTGAAACAGAATAATAAATTATTTATCCTCATTGATTGTAACTAATTATTGTGGGATGGATGGAGGCTAGAGTGAAGGAGATGTGCTGGCAAAAGCTGTTTAGGCTGAATGGACTTCTACAGATTATGTATTTCACGCGTATTCGATACAACAATTCAAAATCTCAAACGGTGTAAATGGAGATGCATCATAAATCAGAATCTGCTCACTTCCTTTGATCAACCAGGTTGCCAGTGCAGATCCTTGCTATAAGAATTATAATTTAGACTTTTAATCATTCAGACAACAACCATTTTCGTTTCATTGCCAACTTTCTACACTAAGAACAGACAGTATATTTTGTTGACACTCTCCTGAAACTCAGACTAGTCAGGTTTACAAGACCATGCTTTAGGACCCATGACTACATTCAAGCTTAAATGTTTGCTGATCTTTCCTCCAGCATTTTTGGTACATTTTCTTAATAGAATTATTATTCTCTTTGAAAAATCTGCATTTATCTTTTTCCTTCAGCACAAAAATATCAACCACCTCCGGTTTTTAGCCTTCCATATATTCTGAAAGAGGTCTGATACGCCCGGTGACCTGTCAATGCCGCCATCATGGTGGAGGAGGAGCAACAGCAAAGCCAGAAAAGTACAGGGCTTGAACTTAAACAATAGAACTTTTTTTGGAATGACAGTCCACCGAATCAATGCAAAGCAAATCAGAGGAACTGCTGACAGATTTTTTTTTAATTGCTATGTATTCCAAAGCAAAATCAACCAGAATGAGGAAGCAATAAAACAACTGTACCAGCAACAACAGATTAATTTTTGTAAGCTGAAGAATGAGTTCGAGTTTGAAAAATTACAGAGGCCCTTGTGCAATATAAAAAAAGGTCAATAGCTGCAGTCTGCATTCCATCACTGCTCACTTATTACTACTTAGGCAAGGAAAATAGGTCACTTTGAAACCAACCTTTGATGCCCACAATAGTATTAAAAACAGAAACATCATTTGTTTGTGCTCAATAGCAAGTTCTTCTTTAAATGCAACAATTGACAAAGAATGATTAAAATACCATGTGGTATTTTGATTCACAGTAAATATCATGACTACCAATAACAAGCAAAGGTTGATGAACAACACCAGAAGTTAATTGGGCAGAGGTTTTAGCTGAGAACTATAGTTGCATGAATCATATGGTATTTCCTGCGATGTTTAGACAAGGGTTAAAGCTTTCTCAGGAACAGCCTGCATGATTGTTCAGATGAATCAGAAAGACACATTACTAAGGCAGTCATTCTTTGAAAGTATGTACTGGTTTGGACAAGTGTTGAAACAAAACTTTATAACCACTCTATAATTACAGGTTTGGTTATCAACCAACCAAGATGTATAAAATGGAGTATCGAGCCGTCAGTCTATGTTTTCTCACAGGAAAAATATTACAGATGTTTATCTTGCTATATGTTAAACTTGCTGGATTTGTCAACAAGAAGCCTGTTGTCAAGAGTTTTGTGTATTGGCTGGACATTGATGACGACCTAGAGGAAATATTGTCTATGTGTACAGCTTGCCACCATTGAAGAGCACAAGCACCTAATTCATCATAAGTGCAATGCAAATTGCCTGCAACCATTCTATTATTAAAAGGGCAATGATTATTTTCTTGTGTTCATCAACACTAACTCATAATAGATTGAGCCCAGACATTCTAGTTACTTGCATGGCCGTGTCCACCAATGGAGAACTGAGATGTTGTGCAAGTATTCTTGCTGAATTAGAATCCAATAACAGAACACAGTTCACTTGGCACTTGAGTTTTACATAATGTAATGGCACCAAACATCTATTCACCTCTCCAGAGACGCAGAGGCATCTGTACAAGTGTTTAAAGAAACCGTGAGAAGCAGGTGTTGAAAGTTTTCCTTGAACTTCCACAGTTACCATTATTTTTGCTTCAGCAGAGAGTTAACACATCACTTGTCTTTGCAAAAAAATTGAGCTTGGTTCAACCAAAATTAGAGAGGAGAGTGAAAAATTAACAACTGAAAAAAAGACAATGTTTTGGGGAAAAGTTATTTCAAGAAAATAAGGAAATTAAATTCACCAAACCTAATAGTAACTCAGATACATACAAGGTAAAATAGCACAGATTTATAGTCAGAAAATGCACTTACTTTGTTTTGGAAATTGTGTCAGATATTCCATAAATCTACTCTCAGAATCAATAGGAAGTCAACTACTTTTCCAGAGTCACAGAATAGTAGTAATGTTCTTATGTTACAAGTTCTTTATTTACCGGATGGAGTGAAACATCAGACAAACACAGAATTTAGGGGTTCTTATTAACTAAAGAGCAGGTGATCTATAATGGTAGTGTACAACTGTGAAACGTGTTTACTTGCTTTCATTCACCTAACCATCTCCTCTAAGGAAGTCCCCAAAACCTGTGGAATAACTAGGAGCTTGTTTCAGTTGATACTTCTTGAGCATAAAATCATCTCCTTGGATATTCACTAAAAGGTGACAGGAAATGCTGAAACCATGAGGTTGAAGAACCATGTCAAAATAGTACAGATTAATCATGATCTCAGTAAATTTTCCAGTGCTATCTAACCTAACTCTCTGCAATTAAAAAAAAATAAAAGGTATCAGCACTGTATTTTCACTTCATGAAATGTATAGCAGTTTAAATTTTTAAAAGCAGTTTCTAGTATTCAGTTGATATAATGCCAAAGAATCAGCATCCAAGATTTTTTTTCACAGGTTTGCATTATTTTTCTCTTCCCAAGCAGGAACTGATTAATTATCACTTCCTAATACACATATAGAAGCTGAGAATTATACAGAATATCAAAATGAAGAATGAAGTGTTTTTCTAACTAGATGAGAGAATTAGATAATGTAGCCATGCCAAGCAGTATACTTACTTAAATAGTGCCTTTGGCGAGAACTTACAGCAGATATAAATAGTCTCCTTTCAAGTACACAAGAGTAAAATTACTGTCACATGAACAATTTGTTCTTTAGCATTAGTAACCACAGATTACCCTAACTTCTTTGAGAATAAAGTGAGCATAACTGGTTCTAATGATGCATATGACAATCAATTCTCAGAAGATGACTATGTTTACAAGCATCATATGTTTTTTTTTTACTTCAGGGCTATTTTCCAAATTTCACGTGTTTTTTTTAGGAATGAGATACTACCTGTGTAAAATGCATGTTGAAATTGCTGGTTTCCAAGAGGAGATATAAAACTCATATCAATGTTTCTTTGAAATAACTCCAGCTTTTTCTTCACTGTTTGATTTTTTACTGCTTGTTTAGCTTCTCATTAAAGAGTAGGAAAATTTTATTTCATTGCAAGTTTATGTATAATAGCAGGGACCTTCTCTGAACAGCAAGACAGGATGATCTAAATGTCAGGCATTACTTTGACTCACATTATTGAAAAAAATAGAAAACCTTTCAATAATAATTTCAATCTATATCAGTTTATTTACACAGAACAACTAACATAATGAAACACACACAAAATGTTGGAAGAACTCAGCAGGCCAGGCAGCATCAATGGAAAAAAGTACAGTCAACATTTTGGGCTGAGACCCTTCAGCAGGACTAATATAATGTGACCCTTTTTATCAAAAGTTCAGTAATGCTATGTATGTTTCCTGCAGGAATCTCCCAATACAAAAGCTGAAGAGGAGCATTGCTTGTTGTTTACTACTTACACAATTAAGAACTTCAGTTCCCAGTGTGCAATGCAGGCAGTTTGCCCAGAACTGGAAGTAATGGTGGGGAGCTGGTCGTATCTGCTCAGGTCGGGCTGAAGTGATCACTGGAGTGCTCTATAAATATGTGCAAGCATTTTCCCCATGCTATTTGTCTTTATTAAGAACAAACAAAACAGTTACTAAACAGATTATTCTTCAGCACAGCTCCATTGCGCCTGTCCAATGACACTCAGAGAATCTACCCTGTGTACAGAAGTCCACATGTCAGAGTAACATTACTTGTAATCATTGCAATTTATAAGAACTTTCATCACCAACTTACCTGCTTGTGAGCTTCAAGCAGACCTGGAGTGTGCAGAATATAAGAAAGCATTTTCAATAGCATTCTAGATCTCAGTTACCTTTAACTTTTATATTTTGTATTCAATTCAGACCTTCCCAGAGGACATAAGCCATACAAACCAATCGATTGTCCACTGATGTGCAAGGCATAAAGTCAATAATTATTTGCTTCAGCACGAGACTTAACATCTTTCCTCCCAGATATCCAATATTATAGACTGGCAACATTCCCAGGAGTGCTGTTAAGGACTAACTTCAGTTGATCCTTCACACTCTACATAAACAAGAAAGAATTCCACATTTTTATTGCACAACTTGTTTGTAACCATCAGTACCAAATTACACTTGACAACTTTTATTCTCCAAGCACATGTCATGCTACTTGGGCCAGATAAGCAAGCTATTGATGAGTTAGAATTTCCTCACAAAACATGGCAACTGATAGCTATATCATACACAGAGCAATGACTTTGCATAGGTGTGATGAAGTGCTGCCTCTCGTCAGACTTATCACATAGCCCAATACTGACACATAGAAGCAGTGCTTTTGATACCTAGATAAAAGTGGAGGTGCTGTATTACAGCCCAGGTAAGATTTAAAGAACTTATCAGTTGATCAATGCTCCATAATTCTGCATTTAAATAAGGTATTGCTGTACAACTCCCAGAAGCGGAAGGTTCTAAATTGATTTGGAGGATCAGGAAAAGTGGGAAAAAAGATAGTCAATAGGTTGCAGAAAGAAAACCCATGTGAATCACACAAACAGTTGAGAAAGTACAGGATATTATTCCTACATGTACTGATAATATCATTGGAGTAACACCTCCAGTTCAGCCACCATACCATCATCTTCTTAATCTTCTTGATTTTTTTCCAACCCCTTGTAAAATCGTTCTTCATACACAGTTAAATTAAGTGGAAAATTTATGGCCAATTTTAATTTTCACTTTCAGACAGGAATGGAGAATCAGGTGGTTAAAATTGCAATCACTAGTTTCCCATTAAAGTCACAATGCACCTCTGTCAAAGGCCATTTCAAATACACAAATTTGGTTTCAGGACAGATGCCAAGTTCAAATGGGCAGGATACTTATTCACATTGGAAATTAAAGTCCTATTTTATAATTAGATTTCCAACTCAATTTTTCTGCTAGTGGAACTGTGTGGCTACCAGAAATGGGGATAGAAGATTGCCTCAGAGTTAGACTGCACAGTGCTGATTGTTTCAACACTGTGTGATTGATATTGGATTTAATCAAAGGAAAATTGCACTTGCAGCTATTTCCAGGCTGAATTATTCCAATCAACAATTTAAAAGAGTACTTCTTGTCATGAGTAACTTTTGTAATCCTGAGGCAATTTTGTGTGTTAAACAGTAGAGGATAATTTCATTCTTGGTATAATACTCCTCTAGAGCACTGCAGGGAACTTGAACTGCAATGGATATTCGCTTCCTTGGCCAGTGGGTGTCTTGGATTCTTTTCTAAAGCTTGGTTTCTGAACACAGTGGCTGCCACTGGTAAGATTAAACAGTTGTAAGTTAAACTTCAAACAAGTATTGCTTTGTTTAACTTCTGGTCGTAAATGGGAGTCAGTCTTCAGTTTTAAGATATAAGTGGAAGGCAGTAATCGGCATGCAGTTAAAAAGCACTGCTTTGCAAAAAAGGTTCTGTATATAGGAGATGATCTGGCTGGGAGATGCAAATGTGAGGTCACTACACCTGAATTGTTATCTCTTGAAAGTACAGTATAAGACAACGGGTTATTTGATTTGGCTTGTTTTAAAACAGATGATGTTGACTAAGTTGCTTAGCACAAGGAATCTTGCAGACCAGATGGATAATATCATTTAGCATATCAAATAACTGATGTGTTTATAGTTGGAAGGCTTACGTACTCCAGGAAGTCAGTTTTACAGCATTAATGGTGGAAGCTGAGATCTGTGTCTCCAAGTTGCTTTTAGACTGTTTGTGTAAAAAAGGCTATCTGAAGAAATATCATATACATCAGAAGTCACCCAAGTGGGAAAGAAACGGTATAAATATAGAAAGCATGCTCAGGCTCATTAGAAATGAGTTAAGGAACATCAGGAAACATGGATGAACTAGAATCCATTCCTCTAGCTTCAGTTTCTGCAAGAGACTATTTGAAAGTCTACATCTTTGATATGTCCTTCTATTTTATAGGAATTATACTAGTGTTTTGAAAATTCTTTGTGCTTTGTGTTTCAGAAATTGTCTGCAATTTGGAAATGTTTAAGATAGAAATCCTCTGTGAATTTTAAGAACATTGTTTGATTTAAAAGTGTATCACTGAAAATAAATGAACGGTGTTTCAAACTACTTTGTTCGCTGGAAGTATCCTCTCCTTGGTAGGGAGAGGAGACCCATCACTCTAATAGTGAGCATTGGCATATAAACTCGCCATGGAAAATAAACAGGGAAGTAAACTCGTCCTTGAAGATTGGAGAGTCAGAGTATAATCTCCCTTTAGTGAGAGTGCTCATGGTTACTTATGTCAGAAAGGGCTAAAAGTCTTCATTTGAGTTTAGAACTTCAAACCTAATATCATCACAGTTGGCGCTTGACACGGTCATGTTATACATAGAAACATAGAAAACCTATAGCACAATACAGGCCCTTCAGCCCACAAAGCTTTGCCAAGCATGTCCTTACCTTAGAACTACCTAGGCTTACGCATAGCCCTCTATTTTTCTAAGCTCCGTGTATCCATCCAGGAATCTCTTAAAAGACCCTATCGTTTCCCCTCCACCGCCGCCGCAGACAGCCCATTCCACGCACTCACCACTCTCTGCGTAAAAAACTTATCCCTGACATCTCCTCTGTACCTACTTTCAAGCATCTTAAAAATATGCCCTCTCATGCTAGCCATTTCAACCCTGGGAAAAAACCTCTGACTATCCACATGATTAATGCCTCCCATTATCTTGGTCCTCTATCAGGACACCTCTCATCCTCCGTCGCTCTAAGGAGAGAAGGCCGAGTTCACTCAACCTATTCTCATAAGGCATGCTCCCCAGTCCAGGCAACATCCTTCTAAATATCCTCTGCATCTTTTCTATGACTTCCACGTCCTTCCTGTAGTGAGGTGGCCAGAAATGAGCACAGTACTCCAAGTGGGGTCTGACCAGTGTCCTATATAGCTGCAACATTACCTCTCAGCTCTTAAACTCAGTCCTACGATTGATGAAGTCCAATGCATTGTATGTCTTCTTAACCACAGAGTCAACCAGCATAGCAGCTTTGAGTGTCCTATGGACTCCAACCCCAAGATCCCTCTGATCCTCCACACTGCCAAGAGTCTTGCCATTAATGTTATATTCTGCCATCATATTTGACCTACCAAAATGAACCACCTCACACTTATCTGGGTTGAACTCCATTTGCCAATCCTCAGCCCAGTTTTGCATCCTATCAATGTCCCACTGTAACCTCTGACAGCCCTCTACACTATCCACAACACCCCCAATCTTTGTGTCACCAGTAAATTTACTAACCCCACCCTCCACTTCCTCATCCAGATCATTTATAAAAATCACGAAGAGTAGGGGTGCCAGAATAGATCCCTGAGGCACACCACTGGTCACCAACCTCCATGCAGAATATGACCCATCTACAATCACTCTTTGCCTTCTTTGGCAAGCCAGTTCTGGATCCGCAAAGTAAATTCCTCTTGGATCCCATGCCTCCTTACCTTCTTAGTAAGCCTTGCATGGGGTACCTTATTAAATGTTTTGCTAAAATCCATATACACTACATCTACAGCTCTACCTTTATCAATGTGTTTAGTCACGTCTTCAAAAAATTCAATCAGGCTCATAAGGCATGACCTGCCTTTGACAAAGTCATGCTGACTATTTGTTATCATATTATGCCTCTCCAAATGTTCATAAATCCTGCCTCTCAGGATCTTCTCCAACAACTTACCAACCACTGAAGTAAGACTCACTGGTCTATAATTTCCTGGGCTATCCTCACTCCCTTTCTTGAATAAGGGAACAACATCCACAACCCTCCAATCCTCCGGAACCTCTCCTGTCCCCAATGATGATGCAAAGATCATCACCAGAGGCTCAGCAATCTCCTCCCTCGCTTCCCACAGTAGCCTGGGGTACATCCCATCTGGTCCCGGTGACTTATCCAACTCGATGCTTTCCAAAAGCTCCAGCACATCCTTTTCCTTAATATCTACATGCTTAAGCTCTTCAGTCCACTGCAAGTCATCCCTACAATCGCCATGATCCTTTTTCATAGTGAATACTGAAGTAAAGTATTCATTAAGTACCTCCGCTATTTCCTCCAGTTCCATATGCACTTTTCCACTGTCACACTTGATTGGTCCTATTCTCTCACGTCTTATCCTCTTGCTCTTCATATACTTGTAGAATGCCTTGGGGTTTTCCTTAATCCTGTCCACTAAGGCCTTCTCATGGCCCCTCTGGCTCTTCTAATTTCATTCTTAAGATCCTTCCAGCTAGCCTTATAAGCTTCTAGATCTCTATCATTACCTAGTTCTTTGAACCTTTCGTAATCTCTTCTTTTCTTCTTGACTAGATTTACTACAGCCTTTGTACACCACAGTTCCTGTACCCTACTATCCTTTCCATCTCATTGGAACGTATCTACGCAGAACCCCATGCAAATATCCCCTGAACATTTGCCACATTTCTTCCTTTCTTTTTTAATCATTTTATTAGTTTTCAAGTCCATAAACATAATAACAGTAGTGATACAAAGAGATTGGAATTACATTATTGGTAATAAGCATATACAAGAGAAACTACAAATACTACAAGTGTATTAGACTTCCAAACTCTTGATATAATTAATCAGGAAGAAAAAAGAAATAAAAAGAAAAGGATATCACAAAGAAAACCCCCAAATAAACAAAAAAAAAGCTAAAGAATGCTATTTCCTCGATGAATTCAGGTAAAGCACCTGGTCCAGACGGTTATACAGTAGAATTTTTCAAATCCTTTTCTACTATACTTTCTCCTTGGTTATGTAGAATCTTTAAGGATGCAGTACTTATAGGTAAATTACCACAATCTTTTTATCGAACTTCTATTTCCCTAATTCTTAAAAAAGATGAGGATCCTACTGAATGTGCATCTTATAGGCCTATATCTTTGCTGAATGTGGATTCTAAGATTTTTTCTAAAATATTGGCAACGAGACTGGAGAATCTATTGCCTCAAATTATTTCTGTTGATCAGACTGGATTTATTAAAAATCGTTACTCCTTCTTTAATATTAGGAGATTAATGAATTTTGTTTATACTTCTTCACCTAGAACTCCAGAATGCGTCATTTCATTGGATGCTGAGAAAGTTTTTGATAGAGTCGAATGGACATATTTATTTAGTACATCTGAGAAATTTAATTTTTGTCCGATATTTATATCTCGGATTAAATTGATATACCTTACTCCTTCAGCTTCGGTATTTACCAATAATCAAAGATCTCCCTTTTTTCAGTTATTCTGTGGTACTAGGCAGGGTTGCCCTCTTAGTCCATTATTATTCAATATTGCCCTGGAACTGTTAGCTATTGCTATTCGTGACTCACCTAATATATTCGGTATTACCCGTGGGAATGAGATACATAAATTATCACTATATGCAGATGATTTACTATTACATATTTCTAACCCTGAGAGATCCATTCTGGCAGTATTATCTCTGCTTGCTCAGTTTAGTAGTTTTTCTGGTTACAAATTGAATCTTAGTAAGAGTGAACTTTTTCCATTAAATATGCAGATTCCCATTTATAGATGTTCACCATTTAGATTGATTACTGACTATTTTATGTATTTGGGGGATAAAATTGCTAAGAGGCATAAGGATTTATTTAAGCTCAATTTTTTACCGTTCATTAGTCAGGTTAAACAATTGCTTACTAAATGGTCCCCATTGTCTCTATCACTGATTGGCCGAATCAATGCTATTAAAATGATTATTCTACCTAAATTTTTATATCTGTTTCAAGCGGTACCAATTTTTATTCCTAAATCTTTTTTTGATACTATCGATTCTAAAATTTCCTCTTATATATGGCAGAATAAAAATCCCAGGTTAAGTAAAAAAATATTTACAGAAGTCCAAGAAAGATGGTGATTTAGCATTGCCGAATTTAAGATTCTATTACTGGGCAATTAATATTCGATATTTAATATTTTGGACACAAGATTGGGATATAATTCCAAGTCCACAATGAGTAAACCTTGAAGGTTACTCTGTACAAGGGTTTTCATTGGTTTCAATTTTAGGAACTTCACTTCCCTTTGTGTTTCCTAAATTGAATAAACAAATGGTTAATCCAATAATTAAACACACATTACGAATATGGTTCCAATTTCGTAAATTTTTTAGTTTGAACAAAGTTATACTATCAAGCCCTATTATATCTATTTTTTTTTCCAACCTTCTGTTATGGATCAAACCTTTTTGATATGGAAAATGAACATGTTTCCGTGATTTATTTTTGAATAACTGTTTCATGTCTTTTGACTAGTTGTCTAATAAATATAACTTGCCCAGATCCCATTTTTTTTTAGATATTTACAAATAAGAAATTTTTTAACTACCACACTACCTACCTTTCCAATTTCATACTCAACTGATATCACAGAAAAAAATTAGGTTTAAATCCTTATCAGAAGGGATTAATAGCAACTATTTATGATATAATTATGAAAATACAGCCAGGTGTATCTGATAAAAATAAAAATGAACGGGAAAGGGAACTTCAACTTCACTTACCTATAGAGAAATGGGAGAACATTTTTCGATTAGTTAACTTTTCCTCTATATGTGCTAAACATACGCTGATACAATTTAAGGTAGTGCATAGGGCCCACATGTCTAAAGATAAACTAGCTCGTTTTTAATCCCATATAAATCCTATTTGTGACAGATGTCTCTCTGAGGTGGCTTCTTTGACTCATATGTTCTGGTTCTGCCCTCTTTTGGAAAAATTTTGGAAAGATATTTTTGGTATTATTTTAACAGTTTTGCGTTTTGATTTACAACCCCATCCTTCGGCAATTTTTGGTTGGCCATTGACGGAACATAGATCTTTATCCTCTTCAGCCTGTCAGATGATCACATTTGTTACATTAATGGCCAGAAGATGCATTTTATTGAATTTGAAAGAGACCAATCCCCCTACTACATTTCAATGGTTTTCCCAAACTATATCATGTTTAAATTTAGAAAAAAATCAAAAGTGTCATTTTTGATCCTTCGGTTAAATTTGAAGAGACTTGGAAGCCATTTATTCAACATTTTCATATGATATAGTTTGACCTTTTCCGAATCCTTTTTATTAACTTAGAATATATGAATAGAGGAGCAGAGTTGATGACATTAATTAATGTATTCGATCTAATATATTGGTTCAGCCTTGTTTTGTTCTGTTTGCTTTTTTTTGGGTCTAATAATTTATTTCTTTTTTCATAGCCACATTTCTTCCATACATTTCGCTGAGAACATCTGTTTCCAATTTATGCTTCCAAGTTCCTGCCTGATAGCCTCATATTTCCCCTTACTCCAATTAAACGTTTCCCTAACTTGTCTGTTCCTATCCCTCTCCAATGCCATGGTAAAGGAGATAGAATTGTGATCACTATCTCCAAAATGCTCACCCACTGAGACCTGACACCTGACCAGGTTCATTTCCCAATACCAGATCAAGTACAGCCTCACCTCTTGTTGGCTTATCTACATATTGTGTCAAGAAACCTTCCTGAACACACCTAACAAACTCCACCCATCTAATCCCCTCACTCTAGGAAAATGCCAATCAGTATTTGGGAAATTAAAATCTCCCGCCACAACATCCTTGGTATTGGTACTCCTTTCCAGAATCTGTCTCCCTATCTGCTCCTTGATGTCCCTGTTACTATTGGGTGGTCTATAAAAAACACCCAGTAGAGTTATTGACCCCTTCCTATTCCTAACTTCCACCCACAGAGACTCCGTAGACAACCCCTCCATGACTTCCTCCTTTTCTGCAGCCGTGATACTACCTCTGATCAACAGTGCCACGCCCCCACTTCTTTTGCCTCCTTCCCTATCTTTTCTGAAACATCTAAAGCCTGGCACTTGAGGTAGCCATTCCTGCCCCTGAGCCATTCAAGTCTCTGTAATGGCTACAACATCACAGCTTCAAGTGCTGATCCACGCTCTAAGCTCATCCACTTTATTCATAATACTCATCGCATTAAAATAGACTCATCTCAAACCATCAGTCTGAGTGCGTCCCTTCTCTATCACCTGCCTGTCCTCCCACTCACACTGTCTCCAAGTTTTCTCTATTTGTGAGCCAACCTCCCTTTCCTCCATCACTTCAGTTCAGTTCCCACCCCCCAGCAATTCTAGTTTAAATTCTCCCCAATAGCTTTTGCAAACCTCCCTGCCAGGATATTGGTCTGCCTCAGATTCAAGTGAAACCTGTCCTTTTTGTACAGGTCGTACCTGCCCCAGAAGAGGTCCCAATGATCCAGAAATCTGAATCCCTGCCCCCTGCTCCAATCCCTCAGCCATGCATTTATCCTCCACCTCATTCTATCCTTATACTCACTGTCACGTGCAACAGGCAGTAATCCCAAGATTACTATCTTTGAGGTCCTGCTTCGCAAATTCCTTCCTGTAGTCTGCTTTCAGGACCTCCTCCCTTTTCCTACCTATGTTGTTGGTACCAATATGTACCACAACCTCTGGCTGCTCTCCTTCCCACTTTAAGATATCATGAATGTGATCAGAAACATCCCAGACCCTGGCACTTGGGAGGTAAACGACCATCCGCGTTTCTTTCCTGCATCCACAGAATCGTCTGTCTGACCCCCTAACTATAGAGTCCCCTATCACTGCTGCCATCCTCTTCCTTTCTCTACCCTTCTGAGACACACGGCCAGACTCTGTGCCAGAGGCACGACCACTGTTGCTTCCTCCAGGTAGGCCGTCTCCCCCAACAGTACTCAAACAGAGGTACTTATTGTTAAGGGGGACCGTCACTGGGGTGCTCTCTGGTACCTGCTTCTTGTCCTTTCCTCTCCTGACTGTTACCCACTTACCTGTCTCCCCAGGCCCTGTAGTGACTAACCTGCCTATAGCTCCTCTCTGTCACCTCCTCATTTTCCCTGACCAGACAAAGGTCATTGAGCTGCCTCTCCAGTTCCCTAACGTTGTCCCTAAGGAGCTGCAGCTCAACGCACCTGGTGCAGATGTGACCGTCTGGGAGGCTGGGAGTCTCCAGGACCTCCCACATCTGACACCAAGCACAGAAAACTGGCCTCACACACATTCTTTCTGTCTGTATACTAAACAGATAACCTACCTCACGTCGACCTGTTATCGTCAAAACCTTCCTACTCTGTCTCCCACTACTCTGGCACCTGCTTTGTAAATCTGTCTTCTTTTTAAACTCTTCCTGCTGTACTCACTGGCTAACCTCCATGTGCTTGTACAGTTGTGCCCCATTCAAACTGCTGAAGAAATAACAGAATTATTAATTACCAGTAGTCCAACCCAGAGAGCTCTGAACAAGTACTATGATAGCCCATCTAGTGGTCAACATCTAAATGCTGGTCAATATTACGAATATGTAATATTACAAATATATTAATAACATCAGAAATGCGGGATAATACCCTAACTACTCCTCAGATAGAACAAAGAATATTTTATTTTTCAGAATCAGAATCAGGTTTATTATCACTGGCATGTGACATGAAATTTGGTAACTTAGCAGCAGCAATTCAATACAAATCATAATATAGAAGAAAAAAACAAAGTAATAATAATAAATAAATTACAGTACACGTATATTGAATAGATTAAAAAGCATGCAAAAAAACCAGAAATAGTATATATTTTAAAAAGTGAGGTAGTGTCCAAGGGTTCAATGTCCATTTAGGAATTGGATGGCAGAGGGGAAGAAGCTGTTACTGAATTGCTGAGTGTGTGCCTTCAGGCTTCTGTACCTCCTGCCTGATGGTAACAGTGAGAAAAGGGCATGCCCTGGGTGCCGGAGGTCCTTAATAATGGACGCTGCCTTTCTGAGACACCACTCCTTGAAGATGTCCTGGGTACTCTGTAGCCTAGTACCTAAGATGGAACTGACTAAATTTACAACTTTCTGCAGCTTATTTTGGTCCTGTGCAGTAACCCCGCATACCACACAGTGATGCAGCCTGTCAGAATACTCTCCACGGTACATCTATAGAAGTTTTTGAGTGTATTTGTTGACATACCAACTCTCTTCAAACTCCTAATGAAGTATAGTTGCTGTCTTGCCTTCTTTATAACTGCATCAATATGTTGGGAGCAAGTTGGATCCTCAGAGATCGTGACACCCAAGAACTTGAAACTGCTCACTCTCACCACTTCTAATCCCTCTATGAGGATTGGTATGTGTTTTACCCTTCCTGAAGTCCACAATCAGCTCTTTCGTCTTACTGACATTGAGTGTCAGGTTGTTGCTGCAGCACCACTCCACTAGTTGGCATATCTCACTCCTGTATGCCCTCTCGTCACCACCTGAGATTCTACCAACAATGGTTGTATCGTCAGCAAATTTATAGATGGTATCTGAGCTATCCCTAGCCACAGAGTCATGGGTATATAGAGAGTAGAGCAATGGGCTAAGCACACACCCCTGAGGTGCACCAGTGCTGATCGCTAGCGAGGAGGATATGTTATCACCAATACGCACAGACTGTGGTCTTCCAGTTAGGAAGTCGAGGATCCAATTGCAGAGGGACGTACAGAGGCCCAGGTTCTGCAACTTCTCTATCAGGATTGCTTCAAAGGTACATTTAATGTCAGAGAAGTGTATACAATATACATCCTGAAATGCTTTTTCTTTGCAACCATCCATGAAAACAGAGGAGTCCCCCCAAATAATGAATGACAGTTAAATGTTAGAACCCTAAAGTACCCCCCACCCCGCCACCCAGCTCCCCTCCCTCTCGGGTGTAAGCAGCAGCAAGCAACAATCCCCCCTCCCCCCACCAGCAAAAAAAAACATCGGTGCCCACTACCGAGCACTCAAGTGTGCAGCAAAGTAACAGCAAAGACACAGACTTGCAGTACCCCAAAGACTACTCATTCATCCAGTATTTGACATACCAAAGGCTCTCTCTCTCTCCCTAATAAGGGAGAAAGAAATGTCTCTGTTTCACAACAAGTAGGGAGACATAACAAACAACTGCTGGTTTACGATGTTAAAAGTCCAATGCGTCGCTTTTTCCGAGCTCTGTGCCCAAAGATTGTGGGAATGATGGTATTAAATGCTGAGCTACAGTCGCTGAACAGCATCCTGACGTAGGTGTTTGTGTTGTTCAGATGGTCTAAAGGCCGTGTGGAGACCCATTGAGATTGTGTCTGCTATTGACCTATTGTGGTGATAGACAAATTGCAATGGGTCCAGGTTCTTGCTGAGGCAGGAATTCAGTCTAGTCGTGACCAACCTCTCAAAGCATTTCATCACTGTCAATGTGAGTGCTACCTGACAATAGTCATTAAGATAGCTCACATTATACTTCTTAGACACTGGTTTAATTGTTGCCTTTTTGAAGTAAGTGGGAACTTCTGCCCATAACAGTGAGAGATTGAAAATGTCCTTGAATACTCCCACCAGTTGGTTGGCACGGGTTTTCAGAGCCTTACCAGGTACTCCATTGGGACCTTCCGCCTTGCGAGGGTTCACTCTCTTTAAAGACAACCTAACATCAGTCTCTGAGACAGAGATCACAGGGTCAATAGGTGCAGCAGGGATCTTCACAGCTGTAGCGTATTCTCCCTCTCAAAGTGTGCGTAGAAAGTGTTGAGTTCTTCTGGTAGTGAAGCATCGCTGCCATTCATACTATTGGGTTTCGCTTTGTAGGAAGTAATGTCTTGCAAATCCTGCCAGAGTTGTCGTGCATCCAATGTCACCACGAAACTCATTAGAAATTGTCTCTTCACCCTTGAAATAGCCCTCTGCAAATCATACTTGGTTTTCTGGTACAGGCCTGGGTCGCCATACATGAATGAGACATAGTTAACCTTCAGCAGACGATGTACCTGCTGGTTCATCCACAGCTTTTGGTTTGGGAATGTACAGTAAGTCTTTGTAGGCACATACTCATCCACACAGGTTTTAATGAAGTCGGTAACAACTGCAGCATACTCATCCAGGTTCAAAGATGAATCCCTGAATACAGTCCAGTCCACTGATTCAAAGCAGTCCTGTAGGTGCTCCTGTGCTTCCCTTGTCCATACCTTCTTGATCGTCACTACTAGTGCTGCAGTCTTCAGTCTCTGCCTATACTCAGGGGGTATAAATACAGCCAGGTGATCAGACTCCCCAAAGTGAGCGCGTGGAATAGCACAGTAGGCATTCTTGATGGTGGTGTAGCAATGGCCCAGTGTGTTGTTTCCTCTAATATTGCAAGTGATCTGTTGATGGTAGTTGCTTACTGATTTTTTCAGACTAGCCTAGTTAAAATCTCCCGAAACAATGGCGAAGGCGTTAGGATGTGCTGTTTCGTGCATGTTGATCCCATTGCTCAGATCATCTAAAGCCTGATCACCATTGGCCTGAGGTAGAATGTATGCTGCTACCAAAATGACCCCAGAGAACTCCCATGGTAGGTCTGATTTTTCTGGAATGATGAAGGATAGAACATAGAGTAGGAAGGAGATTAGAGAGACCAAACCCCACTGTATGACCTGCTGGACTCAGATCAGCACAACTTGTACCTGATCCCAATAATGTCGCAATAATTCCTGTCTGGAGACAATAGATTGGCCCCTCTTGGATAGAAAGCAATTATCCTGCTGGGGACCACTGGCTTATGTGATAGAACCCGGTGATCCATTTCTTAATCCCAATGCATGGGGACGACGTGTATACTTAACAGGCATATGTGAGGTAGCATCGCACACCATTAAACCCTAGAGGTTCTAATGAAGTCTGGAGAACAGGTGCTTGGGAACATGCAGTAGAATTGCTAAAAAGACCATCTACAGCCAGCAAAAGAAGCACACAGGAGTAGGGTCCTGTGTAAGGAGCTGCTGCAGCCTCCCCAGCACAAACTTCCCATCTAGTTTTTGGAGCTTTGACTATTCAAAATTTGCAGACAGTATGTTCCATGCCTCCAGCTGATGCTGAAGGAATTCTAAAGTGGCTGCTTCAGAACACTGGGAGGTTACAGCCCTTCTGGGCCAGTCATACTCCCCAACATATTCAGCAATTCTTATTAATGTTTTTTTCCCATAGCTTTGCTACCACCTTCACACAAGTCTGGAAATCCATATCAGATGCTGTATATGCATGGATGTGTAAACAAACACTGCAGATGTATGTGGAAGATTTGGTGTTATATTGAGTACAATAGTCAAAAGCCAAGGCTTAGTCACAGTTTAGAAGATCGGAGAACAAATGACAAGGACAGATTGGGACCTAGTTCATTCTCTAATATTACCCCTTTATCCTAGTGAAAGCCTCTGCATCATGTGCCCTTAATCAACACCGGAAACATGAATGATTTGAGCTTGTTGAAGTGATCTGCGCACCCAAATGGTGGGAGCAGGACTACTGCTCCTTCCTGCACAGGGGCAATGAGTCACTGGCTCAGGGCTCTTCCCTTTTCCCTCTAAAGGACATGTAGGGTCAGTAACAAAGTTACCAAGCCAACCTTCTTCCTTGGATTGATCTCACACTCACAGCATTCTCCTACACCAGCCCCTCAACAGGGAAGACAGCCAACAAACCAAGCAAGATCCCTGGAGACCACTTGCCTTAGAAAGATAACATAATCTAAATGGCTAGGCACTAGGTATAGGCTAGTTCCAACACCTTTTCTTTTTGGAAAGAAGTCTTAGACCAGGAAACTCTCTCTGGGACAGAGGGAACATTCAGAGGCCCCACTGATATTTTGGAGAACAATATGAAACTGTGCACACGCCACAAGGCCCGCCTCTGCCTTCACCTTCTAAATAAGCAAAGGGACAGGGCCCATACCAAAGGCCCACTCCCTGCCCTGCAGCTCAGGGAAAACAAAATGTAAAGAAAGGGAAGGCCAATGTTAATGTAATAAAAATGGCCAGGAGAATTTCAGCAACAACTCAACCCAAAATTCTCCATCTGTTGAATAGGATATAGGCATACCTAGTCTCACATTTTCATATTCCAAAGCTTGTATTTTTGGCAAAGTTCTACTGTTCTGTGTTGATCCAGCAACAGTCATTACAACAAAAGCTTCAAGGATTGACTCATAAAGAAGTATAAATCTTGCATAGATGGTTTCTGGTCACATACACTTCTTGAAGGTGACAAACAGAAGCTGTGTAATTGCCATTTTAAAAATCTCAACTCTGTCGTATGAAAGTAAATTTCCTAGTTATGATAATTACCAGTCAGGGATAAGAATCGGATATCCAAAGATCATGAAAGCCTTGTAATCAACCTGAGGCCTATTCAATTATGCTAGAGCTTTCTATACCTGACTATGCTTATTTTTTAAAACCATTAAACCACAGTTGTAAACTGGAAAAATGTAAAACCTTTCATTTTTACCCCAGAGTATTATGAGGCACTAGGGAAATTGATGAATGTAGTTCAGTAGACAAGAGACCTAACAAATCACAGAAATCTGTGCTTCTCCAACAAACACGCTGTAGCCATGTGCTACAATGAGGGAGGAGAAACACAACCCCCCCCCCATACACTTTGCCTCATAATTTCACTCCAACAAAACAGAAATTTGCTGTCTTAGAATAATGTCTTACTATGGTGTTCCATGTACTTATTGCAGTAAGACCACGTCAAGGGAACAGGCCAATTATTATACAAACAGAGCTTGTGGTTTTGAAAAATGATAGTAAGGTACCAATAAGTGAACAGAGAGCTACCAGAACCAGACATGGGAAACTGGCAAATACTTTGACAAAATGGGAATTTGTTCTTGAGAGCTATGACTTACAATCCTTACCTGTCAAAGTGATGCAGAACTATCTTCTCTACAATCTAATATGGAATGACATCCTTTAGAGCACTATACTCAAATATGGTACTGTAAAGGATCAGTAATGAAAATCGAGAAAGATGGACCCACTCAATTATGATCTTTGCTCTTGATTAAAAAAGGAAAATTTTTTATTGGAAACTGAATTTGAAACGCTTGAGTAGCAAGCTTGTCCTTTTGGGAATCATACAACTCAATTTGCAGCGGCTAAAGCCCTTGAATTATGTCTAAAGCAATTAAATATAACAGAACTGGTCTTTATGTTTACTGTCTCTAATCTTGTTAAGAATATGGTAAAAAGAGTTCACCCCATCTGGTCACCTACCAAATAGTGAACACATAGAGATAAACTGCTTCCACATAGAGGAATATTTATGAATTATTATTGGCTAGACCATTAGTACAGGTATTCCACATCCCAGGACATACTGCAGGCCTCTTACACAGCTATGATAATAAACTAAGTAAAAAACAAGCTGTTGATATGGACCTCACTACAGTAAGGGAGGCCAGGGTTTTGGTAACAACTGAAGTAAATTGAATATGAAATTCCTGCCCGTGCCTCTTTGGCGCATCAAATGGCAACCTTGCCATTTCTTTGGCATTTGTCTGTTTTATGAGGCCAAGTTGCTAGCTCGATGCTCAACCCAGCACAGGTGGAACTCATTCAATGAGCTGGCCAAATTCGAACCCAGGACCTCTTGCTCCAAAGTCCGGGTGCATTTTCAGCTCCACCACTGGCACAGACGGCACAGTAACTAAGCACCAAATATAACCAGAATGATGTTTTAAGAATTCTCCTAGATACTACTAAACCCAATTCCAAAGGATTTCCAACACGGTACAGCTATGAAGCTGATAGTGATGGTTTGGGTTTGCCACCCTAATAAAGATTAGAAACAAACACCTCCTGCTCACAAGTAGGAAGCACTGATTTGAGAAGCCCACCAAGGATTCAGACACAATCTTGATGGCTCATGCGAAATTAGTCTGTCACGGTCCGGTCCGTGGACTCAGGACTCCGGATCTTCCAGCTGTCCCTTGTTTGGTTGAGTTAATCATAGGCACCTGATTCCCATCTTGGGGCTTGCAATACAAGTAGCCTTGGGGTCAAGTGTGGGCTACTGGTTTGTCTTGTCAAGATTCCTTGGGAGCAACCTGCTGGTGGAAGGCTAGAGTGGCCTCTTGCCATCTTTAAGCCGTGTTAGAGAACCATTACTTCATGGAGCCTTGTTGTTGGTAGTTGGAGCCGTCTTTGCGTATGGATTCGGCTGTTTCCCGGGCCAGCTGAGTGGTTGCCAGCCACCCTGAGCTAGGTAGGGATCCGGCTGCTTCTGTAGCCAGCTGAGGTTTCTGGCCGTAACTGCGACTCAGAGCAACCCCGATACAGAGATGAGTCTATCCACGGCCTCCTCTTCTGTAAAGATGAAGCCACACTCAGGTTGGAGGAACAACACCTTATATTCCGTCTGGGTAGCCTCCAACCTGATGGCATGAACATCGACTTCTCTAACTTCCGCTAAGGCCCCACCTCCCCCTCGTACCCCATCTGTTACTGATTTTTATGCACACATTCTTTCTCTCACTCTCCTTTTTCTCCCTCTGTCCCTCTGAATATACCTCTTGCCCATCCTCTGGGTCCCCTCCCTTGTCTTTCTTCCCGGACCTCCTGTCCCATGATCCTCTCGTATCCCCTTTTGCCTATCACCTGTCCAGCTCTTGGCTCTATCCCTCCCCCTCCTGTCTTCTCCTATCATTTTGGATCTCCCCCTCCCCCTCCAACTTTCAAATCCCTTACTCACTCTTCCTTCAGTTAGTCCTGACAAAGGGTCTCGGCCTGAAACGTCGACTGCACCTCTTCCTACAGATGCTGCTTGGCCTGCTGCGTTCACCAGCAACTTTGATGTGTGTTGCAGTGGAAACAAGGAAGTTTTAAACAAACTCAAGATGACTACCTACCTGAAGCCAGACATTCTAGTTTTAAAAAAAGCACAGCAAGAAACAGTTGAGTTAAAAGAAAATATTGCAGCTTGTGTTCTTCTGAAAGGACAGACATGGTCGAGTTAAAATAAAAAGAAGAGAAGGGACAAATTCACAGGTTCATAAACAGTGAGTACTTGGTGATAATAATCATAAATTTAAAAAACAGAAATGGCTGGCAACATCAGAAAGATTGACATGTTCAATTGCACAAGAGATAACTGGATCTTTTTATGTGGAACAAATTGAACAGAATTTTGACGCAAATGAAATAGCCAATGAGAAGTGACTGCCTATTTTGCTGAGTGTATTAGATTTCAAAGCATACAGTTTACTTAGAAGTTCGACTGCTCCAACCAAACTAGCTGAAATGAGCTTTGTCGATATTGTGAAAGTAATGCAAGAACATTTACAACTGAAACTATTGTTGCTTTCAAAAGTGGATCAAAAGGAAGTGAAGTCCATTTCAGCATTTATGGCTAAATTGAAGAAGGTGTCTAAGCATTGTCAATTCAGTGATGGGCTTAACAATTCGCTGAGAGATTTGTTTAATTTGTGGGATCCTACAATAAAGCATTTTAAAAAATGGCTCCTAACTGAAGCACAATTTCCATTTAAAAGAGCAGTTAAAATTGCTGTATTAATAGAAACCATAGACAGAGACACAATTGTACTGCAGTCTGAAATGAAAATGAGTGTGAACAAAATTACAATGTCTAAACAGAAACTGGCTTGGCCAAACAAATTGTGTTACCATTGTGGCAGGGGCTCACATACACCAGATCAGTGCAAGTTTAAAGGTGAAGTTTGCAGAAAATTCAACAACATAGGACACATACAAAGAACATGTTGGGCAGTCAAAAATAAATGTACTGCACAGGGAAGAGAAAAAGCTGAAAAGTCAAGTTGCAGTTTCAAAAAGAGCAGTACTCTGCATGCTATTGATGAAAACTCTGAGTATGATGAGAGTAAAAGTCTAACATGAGATTTACAATGGGAAAACTAACAATAGACAAGCAATATTCTTACACCAGAAGTGAACGGCAAATTAAGTAAAATGGAATTGAACACTGGCTTGGATTTTTCATTCCACAAAAGCAGTTTGAATTGCATTTCAAAGATACTGAACTGAAGCCTGCAGAGAGCCAGCTAAGAACTTATACTGGAGAAAAGATAACTCCCGTGGGGATAACATTTGTAACAGTGAAATACAACAACCAACAAACCAACTTGGATTTGTATATAGTAAAAACAGGAGAGCCAATGTTGTGGGCACACGATTGGCTGAGACAACTAGAATTAGTTGAAGATCCAGCTACCATTTGCATGCCACATCCCCTGCGATAGAGTCAAATGAAAGCAAATTAAGAAAGGTACTGGATGATGCCACAGTAGTGTTCAAGATTGGCATTGGAAAATTCAAACATATCAAGAGTAAAATAATACTAAATGAAAATGCCACACCCAAGTTTTACAAAGCCCATCCAGTTCCTTATACTATCCATCATAAAGTAGTAAGAGAGCTGGCTCACATGAAAGTTGAAGGAATTCTTTCCAAGGTTGAGTGGAGCCCACGGCAACACCATTGGTAACAGTCGCCAAGAAAATTGGGTCTATCAGGATCTGCAATAATTTTAAAGTTACCAGCAACCCAGTACTGAAAGTAGATCAATAACCTCTGCTCAAGATAGAGGATATCTTCACAGGCCTTTCCGGAAGGAAGCACTTCAGCAAAGTGGACTTAGTTGAGGCCTGCTTACAGATGGAGATGGAAGAAGATTCTAAGGTGTTTCTCATCATATACATTCACAAGGGGCTTCATTACTGTAAAAGACTTATTTTTGGAGCAGCATCTGCACCTGCAGCTTGGTAAAAACCTATGGACCAGGTGCTACAAGGCTCTCTAGGCACTCAGCGTAAACTTGATGACATCATTGCTACCAGTAAGGATGACAAAGACATCTCCAAAATCTCAAGATATCGTTTAAAAGATCAGAAGATTATGGGTTCAGAGCACAATGTGACAGTGTGAATTCTTTAAACCAAGTATCATTTACTGTGATTACACCACTGATGCACAAGATTTACTGAAGTATGCTGAGAAAATTCAAGGAGTGGTGGATGCTGAAAGGCCAAAGGATGTATCACAGTTGCTGTCCTTTTTAGGATTTGTCAATTACTGTACCAGGTTCCTGCCAAACCTGGCTACTGTGCTCCACCCCTTGAACTCATTACTACAGATCAGGAAAAATAACAATGTACAAATCAGTGTGAGATGCTTTTCAAAAGACAAAGGAAATGGTGACGTCAAATACTGTACTCACATATTATGATCTTCACTGTCCAGTGAATCTTGCCTGTGATGCCTTGCTTTGTGGTGTAGGTGCAATCATGTCATACATGGTATGAGTGATGGAAGTGAATGACCATAGCCTTTGCATCACATTCCCTTACCAGTGTGACACCACCCCAACCCCATCAGGAAAGATGTTATCCCACAAGAATAAGAAATCCTCCACAGCAAATAAATCTTTATGCCTGAATGGCACAATTTAAAATGTACTGTGCTGTGGATGTTCTATATTACAGTTGTATAATATATTACTGTATATCGCAGATAAGTTGAGATGCATTCTGTATTGAGCTGGAGTTTATAGCTAAGCAGGGAGGAGTGTTGTACATTTAATATTTCAGTCATTTTTGATAATATTGTAAATATTATTAGATTAAACATTCTTTGAATGAAATACGGTATCACACCACCACATCATAAGTGTGCACCTTGCTAAAAGTAAAAATAAAGAGTATATTTTGTTATTTGTCTGTTACCCCATGTTTCTTTCAATTAGTTTTATACTTTGAAGTTACAAAACATAACATTATGACATTGAAACCATTAAACTAGAAGACTATGAAAAAAAACCTGTTTTTTGAATGAAGACTTCTACATTAGACAAATATCATATTGCGCTTTCCCTTTATGACCAGGAAGTATGTGAACATGCTCACTACAAAGATTTCAGATGTTTCCATTTCTCCAAGTTTGGCCATTATTCCATTCCTTTATTAAACACCATGATAACAGGGCAATTTTCTGCTTTTTTGGGTTAGTTTCCGATGGTTCAGTGAAGCCCTTGATCCAGGTTTTTGCAAGGGAAGATGAGATGGAAAGATGCACTGAAGCAGAGCTAAGATAAAACAAAAATGTTTTCCTCCCTAGTCAACTGAAATTGATCAGTCCCATGAACTTCTTAAGGATTTTAGTCCTGAAGACTATTGTATCTACCCAGAAACAAGCCTGTGACAAATTTTACTGTTGGAGACTAATTGATAATGCTAAATTTAGGGGTTACACAGATAACATTACTTCCTAAATAGACAATGTTACATACACAGGCAAGCCTTCAATTACAACAGTGCATTCAGTTGCATAGCTGTTCATTTGCAAGCAGAAAAAAAGATTCATCCCTAAACAACGTTATAATTTTTTTAAATTATTAGAGTAAAACTGCCTATACAACCATGCCTTGACAGAGCTCACTCTCATTATAGTACTGATGCGGTCCTTCGGTTCACTTGGAAGGTAAACATTTCTGAGGACAAAAGGTGTTCAGACATACTAATATCAGAGGATCACTCACTTTTTCAGGTTTATTGAAGAAATGACTCTAAGGATAATTTGACAATTTAATCTATGTTGCGTGCCTCAAGACAGAGACACAAGCTGTGGAATGATTTATGTTTGCTGCAGCAAAAGAATGTTTTAGAAGGACTTGATATTTGTCAACAATGGCTTGAAGAAACTCAGTCAAATTAAAATATTCCTCTCTACATTATGAGAGTCCGTGAACTAACACAATCAGATGAACAAGGCACCTCCTTTCACAAGTCTCCTTTGCACGCTCATGCTTAGCCTTTGACTGGCTTAATGCTCTAGGTGAAACTGTACTCAGACCTTTCCAGCTGTTGCAAATTTAGCTTCTGCAGCAGTTTCAGGGTGGATTGGCCCTACTTTAAATTGAATTGAACATTTTTTTGCAGTTTTCCAATGAACAATTCTCTAGCTACCAGAATTATTGCTTTTACAGTGCCCTTTTTGTTAAGACATTATAGTCTGCAAAGGATGGAAGTTTGTATAATGGCTCCACTCCTGAGACTCCGTTAACTCCCATACCTAACCTACAATACTATGAGTTACCTCTTGTATGACTGTTTTGCTATATACTGCTTTGCACTCACCTCTTTACCTATTCATCTGCTTCGTTCTCAACCCTGGAAGAGTAAGGAGCAGGGACTGCCCTAATCATGTTATCCTTGCTCCACTCCTTTTCCTAGTCCTGATCACTTGCAGTTATGCATGTTTCTCATCTCATCTCGAGGAGGTTCAGATGTGACTGTCACGAATAGTTGGTCTAATACCACAATCCCACTGCAAGATGAGTTGACAAACATTATTCTTACTTACCTGTTTGGACGTGCATATTTACTTTCTACATTTTAGATAAACACATATGGTTCTTAAGGTTTTATATGAAGTACTTTGTAAGTGTGTTGTTCACTGCTAATGATGGTATTATACTATCATGGTGTATACCTTTCACTTTTGAAATCATCAATCTTACCATACTTCGTGTTACCCAATGATAAAAGATTTATCATGAAGAGAAAGATAGCTAACCCTGAGGAATGCTATACCCCGATAACCTTTTTACCTATTCTGCTGTAATCTCTTCGGAAACAGTGAAGCAATCTCAGGTTCTCCGAGTTCTACAAAGCATTATATTATCACAAGGTACAACTATGTGTTTTACTTACTTCTGGGTTTAAGCATATATTGCATATGTGGTACTCCTACTAGGCAACAAGTGGGACCAATAGGTCTATTAATTCTGCTACCTAAGCTGTACTTAATGGTACAAAAATAGTTTGTACATTAGGTCAATTAAATCCCATGGTCTGACAGAATTGATTGAGTAGCCCTTGTTCAGTTAAAGTTTTCTTGGAAAACACAGAAGTTGGGAAGATGTGTCAATTTATCTCTCTTGGGCCTAACCCTTAATAAAGTCAAGGGGGAAGATCTGAACAATTATACCCAAAGTCCAGAAACTTATGCAGGTGTTCTGGTTGGTATCAGAATGTTAAGTTACAGCATACCAACGGGTGTTCACTCCCGTGGGAGGTCATAGCCAACCCCTATATTTTGACATCTTTTTTTGAGTTTAAAATTAAAGGTATAGACAGAATCCTCAAAAGGAGAACTGTGCTCTTCTTTACTTTCGTAAATGTTTCATTTTTATGTATATTATTATATTGTAAAATCATGCGTAATGGATATAATTTTAGAACATAAGAACATAAGAAATAGGAGCAGGAGTAGGCCATCTGGCCCATCGAGCCTTCTTCGCCATTCAAAAGATCATGGCTGACCTGACCATAGACTCATCTCCACCTGCCTGCCTTTTCCCCATAACCCTTAATTCCCTTACTATGCAAAAATCTATCCAACCTTGTCTTAAGTTTACCTATTGAGGTAGCTTCCACTGCTTCATTCATTTGGCAGAGAATTCTGCAGATTCACCACTCTTTGGGAAAATCAGTTCCTCTTCATCTCCGTCCTAAATTTACTCCTCCAAATCTTGAGCCTATGTCCCCTAGTTCTAGCTTCACCTGCCAGTGGAGACAACTTTCCTGCCTCTATCTTATCTATCCCTTCCATAATTTTATATGTTTCCATAAAGTCTCCTCTCATCCTTCTGAATTCCAGCAAGTACAGTCCTGGGTGACTCAATCTCTCCTCATAGTCTAATCCCTCATCTCTGGAATCAACCTGGTGAACCTCATCTGCACTGCCTCCAAAGCCAGTATATCCTTCCTCAAGTAAGGAAACCAGAATTGCATGCAGTACACCAGATGCAGCCTCACTACTACCCTATACAGTTGCAGCATAACCACCCTACTCTTAAGTTCCATCCCTCTAGCAATGAAGGCCAACATTCCATTTGCCTTCTTGATAGCCTGCTGCACCTGTAACTCAGCCTTTCTATAACGAAAATATGTGATTACTCATCCTTCCAAAAAAGAGTACAGCAATACGCAATCAATAACTTGTTTACGTCTCGCTTTCAGAAAACCTGAGTAAAGTCGTGCACTGTATTGAAAGAAATGAGAACACCCTGTGAAAGAGATTAACTATCTTCAGCTCAGTGAGAGACATTGCCATCTGACTTGATAACTAATGGTGACAGAGACAGTGATTCAAAATTGCATCAAGGAAACGGCAAGAACTGTTTGTGAGGAAGAAGAACTTAAAAGGTGGACTAATATGGACATAATATGGACATTGATGTTTCATTGTCACGTGTTTATGGAAAATTATAAAGGTGACATTCCTTTGAGGTTTGGGCAATGGTATACAGCTGAATAAAGAGAAAATCACAAAGAAACCCCTACATATGGAAGTACTCATCGGATTGAAGAGAGCCTTTCTAGCACTGGTAACAGATGGAGGAGTTATAATCTGTTCCCAAGAGGAGTCTTGGCAGGAGCCTTGATCTCAAAGCTGGGTTAAAAATCTTCTGTAAGAAGAAGCTGGGTCAAAAATCTTCACTTATCCAGAAAAGGATGTGATGGGTATTAATTTCCTTGGCCAGTGGGCCTCCTGGTTATTTGCAAAGCTTGCTTTCTAAACACAGCAGCTGCCACTTGTAAGATAAAACAGTTGTAAGCTTCCAACTGATATTGCTTTGTTTATCTTCTGGTCATAAATGGGAGTCAGTCCTCAGTTCTTAAAATATAATCTGAGATCTATGTCTCCAAGCTGTTTTTAGACCATTTGTGTAAAAAGGCTATCTGGCAAAATATCACATACATTTGAAGTCACCGAAGTGGGGAAAAAAAAGTATAAATGTGAAGAGCAGTTCAAGCTTATTAGAAATGGAGTAAAGAACATCAAGGAACTATGGAAGAAATGCAGCGTGTCCTAGAATCCATTCCCTGTCTTCAGTTTCTGCAAGGAATGATTTGTTCATCTGCGTCATTGATATGTTTTTTTAGATTATAGGAGTTATACCTGGGATTTGGAAATTCTTTGGGCTTTGGTTTTTTGGAAATGGGTGAAATTCGGAAATGTTTAACCTAGAAATCCTCTGTGAATTTTAAATGTGTTTTTAGAATGTTGTTTGAATTTAAACGTGTATCACTGAAAATAAATTATCTGTGTTTTAAACTACTTTGTTAGCTGGAAGTATCTTCTCTTTGGAAGGGAAAGGGGACCCACCACTCAAATAGTGTGTATAGTGGGAACTAGTCCTTAAAGATTGGGTAGTAACAGTATAATCTCCCTTTATTGAGAGTACTCATGGGTATTTATATCTAATAATTTATATCTAATAAAGGGCTTAAGGTCTTTGTTTGAGTTTAGAACTTTGCGGTCAACAAACCAAATACCAGCACAGAAAACCCTACAGCAAAAAAACTGCTTGGAGGAATGAAGCAGGTAGAGCAGTATCCACGGCTGGGGGGGGTTGCGGGGGGTTGAGGGAAAGAAATTGCTGATGCTTCAGGGTTAGACCATGCATTCAAATGAACACGAAGGGGAAGTGAGGCAGTATAAGAGAAGAAGAGGTGAAACAAGAGTTGGTAGGTAACAGATGGACAGGGGAGGGATGAGAGATGATAGGCAGAAGGAGGCAGGTGAAAGAGGGTAAGGTTGAATTAGGAGATAAAAGACAGGTGCAAATAGGCAAATATCCAGCTGAAAGAAGAGGAGAGTGAAGGCGGATGCAAGGAGGTGGAGAATGATAAGGGGCAGGGACTCAAAGCCTCCAAGTGCTGGATGCAAACGAGAAAGGAAGGCGATAATCGGAACCATTAAGGAAGAGATGAAGAGTAAATGGGACAAAACAGGGGAGAGGATCCGATGGATGAAATGTGTGGGTGGTAGGTGAATGGAACTGGGAAGGGATAGAGGTGCAAGGAAGGGAAAAAAAAAGGAGAAATGTAACTGGATCAGAAGGGGAGGAGAGAAGGAGACAGGAAGAAACACAGGACATAACAGTTACTTGAAATTGGAAAATTCAAGGTTCATACCATTAGGTTGTAGGAATATGAGATGCTGTTCTGCTAGTTCAAAAAGGGCATTACTCTAAGCGGTGGAGGAGATCAAGAATGATGTCTGCAAGACCAAGTGCAGATGAGGTAACCAGTCTGCAGAGCATCTGCACTGTGTCCCAAGCTCCCAGCTGCATGCTATTTCAGTTCCCCTGCCTATTGTTGGAATTCCCCATCACATACACTCCATCCAGCTTCTCCTTGCTCACCCGTCCCCTTTTGGATCCATCAATTACTATCACAAACTTCATCCTCAAAATCTTCTTCCCTATTTGGATCTATCTGCCCTTCATTTCTCCTATTATTAGCTTCCTTATTTATCAGATTCCAACCTTTGTAGTCTTTGTGCCCCTGTTTATCACCGACATGTCTCCCAACTACACTCCTTCCTTCCCACACCTGGCTCCTGTTGTCCATTATCCCTCACTCACTGCAGCCATCACCTACCTGGTCCATCTCAACTTTTTCCCTCTTCTCTTTATAATCAGCTATATTCCTTCTCCAAAATCACCCCAATGCAGGATCTCAACCCAGAACATCAATAGTTGCTTTTCTCCAACAAATGTTGAGTTCCTCCAGCTGTTTGTGTTTTTTTTAAACAATGTTGTCCCAGATCCTTCTCCCCCAGCCATAGGCCTGTAGCCAACCTCTCAAGCTCAGTCCATGAGTATGTGCACAGCTAAGACCTCCATCTTACCTGAATTTTGATGTAATGGGACAGCAACCAGAATGGTCTTCATTCAGTGATCCAGCACACTCTTTTACATCCGCAAGAAGCTATAAGCAAGTTTATTTCCATGGTTACCTTGTCATTGAGCAAGTGATAATGCAAATATTTACAGATTAAAGCCCATAACTTCGAGTGGAGTTATCGGGACGCCGTCATGACGGCGTTTTTTCAGCAGGCTTTCTTATTTTTTTACAAGGCCGAGTTGCTAGTTCGACGCTCTAGGTAGGGATATAATTTCAAGATTTAAAGAAGGAAATTAAGAGAATGAAATGAATGATTCAAGCATAGATGCCTACAATGATTATCAAGTAGACTGACTTTAAAAGGCAAATGCAAAACTCATTGTTAAGGAGTCCATATTCTGAAATATGACTTTATGATTGTTTAACGATACCTAATCGAAGAATAATCTGACATCTTTAACTGAGGAGAATTCATCATATCTGGCATGATTTTATATTTATCATAGGAAGTGATTATCTCAAGACTAGAACAATCTTTATAGATCTGTTGTACATGCACACTTTACAAAATGAGCAGCGTATTTACTGACTTACTTAAAGAAATAAAGGTGACTTTGTCTTTGTCTCCCACTAATATATTTCAGAGATGGAATACTCACTTTCTCTTCAAAATTTGCACATGAAAATAATTTTATCACAATAAAAATATGGATTTAATACTTCATTTACATGTAAGAGACATTGAAAAAAAGTTGAGGTGAGAACATCTCACACTAAGCAAACGACCTGTCCTGGGCCCAGCACATAAGTGCAATTACGAAGAAAGCACAACAGCGCTTTACTTCCGTAGGAGTTTGTGGAGATTTGGCATGACATCTAAAACTTTGACAAACTTCTATAGATGTGTAGTGGAGAGTATATTGACTGGCTACATCACAGCCTGGTATGGAGTCACCAATGCCCATGAACAGAAAATCCTGCAAAAGGTAGTGTATATGGCCCATTCCATCAGGGGTAAAGTATTCCCTACCATTGAGCACATCTACATGAAATGCTCTTGCAGGAAAGCAGCATCCATCATCAGCGCCCCCCACGCACACACCCCCCCCAACAAGCCAAGAAATGCTCTCTTCTCACTGCTGCCATCAGGAAGAAGGTACAAGAACCTCAGGAGTCGCACCACCAAGTTCAGGAACAGTTACTACCCCTCAGCCACCAGGCTCTTGAATCAAAGGCAATAACTTCACTCAACTTCACTTGCCCCAATATTGAAATGTTCCCACAACCAATGGATTGACTTTCAAGGACTCTTTATCTCATATTCTCCCCTGATTCTTGAGAATTTGGATAAAACAGTTTTTAATTTTGAAAAGAAAAAAATTTAAATGTTAAGAAATCTAAACATATGTTTATAGAACAAGGTCTCAGCAATCAAGCAATATTTCGGTGCAACCTCCTGATTTTGTAATTTTTTCATAAAATGTGTTTTTCCTGTCATTACTTAGTTTTTGTCAACACAGTCAGACACAATAAAAAGCTAATTATTCCTATTCATTTAGTCTTATATAGATTTAGAGCTTTTAAATCATTGTGTCTACACCATAGGTACACATAAATGCAGTTAAATGTTGAATATTCACTTTTGTTCATTTTTATACTATTTCACGTGTACTCCTTTAAAAACTCTTACATCATGCAACTTTTATCATTAGCATTAAATATGCAAAATAACAATTTTGAACATAAAAGCACATTTTTAATTTTAAAGAGACAATTACCTTAATAAATCAACTGTTTTGGAGGAACGGATTGTAAGCATATTAATTTAAAACAAAGAAAGTTCCATCTGACGGTGGTGACTAAGACCTGACGGTGGTGGCAGTGGCCTAATTACAACAAACAATTCCAACCTTTTCACCACTCAAGTCAATGCTTCCTTGCTGAACAACTCTCCTTAACAATTTGCTACAACAGATAACAATTTATCATGTACATTTTATCCTTCTGTAAATATTAACAACAACGATAAACAGCAAAATAAAAACTACAGTACAACTAACACACATCAAAGTTGCAGGTGAACGCAGCAGGCCAGGCAGCATCTCTAGGAAGAGGTACAGTTGACGTTTCAGGCCGAGACCCTTCGTCAGGACTAACTGAAGAAAGAGCTAGTAAGAGATTTATTTTTTTTCAATAAAGAGATCCAGAGCAGGCAGAAGACCAGAGCGGGGTGTCCATGAAGAGGAGGAGGGTTGAAGACGGGAGAAGGGGTCATTGGTGGGGGTTGAAGAGTCCTTGCCGAAGAAGTAGGCTCGGAGACGGAGACGGCGGAAGAACAGTTCCGCGTCATGGCGAACGCGGAACTCGCTGAGATGTGGGCGAAGGGGGACAAAGGTGAGGCCCTTACTGAGGACAGAGCGTTCTGCCTCAGACAGTTGAAGGTCGGAGGGGATGATAAAGACCCGGCACGGATGAGAGCTGGGATCAGAGGGGGGAGGGGGGAGGCTGGGGGTGTCAGTGGAGAGGGGAGAGTTGGGGTGAGAGGAAGATGGAGAGGGCCCAGGAGCTGACAGTGGGAATTTTTTCCAAAAGCTCTTACTAGCTCTTTCTCCAGTTAGTCCTGACGAAGGGTCTCGGCCTGAAACGTCGACTGTACCTCTTCCTAGAGATGCTGCCTGGCCTGCTGCGTTCACCAGCAACTTTGATGTGTGTTGCTTGAATTTCCAGCATCTGCAGAATTCCTCGTGTTTGCGTTTTTAAAAAAAAACTACAGTACTACTGCAATGTTTAAGCATAAAAATCAGGAAACACACCAGGAAATTTTAAAAAAATTCCATCCATTTCTGGGCATGAAAATCTTCGAAAACATTCAGTCAGCTTTATCAGGAAGTAGATGATTAATATGCTCTTCTTCTATGAAGTCCATGACTTCAGCAGACAGGTGGTAGATCTCCCTTGTCCTGCTTGCACGACCCGGTGATGATGGCTCCATCAGTTTGACCAGAATATCTTCAACTGGTACAAAGCACATATCCTTTCCACCTGGTTTTGGATGGAAGTACATGTTGGGTCCATGAGGGTGGAAAATCTCCACTTGAACATCTTGATGATGAGCATCCACAGTGACAGCCTTTGCTAACCACCAATTTTGGTCATAAATGACGGCAAGCCAATCTCCACAATTAAGGACACCAGCAAATATATCTGTCATAGTCCCATCAGGACCACTCTGGGGTTCCTGCTCTATTTCCTCCATCAGCGTTGCCAAAGGCCCTCTGTTCTTTCCCATTGTGGTAGGGCCATCATACTTCTCAGCCTGTACCCTGGCATGTGTATTTTCAGTCAACTGAAATGTTGTTGGGCTGAAACACTGGCATATCTATGGCTCACTGCAGAAACACGACAATGATTTGCAATGGATGCTGTTTCCGTAAGGTATGACCTGATGGATTTTCCTTGTTGCTGGTACAGGTTTTAGTGGTCGAGAAAGGAGTGCATCATATGGCTGCATGTCACCTTCAGCAATATGATAGAGCTGAGTACTGCAAAGGTTTCTCCCAACCATCTCATGGAAGATCTTGCCATCCACAATATCATTCCCCCATAGTACAAGGCTATGTGCAGTCCTTTTCACAGTTCCCCCAATCCCAGCTGGAGCTCCCTTCCCATATGAAGTGGCGAAGAAGTTCCAGGTTGTTCCCTGGAAACCCAGTGTTGGAGGGACATTGCAGAGGAGAGAGAAGTTCTTCTTGTTTTTGTACTGTTTGCTGGGGCCATCAACCAAAATTGAATGGTATCAACTTTTGGAAATTTTAAACGAATATGTCTGAGGACTGGTTCATCCTGTCACTTGGATTCTGATATTGTATAAAATCTTGCTTTCTCTTCTTTTGTGTAGTGCATACCAGTGTGCAGATTGAGCTGTGGGAGGTTCATGACTGTACCTCAGAACTATATTTGCATTTCCATGCCTCAGAAAAGTCCACATGCACAATTACAGTGCTTTCATTGCAGTTCTGTATCATGCTCCTGTATTCCCTGGACTGGTTCTGAACCAAGCACACACGTGTTGTTTCACTCTTTAGTTTGTCTTCATACAGTTTGATGAGCTCTGCTAGTTTTCCATTGTGCTTCACATATCTTGTATTGTAGTGAATTCCATCTGCTGTTTGGTCCTGAACTTGTTCCCATTGCTGCCACTCAACATCGGACAACTCTTGCTGTGGGGTGGGAAGTGTGTGCTTGTGGAGACACCTGGTGCAGGAGTGCAGAAGAAATGCCTCGCTTGTCTGAGAACAACACACAAGTTCAAAACTATCCTCCAATTTGCGAGACTTGACAACACCGTATACTCATAGGACCTCAAATATCAGCTTTGCATTTTCATGGTATTGGCATTGGGATGTCTTTCGATCTGATGGTTTTGGTGCTGTGACATAGAATGGACGTAAAGCACAGAAGGATGAATAACTGAGTTTTACAGTTGGTTCCTTTTTGATGAACTCCCTGTGGAAGTTAAATATTGTGTCAGTCAGAATCATTCTCTGATGCTTTATTTTCTTCCATGTTATCGTGTCCTGTTCATCAGTCGTCATTCGCGCAGCGTTATGGAAGAAATCCTGAACCATCTGGGTTGTTGTTTGAATGTAAGTGGGTTTTTTGTCAGTAGTCCTTTTCTTTCGCAGTGTGTTGTACGCTTTGGCTGGTGTATCAGGCGATATTTCTTTAGAACCCTGCCTGACAGAGTCAAGCCTTTGATTTTTGAGCAGACTTGTAGGGAAACTGTAAATTATTTTTGTCTTGATTAACTTCTTGAATGAGACAGTTGTGGAAGAGCAGGGTTTTCTTGATGGAGAGGTTTTTGAGTTTGCTTCCCTGTAGCATCTGCTCTGTTTTTTTTTCTTGGTGATGCTTGTGTTTCCTAATTTCTAGTTTGCTCTCGTCGCCAACACTTTTTCAGTTTGTTCCTATCTATTATTATCTCTTGATGTTTTGAAGTTTTTTTTCAAAGCTTCCGTCTCTCTCAAGTATCTTGCTCTAGTTTTCTTTCTTTCCCTTTCCCTTGCAGTAGACTGCCTACTGTGAGCTGGCTCCTGTATAGTCTGATCCAATGGACTATCTGGGGGAGTTTCTGGGGGTTCTGGGCCCTTTCCCTTACACTCTCTTGACTCTTACTATCTACATTTCCACACCTTTCTCTTACTCCTCTTTTCCTTTTCATTCAAATCACTGATAGTTTTTATCTTCCCATCCTCTACTCTCTTCTTCCATCTTTGCTTTTCCTTTCTCAGGTATTCCTCCTTTAACTCTGGCTCACTATATATTTTCTCTCTCTGCTTTTTTTGGTATTCCCTGTTTCTTCTCCTTCACTCCTCCACTGATAGCTGCTGCCTAGCCTTAACTTCCTAAAATACATAAAAGGTCACAATTTAATGTAATTACTATGAAATTGTGCAAAATTACTATGAATTTAATTATGTTTAATTTGGTGAAATTTTATAAAATAATTATAAAATGGTGCAACTAAATTCATTTATGGTTTTAGTCATTGGGGATACATATGGTAAGGAAATATTGTAGGGCTGTGTGTGGAAGAAATAAAAGGGAAATTACGTATATTATAAATAAAGAGGTTAATTAAATTTTACAAGCCATATTACTATTTATTGTGATCATAAATTATATTCAAACCTCCATTGAGGATGATTTGGATGTTTTGTCAATACCATCAAAATATGTGTCACCACTGTTAGACAGAAAACCTAACGGTTGATATCTGACAGTGGTGACAAAAACACACTTTTTTACATGACATACATGAGTTGTATACAGGAGCCATCTTGTTTCCCTCTGTTGTTAGCTGCCTCTGTCCTCTACTTAAAATATATAACTTTATGTCATAATTTAAAATAATTCTTTCTATACAGAAGAGACAAATGTTGACACATCATGGTTGTGACAGAAGCAACATCAATAAATATGTAAAAACTATTGAAAAAATAGCAAACTTACAGGAGCTTATTTGACCTTGTTGCAATTAGAAGATGTGGAGGGTGGAAAGGGGGTCCTCAGGAATATAGTTGACCATGTGGTTGCCTGCTTTTATTTCTTTTTTTATAAATATCTGACGGTGTTGACAAAAACTTGGGGCACATTTTGAGCAACCACAAAATAAGAGTAAATATTGTTGAAAATTCACTGCTTTTACTTTTAAAGAGGTTTTTCACTCTACTCTTTCATCTGGCATATATATTATACATTTTAAATGATTTTTTCACACTTTTTTATCAAATTGAAATGATAACCTCTTGTCTGAGGACAACTGATTTTGTGGGTACTGGGCTATCATATAATCATATAATTTATAAAATTAAAAAGAAACCTATGAAAAAATGTTGCATTTGTGCAAAAGACCCTCAGATGATCAACCCTGATTATTTTAAATAAGAAAATGTTATTCATTTTCAACGGAATTAGCACTTTTCTTAGTGGGACATGTTTTCGCCGAAGTCTCAAGAATCAGTGTCTCATTATCTATTACCTATTTATTTATTATTATTGGTTCTTCTTTTTGTATTTGCAGTTTTTTGTCTTCTGCACTTTGATTGAACACCCCAATTGGACAGTCTTTCATTGATTCTGTTATAATTATTATTCTATAGATTTGCTGAGGGAAATGAATCTCTGGATTGTATAGGGTGCCATATAGGTATTTTGATAATAAAATCTACTTTGAACTTTGAAAGCACTGTAATACTGTTTCAAAGGGATAGAATTGTTAAAATAACAAGTGATCATGATGGATTGAGAATTAAAGTGACTGCCTACTTGAACATTAACTTAATTCTCTTTCCACAGATGCTGCTTGAACTGCTGTGTGTTTCCAGTACTTTCTGTTTTATATGTCAGTAATATTCATCCTTTAGAGTTTTTCATTTGACTGTCATGAATAGTGTTTTAGTAATAAGTACAATAATGTAAACAGGTTAAATTTCTAACTCAGGAGCTGCCAATGCAACAACTGTCCAGAGTTGTGAAGGGAAGATCAACCATCACAGGAGTTCTTCTTCAGGTTCCAAAGAGTTTCAATGGAAATGCACTTTGTGAGCATGGATTTAACTCTGAATTAGATATAATCATCTTTCTTAATGTTCATATTAAAGAGGTCTTACATGAAGGATAGCAATATGAACAAGGCACCTGAGGAGACCAACCCCAGTACAAAGGTCAATACTACCAGAAACATAGAAAACATAGAAAATAGGTGCAGGAGTAGGCCATTCGGCCCTTCGAGCCCGCACCGCCATTCAGTATGATCATGGCTGAAGAAGAAATTAAAAACAACTTGTGTACATCAACGTGGACTATGTAGGAATGTTATGTATCTGAGGAAGTCTTCATAATTTATAAGTTATGTTTATTTCAGTTATAGAAAATACTTAAGAATGAATGTGTATTCATATGCAATATTACCAAATTCCAGGTAAATACAAATAAATATTACACTAATGTTCTGCAAGCAGAGAATAATTTAATAGGACCATAAGACCATTAGATATAGGAGCAGAATGAGGCCATTTGGCCCATCGAATTTGCTCCACCATTTCATCATGATTGATCTATTTTCTCTCTCAGCCCCAATCTCCTACCTTCTCCCCGTATCCCTTTATGCCCTGACTAATCAAGAATCTATTAACGTCTGCTTTAAAAATATCCAATGATTTGGCCTCCACAGTTGCCTGTGGCAACAAATTCTACAGATTCACCACTCTCTGGCTAAAGGAAATCCTCTTCATCTCCATTCTAAACGGGCGCACCTCTATTCTGAGGCTCTGTCCTCTTGCCTTAAAACTCCCCCGCCTTATGAAACATCCACTCTATTAAGGCCTTTCAGCATTTGATAGGTTTTAATGAGATCTCCCCTCATTCTTCTGAATTCCAGTGAATAGAGGCCCAGAGCCATCAATTGATCCTTATATGATAAGACTTTTAACCCTGGAATCATTTTTGTGAACTTCCTTTGAACCCTCTTCAATGTCAGCACATCCTTTCAAATATAAGAAGCCCAAAACT
This sequence comes from Mobula birostris, assembly GCF_030028105.1. Classification (NCBI taxonomy): domain Eukaryota; kingdom Metazoa; phylum Chordata; class Chondrichthyes; order Myliobatiformes; family Myliobatidae; genus Mobula; species Mobula birostris. Next base: position 28,986,478 of record NC_092385.1, read on the forward strand.
GCTTGCAATATTCCAAGTGGGACCTCGCCAGTGCTTTAAAAGCCTCAGCATTACGTGCTTGCTTTTATATTCTAGTCCTCTGAAAATGAATGGCCATAAACATTAATTTTCAAGGAAGTATATTGATCAGGACAGAAACCTCTGCTTATTTTTGTGCCATGCCACTTGCTATCACTGAAACTACCATACCTGGGATGAGTTTTCTTCCACATATCTCCTATATTCGACGCTTTGCAATTCGCCTACCGGAGCAACAGGTCAACGGCAGATGCCATCTCTCTGGCCCTACATTCCTCCTTAGAAAACCTGGAGAATAAAGACACATATGTAAGGCTCCTTTTCACTGACTACAGCTCTGCCTTTAATACCATCATTCCAAATAAACTGATTCCTAAGCTCTGGAACCTGGGCCTTAGCACTCAGATCTGCAGCTGGATCTCCAACTTCCTCACAGACAGGACTCAAGCTGTAAAAATAGGGGACAAGCTCTCCTCTACAATCACTCTGAGCACCGGTGCCCCACAAGGCTGTGTACTCAGCCCCCTGCTGTACTCACCGTACACCCATGATTGTGTAGCCAAGTTTCCATCAAACTCAATATGTAAGTTTGCTGATGACACAACAATTGTAGGCCATATCTTGGGTAATGATAAGTTTGATTACGGAGAGGAAACTAAGACCCTGGTGACATGGTGCGAAGACAATAACCTGTCCCTCAATGTCAGCAAGATGAAGGAATTGGTTGTTGACTTCAGGAGGAGTAGCAGACCGCACAACCCAATTTACATCGATGGTGCGCAAGTGGAACAGGTCAAAAGTGTTAAGTTCCTTGGGGTCAATATCACAAATGACCTGACTTGGTCCAACCAAGCAGAGTTCACTGCCAAGAAGGCCAACCAGCACCTTTACTTCCTGAGAAAACTAAAGAAATTTGGCCTGTCCCCTAAAACCCTCACTAATTTTTATAGATGCACCATAGAAAGCATTCTTCTCGGGTGCATCACAACCTGGTACGGAAGTTGTTCTGTCCAAGACCGAAAGAAGCTGCAGAAGATCGTGAACAAAGTGCAGCACATCACATAAACCAATCTTCCGTCCTTGGACTCACTTTACACCGCACACTGTCGGAGCAGTGCTGCCAGGATAATCAAGGACACGAACCACCCAGCCAACACACTTTTTGTCCCTCTTCCCTCCGGGAGAAGGCTCAGGAGCTTGAAGACTCCTATGGCCAGATTTGGGAACAGCTTCATTCCAACTGTGATAAGACTGCTGAACGGATCCTGACCCAGATCTGGGCCGTGCCCTCCAAATATCCGGGCCTGCCTCTCGGTTTTTTTGCACTACCTTACTTTCCATTTTTCTATTTTCTATTTATGAATTATAATTTAAATTTTTAATATTTACTAATTTTTACTGTTTTTAATATTTAATATTTGTAATCCAGGGAGCGGGAAGCACAGAATCAAATATCGCTGTGATGATTGTACATTCTAGTATCAATTGTTTGGCGACAATAAAGTATAAAGTATAAAGTAAAGTATTCTTTGAGGCATCAGCTTTGCATCTGCTAAATAAGTCTTGTAATAGTACTTCTTCAGATTTTTTAAAAAAATAAATACCTATATTAAACACATTATTATATGAATAAGGTGCAAGAAAGCTTACTAGTGCCTTTACTTCCTCAGAAGGCTAAGGAAATTCAGCATGTCCCCAATGGATTTAACCAATTTTATAGATGCATCATAAAGAGCATTCTCTATGGATGCATCACAGCTTTCTATGACAACTGCTCTTCCCAAGACTGCAGGAAATTGCAAAGGATTGGGAACATAGCACAGAATGTCACAAAACCTAACCTGTCCTCCATTGACTCTGTCTACACTTCTCACCACCTTGGGAAAGCAACCAACATAATTGTAGACCATAAGGGCATAAGACATAGGAGCAGAATTAGGCCATCTGGCCCATTTAGTCTGCTCCGCCATTCAATCATGGCTGATCCTTTTTTTAAAATCTCCTCCTCAACCCCAGTTCCCGGCCTTCTCCCCATAACCTCTGATGCCATGTCCAATCAAGAACCTATCAACTTCTGCCTTAAATACACCCAATGACCTGGTCTCCACGGTTGCACGTGGCAATAAATTCCACAAATTCACCACCCTTTGGCTAAAGAAATTTCTTTGCATCTCTGTTTGAAAGGGTGCCCCTCTATCCTGAGGCTGTATCCTGTGCCCTCTTGTCCTAGACTCTCCCACCATGGGAAACATCCTTTCTGCATCTACTCTGTCTCAGTCTTTCAACATTTGAAAGGTTTCACTGAGATCACCCCCTCATCCTCCTGAATTCCAGCAAGTACAGACCCAGAGTCATCAAACATTAGTCATATGATAACACTTTCATTCCTGGAATCATCTTTGTGAACCTCCTCCAGACCCTCTCCAATGCCAGCACAAAACTGTTCACAGTACTCAAGATGATACCTTACCAGTGCCTTATAAAGCCTTAGCATCACATCCTTGCTCTTGTATTCTAGATCTCTTGAAATGAATGCTAACATGACATTTGCCTTCCTCACCTCTGACTCAGCCTGCAAGTTTACACAAGGACACCCAAGTGTCTCTGCATCTCAGATTCCTGGATTTTCTCGCCAGTTAGAAAATAGTCCGCACATTTATTTCTACTACCAAAGTGCATAACAATTCATTTTCCAACATTTATTTCATTTGCCACTTTCTTGCCCATTCTCCTAATTTGTCCAAGTCCTTCTACATCCTGCCTGATTCCTGAACACTACCTGCCCCTCCACCAATCTTCGTATCATCTGCAAACTTGGCAACAAAGCCATCTATTCCATTAGCTAAATTGTTTATATAAAGCATAAAAAGAAGTGGTCCCAACACTGACCCCTGTGGAACACCGCTAGTCACTGTCAGCCAACCAGAAAAGGATCCTTTTATTCCCATTTGCTGCTTCCTTCCAATCAGCCAATGCTCTAACCATGTTAGTAACTTTCCTGTAATACCATGGGCTCTTAATTCGGTAAGCAGCATCATATGTAGCACCTTGTCAAAGGCTTTCTGAAAGTCCAAATATGCAACATCCACTGCATCCCCTTTATCTATACTTGTAATCTCCTCAAAGAATTCCAACAGGTTCATCAGGCAGGATTTTCCCTGTAGGAAACCAAGCTGATTTTATACTATCTTGTCCTGTGTCACCAAGTACTCCATCACCTCATCCTTAACAATTGACTCTGACATCTTCCCAACCACTGGGATCAGGCTAACTGGTTTATAATTTCCTTTCTGCTGTCTTCCTCCTTTCTTAAAGAATGGAGTAACATTTGCAATTTTCCAGTCCTCTGGCATCATGCCAGAGTCCAATGATTTTTGAAAGATCATTTCTAGTGCCATCACAATCTCTAATGCTACCTCTTTCAGAACCCTAGGGTGTAGTTCCTCTGGTCCAGATGACTTTCGGTCTTTCAGCTTTTTGAGCGCCTTCTCTCTTGTAACAGTAACTGCACCCATTTCTCTTCCTTCACAAACTACAACGTCAGGCATACTGCTACTGTCTTCCACAGTGAAGAATGACGCAAAATACTCATTTAGTTCATCAGCCATCCCCTTGTCTCCTGTTATTATTTCTCCCGCCTCATTTTCTAGCGGTCCTATATCCACTCCCATTTCTTTTATTTTTAACATACTTGAAAAAGCTTTTACTATCCACTTTGATATTAGTTGCTAGCTTGCTTTTATATTTCATCTTTTCCCTTGCAGTGATTATTTTAGTTGCTCTCTGTAGGTTTTAAAAACTTCCCAATCCTCTATCTTCCCACTAATTTTTTGCTTTCTGTGTGCCCTTTCTTTTGCTTTCACAATAGCTTTGACTTCCCTTATCAGCCACAGTTGTACTATTTTACCATTTGAGTATTTCTTCACTTTTGGAATACACGTCTTGCACCTTCCTCATTTTTCCCCAGAAACGCACTCCATTGCTGCTCTGCTGCCATCCCAGCCAGCAGCTCCTTCCAATTTACTTTGGCCATCTCCTCTCTCATATCACTGTGATTTCCCTTACTCCACTGAAATACTGCTACATCAGACTTTACTTTCTCTCTATCAAATTTCAAGTTGAACACAATCATATTGTGATCACTGGTTCCTAGGGTTTTTTTTTACCTTAGGCTCCCTAATCACCTCCGGTTCATTACATACCACCCAATCCAGTATAGCTAATCCCCTAGTAAGGTCAATGACAAACTGCTCTAAAAAGCTATCTCTTAGGCATCCAACAAACTCACTCTCTTAAGATCCATTACCAGCCTGATTTTCCTAATTGACCACATGTTAAAATTTCCCATGACTACCATAACATTGCCCTTTTGACTCACCTTTTCTATTTCCTGTTGTAACCTGTGGTCCACCTCCCAGCCACTGTTGGGAGGCTTGTATATAACTGCCATCAATGTCCTTTTACCCTTGCAGTATCTTAACTCAACCCACAAGGATTTATCATCTTTTGATCCTATGTCACATTTTTCTACTGATTTGATGCCATTTTTTACCAGTAGAGCCACACCATCCCCTCTGACTACCTTCCTATCCCTCTGATATAACATGTAACCTTTGACATTCCCAACTACAACCATCCTTCAGCCACGATTCAGTGATGGCCACAACATCATACCTGGAAACCTGTAATAGTGCAACAAGATCATCCACCTTATTTCTTATACTATGTGCATTTAGATACAACACCTTGAGGATCATATTTACTGTCCTTTCTGACTCTGCATCCCTAATGATTTGATACTCAGCCTGTTGGCTGCAACTAAGTCCCATCACCTGCCTGCCTTCCTGACAATCTGACTGCACACTATCTTTGCTTTTTAACCATCTGTCCTTTCCTGATTCCCTTCACTCCAGTTCCCACCCCCTGCCAAGTTAGTTTAAACCCTCCCAACAGCTCTAACAAATCTGCCTGCAAGAATATTGGTCCCCCTCGGGTTCTGGTCCAACCTGTCACTTTTGAACAGGTCATATCTCCCCCAGAAGAGATCCCAATTATCCAAGAACCTGAAGCCCTGCCCCCTGCACCAGCTTCTCAGCCACGCATTCATCTGCCAAATCATCCTGTTTCTTTCCTCACTGTTGCGTGGCACAGAATTTAGCTCTCTAAATTCTCTTTTCAGGACCTCATTGCTTTTCCTTCCTATGTCATTGGCACCAATATGTACCAAGACATCTGGCTGCTCCCCTTCTCTCTCCAAAGTGTTGTGGACACAATCTGAGGCATCCCTGACCTGGCACTTGGGAGGCAACATACTGTTTGGGTGTCCCGTTCACATCCATGGAATCTCCTGTCTGTTCCCCTCTCTATCGAGTCCCCTATCACTACCTCTCCCTTCTTCTCTCTCTTTGCCTTCTGCACCACAGACCCACGCTCAGTGCCTGCAACCTGGTTGCCGTGGCATTCTCCTGAGAGGTCATCCCTCACAAAAGTACCCAAAGTGGTGTACTTGTTTTTGAGGGGAATGGTCACAGGAGTGGTCTGCTCTAACTGCCTATTTCCATTTCTCCTGACAGTCACCCAGCTTCTTGCCTCCTGCAACTTCGGGGTGACTACTTCCCTGTAACTTTGATCAATTATCTCCTCGCTCTCCCATACTGTCCGAAGGTAATCCAGCTGTTGCTCCAGATCCCTAACACGGTCTTCAAGGAGCTGCAGCCAGATGCATTTCACACAGATGTAGTTCCCTGGAAGACTCTGGGTCTCTCAGTTCTCCAATATCCAGCACAAAGAGCACACCACAGCCATTTAAATGGTACAGATAGAGAGGGAAAAATAACCCAAAAAGGAAACCTTAACAGACGCTTTACACAGAGCCGGTGCCTCTTCCCATCTGAAGCCTGGTTTGAACCAAAGCCTGTCATTTCTACGCTCGCTATTGGCCTACTCCCGACAATGGCCGCTCCACTTATCCATTCTGTACTCTTACTTAGTTCGCAGAGCTCTGTTGATGCCGCTGATAGGCCACGTACAATGGACGAACACTCTCGAAGTTCCCTTTTTAAATAACCGCTGCTGACCTGCGAGAAATCCCTCTTGGTAGAACTCTGCTAATGCTGCTGATAGGCCACGTAGATTGTATGTGGTCGATAATTGTAAACCCCTGCCGCACCGATTATTTTTAAATTTCCATTATGCAGAAGATGCAAAAGCATGAAAACTGAAAACATGCATCACAGCCTTAAGGGTAGCTTCTATTCTGCTGTTACACTTCTCCTGAATGGACATCTTGTATGATAAAGGTGAACTCCTGGTCTCTCAATGTACTTCATCATTGCCCTTGGACCTTAGCTGTGTACCTGTACTGCTCTCTTTCTAACTATAACACAGCATTCTACATTACATTGTTGCTTTTCCCTTTGTACTAACTCAAACTATTTATGTTTGGAATGATCTGTCTGGATGTTGTGTAATCGCGCTGATACACAATGAGTGAAAACAACACACTGACTCGAGCAGGGTCGGGTTGAACTCTTTACTGTTTGAATCGGTTCACGCTTAAGTAACCCACTCCCAGCAACCCCCACTCTTTGTGGGGCAGAAGCGACGTCGGCTTCTGGGCCAAGGTCTGCCCCGCACTCAGAGTCCTCTCGCTTGCCGCTGGCTCGCCGGCAACTGCGGAAGCCGGTTTGCTTGCTTCGTGGGCGAGCCACCACAGAGTTGTATACTTGGACTTTGACAAGGTGCCACACATGAGGCTGTTTACCAAGTTAAGAGCCTGTGTGTTACAGGAAAGTTATTAACATGGTTAGAGCATTGGCTGATTGATGGGAGGCAGTGAGTGGGAATAAAAGGATCCTTGTCTGGTTGGCTGCCAGTGACTCATGGTGTTCCGCAGGGGTCGGTGTTGGGACCACTTCTTTTTATGCTTTATATAAACAATTTTGCTGATGGAATAGATGGTTTTGTTGCCAAGTTTGCAGATGATACGAAGATTGGTGGAGGGGCAGGTAGTGTTGAGGAATCAGGCAGGATGTAGAAGGACTTAGGCAGATTAGGAGAATGGGCAAGAAAGTGGCAAATGAAATATAATGTTGGAAAATGCATGGTCATGCACTTTGGTAGTAGAAATAAATGTGCAGACTATTTTCTAAATGGGGAGAAAATCCAAAAATCTGAGATGCAAAGGGACTTGGGAGTTCTTGTGCAGAACACCCTGAAGGAAAACTTGCAGCTTGAGTCAGAGGTGGGGAAGGCAGATGTCATGTTAGCATTCATTTCAAGAAGTCTAGAATACAAAAGCAAAGATGTGATGCTGAGGCTTTATAAGGCACTGGTGAGGCCTCACCTTGATTATTGTGAACAGTTTTGGATTCCTTATCTTAGAAAAGATGTGCTGGCATTGGGGAGGGTCCAGAGGAGGTTCACAAGGATGATTCCAGGAATGAAAGAGTTATCATACAAGGAATATTTGATCTCTCTTGGTCTGTACCCACTGGAATTTAGAAGGATGAAGGAGGATCTCATTGAAACCTTTCAAATGTTGAAAAGCCTAGACAGAGTAGATGTGGAAGGGATGTTTCCCATGGTGGGAGAGTCTAGGGCAAGAGGGCAATAAAAAATAGAAGGTCAAGTAGCATCTGTGGAAAGAGAAACAAGTTGCTGTTTTAGATCAAAGAGATTCACTTTAATCTCAATCACACTCTGTCATAATGGGGCATTGGGAACGGACCCAAATGCAAGACACAGACACTGAAGTACAAGGACCAGGACTTGACTAGAGTAGGGACGTGACAGAATTCAGACCAGGAGCAGAGACAAGAATGCAGACCTGGGCTAGGGAAAGCAGGACCAGGACTAGGAGACAAGGCTTCGACTCAGAGCCAAGACTGGACAAGGACCTAGAACCTAAGACTTGCCTCGGGCTCGGACCCCAGAACCAGGCAAGGACATGACATGGCTTCAGGACAGGATGTGGCTGGGGTCTAGAGGCCTAAGCTTGGAGACAGGCTGGGGTCTTTGCTCTTGAGGCTGGGATCTTGGGTTCTTGGAGGTTGGTTGCGGGGCCCTCGAGGCTTGGGTTCTTGGAGCTTGGCTGCGGGGCCCTCGTCTTGAAATGCAGAGGCTGATAACTCGGAGGCTGGAGCTGAGAGACTGGCTGGGAACTGATCATTAACATAGAGCCGGGACTTGTCCTTCAAAAAGCCGGGACTCATCGTTAACATGACACCAACATGAGACAGGACAGTACAAAGACATAGAGCCAGGACTTATAATTAGACAAGCCAGGTCTCAAATTCTCCACACCAAGGTGGGACAGGTCCACCTGTTGGGTAACAGCAGAATGGCCAGACTTACCCAACAGAGGCAAAGGCATGTCCCCCCACAGGGACATGGCAAAACAGTCTGACTTACCCCACAGAGGCCAGGACAAGACAAGACAGATTCCCCCCCGCAGGGCAACAGCAAAACGCCTGACTTACCCCACAGAGGCCAGGACAAGACAACAGACAGTTCCATCTCTGCTTCCGGGTAGCTCCGAGTCTCAGTTCAGCCAGCAACCTCAGCTGGCTACGGAAACAGCCAGATCCCTACCTAGCTCAGAGTGGCTGGCAGCCACTCAACTGGCCTGGGGAACAGCCAAATCTATACTGCAAAGACAGCTCCAACTACCAACAGCAAGGCTCCATGAAGCAATGGTTCTCCAACACAGCCTAAAGATGACAAGTGGCCGCTCTAGCCTTCCACCAGCAGGTTGCTCCCAGGGGAACTGACAAGACAAACAGCAGCCCATAATCAACCCCAAGGCTGCTTATATTCCAAGCCCAAAGATGGGAATCAGGTGCCTATGACTAACTCTACGAAACGAGGGACAGCTGGAAGACCCAGAGCCCTGAGTCCACGGACCGGACCGTGAACCAGAATGCAGACTTTACGGACCAGACCATGACACACTCCCATTCTTATTTAACAGTTTCTTGAAGCTGCACACAAGACTGAGGAACAGCCCTTCATTTACTATGTGGGAAGAGTTTGTCTCTCTCTATCTCTCCCCCACCCCCCGCCACCTTACCCTTCTCCATCCGCCTCCCTCTCCTCAAACCCCCGGTCTTCTCTCTCCCCTCTCCCTCACTTCATTGATGATTTCCAACATTTTTCTTTAGTCTTCAGTTCTCTGTAACAGCACGGACCTGCAATTCAAAGCTTTTGCAGGTCCCTTTCATCCCTCCCTCTCTAATTTTCATCTCACTCTCTTATATCTACAATGTCTTCCAATAAGCATATCATCAATCCACCTCTTCCCCATCTTTTGTACAATTATGTTTCTGTTCCTCTGTCGGCAGAAGCTGCCAGACCCACTCACAATTTTACTTCAGATTTCCTGCATCTAGAGTTTTTCTGGCATCTTCCCACTTCCTTCTCGGTCTTGAAGAAGGATCTTGGCCCGAAATATTGACTGTCTATTCGTTTTCATAGACGCTGCCTGACCTGGTGAGCTCGCCAGCATTTTGTGTGTGTTGCTTTGGATTTCCAGCATCTGCAGACCTTCTTATGTTTGTGATCTGTGTTTTTTTTCTTTGATTTTCAGTTACCATTTTGAGCATGACTGCCAACAGGTTTTGACAAACATAAGTTTATATCATGAATAAAAAACACTCAAGGAATAATGATTTACAGTTTCCAATAATTGATGTATATATTAACTCTTTAAACAGCAGAATGTCGTGGGAAATAAAATCTTAACTAATTTCCTGAAAATTTGATATGGTTAATGACAAGAAAAGATCAGGGAACTGGTTGAGTCTGGTGTCCAGAAAGAAATGGAGAGTTTTGAGACCTTCCTGGTGGGGGATGAAGGTGTATAGGATCTGTCCTGGTGGGGGATGGAGTTCCCAGTTCCCTTCCACCACCACTCTCCTCCATCTAGCAGCACTTGTCCTCACTCTCAATAATTTCTCCTTTGGTTCCTCCCACTTCCTTCAAACAAATGGTGTAGCCAAGAGTAGTCCCATGGGTCCCAGCTATGGCGTTCTTTTTGTCGGCTATGTGGAACAGTCTATGTTCCAAGCCTACACTGGTGTCACTCCCCCGCTTTTCCTACGCTACATCAATGACTGCATTGGTGCTGCTTCTTGCACCAATGCTGAGCTCATCGACTTCATCACCCCATCCTCCCTCCACCCCTCCAGGGATAGGGTGCCTCTTGTCCTCACCTACCACCCCATCAGCCTCCAACCCGATGACATGAACATTGATTTCTTGAACTTGCAGTAATGGCCCCCCCTTCCTTATTCCCCATCCCCTTTTCCATCTCTCACCTTATCGCCTTGCCTGCCCATTGCCTCCTTCTGGAGCTCCTCCTACTTTTTCTTTTATTCATGGCCTTCTGTCCTCTCCGATTCCCCCTTCTCCAGCCCTGTATCATTTTCACCAATTAACTTCCCAGCTCTTTATGTCACCCCTCCCCCTCCCAGTTTCATCTATCCCCTTATGTTTCTTCCTCCTCTCTCCCATCTTCTAACTCCAACTTCTCCTCTTTTTTTCTCTAGTCCTGCTGAAGGGTCTCGGCCCGAAATATTGACTGTATTCTTTTCCATAGACGCTGCCTGGCCTGCTGAGTTCCTCCAGCATTTTCTGTATGTTGGTCAAATAGCATGTCAAGGTTTCAAACAATTAAGGCAATACTGATGATTTTTAATGAACTAATGTGAATTTTACATAAACTAACCTGAAATTCTAAAGATATTACTGGAAATACATGTAAGTGTATTTTATATATAGTTAAAGAGGCAAAGGAATATCATTTCATGGAAGCATAAAACAGGCAAAACTAAAATGACTTTTCTGATTTCTCGATCCACATATTCCTCCTCACACTTGTGCCAAAGTTAAAATGATCCATTCTAGTTCTTCACTTTGAGATGCTTCATGAAAATATGTTAAATTGAGAAATTTTCACTAGCAAATAAATTTCCATTTAATCTATTGCTAATTTGAATTTCATCACTTCTATTTCAAATTCTCCCAGCAGGATTAACTTTGCATATAAATGCTGGCAATACTGGGTTATGTGAAATACTGGTTATGCTAATTAAAGGAAAAAAATCTGGCAAAAGCTAGAAACTTGGTGTTAAGCACACAATAGTAAGAATAAACAAAGCACTTTAAATTGGACACACAATGCAAGAATCAAGAGATCATTATCAGCAGATGAAACCTACAAGCAGCTACATCAATTTAAAGACTGTACCTATTCCTCAAATCAATTGACATGAAATAGCTACAAGAGATTCTGCAGATGCTGGAAATTAAGAGCAATACACGCAAAATGCTGGAGGAACTCATGAAGTCAGGCTACGTCTATGAAGGAGAATAAACTGGAGGTAATTCCTGATGAAGACTCTCGGTCTGAAATGTTGACAGTTCATTCCACTCTATAGAGTACTTACTGCCTGACTTGCTGAGTGCCTCCAGTATTTTGTGTGTCCTGCTCATGATTTCCAGCATCTGCAGAATCTCTTGAGTGTACTTTATATCAATTGTTTTGAGGGAATAGGTAATGTCTTTAACCTAAATATGAGTAGTAACTTTAGCAGTTGGTAGTTTATAAATAATTCTAATGACTAAGAGTTACTTTCAGAGAGAAACAATACCCAATAGCCAAAAGAAATACTCTCACAAGAGCTGGGCAAGATTTGATTAAATTTCTGTTACCTTGCTCGACATAATCACATGGCTTTGTTTATTTGCTTTAATCCATAAATTAGCAGGGATTTGAGTTAAAAGAACATCAGAAAATAAGGACTTTTTCATTTCAACTTCAGTGTACAATCTCTACCTCCAATTTTGTTAACATTGTACTAACAATAATCTGGTTTGATTTTTGCACAAACGGCATTCTTGCAGTGCCATCTGCTGGTTTATTATTGACAATAAAATAAACAAAGAAAATACTGATGCCAAATATAAAAGTTCAAAGTTCAAATATATATACATACTGGTAGTGTTATACAGGCTGCCATATTGTAAGTATTTAAAATTGGCTGATCATGGCAACCATGCAAATTTGATACCAGTAATGCCAAGATGGAGAACAAAATTCTAGTTTATGCCATCCGTTAACCTTGTCAGATTAGGCACACAGTGAACAGCAGGAAAGACACCCATCCCTAACCCACATACTATTTAGAAGAGTCATCAATCAGCATTAAAGAATCAAGAGTCATATGTATTAGTTGCTATAACTCAACAAGAGCTGTGCGCTTTCTATAATTTACTAAATCTGTTAGTGATGCATTTTTCTACTAACTATAAGGCTTCTGTACATCTACATGGATTAATCAAGGCCTTTGAAAAGGTCCCACAGGAGAGGTTGGTCAAGAATTTTCAGTCACTTGGCATTCAGAATGAGGAAGTAAATTGGTTTAGATATTGGCTTCATGCGAGAAGCCAGAGAGTTATAGTAGATGGTTGCCCAGAGGCCTGTGACTAGTGGTGTGCTGCAGGATCCGTTATTGTTTGCCATCTATATCAGTGATCTGGATCTGGATAATAATATAGTAAATTGGATCAGCAAATTTGCAGATGACATCAAGACCGTGGGCATAGTAGAATGCGAGAATGGCTATCAAAGCTTTCAGCAGAATTTGGACCAGCTGGGACAATGAGCTAAAAAATAACAGATGAGGTAATGTGGACAAGTGTGAGGTGTTGCATATTGGGAGGACAAACGAGGGTAGGACTTGCATAGTAAGTGGTACCACACTGAGGAGTGTGGTAGAACAAAGGGGTCAGAGAATACAGATGCATAATTCCTTGTAAATAGTGTCAGAGGTAGATGGGCCACAAAGAGATATTTTGGTACATTGGCCTTAGGAATGTACAGGAACTGGGATGTTATGTTGTTGTTGTATAAGACGTTGGTGAGGCCTAATTCGGAGTATTGGGTGCAGTTCTGGTCACCTACCTACAGTATAGATGTCAATAAGATTGAGGTAGTGCAGAGAAAATTTACAAGCATGTTGCTGGGACTTGAGGACCTGAGTTATAGGGAAAGATTGAATATGTTAGGACTTTATTCCTTAGAGCGTAGGAAAATGAAGGGAGGTTTGATAGAGGTATACAAAATTATAATGGGTATAGACAGGATAAATGTAAGCAGGCTTTTTCCATGGAGATTGGGTAAGACTAGAACACGAGGTCATTGAGTTAAGAGCGAAAGGTGAAATGTTTAAGGGGAACATGAGGAGGAATTTCTTCATTCAGAGGGTGGTGAGAGTGTGCAACAAGCTGCCAGTGGAAGCGGTGGATTTGGGTTTGAGAGAAATTTGGTTAGGTACATGGATGGGAGGAGTGGGGAGGGCTATGATCTGGGTGAAAGTCAATGGGACTAGGCATCTAATAGTTTGATATGGACCAGATGAACCAAAGGGCCTATATCCGTGCTGTAGTATTTTATGACTCTGGCGAAAGAAATTGCTGCCCATCTCTATTCTAAAGGGATGCCCCTCTATTCTGAAGCAGTACCTTTGGTTCCAGACTCCCCCACTATAGGAAACATTCTTTACACATCCACTCTATCTTGGCCTTTCAATATTCAATAGGTTTCAATGAGATGCACCCTCATTCTTTTTAACTTCAGCAAGCATAGGCCCAGAGCCTTCAAATGTTCCTGATGCATTAACCCTTTCATTCCCTGAATCATTCTCCTGAAACTACTCTATATCCTCTCCAATGCCAGCTCATCTTTTCTTAGGTAAGGGGTCCAAAACTGCTTACAATATCCCAAGTGTGGTCTGGCAATTGCCTTCGAAAGGCTCAACATAACATCCTTGATATAATCCACCTAGTTCTCTCAAAATGAATGCTTACATTTCATTTGCCTTCCTCACCACCAACTCAACCTGCAGGTTTACCTTTATGGAACCTCATTTGGACCCCCAAGTCCCTATGCACCTCTGATTTCTGAATTTTCTCCATTTAGAGAATAGTCTATGCCTTTACTCCTTTTACCAAAGTGCATGATCATACACCTCCCTACTCTATATTCCATCTGCTATTTCTTTGCTCAATCTCCTAATCTGTCCAAGTTCTGCTTCAGATTCTCTGCTTCTTCAACACCACCAATTCACCTCCCCCACCCCAACCATTTGTCCTGCTATCTTCTGCAAACTTGGCCACAAAACCATCAATTCTGTCATCCAAATCATTGGCATATAACGAGAAAAGAAGAGATCCCAACACCAACCCCTGAAGCCAACCAGAAAAGGCCTCTTTTATTCCCACTCTCTGCCTCCTGCCAGTCAGCCAATATTTAATGCATGCTAGTATCTCTCCTGGTTGTCATGGGCTTTATCTTCTTTAGCAGCCTTACGTGCGACACCTTGCCAAAGACTTTCTGAAAATCTAAGTAAGCAACATCCACTGACTCTTCTTTGTTTATCCTGCCTGTTACTTCCTCAAAGAATTTCAACAGATTCGTCAGGAAAGATTTCCCTTTAAGGAAACTGTGCTGACTTTGGCTTATTTTATCATGTGCCTTCAAGTACTTCGAAACTTCGTCCTTAATAATGGACTCTAACATCTTGCCAGCCACTGAAGTCAGGCTAACTGATTGATTTTAACTTGCATGCCATTCAAAGAATGATGTGACAACAGAGACTGAAGGCTTGGTGGCTTTCTGATGATAGAACATTGAACATAGAATTTACAGCACATTACAGGCCCTTCAGCCCACAATGTTGTGCCGACCATGTAATTTACTCTAGAGATTGCCTAGAATTTCCCTAGCGCATAGCCCTCTATTTTTCTAAGCTCCATGTACCTATCTAAGAGGCTCTTAAAGACCCTATTGTATCTACTTAAACCGCCGCCGCCAGCAGTGCATTCCACACACCCACCACTCACTCTCTGTGTGAAAAACTTACCCCTGATATCCCCTTGGTACCTATTTCCAAGCACCTTAAAACTATGCCCCCTTGTGTTAGCCAGTTCAGCCCTGGGAAAAAGCCTCTGACTATCTACACGATCAATGCCCCTCATCATCTTATTCACCTCTATCAGGTCACCTCTCATCCTCTGTCGCTCCAAGGAGAAATGGCCAAGTACACTCAATCTATTCTCATAAGGCATGCTCTCCAGTCCAGGCAACATCCTTGTAAATTTCCTCTGCACTCTCTCTGTAGTATCCACATCCTTCCTGTAGTGAGATGACCAAAAATGAACACAGTACTCCAAGTGGGGTATAACCAAGGTCTTATGTAGCCATACACAGCTCTTGAACTCAATCCCACGGTTGTTGAATGCCAACACACCATATGCCTTCTTAACAAAACTGTCAACCTGCACAGTAGCTTTGAGTGTCCTATCGACACAGACTCCAAGATCTCTCAGATCTTCCACACTGCCAAGAGTCTTACTGTTTATATTATATTCTGTCTTCAAATTGGACCCGGCAAAATAAACTACTTCACACTTATCTGGGTGAAGTCCATCTGCCACTTCTTAGCCCAGTTCTGCAACCTATTGATGTCCCACTCTAACCTCTGGCAACTCTCCAGAATATCCACAACACCCCCAACCTTTGTGTCATCAGCAAACTTACTAATCCACCCTTCTACTTCTTCATCCAGGTCACTTATAAAAATCACAAAGAGGAGGGGTCCCAGAACAGATCCCTGCAGAACACCGCTGGTCACTGACCTCCATGCAGAATACGAACCATCTACAACCACCCTTTGCCTTCTGTGGACAAGTCGATTCTAGATTCACAAAGCAAGGTCTCCTTGGATCCCATGTCTCCTTACTTTCTGAGGGACCCTTGCATGGGAAACCTTATCAAGTGCCTTACTGAAATCCATATACACTACATTCGCTGCTCTACCTTCATCAATGTGTTTTGCTACATCCTGAAAGAATTCAATCAGGCTCATAAGGCACGACCTGCCCTTGATAAAGCCATGCTGACTATCCCTAATCAGATGATGAAGTGATCTATTGGGCATGTTGGAAAAGGAAGAGGTGGAAAGCTATAAGTTGTTTCTGCAGGGGAATATGTTGTCTTTTCAGTGCAGTGCAAAGGTAATCCGGCAATTTGGGATGGCCAGTGGTGGAGGAGGAGATATAGTGGGAAACAACTGACAGAACTTCTTCAGCAATCCCTTGGGTGATTTAATTCTGTTCTCTCTCTCTCTCTCTCCTCCCCCCTCACTCTCTCTCTCTCGCTTTCTCTCTCTCTCTCTCTCTCTCCCACTCTCTCTCTCTCTCTCTAATGTGAATACACCAGTTAAAGCCATCTCCTGTGTGCATCCTTTTATTTAATTGATATATAGTTGCAAAGACACAACAAATTGGCGATGAGTATGAACCTGAATGTCAGAGTATCACCAACTGCACCGACAGTTAAGGGATGATTATGGGTTGAGACAGTGAGAGGAAAGAGTTAAACAGTCTGGAGATAACCGCACGGACACTAACAAAGGGACGGGTACTATATAGAACATAGTGAACGACACAAATAACATGGCAAATGGCTTTACTTGAGAAAGTTGATGAATTTGATAGCGCTAATGAAGGCTGGGTGTCATATATCGAGAGGGTGGAACTGTATCATAACACAAACAATGTGGATGAGCAAAAGAAAGGCCCTATGCTTCTTGGCTTCATGGGTGCTAGAATATATAGCCTCTAACGCAACCTAGTAACTCCTGAAAAGCTAGCAAGCAAGATGTTCGACAAAATTGAATACAGTTTTACAAAATCACTTGAGCTCTTAGCCGCTAGTAATAGTGAAGAGATTTAGATTTTACAAAAGGAACCAGTCAAAGAATAAAAGCATTTCTTAATACATTGCAGAACTGCACAAACTTTCCCAGTACTATGACTTCAGAGACAGATTTTCTGATGCATTAAAGGACAGACTTGTATGTGGTCAAAGCACTCAGAGGAGGCTACTGTCAGAAAGAGACCTAACCTTAGAACGTACATTGACCATTGCAATATCTTTAGAGGCTGCAGCAAAAGATGCAGCAGAACTACAGAAAAAGAGGTGAGAATGTGAAATTCACAAAATGTCCCTGAGTAGTACAAAAAGCCATAAGACCATAAGACATAGGAGCAGAATTAGGCCATTCAGCCCATCGTGTCAGCTCCATCATTCCATCACGGCTGATCCTGGGTCCCAGATAAACCCATATACCTGCCTTCTTGCCATGTCCTTTGATGCCCTGACCGAACAGGAAACTATCAACTTCCATCTTAAATAAACTCACAGACTTGGCCTCCACCACAGTCTGTGGCAGAGCATTCCACAGATTCACTACTCTCTGGCTAAAAAAAATCCTCCTTACCTCTGTTCTAAAAGGTCACTCCTCAATTTTGAAGCTATGCCCTCTAGTTCTGGATACCCCCACCATAGGAAACATCCTCTCCACATCCACCCTATATAGTTCTTTCAACATTCGGTAGGTTTCAATGAGATCCCCCCACATTCTTTTAAATTCCAGTGAGTACAGGCCCAAAGCTGCCAAATGCTCCTCATATGCAACGCTTTCATTCCCACAATCACCCTCATGAACCTCCTCTGGACTCTCTCCAATGACAACACATCCTTTCTGAGATATTCCCCTTGAAATAAATGCTCTCATTGCACTTGCCTTCACTACAGACTCAACCTGTAAATTAACCTTCTAGGAGTCTTGCACGAGGCATCTTAACTCCCTCTGCACCTCTGATGTTTGAATTTTCTCCTCACTTAGATAATACTCCACACTATTGTTCCTTTTACCAAAATGCATTATCATACGTTTCCCAACGCTGTATTCCATCTGCTACTTTTTTGCCCATTCTTCTAATTTGTCTAAGTCCTGTTGCAATCACATTGCTTCCTCAGCACTACCTACCCCTCCACCTACCTTCGTATCATCAGCAAACTCTGCCTTAAGGCCATCAATTCCGTTATCCAAATCACCGACAAACAATGTGAAAAATAGTGGTCCCAATACTGATCCCTGAGGAACATCACTAGTCATTGGCAACCAAACAGAAAATTCCTCTTTATTCTCACTCGCTACTTCTTGTCTGTCAGCCATTCAGAATCAGAATCAGAATCAGGTTTATTATCACCGGCAGGTGATGTGAAATCTGTTAACTTAGCAGCAGCAGCTCAATGAAATACATAATCTAGAAGAGAGAGAAAAATAATAATAATAAATAAAATAAAACATAATAAACAAATGAGTAAATCAATTATGTATATTGAATAGGTTTTAAAAAAATGTACAAGAACAGAAATACTGTACAGGTGTCCCCCGCTTTTCAAACGTTTGCTTTACAAAACCTTACTGTTACGAAAGACCTACATTAGTACCCTGTTTTCGCTAACAGAAGGTTTTTTCACTGTTACGAAAAAAGCAGCACGCGAAAAATGGCGGCGTGCGAAAAAAAAAGCAGCGCCCGCCCCGAGCAGCCAAGCTCCTCCCCCGGATCTGCATTCTAGACACCATTGCTTAAACATGTGCTTTATCTCGATTTATTTTGTGCATCCGTTAGCAAGATGAGTTCGAAGGTATCGGAAAAGCCTAAACAATCTCGTAAGGGTGTTACACTTAGCGTAAAACTAGACATAATTAAGCGTTTCGATCGTGGTGAACGAAGTAAGGACATTGTCCGTGCGTTGAACTTGCCTGCATCCACCATTTATTTATAAGCAGAGAGAAAAAATCTTGAAAGCTGCCGATGTTACTGTTGGTTCTGCTCGCAGCAAAGTGGTCTCTCTTACCAGTAATGGATAAAATGGAAAGTCTGTTGCTTGAGTGGATTGATGGTTGTATAAAACATGGTGTTCCTTTAAGTTATCTTATACTTAAGGAGAAATCAGTCAGTCTTTTTAATAAGCTGAAACAGAAAGCACTGGCCGATGGTGATGAAAGTGTTGCGAAAGTGGAATTTAAAGGGAGTCATGGGTGGTTTGATCGATTTTTGAGGCGAGGGCATCTTCATAGCTTAACATTTGCTGGAGAGAGTGCTTTGGCTGATACTGAAGCTGCCAAAAAGTTCCCAGCAGAACTGAAGAAAATAATTACAGAAGGTGGCTATTCGTATAAGCAAGTGTTTAACTGTGATGAAACTGCAATTTATTGGAAAAAATTGCCAAGTAAGACATTTATTTCGAAAGAAGAAAAGCAGGCTAAGGGACACAAGGCATTGAAGGACAGGCTTACCCTAATGCCTATTATTAACGCCACTGGTGATGCTGTCCTTAAGCCTCTACTAGTGTACCATTCAGAAAATCCGAGGGCACTTAAAGGCGTTGATAAGAAAACACTTCCCGTTGTATTCCATTCACATCCAAGCAGTTGGAACACCCAAATGTTTTTTTCTGAGTACATGAGCAGATACATTAGCCCTTTTGTTGAAAAACACTGCAGAGAAAATAACCTCGATAATATGTGTCTTGTGATTGTCGATAATTGTGCTGCTTATCCGCCTGCCATTACTGAGTATGGCGGTAACATTCGTGTTGCGTTCTTACCGCCGAATACGACATCGTTGCTGCAGCCGTGTGACCAAGGCCTAATAGCCACAATTAAGGCTTACTATACGCAAAATGTGATGCTTTTTATTGTAAATGCTATTGACAGAGAGGGCACCTCTGAAGCATCTTTGCGAGAGATCTAGAAAGACTACAATATAAAACTGGCAATCGCCAACATTGGAGATGCTCTCAATAGGCTAACAGTCTCGGTGAGAAATGGCTTTTGGAGGAAACTATGTCCCGAAGCAGTGAACGATTTTAAAGGCTTCAAACAATCAACAATAATGAGCTTGGCTAAGGAGGCTGGGTTTGTGGAAGTTGACGAAGATGATGTTGAAGAGGTTTTGGCATCCCATGACCAAGAATTGACAGATGAGGAGCTGATGCAATTGCAAGAGGAAAGGATAACAATTGAAACCGAACACAGTAGCGAAAATGAAGTCGTCCAAGGACTGAACGTGAAGCAGTTGCGTGAGATTTTCGCTGCGATTGACAGCGCTGCAATGATTGCAGAAAAGTATGACTTTAATTTTGAAAGGGCACGTAGGTTTAGGGCAGGTTTGCAGAATATTTTGAGTGCTTACAAAGAACTGTATGATAGAAAAATGCACGAAGCTCAGCAGTTAAGTATACCGTCGTTTTTCAAGCCTTGCACATCAGCCACAGCAGACGATGAACCTTGACCTTCAACGTCGAGGCAGGCAGACATAGAAGAAGATGACCAGGCTACTCTATTGGAAACAGACTACGATGAGATGACACCCCAGTCTCCTCTACCTCCCACCACCCCAATTTCCGACGACTCAGCCTAACACACCATCCCGATTCCCGTAAGTGAAACTACACTGTACATACATTATTTCTACTTTATATAGGTTGTGTATTTTTGTGTTATTTATTTAGTATGATTTGTTATTTGGTATGATTTGGCAGCCTCATTGCTCAAAGGTTACTGGAGAGAGTGCTTCCGCCGACAGCGCCTGCGCCAACAGTGCTTCCGCCAAGAGCGCATGTGTGAGATTTTTGCTGCGCTAGACTGTGCTTCAATGATTGCAAAAAGTATTTCTACTTTATATGGGCTGTGTATTTTTGTGTTATTTAGTATGATTTGTTACTTGGTATGATTTGGCAGCCTCATAGCTTAGAGGTTACTGGAGAGAGTGCTTCTGCCGAGAATGCATGCATGAGATTTTCGCTGCGCTAGACAGTGCTTCAATGATTGCAAAAAGTATTTCTACTTTATATAGGTTGTGTATTTATCATATCATTCTTGCTTTTACTATATGTTACTGTTATTTTAGGTTTTATGTGTTATTTGGCATGATTTGGTAGGATATTTTTTGGGTCTGGAAACGCTCAAAAATTTTTCCCATATTAATAAATGGTAATTGCTTCTTCACTTTACGACATTTCGGCTTACGAACCATTTCATAGGAATGCTCTACCTTCGGATGGCGGGGGAAACCTGTATATTTAAAAAAGTGAAGTATCCATGCCAGCATCTTTCCTGCAATGCTATTCTTAAGTAGCTCATGTGTGGCATCTTATCAAATGCCTTCTGAAAATCCATGTAAACGACATCCACTGCCTCTCCTTTATTCACCTTGCTTGTTACTTCCTTGGAGATCTCTAACAGATTTGTCACACAAGATTCCTCTGTACAGAAATCATGCTGACTTTGACTTATTTTATTATTGGTCTCCGTACCCTGAAACCTCATCCTTAATAGTCATAGTCATAGTCATAGTCATACTTTATTGATCCCGAGGGAAATTGGAAATAATAGACTCCAACACTTTCCTAAGCACTGAGGTTAGGCTAACTGGCCTAAAATTTCATTTCTTTTGCCTTCCTCCATTCTTAAAGAGGGGAGTGACATTTGCAATCTTCCAGTCCTCTGACACAATACCAGGATCAAGTGATTCTTGGGAGATCATGACCAGTGCATCCATTATCACTTCAGCAACTTCTCTCAGGACTCTGGGACGTAGTCCATCTGTTCCAGGTGACTTATCCATCTTAAGACCTTTGAGTTTTCCTATCCTTGGTAATAGCAATGGCACTCACTCCTGCTCCCTGACACTCATGGACCACTGGCACACTGCACACTTCCACAGTGAAGATTGATGCAAAATATTAAGTAAGTTCATCTGCCATTTCTTCATTCCCCATTACTACCTCACCAGCATCATTTTCCAGTGGTCCAATATCAACTCTCACCTCCATTTTACTCTTTATATAACTGAAAAATCTTTTATCATCCTGCTTTATGTTATTGGCTAGTTTGCCCTCATATTTCATCTTTTCCTTTCTTATAGCTTTTTTAGTTGCCTTTTCTTGGATTTTAAAAGCTTCTCAATCATTCAACTTTCCATTCACTTTTGCTACCTTATATGTCCTTTCCTTGGCTTTTATGCAGTCCTTAACTTCCCTTGTCAGTGGCGGTTGCCTAGCCCTGCCATTTGCAAACTTCTTCTCCGTGAGACTTATCTACCCTGTGCCTTGTGAACTATTCCCAGAAACTTCAGCCATCTCTGCTCTGCTGTCATCCCTGCAAATATCCTCCTCCAATCCACCTGGGCAAGCTCCTCTCGCATGCTGTTATAATTCCCTTTATTCCATTGTGATACTGATACATGGGACTTATGCTTCTCCCTCTCGAATTGCAGTATGAATTCAATCATATTATGATCACTGCCTCCTAAGGGTTCCTTTACATTAAGCTCCCTAATAAGATCTGAGTTATTACAGAACACCCAATCTAAGTACGCCTTTCCCCAAGCAGGCTCAAGTACAAGCTGCTCTGAAAAGCTATCTTGCAGACATTCAATAAACTCCCTCATTTGCGATCGAACAGCAACCTGATTTTCCCAATCCCCTTGCATGTTGAAGTCCCCAATTTCAAATGTGTCATTACCCTTATTACATGCCTTTTCCATCTCTCTTTGCTATCTCAACTCCACATCTTAGCTACTATTTGGAGGCCTATATATGATGTTTTTTATGGGTTTTTTTACCCTTGCAGTTTCTTAACTCCACCCACAAAGACTCAACATTCTTTGATCCTATGTCACCTCTTTCTAAAGATTTAATTTCATCTCTTACCAACAGAGCCATACCACTGCCTATGTCTTCCTGCCTGTCCTTTCAATACAAAGTATATCCTTTGATGTTAAGCTCCCAACTATGGCCTTCTTTCAGCCACGACTAAGTGATACCAAGAACATCATACCAACCAATCTCTAATTGCACCACAAGTTTGTCCACCTTATTCCGAATGCAATGCGCATTTAAATACAATACCTTCAGTCCTGCATTCTTAACCCTTTTGAATTTTGCCTCTGTGGAACAATTTAACTCTTTGCTCTGTTTGCATCTGTACCCAATCATTGGCTTGTCCTTCCTTACGTAGATGTTACATCCATCATCTACTTGTAAACCTGTTGACTCATCCTCAGCTCTATCATACTGGTTCCCATCCCCCGCCATATTAGTTTAAACCACTCCAAACAGCTCTAGTAAACCTGCCCGCAAGAATATTGGTTCCCCCTCAGAATCAAGTGCAACCCATCCCTTTTGAACAGGTCACACCTGCTCCACAAGAGGTCCCAATTATCCAGCAATCTGAAACCCTGCCACTTGCTCCAATACTTCCGCCATGCATTTATCTGTCACCTCATTCTATTCCTATCCTCACTGTCACATGGTAGAGACAGCAATCCCAACATTACTACCCTTAAGGTCCTGCTTCTCAGCTCCCTTTCTAACTCCCTGTATTCTTTTTTCAGGACCTCCTCCCTTTTTCTACCAATATGTACTAGGACTTCTGGCTACTCACCCTCCCTTTTCAGAATATTGTGGATACATTCAGAAACATTATGGACCCTGGCACCTGAGAAGTAAACTACCATCCATGTTTCCCTTTTGTGTCTACAGAATCACCTATCTGTCCCCCTGACTACAGAGTTCCCTGCTGTCATCCTCTTCAGTTCCCTTCCTTTCTGAGCCATAGTTCCAGGCTCAGTGCCAGAAGCATGGCCACTAATAAGTCCCCTAATAAGTCACTTCTTCCCCGCCCCCACCAACAGTACTCAAAATGGAGTACTTATTGTTGAGAGGGGACAGCCACGTGGGTACTCTCCACCATCTGACGTCTCCCTTCCCTCTCCTGACAGTCACCCATTAATCTGTCTCTTGTAGATCCTATCTATCACTGCTTAACTTTCCCTAACAAGGCTAAGGTCATCGAGCTGCAGCTCCAGATCCCTAACACGGTCTCTAAGGAGCTGTACCTCAATGCATCTAGTACAGATTTGGCCATCGGGGAGGCTGATAGTCTACTGGAAATCCCACATCATTCACCCAGAACAGAACACTGGCTCTGTAGACATATCTGCTATTCTCTTAAGAGTTAAATAAGAAAAAGAAATAAGAAATAAGGAATGAATTACCTACTTACCTTCCCTCTGCCTGCTCCCGCCGAAGCCTTGTTGAGCTAAAGCCTTACTACTCTGACTCAGACCATTCCAACAATGACCACCCCCATAATGACTGCTCTGCTAGGCGGTACCCCTCTTTTATAGAAACTGGGTTTTTAAAGCTCTTTGCTGGACCTGCATGGGAACGCTTCTGTTGCATCTATGCCATAATCCAATCAACAATTCCTGTTAAAAAACTTCCTGCTTTTTAAAGCTCTTCACCAGACCTGCACTGGAACGCTTCTGTCATGTCTGCACAGTACTCCAATCAACAAGCCAAAAGTGTTAATGATGTGGCAAATCCTCCCATGATGCAAATGAATGTTGGTCCAAAGAAAAAGTTTGCAGAAAGTGTCACAGACAAGTTCACATAGAGAGATTGTGCAAGTCAGATGAAAAGCACAACCAAAGAGAAAAACCACACAGAGTGAGAAGTCTTAAACACAAAACTAGGCAAATGCATAAAGTGACCAAATGGGAAACAGAATCAGACAATATAGTGTCCGACAAAGGTGAACTGTCATGCCTAGAACTGCAAAGTATTACTGAAGCAGACTATTAAATCATAGCGATCACAATATATGTGTCTGGTGTAAAACTGAAAATGGAGCTGGATACAGGATCAGCTTTGTCTATAATTTCAGAGGCTGACAACAGACTGTTTTCAAAGCAACCATTAGAAGAGACCTCAGTGATACAAAAGACCTACACAGGCGAAAAAGTGCATCCCAAACGCAAACTGAAAGTGAATGTGTGCATGCATGCTTTTAATTCATAGCTATGTAGTTGCAAAGACACAACACAATGATCCAAAAATCTGAAGCCCTCCCTCTTGCACCAACTCCTTAGCTACATGTTAAACAGTATTTTATTCCTATTTCTGGCCTCACTAGCATGTGGCTTGGGTAGCAATGCTGAGATTACCACCCTGGAGGTCCTATCCTTTAAGTTACCACCTAATTCCCTGAAATCACTTTGCAGGACCTCACCACCCTCCATACTCATGTCATCAATACCGATGTGGACACCAACTTCTGGCTGCTCACCCTCCCACTTCAGAATGCTGTGGACTCGATTCACATTGTCCCTGACCCGAGCACCTAGAAGGCGATTTACCATCTGAGAATCTTGTTCTTGTCCACAGAACCTCCTGCCTGTTCCCCTAACCATTGAATGCCCTATTACCACAGCTCACCTCTTCTCCTCCCTTGGCTTCTGAAGCACAGGGCCAGATTTAATGCCAGAGACCTGAACTCTGTGGTTTTCCTCTGCTAAGTCATATCACCCCCCAACAGTATCCAAAGAGGTATACCTGTTATTGAGGGGAATAGCCACAGGGGTACTCTGCTCCAGCCGCCTATTCCCTTTACCCCTCCTGACAGTCACCAGTTAGGTGCAGCTTGGCTGTAACTACCTTCCTGTATATCCTGTCAATCAACCCTTCAGCCTCTTGAATGATCCTGAGTTCATCCAGCTCCAGCTCCAATTCCTTAACATGGTCTGTAAGAAATTGCAGCTGGATGTACTCCTTGCAGGTGTAGTCATCTGCAAGATGTATCTCTCCCTGCCTTCCAAGAGGAGCTTTCTATTATCCTGTCTGACATCCCCACTGCTTTAACTGTGCAAGAGAAAAAAGAAAACTTAAAAAAAATCTACCTAAAGCCTTTGTCCCTTCTCGCTGAAGCCTCTTGAGCCAAAGCCTCAACTCCCACTCATAACACTGGCCCTCTCACACAATCCCTGCTGTGCTTAAAGCTAACTTATTTTTATAGGTCTTTGCCAAATGCCTAGTTATGCACAATCCAATGTCTCCTCAGGAAAAGTGGCATACTGAATGTCCTGACTGCGACTGCTCACTTCTTTTGAAATCCCTCTCCCACTATGCACAATCTAATGTGTCCTCAGAAAATGTGACGCAAGGAGATTGGTGAATCTGTGAAATTTATTGTCACAGATGGCTGTGGAGGCCAAGTGACTGGGTATATTTAAAGCAGAGGTTGGTAGGTTTTTGATTAATAAATGTATCAAAGGTCATGGGGAGAAAACAGGAGAATGGGGTAGAGAAGGGTAATAAATCAGCCATGATGGAATGACAGAACAGACCCAATGGGCCAAATAGCCTAATTCTGCTCCTATGTTTTATGGTCTTAAAATGTGTTCTAGAACTTTTATCCCAACAAGAATGCACCTCCTGTTTTAAAGGTGCAGGCAGACTTTGAATTTATATCTAAAGTTGTCCATGCACTACTTTGAGTTATGTTGGTGTAATAAGCAGATTTTTGGCAGAATACCCCTATTAATATGTGGTCAGTACTGACTGCATGGATCAGTTTCTGCTTGCCAAAAATGTGAGAAGACCCAGTGTTTCCAGTTGCTTTATCTGTTTGTCATGGCAAAGGACAGCAATATTTATTTATCACTAAAATATCGAATGTCCCAGACTTAACAGTGTCACTGTTAAATAGGACTGGCACTATATGGCTGCCCTGATTTATAAGCCTCAGTATGTGTGACAGAATTTGAGTACCATTCTACATAGAGCAAATGGACATGTTAATAAAAATAAACAATATCATGAAAACCTATGGAGGTGACATTTTGAGAGCAATGACGTGTGATATACAAGTATAAAAATACCCCACTGATAGAGATTTAGCCAGGAACCGTATTGCATACTGACAAATTTTCTCACACCAAGCAAGACACATATATATTTTACATTAACTGAAAGATGACTTCAGAAATTAGAAATAGCAGACAGTTATTTTGGGACAAGGACCCAGAAACAAAGTGAAACCAATTTGTGAGTGCATTGTTTTGTTAAAGAACTTTTCTTTACAGTTGAATTTTGGTGCCATTTAGATTATGTGCTATGCTATGTACCTGTGTGGTATCTGATACAATGCGAAGACTGAAATTCAGTGTTGAATACAAAATGTCCTCTGATTATTGGAATGGCATCCAAGAGTGGCTGGTATACTTGCAGTCCACTATCAGAAAGCCATAGCTTTCGAAACATACCGATGAGACCATTTAGTTGCATTCTCTGCAGTGACTATCACTGACCAGAGTCTTGAAGGTTCAAAACATTCAAGTATTGCCAAAAGTCATATTTTGACATCCATCATTCTTGCATTGAAACAAAATCTGCAGATATTGAAAATCTAAAATTAAAACAGGAAATGCTGGAAATACTCAGTAAATCAGGCCTCAACTGAGGGCAGAGTAAGAGAGTTAAGCCCTTCATCAGAACACACTCTTTGTCCTGTGACATTAACTCTTGCTCTCTTCCTCACATAGACACACCCTGACCTGACTTTATTTCTGGCATTTTCTGGTTACTCATTCACTAAAACAATAACAGCAACTAACAAATTGATATGGGAGAAAAGGTATTGATTAGCAATCAATGCATTTAACATATGAACTAATACATTTGCAGGCCATTCAATAGGTCAGTATGCTAACTCTAGCAAGTTCAGCTAGATTGACAGAAAGTAGCATTAAATTTAAAACCTAGATGGGTGGGGGTCTACAGATGTTAGAAGTGGCATGTAGAGTGTAACACAATGGACAGATGCTCATCTTTGTAGCAAACTATAGAAACTTTAAAGAGGATGGAATGGCTGAGACAAACAAAGCAAGGTTGGAAGGATGTTTTTTGATCATCTCTTCAAAGCCACATTTGACATGCTACTGGAAAGGTATAAACCACATGCTTGGAGATAGGCAAAGGGCAAATTGGGTTGTAATAGGAGACAGGGTGATTAATGGTGAAGGGCTGATTTCATAATTGGAAGCATGTGATCACAGAGATCAGTACTAGGATCCTTACTGTTTATTCTACACATTAACAACAATGACTTAGATATTAATGTACTGTAGAAGGCACAATTTTTAAGTTGGCAGATGACACAAAAATTGATGGTGTAGTAGAAAGTGAGGATAGTTTTAAGTTGTAGAAAGATATTGATCAACTAGTAAGTTGGACAAAGTAATAGTATACAGAATTTAATGCTGATAAGGGCAAAGTGATATATTTTGAGAAGTCAAATAAGCTAGGATATACAGAATGAATAGGAGGACCCTGGGGAATATTAAAGAGCAAAGACACGTTTGTGTACAAATCTGATGATCCCTGAAGATGGCAGCAACAGGTAGCCAGAAGGCACATAGAATGCTAGTCTTTATTAACCAGGGCATAGAACATAACAGCAGGGAACTGATAGTGCAGCTTTTTAAAATATTGGCGAGGATACATCTATAATGTGTGTGGTGTTGGTTGCTACAGTATAAAATGGGCACAATTACTCTGGAGGGGGTGCAGTGGAGATTCACCAGGACATTGTCTGGGATGGAGAGGGGATCTGACTGAGATGTACAAAATTATGATGGACATAGATAATGCAGAAATGGTAAACTTTTCTGCAGATGTAGAAAAACTTTTCTCTCTGAGTGTGATGGCTTTCACCAGAAGACATTGGTTTAAGGTAAAGAGTAAGAGGTTTACTGGGATTATAAAGAAGAAATTTTCATCCAGAGAATAGTTGGAGTCTGGAATGCACTGTCTGAGGGGATGGTGGAGGCAGAAACTATCATTACATTTAAGAAGTATCTAAACGAGCAATTGGATTGCCAGGCACAGAAGGCTCCAGCCTGAGTGTTGATAAATGAGATTAGTGTGGTTGAGTATTTGATGAACAGGGAGAGCTGAAGGACCTGTTTCTGCTCTCCATGATTCTATGACAGCAATGCTCTGAGTTTAAATCCTGAACCAGACCAACAGTTAATTTGCCACAAGATCAAAAAGAGACTGAAAACTAGTTACTAGATTATATGCATCGTTGTTCATTTTAAAAAGACAGGGAGTTATAATTAAGCAAATATTGAGAACCTGTTAATCCCTCAACTATAACCAGGGAGTCATTTTGTTTTAGAAGTAAAAGGTTGCCCATTTAAGACAGTGATGAGGTGAAAGTTTTCTCTCAGGGGAAGAAGAATTATTGAAACCTTTATACAGTGATGAAAGGGAATACTTTGAATATTTTAAGGCAATTGTATAGATTTTTAACATGTCTAAAGATAAACTAGCTTGTTTTTACTCCCATATAAATCCTATTTGTGACAGATGTCTCTCTGAGGTGGCTTCTTTGACTCATATGTTCTGGTCCTGCCCTCTTCTGGAAAAATTTTGGAAAGATATTTTTGATATTATTTCAACAGTTTTGCGTTTTGATTTACAACCCCATCCTATTACGGCAATTTTTGGTTTGCCATTGATGGAACATAGCTCTTTATCTTCTTCAGCTTATTGGATGATCGCATTTGTTACATTAATGGCCAGAAGATCCATTTTATTGAATTGGGGAGAGACCAACCCCCCTACTACATTTCAATGGTGTTCCCAAACTATATCATGTTTAAAATTAGAAAAAAAATCAGAGGTGTCATTTTTAATCCTTCGGTTAAATTTGAAGAGACTTGGAAGCCATTTATTCAACATTTTCATGTGAGGTAGTTTGACCTTTTCTGACTCCTTTTTATTAACTTAGAATATATGAATAGAGGAGCGGAGTTGACGACATTAATTAATGTATTCGATCTAATATATTGGTTCAGCCTTGTTTTGTTCTGTTTGCTTTTTTTGGGGTTTAGCCATTAGTGCTTTTTTTGGGGTTTAGCCATTAGTTCTTTTTTCAGGTTTTGTTGTTATTTGGGGGTTTTCTTTGCAATATCCTTTTCTTTTTTCTTCATGATTAACTATATCAAGAGTTTGGAAGTCTATTACACTTGTACTATTCGTAGTCTTTTTTGTATATGTTTATTAACAATAAGGTCATTCCAATCTCTTTGTATCACTACTGTTATTATGTTTATGAACTTGAAAATTAATAAAAAGATTAAAAAAGAAAAGGAAGATTTTTAATAAGAAAACAAAGAAGGCGGGAATGTGGAGTTGAGATTGATGTCAGGTCTGCCGGACCAGGGTTATCCAAGAACACCATGGGAATCTAGAGAAGACACTGCAGGAGCTTGGGTTAAGATATTTGCATCATTATTAGCTGCAGGTTCAAAGTTCAAAGTAAATGTATTATCTATGTACATATATGTCACCATATACATCCCTGAGATTCATTTTCTAATGGGCATTCACAGTAAATACAAGAAACACAACAGAGTCAATGAAAGACCGCACCCAACACTACGGATAGCCAATGTGCAAAAGACCTCAACTGTGCAATTAAAGAAAAAAAGTAATTAATAAACAATAAATATTGAGAACATGAGATGAGGAATCCTTGAAAGTCAGTCCATAGATTGTGAGAACAGTTCAGTGATGAGACAAGTGAAGTTATCCCCTCTGGTTTAAGAGCCCGATGGTTGAGGGATAGTAACTGCTCCTGAACCCAGTGGTGTTGGCTTTGGAACCTCTTCCTGGTGGTAGCAGCAAGAAGAAAGCATGAACCTGGATGGTGTGGGTTGTTGAAGATGGACGCTGCTTCCCTGTGACAGCGCCCCACGTAGATGTGCTCAGTGGTGGGAGAGCTTTACCCTTGATTGACTGGGCTGTATCCACTAGTTTTTGTAGATTTTTCCATTCAAGGGTATTGGCATTTCCATACCAGACATGATAAAACCAGTCAATGTACTTTCCACCGAAGGTTTGTCAAAGTTTTAGATGACATTCACAAACTTCTAAAAAAGTAGAGTCACTGCCATGCTTTCTTTGTAATGGCATTTACGTGCAGGTGAGGTGCCAGTTGAGGGTAGTAACTGTTGTGCTTTAATTAAGAAAGTTGGCAAAGAAAAACCTTGGAACTTTAGACTGAGACAAATACAAAATGTGAAGATAACACATTATAAAACAATAATATAACCAGAGATTTCAAATTCACATGTCATGTGGCCAAGGCTCCATCAATGCCTTAAAGCAGACGAGGTACAGTATAAAATTCCTGGATGGGCAGACCACAGACCTTTCCAAATCACAGGGCAGTACGTATCATAGTGCAACGCTTTACAATGCTAGTAACCTAGGTTCAATTCCCATCACTGCCTGTGAGGAGATTGTACATTCTCCCCATGGCTGTGTGTGTTTCCCTCTGGGTACTCTGGTTTCCTCACACAGCCCAAAGGCGTACTGATTGGTATGTCATTGTAAGTTGTCCCGTGATTAGGCTGGGGTTAAACTGAGGATTGCTGGGCAGTGCAGCTGAAAGGGCCAGCAAGATGTTTTCTTCGCTGTATCTAAAAGGAAGGAGGGAGGTAAGGAGGGAAGTTAGATAGATGTCGCATTAACCTGTGGCCAAATGTCTTGAGGTTAAAGGTCTCGGGGTTCATTCCCAAGCCACCAGAACTCATGTACTTCCATAAGCTATCAGAAACTATGGGCTAAATTCCTAGAAGGGTGAATTAAGAACAAGTTCACTCAATTAATCTATTGTAATCTATTAATATCACTTTATCGTCAGAGTGTAACTTCAGATGACTGGGGTGAAGGAATCAAATGTCTTCTGCTGCCGTTCAAGGGCTTCTCTCTCTGAGTACGGCTGTGTTCGTTCGGCAGCGCTTTCTTGCCATGATCCATTGATAATTCGGGACGAACTGGATTTAAATGAGTTTTAGGGACGGCTGCTCCCGCCGGTGCGGTTACTATGGCGATGTTCCCGTGATTTGCTGCACTCCCAGAATTCAGCGCGGAAGCCCGGGCCCACGGGCCTGGAGAGGAGTTCTGGGGGCAATAGGGCTCGGCCTGGGGACCAGGGGCTTGGTCGTTCTGCTCGATGACCTGGGTGTTGGGCCTCCTATTCGCCCAGCAAAGGACAATAGTATGATCAGAGATAAAGTTACAGTCAGATTTCGTTGCAGTTGATTCTCCTTTTAAAACAGGGATTTAACGACAGCCACTCATCAGACAGAGGTTCAAGTTTAGATTCATGCACTCTACATCCTTGTGTTTTGCATCAATAGGTTTTCATTGACACGTCACTGGGTGCGATCATTAAGAAACTGGGACGCTTACGGTGCTGCGAACCCGAATGAAAATGTCTTACTTAGCACATGAAGTTGAACTGAGCAAACGTCATGAAAAAATGTAAGTGCCAAGAGCGGTGAGGTAAACGGTCTTATCTGTCGTTAATCTTGTTAAACCCAAGTCGCGCTATATTCCTGCCGCAGTATGAAATAACAATTTTAGATTGTTTATCACTTGTAAATTAAAACATACTGGAAAAAACAGTTCTGAACCGTTGAGTTAAAAAAGACACATAAATAATGGGTTCCCGTCAACAGTATTGTGGAACAGAGCTAGACCACTTGTCTCCCCACTAGGAGGGGTTGTTGAGCTGGTTATCAGATTTATGGCCAGAGTTTCGTCTTCCTGGCCGTGAAGGATTCCTTGCTGTAGTTAATGGAAGTCGCCTTTGGAGGATGACTCTGAGGTAAGTTTAACATTATTCTGCTGGCCGTTGACTTGCTGAACTCAGGATTCATTCTTTCTCAGTTGGCATACGTTTTACTAAATTTAATAGCCCCACTTAGTTGTAAGCAGCACCCTTTAGCCAATCAACTGCCCAGTTCTTGGCTCCATTCCTCCCCCACCTGTCTTCTCCTGTCATTTCCGATCTCCCTCCTCCTCCCTCTTTCAAATCTCTTACTATCTCTTCTTTCAGTTAGTCCTGACGAAGGGTCTCGGCCCAAAACGTCGACTGTACCTCCTATAGATGCTGCCTGGCCTGCTGTAGTATTTTGTGTGTGTTCCATGAGGTAGGGCTTGATTATCTGTAGGTTCCAATGTGGTCAGTGGGTGGAAGCACATACACTCCACAGATGGAACAGGAGGTGTCTTGCTGATCAGTTGGATAAGTGAGTAGTTTTTGAAGTGGTGCTGTGCTGTCTTTCTGCAGCTTAGGCAGTGCTCCAATGTATAGCCTTTATTACTGTCCTGAATATACTTTTTTTTACTTTGGCTGATTATGGGGCAGAAATTCCAGGGAGTCAGTTGGGATTTTGTGCTTTGAGAAGCCTTCTTGATCCTTGGATCTTTTTCTTTATCAAGTAAGCTCCCTGCGTTACAGCTTATGATGTTGTCTGCCCAATGTAGCCAACTGTGACTTACCAAGGACTCTCCTGGGGATGTTGTCCTGGGAGAGGATGCTGCCTTGGTCTGTTAATTCTTCCACTGAATTTGGAAGGTTTTAAGTAACAGTATGTGTGGTATTTCTCCCGTGCCTTTATGTCTGTTAGAGGTAGTTCGCATGTCACGTGTATAGAAGTATAGGATTTTAACTTGTTTTTCAACCATGTGTGAATTGTGAGGCTGTTACCTTTTTTTTCCTTTAATGGGCAATGTTTTCTGACATCCTAATGAACTGCTTGTAATGCTTGTTCAAAATAAAAGGAATGCAGTTCTTTGGGTTGTATTGGCAATTTTTTCCACAGCTTAAAATAAGTTTAGGACTTTGTGAAAATGTCATATTGGATAATCTCTTATTGGAGCACTTGTTTGCAAGAGTTTGAATTTGGGTGTCCATTTGTTTTCCACTTCAGTTCTCTACTCCACCCTAATTTCTCTGTCTTCATTGCACATAGTGTAAGTTCAAACAGTAGCACTCATCTTCTTATTTGGTGTCTTATGTCATTCATGACTCAACACTTTCACCAATTTCAGATGATTCATATTTGTGTCTCCTCATATTTGTCGCATTTTCACTTTTGCCTTGAGCCATCAACCTTTTTGTCTTTTGAATCTCTTCTGGCTTCACCATATCAGAAATTTTGAATTTAATTCCTTTTCCCCCTTTTTTGTTTGTTTACATTCTAGAGTTGTTCATTTCTGGGGAATGATCTGTAGTCTGAAGCAATTACCTTGTTTCTGTCTTCACAGATACTGCCTGACTTGCTGTTTATTTCCATTTTCTAGTGGTGATGGTATTTTGCTTTCAAACCTAGTTCCAAATTAATTTAGTTTGAAACTAGACTCCTTTTTGAGCACATTTTTCTTTGAACTTCTGAGGAATCAATTGGAATATTACTTATTCAAAAATACTCCCCTTCTAAATGAAATCTCCAAGCTCCTAAGGAACACAATAGTGTTCTTTTATACTTTTTTTTAGAACAGTATGATGAGTGCCAGATCTACCAGATGTACTATGCTCCCAACAAGAACTATTTTATTTCAGGGTATTCTAATACCAAAATCAAAACCTGGAATCAAATCTGTAGTGTTACCTTACCAATGAACAATTTGAGATTAGTAGGAGTGACAGACTTTCGATGCAATGGTATGGCTAATGGTACTCACTGTTATTTATGAGTAAATGGCAGAACTGTTTCAAGTGAGGAGCAAATGTGTAATTAAATGTAAATATGTGAAAGTTGCTGGCTAAATTAAGCAGCTTCACTGTTAGCTTTGTGAAAATATCCTCTCTCCCAGGAACTACTTATGCCTTCTCATCTGTCCCTATTAAACACACCACAGAATGCTAAGTCTTGCGACTATAAATAGAAATGTCTTTTCAATGTGATTTGTTGATAACTATCTAATTTAGTCACAGAGCTATTAACTAATTTGAGTGCGGACTCAAAGCTTTTCAATTTTGCAGTTTGTAAAATCATTTTAAAACATTTTTCCTTTTCATGACCTAATTTTATTTCCTTCTCTTTAGTTTGCTTTTTGATTTGATTTTAAAGCCACACCACAGTAGCATAGTGGTTAGCACGACGCTATTACAGCTTGGGGTGTCTGAGTTCAATTCCAACATCATCTAAAACAGGGGTGGCCAACCTTTTACATTCCACGCGTCAATTTTTTCACGCACGAGTTCGGATGCGCCATACAACTCTTGTACCCCCATTCAATTCTTGTAAAAATAAGTTAATATAGACATATTTATCATTTTTACATGATATATTGATTTAATATAAAAACAAGATAAACATTACTTACCTTAATGAGACTTAACAAATATATTTTGTCTTCTTTTGATTTCCTCCTTTTTCTTAGTCACATTCTTTCCGTAACTCAGACCCAAGCGCTAGCTTCAGTTTTCCTTCTATTTTGTTCTGATTGTTGTGTTTTATAGTGTCTATTAATATCTGGTCTATTATGTGAGAAAGTGTTTTCACAAACAATGAACAATGGTTTTCCTGATTGACCCGCTATAAATAAGAACTTATTTTCCCACTGTTCATTGAATTCACGCTTACTATCACTTTCTGCTTTTCTTTTGCTCACCTTCTTTTGCACTGTGATGGGTAACTGAATGTAAAAACAAGGCTCAATTTTCGAAAAAGTACAAAACTGCAAATGTTCACAAAGGACGAACAAAGCATAACTCCATAGCGCACGAGTGTCAATTGTAAACTGGCAAAAACCTGTGACACAGTGCCTGGGGCCTCAGGATCAAACAAGTATCAAACTTGTATTGAACAGTTATGGAATGACTACAGAACAAAAGTCCTTCTTTCCTAGTTTGACTCATTGAACATTTTTAATTGAAAACAGATTAATGTGAAAGAAGATAACATTTGCCAAAAGATGTGCACGAAGTAATAAAATCACTAAAAATAGTTGCTAAGTTTTAGATTTATTCTCAGTAAAACCTATTCTAGCTCTAAGCTACTTGAATTCCTGTTATAGATTTTTTTCTACAAATCGGTTTTTGGTTCATACTTTTTGCATGAGCAGGCATACTTTTTTATTATTATCACTGGGGTGCAATGCGCCACTTCTAATCATCCAATGCGCCACAGGTTGCCCATACTTGATCTAACAGGAGTTTGTTTGTCTCCCTGTAGGCAGGGGGGCTCGAATGACCAAATGGGCCTATTTTGTGCTCTATCTCAATAAATAAATACACCCTCCAGCTGATCCTTCCAATATTTAACTCTCAATCTTGGGGATGCCACTCACTGTTTTCAGAAGCCTTGTATATCAATTTAACTGTTGAAAATACAAATTAGCTCAATATTTGAATTATACTTGCAATTATCTTGCTGTATAAGAAGTGATTCCAGATTTAACTTTTAAATTCCTCAGCTCCATTCTTTGAGATTCTGTTTACGTTGACTTCCTCATCACAGGAAGAGTCCCATTGTATCAAGTCTGAGTAAATGCCTCTCACTTGCCATCACTCCTTAGCTTTTCAAAAGTATATGTAGACTTTACACATTATTTAAAAGTTTAATGCTTTGAGATATTTTTCATTTTTACTCTTTCAGATTGTCCAAATATACTTTTTCTTGAATTGTATGCTCAAAATTAAAATCAGTCTTCCATTTAGAGCCTGGTGCTGCTTGAGTAGCTCTCTTTTTCAATTCAACCACTTTGAGATAAAGGACAATATTTCAATGGGCTTTATGTATTTATGGACTAACCTTCAGCTACCTGTGCCCGTGGACAGCTAAATATTCGTTCATGCGCAGTCATAGTTTCTCACTGTTTTGAAAATATTTTGATTGGGGATGCGAAATAGATTACCTCAGACTTCACTGTACTGTATTGAATTCCATTTGCTGTACTTATCTGCATTCCTTTGTAATTATAATCTGCAGATTTATTTCTGTTCTTTCTCTGAAGGCATTAGAATGCATTTTGTTGTAGAAATTATGCCGAACCAATCTATCTCTTGAAAATTAGACACCCTTCTGGCTATCACCAGTTGAATTTGGAATTCCTGATCCTTTCTATTCATCATTTAAACCAAAGCCAACTTTAAATATCGTGAACCCAACCAATAAGTTTGTTTTAAAAACAAAAAGTACTTGGCAAAACTATTGTCCTTCTTCCCCCATCCTCCAAATAGGTGTGATACAGTATAAAATAATTTCTACTAGTTTGCGGCAAAATGAATAATTAACATCAGATGAAGAAACATATAACTCTGCGCATTGAAAAATGTACTGCAAACAAAGCAGTTTAGAAAGAGTTTTG
The DNA here is from genome assembly GCF_030028105.1 of Mobula birostris. Lineage (NCBI taxonomy): Eukaryota > Metazoa > Chordata > Chondrichthyes > Myliobatiformes > Myliobatidae > Mobula > Mobula birostris. The sequence continues at coordinate 29,023,439 of NC_092385.1, forward strand.
GATTAGCAGATATATCTGTGTAACTGTCAAGGTGTAGATACTATGACGAATGCATTTCTGATGTTAGAATGATTAGCCTGCACAACGGTCTAAAACAATTTAAGCATTATAATGCATTGTTCAAGTGATAATTTGGGTACTTAATTTAATCTTCATGTAACAAAACAATACAAAGAGAACTGTTTGTTGCATTATAAGGGTAGTTTAACAAAGCTAAGCTTTGCATTCCGGCCTGGAATTAAACAAGGAGCTTTATTGTGGACAGAAAATTAAATGACATTGGCCAATTGTACCCTACATATTATATCAAAATAACCCAGAATTTTTAAAGATACTATGTTTAGAGCATTTTATATGTTTGGAGGAATCTCCTAGCTTGGCAATAAATACTGTCATTATTTTGTTATCAAAGTACAGTTCACCTGTCAGAGGCACTTTTGGGTTGCCTCGAGAGGGCCCAGATTTTGGTTAGAGTGAGAATCAGTGGGGGGGGGGGGGGAGGAGAAGGTGTTGGTGGAAAGTAATAAAAAGCAAAGGCTATTTGATCTCAAGCTTTGCTGGAAGAACAAGTGATGCCAACGATGGTGGATTTTGTTTGAAATCGTAAGGTGTAATTGGACCCACAGTTGGTAATACACTAATTTTCACTGATGGATTCCAAGACCAGAGGGTAAATAAGATGTATAGAAAAGGACTTGCTTGAAACTCTTACTCAAGTAGCTTCTTTCTGATCTTTAATTTGTATCTGTTGCCAAAGTACAACTTTATTTGTGGTGGGTAAGCAAGAGAATATGTTTCAATGATATTATAAAATATTTAGCCTTATGGTAAAGTAGAAGAGCTTGGTGCTGTTGGTTGAGTAGCATTTCTTTGCAACGTCTTCAAGTTTTTGGAGCATCTTATTTCACAAGTGCAAGAATTGGGACAAGTGCAATTTGGTGCTCATTTTGTTCCCTCCAGATTGAGTCTAAGAGCAACATTGCTTCAGCAAATGGAAGACCAGCTTGAAAGTCAGGTAAAGGAGAAAAAACTGCAAGCAATAAAGTTTGAGTCAGCAAATGAGAGAAACAAATTACTTTTAAAAGTAAGTCCTTGTCCAAGACTGAGGTTTTTTTGACTGTTTTTAAAATTTGGTTTGAACTCTGATCTGTTTATCCTGTTCTAATTTTAGTTCATCAGCATTTAAATAAAAGTTTAACTTTTTAAGAAGATCTAATGTTTTTTAAAAAAAATTAAAGTTTGAAAAGAAAATTCTTATCATTGGCTCTGACCACTGGTATAATACTGCAGCTATTAATAGATGAATCTATAATAAATTTTGCATCTCATAGAAATTTGACTGTCACATCTTTTTTTTACTGCTGTCACTTAAATTTTCTCAAAGTTATAGAATGTTTGGCAGAAATCTGTTTCTGTATGACCTCAACATTTTTATAAAAGAAAAATACACAACTTCCTGTCCCCACAGTTTCAACAATCACTAACATTTTGTGTCTTGGCTTGTTCCCCTGTCTTTCCTTCTGAAATGAAAAATATGGCAGTTTATAATGGGGGAAAAAATTGGACATGCTTTGATGCAATCAAATTAACTAAAATGAAATCAAAGGTATGACCCTCAAGAAGTGACAAAGCAGGGCTTTATGGGTGTTGAAAGCTCAAGTGACAACTCAGGAGAAGCTCTACTACTTGGTAAAGTAGTGATTCAATGGTCTTTGAAGCTCATTACTGAAATGGCATTGTAGGTATGGAGAAATAGCATTTTATGCACATTAATTTACTGTACTTGGGAAATGCCCTATAATTAAAAAATACTGCCAAAGCATAATACATAATAACTTAATGCTTTAGTTACATTATGAAATCTTGGTTTAAAAAAATTAAATAATGGGATGCTGTGTTGAAATTGAGAAGAACATTAGTGAACTTCTATTTGGTGATCAATGAATGAAGAGAGAACAGTAGAACGCAGTGGATGCTGTGTGATCTGTTTCCCCCGTTACAAATCAGTACTACAAAATAACAGACAGTACACCATATGCAACTGAATGATCTAGCTTTATAATTCTTAATTTGACTAAAGGATTAGAGAAGAAAAACAAAAAGAAAAGGGCCCATTTTAATGAAAGTCTAATGTGCACAAATTGGAGCTCACTGTTTCCCTTCCGTTGGTCCTCCATCGATTTTCCCCAGGCTTCAATGATTACTGGCCCCACTTCAAGACCACCCCATCCTGCTGTCGACGGCCTCTCCTTTCTGTCATCTTCTCTCTTCATCTCTCGCTGAACAAAAGACCCAGATCACCTTGTCCTCAGGCACACAACAAGAAAAAACATTCCTTTCATTGGACAGCGCACATTCCAAAGCCCCCATTATCTCTCACCATAACCCAAACACTGCTGCTACAGAAAAACCATTGCATTAACAATGAAACCTCTCCCAGGATGTTACATTTAATTAAGTCAACCAGAATATGGGTGAGAGAGGGATTCCAAAGAATATGTTTTCCTTTTTCTAGATTAAGTGGAGTGGGTCTTAGATATGTTTAAAACATTAAAATTAGAACCATATTCATATGCTTTTAAAATGGAGTAAAGAAGGAGGAAGAAAGAAGATACTCCACTAATAATATTTGTGACCAATTGCATACACATATAACATTGCTGTGAAAAGTGAGTGAAGCTAACAGACCATTCAGTAGGAGAGAACTTGTTGGGAACACCAGTAATTACGCACCAAATCATCAGCATTTCTTGCCAAATTCAGGGTTTCCATTTTAAAGTAGATATTCTAAACTATTTGGCTGCTATTTGGTGACCATACCCTAAATGCCCTTGGACATTAGGTTTCTGTTGAGATAAGTGGCAGATCACAGACTGTCTGAACTTCTCCAGTGGCCACACTGGGGTGTCTGCCTGCAGAATATATGCAGAAACAGGAAGTTAGTTCATTTGAATGAAAAAGATAAACTGCTAGGAACACGGGTAAGTATGAATTAATTTACACTCAGTGGCCACTTTATTAGGCACATCTGTACACGAGTTTGTTAATGTAAGTATTTAATCAGCCAAATTTTTGGCAGCAATTTAATGCATAAAAGCTTGCAGGCATGGTCAAGAGGTTCTGTTGGAGTTCTGACCAAACATCAGAATGTGATCTAAGTAACTTTGATTGTGGAATGATTGTTGGTTTGAGTATCTCAGAAATTGCTGATCTCCTGAGATTTTCTAGAGTCTCTAGAGTTTATGAAGGAGTGCAAAAAAACAAAACAAAAAACAATCCAGTGAGCGGCAGTTCTCTGGGCAAAAATGCCTTGTTAATAAGAGACGTCAAAGGAGAATGGCCAGACTGATTCAAGCTGGTATGAAGGCGATATTAACTCAGATAATCTCACATTATGACAGAGGTGTGCAGAAGAGCATCTCTGCACAACACATTGAAATTTGAAGTGGATGGGCTACAACAGTAGAAGGCAAAGAACTTGCACTCAGTTGGTCACTTTTTATTAAGTGAACTTTGATTTCAAGAACATTTTTTATGTTTCAGTGTTTTTCATTGCTTCTCAGTTGAAAGTATTGACAGCAGCAAAGACCTGGAGTGGTACTTTAGTTGTTGTCAATTTCTTTCCCGGAGGGTAGGCCTTATTCTGGACTTGCCAATGTGAAATAATTCTGTTGTGCAGCAGGGCCTTCACTTTTTGACTTGGTGGTTGAGGCAACAAGTCAGCACTGGTGAATTATGGAAAAAGTTGTTAAGATCATATTTGCCAGATAGATCTGCGGCAGTGTGCATCATTTACTGTTGCTGCAAATTCTGATCCAGTGTTATTTTTCCAACTGTTATGATCAATTTACAGAACCAGTTGGCAATCTGCAATTTTAAGTACACCAATATATTTGGTGAAATTCCTTTTGGTTAATTTTTAATGCCCTAATGTCCTAATTCTGAATTTTGACAATGATCTAGTGTAACAGATAATGGTCAGGCATGTAAAATGTTTTACTTAATCTGTGATTATTAATTTATTTTGAGGATCTAGAAGCAGCAGAGAAAAACCTAAGGGCTGGAGTACATGTACAACTGCATCCAGCTGTTATTGCCCTTGAGGTACATGCTTGCTTAATGTGGTGTTTAGTTTCATTGTTATGTCAGCATATTTATTTGGCTAATTAAATTTTAAAATATGCATGATAGTTAGTTATTTTCTATGCTTCTAATACTCCTAATGTGTGTAAGAAAGAATAAAGTTTATGGGAGAAATAATATTTGAAATACCACTTGGAACAGAGGAAAGAATAGCGGTTCTACTGGCACCTAAATCTGCTTAGCACCTGTCCAGTACGGTCACATTTTTCATATACTATGGTGGCCAGAACTGAGAAACCAAATCAAGTCATGGTCTAATTTGTGTTTTATATAGTTCTAGCAAAATTTTCTTGTTATGCTGTATGCCTTGGCTTAAAAAGAACAGCCTCCTTTATACCTTTAGACTTCCTATTCAAAAAAAATCTGAATATACTTTTTAAAGTCCCTCAGTTCCTCCTACTGTACATCCTCTTGATGAACTTTCCCAGATGCATTATATTGCACTTTTTAAGAGTTCAATTCACCATTTTTCTACTTAATTACCTTGACCTTATCTTGAGCTTTCTTCACATTTGTCTAAATTTTGTATCTTATCATGCCCCTACAGTTAGGTCTAAGGTACTAAAATACATGACAGAAAATAAATGATTCAATACTGAGTACTAAGGAGACATACGGCCAACATCCAGGCGAAGAAAATACCTCTGGAATATTACCTCTTGCTTCTTGCCACTTAGCCAATTTTGGATCCAATTTGACACACTCCCTTGAATATAATGGGCTTTTCCATTGTTATGCACAGAATTTGTAATGTTTAAATCAAATACATTTGAAATTTTGTTTGCTTTTATTTACAAAACTTACGTTTGTTCAATGCAGACCAAATACTGGGCATCCATTGAAGAACAACTTCCTAAATGGGAACAGCTTTTTCTGGGACAAACAAGAAATCCAGTTGAAGTAAGGAATGCAAGACACAAACAATCACAGAATGAGTTGCTACAAGACAAAGATACCATTCAAATTACTAATTTACCCTCTCCAGTATCAACTTTCAAGACACCACCTCGGTTTCCTCAATTACGGAAACAAAAAAAGCAAACTCATAAAACATGATGGCTGATACTAAAATATTTCTGTAATCAATATGGTTTGTGACGATATCGTAACAAATGTTGGTATTGAACTGAATGATTTGGACACACTCATGTAACCCATATCCAGAATGCTAATTTTGTTAGCCCTTTACAACCAGTGGGCTTAACAGAAAGCAAAGCTGGAGTAAGATCTGTGCCTTCTTTAGAATCTGTAATTAATTTGCACTGTTTTAAAAATACCTTTGACATTCAAAGACATTTTTTTTTAAAAATCCAAAGGATTTGGAAAGAAAAGAGACTACAAATGCTGGAGTTTAGAACAAAAAAAATCTGTAAAGATCTTTCTTGTTAGTTATACATGGATCTTGACCCAAAATGTGGACGTAAAAATCACCAGAGCTAGTGTAAAACATCAGGGAATTTTAAACTAAAACATATTGTTAAATGTTAGTGTATTTTCTGCTGATTTAAAAGACATTTTGCTTGCCGCACCAATTAAAGTAATGAATTGTTTTTTGTAGTTATTTCTAATTTTTAGGGGCTTAATTAGCTGAAGAGCATGATGCTAATTGAAGGGCTGTTTTGTCATAATTATAACTTCAACTGTATGAATCAAATAGCGCCAGATTAAAAATCAGAAAATTATGTTAATGCCAAGGAGAAGTTAGGGGGAGGTGAATGTTTTATGTGATTCTATTGTTTTATCGAAAGACTTTAAGCTTGTAATTATACAGATGATTTGGATGAAAACTTGAACCATAACTTCATCTCAATAAAGTAGTCAAAACATTTGGAATAATTTCATAATTATGCTAAAAATAAAAACTCTGCCCCTCTTAGCTCAGTCAGATTATGAAATTATGTCCAGGAAAGATCATTTAGCATTATTTTTAACCAGTTTTTAATTTCTTCATAATTCAGTCACTACTTTAAAAGCCAGTTTATTGCCCATCCCCAATTATCTCTGACAAGGAGGTGTAACACCTAGGAAGCAAACTTGTGAGCTTGTGCTTTCTGTGCATTAATATCTGTGTTTTAGATATAAACTATTAAATTCAGCTTTGTGAGCAAATCTGATACTACGACTACTTCAATCAGCAGTGCTAATTTTATTCATTTTGAATATATCAAGCATTTAATTGGTGTGTGGGTCAGCTGATTTGATGAATGACTTAAATTCCACAGATATATTTTTGATGATTTTTTTTCTAAAATATCTTTAGTTAGATTTTAATCAATATAAGAGCCTATTTCTCATTTGTATACATGCATTTAACATGCTATTTAAGTTCAAATGCAAATACTGCATATAAATATTGATATGGGTAATATATACCAAAGGTATAGTGTGGGCTATCATAATGGTGGATTTTAGAAAAGAATGAAAATGTAGATGGATACTAAGACGTCTGATAGTTAAATGCACCAGCTCGCTTGGTAATGAACCATCTATTCCGAGAACATTCCAAATTTAATTCTCAGCGTGTGTTTACATAAATGATTGGTATATAGCACTGTTATCAACCTCTGCACAAGGGATGGTGGAAAAAAGAACTTTTCTGTGTCCTGTGATTCATGGTGGATAGAGGAATATTTTAAAATATATTTAATCATTTTCTTTACAACTGGTATATGATTCATCCAGCAGTATAGTTTTATCCTTAATATACTACTGCTACTTGATGCAAATGTTATTCTTTATCAATGAGCCCTGAATTGTTGCAAATTGATGGCATTACGGAGATAGTACTGTTCAAACCTGAGATTCTCAAAAGTCCTGTTTTTTAAATGTTTCACTGGACATGCGAGAGCTTTGGCTTACTTTTTCACATCATCCAGTGCCATGGAGGTCAATAATAGTGCCAGTGCATCAGTCGGCTCAGTAAACACAATTTGGGAATTAAACTTGGAATGTTCTCGTTCTGCACATTTCATTGCCATGCCAGCTGGTGCTATTTACTTGCTGGCCTTCTCTGTACTCAGCTGTATTGTATTCATGTAAAGAACTCTACTGTGAATGATAGCGTATGTTATTTTTGAGGTTTAAGTACATATTGATTTATCCATGCGCAGTATTAGTCATTGAAGCTTTTGTATCTTTGAAAATTGTTTATTGTATTGATTAAGGAAATTTTTGGTGATGTTATTTACACCAGATGTGGAGGTTGTTGATGGGAGAAGAAAAAAAATCATACATCCTATTTAACTGTTATATTTCTGGTCTCCAGTGATGAACAGTGAAATTATTTAGATTGAACGGAATAAGTGATGAAGATGTTAAATGAAGGAAATTAGGATTTAGCCGATCTGATTGAGGAACGCTAGTTCTAGAAAAAAATGTATCCGGTCTCTTGGAGATGTTTTGGTTATCTTAAGGTAGGATTTTTATATGAGGCTTATTTTGAGTTGTGTTTTCCATGTATTTCCATATACTGAATCGAACACCACAGGAGCCAACAATTTCCTGGGAAAAATATGACCACACTCAAAGTTCATTGATACGAGTGAAAATAAATAAAATTAGAAAAGTGTAACAAAAATGTTGCAAGCAATTTGGACTGTTAATTTATGGCTTGTGGTCTTGTTAACTGTGTGTATAGCTTCTGGTGATGGCAGAATCTTATGTTCATTTATTTCAAATATATTTCAACCTTTAAAATGAACTGTTAATTATCAAATATATTTCCCCAGGTATCTTATGATTCACTACCTGTGGTGTTTTGTTTGGATAGTTAAACTTCCTTTGAAATTGTTTCTCAAAAGTGTGGGAATAAAGTGAAATTATGCAGGATATAAAGAACTGTATGCTAACTTATGCAAATTATCTGACCTATAAACAGATCATTTAAAAAAAAAGTCAGTATTACATAGTTGGCAATGAGTCAAGCCTGAATAATAGATAACCGTAGTTAAATAATAATTTTTTCTCTGCTACAAATTAAAAATAAATTGCCAAGTTCCCAATTCAACATTTAATATTGTTCCAGAAATTTCTCTTCAGGAACTCCTTAGATTTAGTTTCTAACTTGTTGCTGAAGGTTGGTTTATCACCTAAGACTTGAGAGTTGTTGGGATAACTTGAGAGTTGATAGCTATGCATGAGCAATATGTTTTAGTGTTTATTTGCATAACTGAGGCACATGCCACAGTCTAATTAGAAACCATAGAAAAACTACAGCACAGAAACAGGCCTTTTGGCTCTTCTTGGCTGTGCCGAACTATTTTCTGCCTAGTCCCACTGACCTGCACATGGACCATATCCCTCCATAAACCTCCCATCCATGTATCTGTCCAATTTATTCTTAAATGTTAAAAAAGAACCCACATTTACTACCTCGTCTGGTAGCTCATTCCATACTCCCACCACTCTCTGTGTGAAGAAGCCCCCCCCACCCAAGTTCCCTTTAAACTTTACCCCCCTCACCCTTAACCCATGTCCTCTGGTTTTTCTCTCCCCTTGCCTCATTGGAAAAAGCCTGCTTGCATTCACTCTATCTATACCCATCATAATTTTATATACCTCTATCAAATCTCCCCTCATTCTTCTACGCTCCAGGGAATAAAGTCCTAACCTATTCAACCTTTCTCTGTAACTGAGTTTCTCAAGTCCCGGCAACATCCTTGTAAACCTTCTCTGCACTCTTAATATCCTTCCTGTAATTTGGTGACCAAAACTGAACATAATTCTTGCAGTTGTACCACCATGACTCTCTGTAAGCCAGAATTCTATTGGTCTTAACTCACTTAAACCATCCATCTGCTGTTGTGCAACGGCCTTTGAAAATTTGGTACTAGTGAGTAATATTTCAAGTTGCATTAATTGTGTGTGTTAGTCAGGCTGTTTGCTTTTCTTGCCTGCCTCTCAGTGCTACCTCTTTTCTCTCCATTTCCTCTTATGGGTGATAGCAGAAATGATCTACTTGAGTAATCCCTGTGCCCTGCTTCTCAAAAACCTCCGATATTCCAAAGTGCAAAGCCTTGCATTTTTCCCCTGTTCCTAGATTTAATAGATCTTCATTTTACCCACCTTTAACCCTAACCTATATTGCTTAATACTGTGCTCTAAGACACAGAATTTGTTGAAGGGCCAGCCAGGCCCACTGCTTGCTCATGGAGAAAAGGAACAGTGGGAGCTATCAACTGATAATAGATTGGAAAAAGAATAAAAAGGATAGGAAAAAAAACAGCGTGCATTCAACACCTTTAAGACAATCAATTCGGCTTATCTGTACTTCATCCATTTACCTGATTGATCATTTTTGATTGCCTTAAGGTCAATTATTTTTCTTGGTATTTGTGGGGGGGGGGGAGAGACTGATGGATGTTTGGAAGTTGACAATTCCTCCTCTTAATTTTGCTCCCTTTGGGCTGTCTTCTATTTTTACATGATAATGTTCCTTTGTATTTATTTATACTGTATATACATTAAAGTATGGAAATTGTCACATTTATCTAATTGTCTTAAGTGAATACACTTAAATTTAAGTGAGTAAATGTCAAAACTAACAATGTTTTGTGCTTGCTCTCTTTCAGGCTGTTGACTGCAAAGAGAATGATCAGAATACTAATCATAAAGCCATGCAACCAAACTCTCCAAAAGAAAAAAAAGAGTAGAATTGAAAGGGGTTAGTCATAGGAGATTTAATAATTGGGGATCTAATTAGCAACCTCAGCAGCAGTGACAGAGTCTAGGAGAATATGGCAGACAAAAAGCAGTGTGATGACTGGTTTTGGTGGATGCTGGACAATGACAATGAAAATCAGAGCAAATAAAACATCATCCAATGGCAGGACAGGTAGGAGAGGCTGAAAAGCTACTCCTGCTACTAGTTATTAATATTTGATTATACTATTGGCACTAATCTGGAGCCATTGATGGCAGTTGTATGCATGAGCCCTGAGAAGTAAAATTGGTTTGCATAATATGAACACAACAATCTCCACCCAAAGCAATGTCTTTGCCTATTCCCACAGCTAGCTACTTCATAATTTGATCTATTAAGCAATGGTGAAAGGTAATCACAAAGATTTAAGCACAAGGTTATTAATATTTAGAAACATAGAAAACCTACAGCACAATACAGGCCCTTCAGCCCACAATGCTGTGCCAAACATGTACTTACCGCTGGTTACCCATAGCCCTCTATTTTTCTGAGCTCCATGTACCTATCCGGGAGTCTCTTAAAAGACCCTATTGTATCCGCTTCTAACACCATCGCCTGCATCCCATTCCACGCACTCACCACTCTCTGCGTGTTTTTTTTAAAAAAACAAACTTTCCCCTGACATCCCCTCTGTACCTACTTCCAAGCACCTTAAAATCTGTGCCCTCTCATGATAGCCATTTCAGCCCTGGAAAAAGCCTCTGATTATCCACACAATCAATGCCTCTCATCATCTTATACACCTCTATCTGGTCACCTTTCATCCTCCGTCGCTCCTTACTTTCTTAATAAGCCTTGCATGGGGTACCTTGTCAAATCCGTATATACTACATTTACTACTCTACCTTCATCAGTGTGTTTAGTCACATCCTCAAAAAAAAAAAAAAAAAAAAAAAAAAAAAAAAAAAAAAATTCTGTCGGGCTCGTAAGGCATGATCTGCCTTTGACAAAGCCATGCTGACTATTCCTAATCACATTATGCCTCTCCAAATGTTCATAAATCTTGCCTGTCAGGATCTTCTCCATCAACTTATCAACCACTGAAATAAGACTCACTGGTCTATAATTTCCTGAGCTATCTCTGCTCCCTTTCTTGAATAATGGAACAACATCCACAACCCTCCAATCCTCTGGAACCTCTCCCGTCCCCATTGATGATGCAAAGATCATTGCCAGAGGCTCAGCATCTCCTCCCTCGCCTCCCACAGTAGTCTGGGGTACATCTCGCCTGGTCCCAGTGACTTATCCAACTTGATGCTTTCCAAAAGCTCCAGCACATCCACTTTCTTGATGTCTATCTGCTCAAGCTTTTCAGTCCGCTGTAAGTCATCCCTACAATTGCCAAGGTCCTTTTCTGTAGTGAATACTGAAGCAAAGTATTCCATATACACTTTTCCACCGTCACACTTGATTGGTCCTATTCTCTCACATCTTATCCTCTTGTTCCTCACATACTTATAGAATGCCTTGGGGTTTTCCTTAATCCTGCTCGCCAAGGCCTTCTCATGGCCCCTTCTGGCTCTCCTAATTTCATTCTTAAGCTCCTTCCTGCTAGCCTTATAATTTTCTAGATCTCTACCATTACCTAGTTTTTTGAACCTTTTGTAAGCTTTTCTTCTTGACTAGATTTTTAACAGCCTTTGTACACATGGTTCCTGTACCCTACCATCTTTTCCCTGTCTCATTGGAATGTACCTATGCAGAACGCCACTCGAATATCCCCTGAACATTTGCCACATTTCTGCCGTACATTTCCTTGAGAACATCTGTTCCCAATTTATGCTTCCAAGTTCCTGCCTAATAGCTTCATATTTCCCCTTACTCCAATTAAATGCTTTCCTAACTTGTCTGTTCCTGTCCCCCTCCAATGCTATGGTAAAGGAGATAGAATTGTGATCACTATCACCAGAATGCTCTCCCACTGAGAGACCTGATACCTGACCAGGTTCATTTCCCAATACCAGATCAAGTACAGCCTCTCTTGTTGTAGGCTTATCAACATACTGTATCAGGAAACCTTCCTGAACGCACCTAACAAACTCCACCCCATCTAGACCCCTTGCTCTAGGGAGATGCCAATCAATATTGGGGAAATTTAAAATCTCCCACCACGACAACCCTGTATTATTGTACCTTTTCAGAATCTGTCTCCCCATCTGCTCCTTGATGTCCCTGTTACTATTGGGTGATCTATTTTTTGAAAAAACACCCAGTAGAGTTATTGACGACGACTTCCTGTTCTTAACTTCCACCCACAGAGACTCAGTAAACAATCCCTCCATGGCTTCCTCCTTTTCTTCAGCTGTGACACTATCTCTGATCAGCAGTGCCATGCCCTCACCTCTTTTGCCTCCCTCCCTGTCCTTTCTGAAACATCTAAAGCCTGGCACTCGAAGTAACCATTCCTGCCCTTGAGCCATCCAAGTTTCTGTAATGGCCAGAACATCATATCTCCAAGTACTGATCCACACTCTAAGCTCATTCACTTTGTTCATGATACTCCTTGCATTAAAATCAACACATCTCAAACCATCAGTCTGAGCGTACCCCTTCTCTATCCTCCCCCTCACACTGTCCACAAGCTTTCTCGATTTGTGAACCGACTGCCCCTTCGTCCGTCTCTTCAGTTTGGTTCTAGTTTAAAATCTCCCCAATTGCCTTAGCAAACCTCCCTGCCAGGATATTGGTCCCCCTCAGATTCAAGTGCAACCCTTCCTTTTTGTACAGGTCACGCCTGCCCCCTGCCCCAATCCCTCAGCCATGCATTTATCCTCCACCTCGCTCTATTCCTACACTCACTGTTGCTTGGCACAGGCAGTAATCCCGTGATTACTACCTTTTGAGGTCCTGCTTCTCAACTTCCTTCCTAACTCCCTGTAGTCTGTTTTCAGGACCTCCTCCCTTTTCCTACCTATGTCATTGGTACCAATATATACCATGACCTCTGGCTGTTCGCCTTCCCACTTAAGGATATCGTGGACGAGATCAGAAATATCCCAGACTCCGGGAGTCAAACTACCATCCATGTTTCTTTCATGAATCCACAGAATCGCCTGTCTGACCCCCTAACTGTAGAGTCCCCTGTCACTGCTGCCATCCTCTTTCTTTCCCTACCCTTCTAAGCCACAGGGCCAGACTCTGTGCCAGAGGCGCAGCCACTGTTGCTTCCCCCAGGTAGGTCATCCCCCCCCCAACAGTACTCAAACTGGAGTACTTATTGTTAAGGAGGACACCCACAGGAGTACTCTTTAGTATCTGCCTCTTCCCCTTCCCTCTCCTGGCCCCGGTGTGACTGCTTGCCTGTAGCTTCTGTCTATCATCTCCTCACTTTCCCTGCCCAAACGAAGGTCATCGAGCTACATCTCCAGTTCCCTAACCCTAAGGAGCTGCAGCTCAACGCAACTGGCGCAGATGTGGCTGGCTGTGAGGCTGTGAATCTCCTGGATATCCCATATCCGACACCCAGTACAGAACGCTGGCCTCACAGCCATACTTCCTATTCCTGTTCTTCACAAGTAACTTACCTCGCCTCGACCCGTTATTGCCTAATCCCTGTTGAGCCAAAGCACTCCTACTCGGACACCCGCTCTATAAAGCTGTCTTAAAATTCTTCCTGCCGGTCTAACTCGCTAACGTCCACGCTCCTGCACAGCCGTGCCTTGATCAAACCACTGAAGAAAAAATGACCTTTAAATTCTTCCAGCAGATCTATCTGGTAAATTTAATTTTGACTGGTATATTTGTTTACCATTGTTAAATGTCTTTATCGCAATCATCCAACCACCAAAATAATCCAGTTAGAAATTTGGATTATACACACAAAATGCTGGAGGAACTCAGCAGGCAGCATCTATGGAAAAAAATTACAGTTGAGGTTTAGACCCGAGACCCTTCTGCAGGAATTTTTCTCCAGTCCAACTGAAAGGTCTTAGCCTGAAACGTCAAGTGGTCTTTTCTTTCCAGAGTTGATGCCTGGCCTGCTGAGTTCCTCCAGCATTTTGTGTGTGTTGTTTGAATTTCCAGCACTTGCAGATTTTTTCTTGTTTGTTATTAGAAGTTTGGATTAAGTGAAACATGCTTATCTTCATTGAAACTCAGTGTTTGCTCATTTGTTCAATGATCATAAGGCATTGATACCATTAACAACAATTCATTGTTTGACAGCCCAAATTTAGGACATTTCAATTATGGTTCATCTAAGATGTTTTCATGAGTTGTCTTGGTACACCGAATCTTGTTAGTCAAGGTGCAGCAGGTAATGACAAAGTGTAATATTTTGGGTACTGAATAATCCTGCAGGAGGTGCACTCACTAGAATGGCATCTAGAGCTTCCCAGTTTTATTCTTAATTTGATAACTGATTATTTGGTACCTCCAGAAGAGTATCACTCAAATACACTTTTTAAAGCCAAGAGATGAAAACTCAAGGGCTGTGGGGGTGGTTCTGCATTCCAAGACTCAGTTGAGTAGAGAGCAAATATGTTATTCACTTTTGAGATGTTGGCAGATGAGGCAGGGCAAAAATACTTATTGCTTGAAAGTAACAATGAGCCATCTGCTGGAACATTCAGAGGCATTTAAAACTATTCAAATTAAAGTGGAAAAGTAAGATTTTACAATTATTACAATAATTAAGAAAGACAAATTGCAAAATTAATGTTAAACTATGGTACGTCCGGGTCCTCTCGGATCGAGTCCTCAACATTTTTAAGTGGGAGGGTGAGCAGCAGAGATTGTGGTCCACGTAGGTACCAATGACACAGCTAGGAAGTGTGACTAGAATATGTAAAGTGAATTTAAGGAGTTAGGTGCTAAGTTAAAGGGCAGGACTTCCAGGGTTGTGATCTCAGGGATTGCTACCCGTGCCACATGCTAGTGAGATCAGAAATAGGAAGGTTATACAGTTTAACATATGGCTAAGGAATTGGTGTAGGTGGGGCAGGGGCTTAAGATTTTTGGATCATTGGACTGTCTTCCAGGGAAGATGGGACCTGTACAGAAGGGATAGTTTGCACCTGAACTGGAAGCGGACCAGGAAGGTTTTCCTGTTCTGCACAGGGGGTGGAGGGTTTAAATTAGAGTTGCAGGGGGATGGGAACCAGAGTGCCTGAACATTGCACTTGAGCTAGTCATGGTCCATAGTCATAGTCATACTTTATCAATCCCGGGGGAAATTGGTTTTTGTTACATTTGCACCATAGATAATTAAATAGTAATAGAACCATAAATAGTTAAATAGTAATATGTAAATTATGCCAGGAAATGTCCAGGACCAGCCTATTGGCTCAGGGTGTCTGACTCTCCAAGGGAGGAGTTGTAAAGTTTGATGGCCACAGGCAGGAATGACTTCCTATGACGCTCTGTGTTGCATCTTGGTGGAATGAGTCTCTGGCTGAATGTACTCCTGTGCCCAACCAGTACATTATGTAGTGGATGGGAGACATTGTCCAAGATGGCATGCAACTTCAACAGCATCCTCTTTTCAGACACCACCGTCAGAGAGTCCAGTTCCATCCCCACAACATCACTGGCCTTACGAATGAGTTTGTTGATTCTGTTGGTGTCTGCTACCCTCAGCCTGCTGCCCCAGCACACAACAGCAAACATGATCGCACTGGCCACCACAGACTCGTAGAACATCCTCAGCATCGTCCGGCAGATGTTAAAGGACCTCAGTCTCCTCAGAAAATAGAGACGGCTCTGACCCTTCTTGTAGACAGCCTCAGTGTTCTTTGACCAGTCCAGTTTATTGTCAATTCGTATCCCCAGGTATTTGTAATCCTCCACCATGTCCACACTGACCCCCTGGATGGAAACAGGGGTCACCGGTACTTAGCTCTCCTCAGGTCTACCACCCGCTCCTTAGTCTTTTTCACATTAAGCTGCAGATAATTCTGCTCACACCATGTGACAAAGTTTCCTACTGTAGCCCTGTACTTAGCCTCATCTCCCTTGCTGATGCATCCAACTATGGCAGAGTCATCAGAAAACTTCTGAAGATGACAAGACTCTGTACAGTAGTTGACGTCCGAGGTGTAAATGGTGAAGAGAAAGGGAAACAAGACAGTCCCCTGTGGAGCCCCAGTGCTGCTGATCACTCTGTCGGACACACAGTGTTGCAAGCACACGTACTGTGGTCTGCCAGTCAGGTAATCAAGAATCCATGACACCAGGAAGGCATCTACCTGCATTGCTGTCAACTTCTCCCCCAGCAGAGCAGGGCGGATAGTGTTGAATGCACTGGAGAAGTCAAAAAACATGACCCTCACAGTGCTCGCTGGCTTGGCCAGGTGGGCGTAGACATGGTTCGGCAGGTAGAGGATGACATCCTCAACTCCTAGTCGGGGCTGGTGGGTGAACTGAAGGGAATCTAAGTGTGGCCTGACCATAGACCAGAGCAGCTCCAGAACGAGTCTCTCCAGCGTCTTCATAATGTGGGAGGTCAATGCCACCGGTCTGCAGTCATTGAGGCTGCTGGGGCGCGGCGTCTTCAGCACAGGGACAAGGCAGGACATCTTCCACAGCACAGGAACCCTCTGGAGCCTCAGGCTCAGGTTGAAGACATGGCGAAGTACTCCACATAGCTGAGGGGCACAAGCTTTGAGCACCCTGGTACTGACACCATCCGGTCCTGCAGCCTTGCTTGGATTGAGACGTTTCAACTGTCTTCTCACCTTTTCAGCTGTGAAGCCCACCGTGGTGGTTTCGTGTGGGGAAGGGGGAGAGTCATGGGAGCAGGGTGGGGGACTGTGAGGAGGGGTAGGAGGGGAGAGTGGAATATGTGTTGGTTGGGGGCTGACAACAGATGACTCGTGGGGGATGGGCAGGGGTCACAATGTCAAATCTGTTAGAGAACAGGTTAAGTTCATTGGCCCTGTCTACACTGCCCTCAGCTCCTCTGTTGCTAGTTTGCCGTAACCCAGTGATGGTCCTCATCCCACTCCAGAACTCTTTCATGTTGTTCTGCTGGAGGTTCCACTCAAGCTTCCTCCTGTACCTGTCTTTAGCCTCCCTGATCCTGGCTTTCAGGTCCCTCTGTATTGCCCTCAGCTCCTCCCTATTTCCATCTCTAAATGCCCTCTTTTTCGCGTTCAGGATGTCCTTAATCTCCTTTGTTACCCCTGGCTTGTTATTTGAATAACAAAGGACAGTTCTTGTCGGAACATTGCAGTCCACACAGAAGTTGATGTAATCAGTGATGCACTCTGTCAGCCCATCAATATCCTCTCCATGTGGCTCACAGAGTGCCTGCCAACTGGAAGGGACAATATCCTAGCAGGAAGGTTTGCTAGTGCTGCTTGAGGGAGTATTGGGGGGGGGGGGGCTTTAAACTGGAGTAATGGGGTGGGAACCAGAATGCCTGAACAGACTGTGGAGACATGTTAAGTTGTCAGATAGAGTCAGGAATTGAAAGGTTGAGCATGGTGCAACTAAAGTCCTGAACTGTATATTTCAATTTAAGAAGTATCATAGGAAAGGCATGGATCAACATGTGGAATTATGATATTGTAACCATTAGTGATACTTGGTTGCAGGAGGGGTAGGACTGGAAGCTCAATATTCCAGGGTTCGTTGTTTTAGGCATGACAGAGTGGGAAGGATTAAAGGAGGAGGGATGGTGTTACTTATCAGGGAAAATGTTACAGAGGTGCTCAGTCAGGACAGACTGGAGAGCTCGTCTAGTGAGGGGCTATGGGTAGGAATGAGGAATACATCCACATGAATGGGGCTATATTACAGACCAACCAACAGTCCAAGAGATTTAGAGGAATAAATTTGTGGAGAGATCACAGATTGTTTCAAGAAACGTAAGGTTATATTTGATGACTTTCCATATGGTGTCTGAGAGTCCCATACTGTAAAAGGACTGGATGGGATAAGAGTTTATCAAATGAGTTCAGCAAAGTTTTTCATGATCAGTACATATAAGTCCCAATGAGAGAATCATAGTCATAGAAAAGTACAGCACAGAAACAGGCCTTTCAGCCCATCTGGTCCATAGCAAGCTATTTAAACTGAAAATGAGGTTGAAAGAGTACAAAGAAACTTTACAAGGATGTTGCCGGGACTAGAGGACCTGAGTTGTAAGGAAAGATGGAACAGTTAGGACTTTATTCCTTTGAAACGTAGCAGATTGAGGGGAGATTTGATAAAGGTATACAATATTATGAGGGGTGTAGATGGGTAAATGCAAGCAGGCTTTTTCCACTGAGATTGGGTGGGACCACAACTAAAAGTCATGGGTTAAGGGTAAAAGCTGAAAAGTTTAAGGGGAACATGAGGTGAAACTTCACTCAGGGTTGTGAGGGTGCGGAACAAGCTGCCTGTGCAAGTGGTACATGCAAGCTTAATTTCAATGTTTAAGAGAAGTTCGGATAGCTACATGGTTGGTGGGGGTATAGAGGGCTGTGGTTCGAGTGTGGGTCAATGGGAGTAGGCAGTTTAAATGGTTCGGTATGGACTAGATGGCCCAAAGGGCCTTAATCTGTGCTGTACTTTTCTATGACTTTGACTCTAAAATAATTAATAAACCAAAAATGAATTGTCTCTTTTGGCTGCTAACCTGGAAATTAGAATTTTTATGAAAATTAATGGGGTTTTGGCTCCTATACAAAATTCAGTCTAGCACAGGAATCCAATGGCAATTCTGTAGCATAATACTGGAAATGATAGACTCCATTGTTGGGTTTCATGTGGATTTCAGTGCTGGGGCAAGTGGACAGTCAACTCCATTAATCTGGCAGTCGATCCCAAACATTAAAATGTGGGTTTTTCCTCAGTTTGAGTGACTAGAGCTGCAGTTCCTTTTACAACTGTTGGACACAGCACTACTCAAAAATAACAAATAATAGAGTAGGTATGAAACAGAACAATTTCAATATATAGTACTGTGCAAAAGTCTTTGGCTCATATATATAGATGGGTGCCTAAGACTTTTGCATAATGCAGTACTGTATTTGTCAATGTAGAGCAGAGAGTGAGATTGTAAATCTGGTGGAAGCAAAGGATGTTGGGAATGGTGATGGTGGCGTGCAGCGGGATGGGTGTGGGACATGTGGCAGAGAAGGAGTGCTGAATGGTTGTTGACATGTGTGCACTCAGCCCTGAAGACACCAGGCAAGGTCATTTGATTCCAAGCAATGGGTTTATTGATTATTACAGATGTCTTTCTGGTGCTTTCCGCTCCCTCCCCTCTCACTTCTCCTTTTCCCAACCATGATTCCCTTCTCCCTGCCCCCTTCCCACTCTCAGTCCACGAAAGAGACCCATAAAATCAGGTTTGTCATCACTCACATATGTCATGTTTTTTTTAGCAGTAGCATTACAGTGCAATACATAAAATTATTATTGTATTGTGCAAAACCTGGGTACCCTAGCTGCAAGACTTTTGCACAGCACTGTAGATATGCAAGGTACTGATTTATTTTGGAACAACCACGTTATTTTTATGTTACTATTGCTAAATGTGCATCGTAGTATTATCCTCTAGTTGTGCCCACCTCAACACATTAAGATGTAATGAATTAAATGGCAATTAATGTGAGCAGGTGAACAGAAATGGTAGTTGAGATTCACACACCTATTTCCCACTTGTGATTAAAGCCTAATTACTTTCTGATTATTGATCTAAATAGAGTAGGAGATCAACGATCTTGGTGTGCCAATCGGCAAAGTTATTAAATGTAGCAGCCTTAGTTTAAAAATGCTAAAAGATGATAAAACTAATGCTGGAGTTAATATAAAAAGTAGAATTGAAAAACAGCAAGATTATATTAAAACAAGGATTACCTTTTAAAGCAATTAATACTTTGAAAAAATATTTGTTTGTCTAATGAGACTTCATAATTAAAGTTGCTCCTTTTCTGCATTGGAGAGGTGATTAGTATTTTCAAAATTTGTATCTTAATTTAAGAAAAGCATATGTAGTACAGTATTAAGTTCCGGACCTGGCATTACACTTCGTTTTAAATTGGGAATCAATACCACAATTTGATAAAGCTCACTGGGAGATTGTGGTAAACTGCCATTATCTTGGGGCACAAGATACTCCTACAGATGGTGGAGATCTTGAGCAACACACAAAGTGCAGGAGGAGCTCAGTAGTTTAGGTGGCATCTATGAAAGGAAATTGAATGGTCGATGCTTGAGACTCAAACAGGACTCAAGATGAAGGGTCTCAGCCTGAACCCTATGGAGGGTTCATTTCCCTCTGTAGATGCTGCCTGAACTGCTGAGTTCCTCCAGTATTTTGCATGTGAATTTCACAAGGCAGATTTTGCAATCCTCCCAGCATTGTGCAGCAATTTGTAATTCACAGGCAATTGAAAATTTGGACAATTTGCATCTTAATGAAGGAAATCATTAAACTGTTATTTCAGTTTCTCATCTGGCCAGTACCTTTTTTTAAAAAAAAAATTATCTGTAATTTTCAGTAACAAAATTAATCTCCCTGCAGCCAATCTTTCCAGTGTTTAAATTACATTATTATGTTTATCTAAAGTCATCAATTAGAATACATTTTGCTTATCAAAAATGATCCTAGTTTAAGGGTAGTTAAGAAGGCGTGTGGCATGCTTGACTTTATTAGTTGAGGTTTTGATTTCAAAAGTCATGGAATTATTTTGCGGCTTTATAAAACTAGTTGGCCCACATTTGGAGTATTGCATACAGTTCTGGTCACCCCATTATAGGAAGGGTGTCAAGGCTTTGGAGAAAGTGCAGAAAAGGTTTACCAGGATGTTCCCTTGATTAGAGTGCATGTGCTATGATGAGATTTTGGACAAACTTGGGTTGTTCTCTGCAGCAGTGGAGGTTGAGTGGAGATCTAATAGAGAGTTATAAGATTATGAGAGACATTGACAGAGTAGGCAGACAGTATCTTTTTCCCAGTGTTGAAATGTCTCATAGCAGAGGGCATGCATTTAAGGTAATAATGGGTAATTTCAAACGAGATTGTTAGGGGCATTTTTTTGTATACACTGTGGCGGGTGCCTGGAATGCACTGTCTGGGATAGCAGTAGAGGCAGATACATTAGGGTGTTTTTAGAGATTTTTAGATAGGCACATGAATGTGAAGGTAATTGAATGATATGGACATAATGTAGGTTTAACAGATTAGATTGGTTGGCCATTTGATTATCAATTTAATTGGTTCAGTACAACATTGGGCTGGTTCCTATGTTGTACTGTTCTATGTACTATCCTAATTTTAAAGGGTTGGAGAAGATCATAACTGATTATTTAAATGGATGGTAAATCATTCTTAATTTAAAAGTGAAAAGGTGAGTTTAAGAATCAGAATCGAGTTTAATATCACTGGCATATGTCGTGAAATTTGTTGTTATGTGGCAGCAGTGCATTGCAATACATTAAAACTGTAAATGACAGTAAGAAGTGTATATATTTAAATTAAATAAGTAGTGCTTAAAAAGGGGACAAAGAGTAGTGAGGTAGTGGTCATAGGTTCAATGTCCATTCAGAAATCTGGCAGAGGAGAAGAAGCTATTACTTAATCGTTGAATGTGTGCCTTCAGGCACCTGTACCTCTTCCCTGATGGTAGCAATGAGAAGAGGGCATGTCCTGGGTGATGGGGGTCCTTAATGATGGATACTGACTTTTTGAAGCACCACCCCTTGAAGATGTCTGGTGTGCAGGTGTTGCCATGATGGACCTGACTGAGCTCACAACTTTCTGCGGCTTATTTCAATCCCTTGCAGTGCCCCCTCCCATACCAGACAGTGATGCAGCCTGTTAGAATGCTTTCCACTGTACATCTCCAGAAATTTGCAGTGTCTTTGGTGACATACTGAATCTCATCAATCACCTAATGAAATATAGCTGCTGTTATGCCTTCTTTGTAGCTGAATAGAAACATAGAATCAGTATATTAGGTCCAGGATAGATCCTTGGAGATGTTGACACCCAGAAACTTGATGAGGACTGGTGTGTGTTCCCTTGTCTTACCCTTTCTGAAGTCCACAAGCAATTCTTTGGTCTTACGGATGTTGAGTGCAAGATTATTGCACCCCTAAACCAGCTGATCTATCTTGTACCTGCATGCCTTCTCGTCACCATCTGAAATTCTGCCAACAAATGTATAGATGGCATTTGAGCTGTACCAAGCCACACAGTCATGGGTGTAGAGAGAGTAGAGCAGTGGGCTGAGCAGATCCAGTGTTGATTATCAGCGAGGTGGACATGTTCTTTCTGATTTGCACAGACTGTGGCCTTTCAGTGAGGCAGTCGAGGGTCCAGTTGCAGAGGCCCAGGCTTTGGAGCTTTTTGATCAAAATTGTAGGAATGATTTTGTCAAGTGCTGAGCTGTAGTCAATAAATAGCAGCCTGGTGTAAGTATTAGTATTGTCCAGGTGATGCAAGGCTTCTTGAAGAACCAATGAGATCGTATCCACTGTAAACTTACTGTGCTGATGAGCAAATTGCAGTGGGTTTAGGTCCTTGCTGAGGCAGGAGTTGACTCTAGCCATAACTAATATTTCAAAACACTTCACCATAGATGTGAGTGCTTCTGGATGATCTTCATTAATGCAGCTCACTTGGGCATTGGTGTGATTGTTGTCCTTTTGAGGCAGATGGGAATTTGCGACTGTAGCGATGAGAGATTAAAAATGTCTTTGAACACACCGCCAGTTGGTTAGCATGGGTTTTCAGAGTCCTGCCAGGTCCCCCAGAAATCGGTCAGGGTCTTCCCAAACCAGAAACCCTGGATCAATAGTTCCGTGTGAGCAGCACTTACAGCATGACATCAAGCTTGCATCGCTGGCGATCAGCTGGAGCTCGGAAAGCAGCTATGATCTGCGTAGAGCTATCAAGGCTGCAAAACAACAATATAGGGACAAGATTGAGTCAAAATTCACAACGATTAGCAGATGTGACCTGTGGCGAGGGCTGCATACCATCGCAGAGTTCAAAGCCAAATGTGGTGCTGCTAACATAGTGGCCTTTCTCCCAGATGAGCTCAGTTGCTTTTGTGCTCAGTTCAATGTCGCTAACTCTGAGCCTCCGAGGAAAGCCACCGCTACAACCTGCAACCTGGTCATCTCTGAGGCTGAGGTACACTGATGTTTCCGACAAGTGGACAGTCACAAGGCTGCGGGACTGGATGGCATCCCAGGGCGGGTACTCAAGATGCACAGCCAACTGGCAGATGTGTTTACTGACATTTTTAATCTGTCCCTCTCCTAGTGTAGAGTGCCCTCATGCTTCAAATTATCCACCGTTGTCCCTGTACCAAAAAAGACCAAGGTAATATGCCTGAACGACTGGTGTCCTGTCGTATTCACCTCAATAATAAGCCAATGCTTTGAGAGGCTGGTCAAGGACTACATCTGCAGCTTGCTATCACCCAAACTAGACCCCTTACAAATTGCCTACCAACACAACTGATTGACAGACGACGCAATAGCCACTGCTCTACATGTCATCCTTACACATCTGGAGAAGAAGGATGCTTATGTGAGAATGCTGTTCTTGGACTACAGTTCAGCATTCAACACCATAGTTTCATCCAGGCTCGACAAGAAGCTCGGAGACCTTGGCCTTGACCCTATCTTGTGCAGCTGGATCCTGGACGTCCTGTCAGATTGCCAGCAGGTGGTAAGAGTGGGCTCCCTCACCTCCACCCCTCTGACTCTCAGTACAGGAGCCTCTCAGGGCTGTGTACTGAGTCCCCTCCTTTACTCCCCGTATACCCATGATTGTGTCACCACCCACAGCTCTAATCTGCTAATTAAATTTGCTGATGACACTACATTGATTGGCCTTATCTCAAACAATAACGAGGTGGCCTATAGGGAAGAAGTCATCTCTCTGGCATAGTGGTATCAAGAAAACTTCTCCCTCAATGTCGCAGAAACAAAGGAGCTGGTTGTGGATTACAGAAGGAATGGAGATGGGCTAACCCCTATTAACATCAATGGATCTGGGGTTGAGAGGGTAAACAGCTTTAAGTTCCTTGGCATCCACATCAGTGACGACCTCACGTGGTCTGTGCACACCAGCTGTGTGGTGAAAAAGGCACAACAGCGCCTCATTCAGCTCAGATGGTTGAAGTTTGGTATGGCCCCCCCCAAATCCTAAGAACTTTCTACAGGGGCACAATTGAGAGCACCCTGACTGGCTGTATCACTGCCTGGTATGGGAACTGTATCTCCCTTTATCGCAGGACTCTGCAGTGGGTGGTGCAGACAGCCCAGCACATCTGTAGAAACATAGAAAACCTACAGCACAATACAGGTCCTTTGGCCCACAAAGCCGTGCTGAACATGTCCTTACCTTAGAAATTATCTAGGGTTACCCATAGTCCTCTGTTTTTCAGCAGCCCATTCCACGCACTCACTGCTCTCTGCGTGTAAAAAAAAAACAACTTGCCCCTGACATCTCCTCTGTACCTACTTCCAAGCACCTTAAAACTGTGTCCTCTCATGCTAGCCATTTCAGCCCTGGGAAAAAGCCTCTCACTATCCACACAATTAAAGCTCCTCATCATTTTATGCACCTCTATCATGTCACCTCTCATCCTCCGTTGCTCCAAGGAAAAAAGGCTGAGTTCATTCAACCTATTCTCGTAAGGCATGCTCCCCAATCCAGGCAACATCCTTGTAAATCTCCTCTGCACCCTTTCTATGGTTTCCACATCCTTCCTATAGTGAGACAACTAGAACTGAGCACAGTATTCCAAGTGGGGTCTGACCAGGGTCCTATATAGCTGCAACATTACCTCTCAGCTCCTAAACTCAATCCCATGATTGATGAAGGCCAATGCACCGTATGCCTTCTTAACCACAGAGTCAACTTGCACAGCAGCTTTGAGTGTCCTATAGACTCAGACCCCAATCCCTCTGATCCTCCACACTGCCAAGAGTCTTACCATTAATATTATATTCTGTCATCATATTTGACCTCTCAGAATGAACCACCTCCCACTTATCTGGGTTGAACTCCATCTGCCACTTCTCAGCCCAGTTTTGTATCCTACAAATGTCCTGCTGTAACCTCTGACAGCCCTCAATACGATCCACAACACTCCCCAACCTTTGTCATCAGCAAATTTACAAACCCATCCCTCCACTTCCTCATCCAGGTCATTTATAAAAATCGCAAAGAGTAGGGATCCCAGAACAGATCCCCGAGGCACACCACTGATCACCGGCCTCCATGCAGAATATGACACACTGACAATCACTCTTTGCCTTCTGTGGGCAAGCCAGTTCTGGATCCACAAAGCAATGTCCCCTTGGATCTCATGCCTCCTTACTTTCTCAATAAGCCTTGCCAAATGCCTTGCTGAAATCCATATATACTATATCTACTGCTTTACCTTCATCAATGTGTTTAGTCACATCCTCAAAAAATTCAATCAGGCTTACAAGGCATGACCTGCCTTTCACAAAGCCATGCTGACTATTCCAAATCATATTATGTCTCTCCAAATGTTCATAAATCCTGTCTCTCAGGATCTGCTCCATCAACTTACCAACCACTGAAGTAAGACTCACTGGCCTATAATTTCCTGGGCTATCTCTACTCCCTTTCTTGAATAATGGAACAACATCTGCAACACTCCAATCCTCCGGAACCTCTCCCATCCCCATTGATGATGCAAAGATCATTGTCAGAGACTCAGCAATCTCCTCCCTTGATTCCCACAGTAACCTGGGGTACATCTTGTCTGGTCCCAGTGACTTATCCAACTTGATGCTTTCCAAAAGCTCCAGCACATCCTCTTTCTTAATATCTACATGCTCAAGCTTTTCAGTCTACTGTAAGTCATCCCTACAATCGCCAAGATCCTTTTCCGTAGTGAATACTGAATCAAAGTACTCATTAAGTACCTCTGCTTTCTCCTCCAGTTCCATACACACTTTTCCACTGTCACACTTGATTGGTCCTATTCTCTCACGTCTTATCCTCTTGCTCTTCACATACTTGTAGAATGCCTTGGAGTTTTCCTTAATCCTGTCCACCAAGGCCATCTCGTGGCCCTTTCTGGCTCTCCTAATTTCATTCTTAAGCTCCTTCCTGCTAGCCTTATAATCTAGATTCCTATCATTACCAAGTTTCTTGAATGCTTTTGTGAGCTCTTTTCTTGACTAGATTTTTAACAGCCTTTGTACACCATGGTTCCTGTACCCTACCATCCTTTCCCTGTCTCATTGGAACATACCTATGCAGAACTCCACGTAAATATCCCCTGAACATTTGCCACATTACTTCCATACATTTCCCCGAGAACTTATGTTCCCAATTTATGCTTCCAAGTTCCTGCCTGATAGCCTCATATTTCCCCTTACTCCAATCAAACACTTTCCTAACTTGTCTGTTCCTATCCCTCTCCAATGCTATGTAAAGGAGATAGAATTGTGATCACTATCTCCAAATTGCTCTCCCAATGAGAGATCTGACACCTGACCAGGTTCATTTCCCAACACCAAATCAAGTACAGCCTCTCCTCTTGTAGGCTTATCTACATATCGTGTAGTTGTGAACTTCCCATGATTCAGGACATTTACAAGGACTGGTGTGTAAAAAGGGCCTGTAGGATCATTGGGGACTCGAGTCACCCCAACCACAATCTATTCCAGCTACTACCATCCAGGAAACAGTACCACAGCATTAACGCCAGGATAGCTTCTTCCACCAGGCCATCAGACTGATTAACTCACGCTGATTTGAGTGTACTCTATATTACATTGACTGTTCAATTTATCATAAATTACTATGATTGCACATTTAGATGGAGATGTAATGTAAAGTTTTTTACTCTATGTATGTGAAGGGTGTAAGAAATAAAGTCAATTCAATTTAATACAGTACATTGTCAGACCCTGTCACCTCGCAAGGGATCCTCCTCTTGAAACATGTTCTGACATCGGCCTCCAAGACAGATCAGTGTCACTGGGTCACAATGCCATCTTTGTTCCTGTTTCAGCAAAAGGTAAGGCTGGTGAGGGATTAGGAGATTATGGTAATGAAAAAGCAGTAGGTATATATGTTGGATATGGGCTGAGGAGAACAAGTGATTCACTTGAGAGAGCATACGGGATGGAAGAGATCAAAAGTTAAAAGGGAATGAGATCTCCTTGGCAGATAAGGTAAAAGAGAATATAAAAGAGAGGTGAGCTGCCTCAACAACTATCACCCAGTAGCACTTGCATCTACTGTGAGAGGTTGTTCATAGCTAGAATTAACTCCCGCCCAAGCAAAAGACCTGGACCCGCTGCAATTTGCCTACTGCAACACTAGATCTACAGCAGATGCAATCTCAGTGGCTCTCCTCTCAGCCTTAATCACCTGGACAATAACAATACCTGCAGTTTTTTGATTATAGTTCAGTGTTAAATACCACCTCAGTACTAATTGCAAGCTTCAAAACCTCTGCACCTCCTGTAACTGGATCCTTGGCTTCCTCATTGTGCACTTAGCCCACTGTTGTGCTCTCTGCATTCACGACTGCATGGCTATGCACAACTCAAATGTCTTCTGAAAATTTAGTGATGACACAACATGAAGATGAAGATGAGGAGACATACAGGAATGAGATAGATCAGCTTATTGAGGAATGTCACTACAACAGCCTTGGACCCAACATCGGTAAGACCCAGTAACTGATTGTGGACTTCAGGGAGGGGAAAGTTGGGAGGATATCTACCTGTCCTCATTGAAGGACCAGCAGTGGAAAGGGTGAGCATTTTTAAGTTCCTGGGTGTCAAAGTCTTCGAAGGTCTATCCTGGCCCAATGTGTATTGATGCAGTTACAAAGAAGGCATGCCAGTGGCTATATTTCATAGAACCATAGAAACTACAGCACAGAAACAGGCCTTTTGGCCCTTCTTGGCTGTGCCAAACCATTTTCTGCCTTGTCCCACTGACCTGCACACGGACCATATCCCTCCATACACCTGCCATCCATGTATCTGTCCAATTTATTCTTAAATATTAAAAAAGAACCCGCATTTACCACCTCGTCTGGCAGCTCATTCCATACTCCCACCACTCTCTGTGTGAAGAAGCCCCCCCCCCCAATGTTCCCTTTAAACTTTTCTCCCCTCACCCTTAACCCATGTCCTCTGGATTTTTTTTCTCCCCTTGCCTCAGTGGAAAAAGCCTGCTTGCATTCACTCTATCTATACCCATCATAATTTTATGTACCTCTATCAAATCTCCCCTCATTCTTCTACGCTCCAGGGAATAAAGTCCTAACCTATTCAACCTTTCTCTGTAACTGAGTTTCTCAAGTCCCAGCAACATCCTTGTAAACCTTCTCTGCACTCTTTCAACCTTATTTATATCCTTCCTGTAATTTGGTGACCAAAACTGAACACAATACTCCAGATTCGGCCTCACCAATGCCTTATACAACCTCATCATAACATTCCAGCTCTTATACGCAATACTTTGATTAATAAAGGCCAATGTACCAAAAGCTCTCTTTATGACCCTATCTACCTGTGACGCCACTTTTTGGGAATTTTGTATCTGTATTCCCAGATCCCTCTGTTCCACTGCACTCTTCAGTGCCTTACCATTAATCCTGTATGTTCTACCTTGGTTTGTCCTTCCAACATGCAATACCTCACACTTGTCTGTATTAAACTCCATCTGCCATTTTTCAGCCCATTTTTCCAGCTGGTCCAAGTCCCTCTGCAGGCTCTGAAAACCTTCCTCACTGTCTACTACACCTCCAGTCTTTGTATCATCAGCAAATTTGCTGATCCAATTTACCACATTATCATCCAGATCATTGATATAGATGACAAATAACAATGGACCCAGCACTGATCCCTGTGGCACACCACTAGTCAGAGGCCTCCACTTGGAGAAGCAATTCTCTACTACCAATCTTTGGCTTCTTCCATTGAGCCAATGTCTAATCCAATTTACCACCTCTCCATGTATACCTAGCGACTGAATTTTCCTAACTAACCTCCCATGCGGGACCTTGTCAAAGGCCTTACTGAAGTCCATGTAGTCAATATCCACTGCCTTCCCTTCATCCACTTTCCTGGTAACCTCCTCGAAAAACTCCAATAGATTGGTCAAACATGACCTACCACGCACAAAGCCATGTTGACTCTCCCTGATAAGTCCCTGTCTATCCAAATGCTTGTAGATTCTGTCTCTTAGTACTCCCTTCAATAACTTCCCTACTACCGACGTTAAACTTACTCGCCCATAATTTCCCGGATTGCTTTTCAATCCTTTTTTAAACAACAGAACAACATGAGCCACTCTCCAATCCTCCGGCACCTCACCTGTAGACAGTGACATTTTAAATATTTCTGCCAGGGCCCCTGCAATTTCAACACTAGTCTCCTTCAAGGTCTGAGGGAACACCCTGGCAGGTCCCGGGGATTTATCCACTTTAATTTTCCTCAAAACAGCAAGCACCTCCTCCTTTTCAAACTGTACAGATTCCATGATCTCATTACTTGTTTCCCTTAATTCCATAGACTTCATGCCAGTTTCCTTAGTAAATACAGACGCAAAAAACCTATTTAAGATCTCCCCCATTTCCTTTGGTTCTGCACATAGCCGACCACTCTGATCTTCAAGAGGACCAATTTTATCCCTTACAATCCTTTTGCTCTTAATATACCTGTAAAAGCTCTTTGGATTATCCTTCACTTTGACTGCCAAGGCAACATCATGTCTTCTTTTAGCCCTCCTGATTTCTTTCTTAAGTATTTTCTTGCACTTCTTATACTCCTCAAGCACCTTTTTTACTCCCTGCTTCCTATACATGTCATACAACTCCCTCTTCTTCTTTATCAGAGTTGCAATATCCCTTGAGAACCAAGGTTCCTTATTCCTATTCACTTTGCCTTTAATCCTGACAGGAACATACAAAGTCTGCACTCTGAAAATTTCTCCTTTGAAGGCTTCCCACCTACTGATCACATCCTTGCCAGAGAACAACCTATCCCAATCCATGCTTTTTAGATCTTTTCTCATTTCTTCAAATTTGGCCGCCTTCCAGTTAAGAACCTCAACCCTGGGACCAGATCTATCCTTGTCCATGATCAAGTTGAAACTAATGGTGTTATGATCACTGGAACCAAAGTGCTCCCCTACACAGACTTCCGTCACTTGTCCTAACTCGTTTCCTAACAGGAGATCCAGTATTGCATCCCCTCTATTTGGTCCCTCTATATATTGATTTAGAAAACTTTCCTGAACCCATTTTACAAACTCTAAACCATCTAGACCCCTAACAGTATGGGAGTCCCAATCAATATATGGAAAATTAAAATCCCCTACCACCGCAACTTTATGTTTCCTGCAGTTGCCTGCTATCTCTCTGAGGAATTTCAGATTTTATATGTCACCAAAGACTAGCAAATTTATCTGAGTGTACATAGAGAGCATTCCATCTGGTTGCAACACCATGTAGTAGGGAGGCACCAGTGCATAGGATTGATTTTTTTAAAAAAACTAGTGGGTTTTAAATGCAGCAGCTCTGTTATGTGCACTAGCCTCCCTGCCATGGAGGACATCTTTAATAGGTGATACCTTGAAGGTGGCATCCATCATTATAGACACTCACCATCCAAGACATACCCGCTTCTCATTGCTGCCATCAGAGAGGAGATACAGAGGCCTGAAGAGCGACACTCATCGTTTTAGGAATAGCTTCTCTTTTTTTGATTTAGGGATACAGCATAGTCCTTTCAGCCCTTCTGCCCTTCAACCCTGATTTAACCCTAGCCTAATCAAGTGTCAATTTACATTGCCAAATTAACCTACTAACCACTACATCTTTGGACTGTGGAAGGAAACTGGAACATCAGGGGAACACCCACACATTCCACGGGGAGGACATACAAACTCCTTACAGGGGACACGGATTGAACTCTGAATTCTGCCCAAATCACAATAGCATTGTGCTAACCACTGTGGCATCCTCTGCCAACAAATTTCTGACTAGATCATGAACCCATGTACACTACCTTGCCTTTTGCATTATTTTTGCATTACTTATTTTTTCATGTTACTGTAACTTACAGTAACCTTTTAGATGTATTGCACTGTACTGCCACAAAATAACAAATTTCACAACATATGTCAGTGATGATAAACCTGATTCTAGTAAGTATATTAGATCAAAGGTGTAACTAGAGTGAAAATAGATCTCCTTAAGGATCAGTGTGATCTTCTGTGTGGAGTCATTGGAAATCATCTATATGTGATAGAAGCCAGAGAATTTGGGAAAGAGAACAGTGATATCGTGAAACATCTTGATATTACAAAAGAGGAGGTGCTGGTTGTGTTAAGGCATATAAAGGTCAATAACTCCCCTGGGCCTGACAAAGTATATCCCAGGAAACAAGGGATGAAAATGAAGGTATACCTGTGTTGGGGATTGTTCAGGAGTTATGGAGTTATATAAATATAACAGATAGTAATTAAAATTAGAACCAGTCTTTAAGAAATAAAAGCTGTTCACAATGCAACTTCAACTGATGCATTCAGGGTGTTAAAACTGGTCAGTGGCTATGGGAATTTGGGTTCTGTCCCATTGAAACTACACAGGGGAAGAGAATAGAAGAATGTTTATGTACATTGATAATCGTTGCAAACTTCAGAATTGATCAAGCAAAGCATTAAGAGACTACTATCAGTGCATCATTAAAGGTACTTAATGCACAGTGCAGGACAGGCCTGTTCAGTTTCTTAAATTTCCTGATAGTTGTATATTCATGGAGCTCTCCTCAATACTAGTGAAAGAAATTATTTTAAGTTTGTGCTCAGAATCTTTCAGACACTAGTATGCAATATTTAAGATGTTAGAAGTTAAGTCGGTGATTATGCCCATTGAAACTAGAGTTAATTCTTTATTGCTATCTTTGTGTTTAAAAATATATGAAACATTGGGTCAGGAGAATGAAATTTTTGTGGACTGCCTCCCATAACTTAATGCCTGGGGAATTATTTCCCAACAATTTGATTAAGTTATCTTTTTAAAGAAGACACTGAGAGAGTTGAATTGGGTTGTGGGGTAGATGCTATCTCCATGAGCTTTAGCAAGACTTTTGACAAGGCCAACCATGGCAAGCTGGTATAGAAGATTAAATTACATTTGAACCAGAGTGAGCTAGCCAATTGAATACAACATTGACTTGGTAGAAAGGGAAATATGGTGGCATTGGAGGGATTGATTTTCCAGATTTTTCCAGATCAATGCTGTGTTGGTCATGCATATTAAAGGTAAAGATCATTAAAGATTAGCTTTACCTGCCAGGTGTACATCAAAACATAATACGGTGAAATTTGTTATTCATTGGATATTGCTGGGGGCAGCTCACAAGTTTCTGGCACCAACGTAGCATGCCCACTAACCCGAATCCTAACACTACATCTTTGGAAAGTGAAAGAAAACAGAAACACCTGGAGAAAATCCACATGGTCACAGAGAACTCCTTGCAGGCTGGCAGAAATTAAACCCTGATTGGTGATTGCTGTCACTATGAAGCGAATATGCTAGTTGCTTTGATACTGCACAGACTGGTATGAGAATGCAGGTGTTGTGAATAGTGTGCAGATAACACAAAAATTGGTGGTGTCCTGGACAGTGAAGAAGTTTGTCAGGGACACATCAGGATGTCAAATCAACTATGAATATGGCCAAGGAATGGCAGATGGAATTTAAATGGGGCAAGTGTGAAGTGAAATGTGGGTCTGACTTGCACAGTGCCCTGGGATGTGTTGGGGAATGTGGTGACTGTGTACCACTGGAGATTGAAACTGGTAGAAATAAAAGTCTTTATTTATCACAAACAGGCCTACTAGAAATCTGTCTCCTCTCCCCACCCTCAACAGTAATGTTTTATTTTTTATAATGCAGACAACAATAAACAATTAAATATAGTGTCAATTGCTATAATTACTCAATTTTAACTTTGAATGTAGACAGGTAACTGCAGAATTAGATGTTTAAAATGGGATTACATTTCAACTGGCAGAACGGCTTTGAATAATTCAAATACCAGCAGCTTGTCCTAAAGGTTCTGAGCACAAAACGCCAGACACTCCAGATACACTCCTTTGTTGCAGTGCTGTTGGATTGTTCATGAATATACAAACAGCCAGAATATTAAATAACAGAACAGACATGTCCTGATCTGTGGATTGAGTTGCAGGGATGTTCCTTTAACAATGTTAATACAGAAGATAGCCTCTTAATGCCTTTCTTTGATCAAGTCATAAGGATTTCAGTAAGAGCCAATTATTTGTAATTCATTTGTAATCTTCAGAATCAGGTATAATATCGCCAGCACCTGCCATGAAATTTAACTTAGCAGCAGTACAATGCAATACATGATAATATAGAAAGAGAAAAATAAAATAAGTAAATTAATTACAGTGTTAAATAGTTAGATTAAAAATGGTAGAAAACAGATAATATTTTAAAAATTGAGGTAATGTTCATGCGTTCAATGTTCATTTAAGAATTGTATGGCAGAAGGGAAGAAGCTGTTCCTGAATCGCTGAGTGTGTGCCTTCAAGCTTCCATGCCTCCCTACTGATTGTAACAATGAGAAGGGGTATGTCATTGGTGATCGGGGTCCTTAATAATGGACACTTTCTTTCTGAGGCATCGCTCCTTAAAGATGTCTTGGATATCCCAGAGGTTAGTACCCATGATGGAGCCGACTAATTTTTCAACTTTCTGTAGCTTCTTTCAGTCCTGTGCAGTAGCACCCCACCCCCATACCAGACAGTGATGCAGTCTGTCAGGATGCTCTTTTGAGTGTTTCAGGTGACATATCAAATCTCTTCAAACTCCTAATGAAATATAGCCATTGCCTTGCTGCCTTTATAGCTGCATCGATATGTTAGGACTCAGAGATCTTGACACCCAGGGACTTGAAATTGCTCACTCTCTCCACTTCTGATCCCTCTGAGGATAGGTTCATATTCCCTTGTCTTATTCTTCCTGAAGTCCACAATCAGATCTTTCATCTGCTGACAGTGAGTGCAAGGCTGTTGCTACGACACCACTCAACTAGCTGGTATATCTCACTCTTGTATGCCCTCTCATCTCCATCTGAGATTCTGCCAGCAATGGTTGTATCTATAGATGGAATCTATAGATGGAATTTGAGCTATCCCTAGGTACACAGTCATGGGTGTAGAGGGAGTTGGGAAGTGGGCTAAGCGCACACCCCTGAGGTGCACCAGTGTTGATTGTCAATGAGGAGGAAATATTAGATTAGATATTACCAATCCACACAGATTATGGTCTTGTTAGGAAGTCAAGGGTCCAATTGCAGAGGGTGGTATGGAGGCCCAGGTTCATTAGCTTATTGATCAGGACTGTGGGAATGATGGTGTTAAATGCTGAGCTATAGTCAATGAACAGCATCCTGACATAGGTGCTTGTATTGTCCAGGTGATCCAAGGCTGTGTGAAGAGCCATTGAGATTGCCTCTGCTGTAGACCTATTGTGATGATAGGCACATTGCAGTGGGTCCAGGTCCTTGCTGAGGCAGGAGTTGGTTCTAGCCATGACCAATCTCTCAAAAGTATTTCATCACTGTAGATGTGAGTACTACTGGCTGATAGTCATCATGGCAGCTTACACGCTACTCCTCTTGGGCACTGGTATAAATGTTGTCCTTTTGAAGCAGGTGTGAACTTCTGACTATAGCAGTGAGAAGTTGAAACTGTCCTTGAATATTCCTGTCAGTTGGTTGGGGCAAGTTTTCAAAGCCTCCCGCTACATGGTTACAATTGTACAGAATCAGAATGTCCCACACCCAATGATTTAATGGCCTTAAAGTGTCAGTGGAAGATAAATTGTAAATAAGTTTTTTAATGCATGTAATCTGCATAAATTCATTACTCTTGAATAACTCTTAATGGACTACAATTACATAGTTCCCTGAAAGTGGCCACACAGATAGAGAAAGTGGTGAAGAAGGCATATGGCACACATGCATTCATCAGCTGTGACACTGAGTACAAGATTGATGTCGTATTGCAGCTGTGCAAGATGTTGGTGAGACCATACCTGGAATATTGTGTAAATTCTGTTAGCTGTATTATATGAAATAATGTGGTTAAGCTTGTGAGAGTGTAG
Source organism: Mobula birostris (assembly GCF_030028105.1). Taxonomy (NCBI): domain Eukaryota; kingdom Metazoa; phylum Chordata; class Chondrichthyes; order Myliobatiformes; family Myliobatidae; genus Mobula; species Mobula birostris. Next base: position 29,058,383 of record NC_092385.1, read on the forward strand.
AAAAGATCCAAAAGGATGTTGCCATAGCTTGAGAGACAGGATAGACTGGGTCTATTTTCCTTGGAGCAACGGAGGCTAAGGACCTCGGTTTGAGTGCTTTTTTGCTGGTGGGGCAGGGCGGGGGTCGTTGCCTTGCTGCTGCATGTGCGTGAGAGGGGCTTTGGGGGTTCTAACATTTAACTGTCATTCATTGTTTGTTTTCGTGGATGTTTGCGAAGAAAAAGAATTTCAAGGTGTTTATTGTATACATTTCTCTGACATTAAATGAACCTATTGAAACCTATTGACTGACCTTTTAGAGATTTATAAAATCGTGAGGGGTGTGGAGCTGGTACAATAACAATATTTAAAGTAATTATGGACAGGTACATAGATTTTAAAAAAAGGTTAAAAGGGATTTGGGCCAAATGCAGGCAAATATGATTAGCTCAGGAAGACATCTTGGTTGGCATGGATGAGTTGTGCTCAAGGACCGGTTTCTATTCTCTGTAACTCTGTTACTCTAGTTTCTTTATCATAAGAACTTTACAGTAAATAATTACAAATTTGTAATATATTACTGTATGCATGTCCTTCCCATGCATACAGTAATGAGGCGAATTTGTTCCTGAGAACAATTCAGAACTCCAACAGGTCACAACTGGGAAATCAGGCCACCTAGCAATATAAAAGCAAAAACATGGGCCAATGAGGAGCAGGGTGTAGTTAAACCGGGGCATTTAACTGAACTATTCAGATTTCTCTGCCAGCAGCAATTATGTTTCTGCAAACTGAGATCCCATCTAACAGAAAGTGCCTGCTGCCTCAGACCAGCTAGAAAATCCGTCTCTCCAGTATCTCAAATGTGCTGTATATAAGTTAGGCATTCATAACTTGATGAAGAGCTGTAGTACAGTGGTGCTAGAAAGTTTGTGAACCCTGCCAAATTTTCTGTTTCTGCATAAGTCTGACCTAAAATGTGATCAGATCTTCATGTGTCCTAAAACTAGATAAAGAGAACCCTATTAAGTAAATAACATGAAAAAAATTATACTTGTTAATTTATTTATTGAGAAAAATGATCCAATATTACATGTATTTGTTCGACAAAATATGTGAAACTCTGGGGTAATGTCTTATACAAAAGCTATTTGGAGTCGGGTGTTCCCATCAATGAGATGAGATTGGAGGTGTGGATTGTAGAGGTACCCTGCCCTAAATAAAAGACACACAAAGTCAGGTTACTGACCGATCCTGCTCTCTCAAAAAAGATCTGTTTACGTGCACCATGCATTGTCCAAAACAGCTTTCAGAGGACCACAGAAAAAGAATTGTAGAGATGCATGAAGCTGGAAATTTCTATAGATCCGAGTGTTCAGCAACCAACAGTAAGAGAAATTGTCTACAAATGGAGGAAACTCAGTACTGTTGCAACTCTCCCTAGGAGTGGGCATCCTGCTAAGATCACACCAAGAGCACAACGTGCAATGCTGAAGGAGGTGAAAAAGAACTCTCGGGTAATGACAAAAGACCTGCAGAAATCTCGAGAACTTGCTAAAGTCTCTATTCATGTCTCCCCTGTAAGAAGAACACTGAACAAGAATAGTGTTCATGGAAGGACATCATGGAGGAAACCACTGCTGTCCAAAAAAAACATTGCTGCATGTCTCAAGTTTGCAAAAGTCCACCTAGATGTTCTACAACACTTCTGGGACAATGTTCTGTGGATAGATGAGATCAAAATTGAACCTCCTGGCAGAAATGCACACTGCTATATTTGGAGGAAAAAGGGCACTGCACACCAACACCAAAACCTCATCCCCGCTGTGAAGCATGGTGGAAGGAGCATCATGGTTTGGGGCTGCTTTGCTGCCAGAAAGTCTGAGCAGCTTGCAATCATTGAGGGAACAATGAATTTTAAATTGTATCAAGACATTTTACAGGAGAAGGTTAGGGTAGCAGTTCATCATCTGAAGCTTAATAGAAGTTGGATAATGCAACAAGATAATGATCCAAAAGACAAGAGTAAATCAACAACAGAATGGTTTAAAAAGAAGAAAATCCATGTTTTGGAATGGCCAAGTCAAAGACCTGACCTTAATCCTAGAGAAATTTTGTGGAAGGACCTGAAGCAAGCAGTTCATGTAAGGAAGCCCACCAACATCCCAGAGTTGAAGCAGTTTTGTAAGGAGGTAATGGCCTAAAATTTCTTCAAGTCAATGAGCAGGACTGATCAACGGTTACCAGAAACGTTTGGTTGAAGTAATTGCCGTACAAGAGGGTCACACCAGTTATTGAAAGCAAAGGTTCACGCACTTTTTCCAACAAATACATGTAATATTGGATCATTTTTCTCAATAAATGAACAAGTATAGTGTTTTTGTGTTATTTAATTGAGTTCTCTTTATCTAGTTTTTGGACTTGCATGAAGATCTGATCATATTTTAGGTCATATTTATGCAGAAATAGAGAAAATTCTACAGGATTTGAAAACTTCCTAGCACAACTGTAAATATCTATTTATTTTGCTCACCAGGGGGCTCTATGGAATCAGAATCTGGTTTAATATAACTGGAATATGTCATAAAATTTGTTGTTTTGCAGCAATAGTGCATTGCAATAGATAGCTAAATTACAAAAAGATATATATTTTTGTTTAATTAAATAAGTAGCGCGAAATGAGAAAATAAAAATAGGCAGTGTATATGAGTGTGTTGTTCATTCAAAAAGGTAAGAAGTTGTTCCTAAAACAGCTTTAGGCTCCTGTACCTCTTCCTTGATGGTAGCAATGAGAAGAGAGAATGTTCTGGGTGATGGACGTTCTTAATGATAGAAGTCGCCTTTTTGAAGCATTGCCTTTTGGAGATGTCCTCTGCTAGTGCCCATGTTGGAGCTGGCTGAGTTTGCAACTTTCTGCAGCCTTTTCTGATCCTATGCAGTGGCCTCTCATTTCCATATGGTGATCAACCAGTTAGAATGCTCTCTATGGTATAAAGCAGAAATTTGTGCAAGTTTTTGGTGATATTCCAAGTCTCCTCAAAATCCTGATGAAATATAGCTGCTGTTGTGCCTTCTTTGTAGTTGCATCAATATGTAGGGCCCAGGGTTGATCTTCAGAGATGTTGATACCCAAGAACTGCTCAAACTTTCAATTTTTGATCCTTCAATGAGAACTGGTGTGTGTTCCCTCAATTCCCCTTTGCTAAAGTCCACAATCAATTCCTTCGTCTTAATGACATTGAGTGCAGTGTTGTTATACGACTCCACTCAACCAGCTGATCTTTTTCATTCCTGAACACCACCTTGTCACCATCTGAAATTCTGCCAACCGTAGTTAAGTCATCAGCAAATTTATAGATGATGTTTGAACTCTACCTAGCCACACAATCGTGCGTGTAGAGAGAATAAAGCAGTAGGCTAAGCACGCATCTTTGAGGGTCTCCAATCTTGATTGTCATCGGGAGATGTTATTTCCAATCTGCACTGACTGTGGTCTCCTAATGAGGAAGTTAAGGATCCAGTTGCAGAGGCCCAGATTTTGGAGTTTGTTGATAAGTAGGGTATGATGGTGTTGAACATTTAGCTGCAATAAATAAAAAGTAATCTGATGTAGGTATTGCTATTGTCCAGGTGATCTGAAGCCGAATGGAGAGCCAGTAAGATTGCATCTGCTGTAGACCTATTGTGGCGATAAGCAGATCGCAATAGGTCCATGTCTTTGCTTAGGCCGAAGTTGATTCTGGCCATGACCAATCTCTTGAAGCACTTCCTCACTGTAGATGTGAGTGCAATTGAGTAATAATCATTGAAGTAGCTCATACTAGTACCCTTCTTGGGTACTAGTATGACTCTTGCCCTTTTGAAGCAGGTGGAAAACTCGGACTGCTGCAGTGAGAGATTGAAGATGTCCTTGAATGCTCCGCTAGTTGGTTGGCATGGGATTTTAGTGCCCTCCCAAGTACACCATCAGGGCCTGACACCTTGCGAGGGTTTACCCTCATGAATGATGTTCCAAAGTCAGCCTCCAAGGCATATCACTGGCACCAGATGCTGCAGGGATTCGTACAGGTGTAGTTTTATTCTCCCTTTCAAAGCGTGAATAAAAGATGTTTAGTTCATCTGAAAGTGAAACATCATTTGCGATGATAAAAATCTGTTCATTTTGACCCCTGTAAATTAATGTGGCCAAACGTGGCTCATAATCTAATCTTTAGGAATGAAAGATGGATCTTCGAAATGTGTGGTTGATATCCAGATGTATCACTGTGTACTTATGGATGTAGTGACAAGTATGCAAAATAAGACAACAGTCATTATAAGCCTTACTTGGATAATAATAAAGTTAGATCATAATTTGATCAGTTGTAGGATTGCTTTGGGTAGAATTAATACTGCTAACATGTAAAAATTTAGTTAGGATGGAATTAATGCATTTTGACATATAATAGAACATTTCTACTTTACATCAGCTTTTTTAATCACAATTTGTGATATCACACGTAAATCAGAGTGGTGGATTTTAGTAAGGCATTCAACAAGATTCCCCATGGTAGACTCATTCTGCAAGAGAGGAGGCATAGGATCCAAGGAAACTTAGCTACGTGGATTCCGAATTAGCTTGCCCACAGATAGAGCATGGTAGTACTTTGAGTGTATTTTTCCTAGAGGTTAGTGACCTGTGGTGTTCAACGGGAATCTGTTCTGAGACCCCTGGTCTTTGTATAAATTACATGGATGAGGAAGTGGAGGGGTAGGTTAGTAAGTTTGCAGGTGACACAAAGGTTGGTGGTGTCGTGGATAGTGTAGCAGATTGTCGTAGGTTACAATAGGACATTGATAGGACGTGCAACTGGGCTGCGAAGTGGCAGATGGAGTTTCATCCAGAAAAATGTGAAGTTAGGGCAGTTGAGCTTGAAGGCAGAATACAGAGTTAATGGCAGATTTTTTAACAGTGTGGAGGTTCACATCCATACATCCTTAAAAGTTGCAGTATTAGTTGATAGTCTGGCTAAGAAGGCATATGTTGTGTTTGCTTTTGTCGGGGGATTGAATTCAAGTGCTGTGAAGTAATGTTGCAACTTTATGAAACTCTGATTGGACCATACTTGAAGCATTGTGTTCATCTCTGGTTGCTTCATCATAGGAAGGATTTGGAAGCTATAGAGAAGAGGGTTTACCAGGATTTGCCTAGATTAGAGAGCATGTTTTATGAGGATAGGTTGAACAAGCTAGCGCTTTTCTCTTTAGAGAGGAGGAGGATGAGAAATGACTTGTAGAGATGTATGAGAGGGTAAGGGGCACAGATAGAGTGGCTGGCCAGAGACTTTTTCCCAGGATGGAAATGGTTAATACCTGGGAGCATAACTATGTAGGATTTTTTTTTACACTGAGGGTGGTAGGTGCCATGATTGGTGGTAGAGGCAGATAAATTAGGGATATTTAAGAGACTCTTAGATAGGTACATGGATGAAAGAAAAATAGAGGGTATGTGGGAGGGAAGGGTTTGATTAACCTTGGAGTAGGTTAAAGGATTTGCACAACATTGTGGTCCCAAGTTCATGTACTGTGCTGCACTCTTCAATGTTCTAATAGTGAAGACTAGAACATTTCTTTTCTGTGAATTGTGGTAAAATAAAATAAATTGACATTTGGGACCAGGAGCAACGCTGGTAAAATTAAGAAAGTCTAATTGATTGCCTGTGATATTTCTCATGAGTACTCTGAAATTTACAGTTTTCTGATATCATTTGCAGTGATTACACTTTGTTCAAGGGAGCAGAAATATACTTTTAAGAAAAGGAGCCAGAGCTACAACTTTTAAAATTCCAAATTAAGACTTCAAGAAAAGGAATAAAGTTTGCGCTTTTCAGTGGCATAGGACGTACGGGTTACAGCGGGGAAAATGTTTGGATGTGATTCTCAATTAAGTGACAGTTTCTCAAGAAATAATGAGCTTGGTGATTAGTGGAAACACTAGCCATTTACAAAATGCACTTCAATTACTTCTTTATAATCTAACCTATCCTCAGTATTGTATTGACTGAGTATTAAGTGGCAGGTTCTCGCTGCATCATTCTGGAAATTGTCAGAATGGGGTGCCTGGAGTCAAAAAAGCTTTCCAACAGTCAATGTTTAACATGAGTGCAGTATCTATTTATCAGAAAACGTTGAATAACTTTGTGTTGTCATGTAGATTGTGGCATTGTTGTCACTGAGCTTGGTTAGAGACCAATATTTCAAGTGAGATTTCAGGTTCATAGTATTTGCTCTGCCTGTTGTAGTTGGCTATTCTTCAATTTGCAAGGAGTGGTCTGCCTTCAGAATGAAGCTAATACAGGAATGAGTGACTATACCAGAACACCTTGTTTCAGCCCAGCATAAACATGAGATACTGCAGATGCAGGAAATCCTGAACAACACACTCAGAATGCTGGAAGAACTCAGCAAATCAGGCAGCATCTATGGAGGGGAATACACAGTCTATGTTCTGGCCCAAAATGTCAATTGTTTAGGGTCCTGCAAGAATTTCACACATTTTGATGCGATAACCTCCAAGTTTTCTAAATTCTAGAGAATATAAGACAGTCTGTTTGACCTCTCCATAAAGCATATTGCATATTGATATCATAACCTGCAATGAGAACAACATGGTGATACACAATAACTAACTGGAGGGACTCCACCTATCCAGAAAAGGCAAGTTTAGTGTCTCAGGGTTTGATTCCCACTGCTGTATGTAAGGAGTTTGTATGTTCTCCCTCTTCTCCCTCCTTTCCTCCCTCCCCAATGAAATAAGTGAATGCTTCCTTGCCAGCAAATTCACTCTAATGGCGAACCCACATATTAATGGTTATCAGAGCATATATTTCAATCTCGAAGCAAAGGCTAAAGACATAGAAGAATTATATTCCACTCTTCTGTGGGCCTGCTTCTCATTCAGCTTCAAACTTGTATCTCCTTGATTAGAAAAATACAGTTGCAAGTGGCAGAATGTAATGATATTGAAACTACATCCTACTGATCATTCATGTGGTGCCAAGAGATAGTTGTTGAGGATTTGGATTTCTTTCGGTTTACACCCTGCTTCTTTGTGGAGGTTTCTAATTGTGGTTTGGAGAGGTGACTGCAAACCTCTGGTCATAATCTCCCAAGCTTATTAAAAGTTATAAGGATGTTGAGGTACAGCTGAGTCTATACGGCTCCTGGATAAGAAAAGTTTATCTTTATCTTTCAAGTGTACATTGAAATGTGTTAAATCAAATCTGCAAGGATTGTGCTGGGCAGCCCACAAAGTGTTGTCACGGTTCTGGCGCCAAAATAGCATACCCACAACTCACTAGCCCTAACATGTACAACTCACTAGCCCTAACGTGTACAACTCGCTAGCCCTAACATGGAATGTGAGAGGAAACTGGAGCACCTGGAGAAACCCCTTGTGGACATGAGGATAAGAGTGTACGGATACTGCAAGTATGGTCTAACCGAACCTTAATATAGATATAGCATTGCTTCCCCACTTTTCTGTTCTTCCCTTCTAGAAATGAATGGTATTGTTTTGTTTGGATTTTATGACCTTGCTGACCTATTGCATCACCCTATAGCTATCACATCTCCTTATGATATTAAGAATTTGAATTGGATCACCCTTCAGCCTTTAACCTCAATGAATACAGGTTGAGGCAGATAACATTTTAAGCCTTAAAATAATTCATGCAAATTTACATTTACTCCTCCTTGGACCAATCCATCATTTTCAATGGTCACTGCACAAAATATATTGCAGTTTCACAGCAGAAGGAAAACCAAAATGTGAAGGACATACAAACTCTTTACATACAGTGGTGGGAATCAAAACACTGATTTTACAGCTAATGTTGTAAAGTGTTGCACTAACTGCTACACTATCATGCCACCTTATGGATTTAACCCAATTTCTATAGTTAGATAGATGGTCGTTGATTCCTATGGTTTGAATTCATTCAGACATTTTGATGTATATCTTTCTTTCTGTTGAATTATTGAAAATTGGTCAGAACCCCACAACCTCACTTCCTAACATGCAACAATGTAATATGGCCAAATACATTTGCCATCTGCATAACAAGACAGTGGCAGGCAAAGCCAATTCTTGTGCAAAGACAAGATTGTCCCCTTTCAGTAAAAGAACTCACCAATTCACCAATTCCAGTTTCCAACACTGATTCTAACAAAGTACATACCAATCATGGCACAAAAATTTTAACACATTAATTGCCTCAACTCACCACATGGAGCATATACTCTACAAGTGCTTCAGATTTTGGTTTTCCTTCTGCTGTGAAAACTGCAATATATTTTGTGCAGTGACCATTGAAAATGATGGATTGATCCAAGAAGTAGTAAATGTAAATTTGCATGAATTATTTTAAGGCTTAAAATGTTATCTGCCTCAACCTGTATTTATTGAGTTTAAAGGCCAAAGGGTGATCAAATTCAAATTCTTAATATCATAAGGAGATGTGATAGCTATAGGGTGATGCAATAGGTCAGCAAGGTCATAAAATCCAAACAAAACAATACCATTCATCTCTAGAAGGGAAGAATAGAAAAGTAGGGAAGGAATGCTAAATCTATATTAAGGTTTGGTTAGACCATACTTTCAGTATCCGTACACTCTTTTCATTGCCCAGTTAGGGAAAAAATATATATATATATGGATGTGCTGTAGAAGGTTTAGAGAGGACTTAAACCCTGATTATATAGATTTTGACTTGCTCATTCATCTTGAATTTAGCCGGTGATCCAGACTGCAAATGTGATGTGCAGCCAGATTTGGGAGTCACGAGTGTGGCTGGACCAGACTTTGGCCAGGTATGTAAGTGTTGCACTGAGGCCCAGAACACCAGGGTGTAGGAACATGGAAAAGTTGCCAGGATCTGGAGTGTATGTCCTGCTCCCTTTATTAGAAAAACTATTATACTACAGTACTGTGTAATGAGGAAAAAATAAATATTTTAAAAATGTTTTTATCTGCATAATGTCTGGAAAATCTGTTCTTCCAGCACTACCAAAGTCCAGATTATCAGAGTTTCATTAAACAATTTGATACCAGAAATCTAAGCATATAATTTTGAAAGGACTGGGGGGTCATGCTTGTCTTGAGAAAAGGCTGAAGGATGACCTAATAGAGGAGTTTAAAAGGATGAAATGTTTCGATAGTGTGACTAGATCACAAGACAAAGGAGCAGAAATAGGCCATTCGGCCCATCAAGCCTGCTCCACAGCTCCCCCATGAGCTAAACTATTCACCCATCTAGTTCCAATTTCCGGCATTTTCCCCATATCCCTTGATACCCTGACTAATTAGATACCTGTCAATCTCCTCCTTAAACACCCTCAATGATCGGGCCTCCACAGCTGTATGTGGCAACGAATTCCACAAATCCACGACCTTCTGACTAAAAAAATTTCTCCTCATCTCTGTTTTAACTACGTACCCTCTAGTTATAAGACTATGGCCTCTTGTCCTGGACTCACCCACCATGGGAAACAACCTTTCCACATCTACTCTGTCCAACCCTTTCAACGTTCGAAATGTTTCTATGAGATCTCCTCTCATTCTTCTATACTCTAATGAATACAATCCAAGAGCTGACAAACGCTCTTCATATGTTAGCCCCTGCATTCCAGGAATCATCCTCATAAATCTTCTCTGAACTCTCTCCAACATCAGTACATCCTTTCTAAGATAGGGGGCCCAAAATTGCACACAGTATTCCAAATGAGGTCTCACTAATGCCCCATAGAGCCTCATCAACACCTCCTTACTCTTATACACTATTCCTCTTGAAATGAATGCCAACATAGCATTCGCTTTCCTTACCGCCGATCCAACTTGGTTGTTAACCTTCAGGGTATCCTGCACGAGGACCCCCAATTCCCTTTGCACTTCCGATTTTTGAATTTTCTCCCCATCTAAATAATAATCTGCCCAATTATTTCTTCTTCCGAAATGTACAACTGTACATTTGTCAACATTGTATCTCATCTGCCATTTCTTTGCCCACTCTCCTAAACTGACTAAGTCTCTCTGCAACCTTTCCGTTTCTTCAACATTTCCTGCTCCTCCACCTATCTTGGTGTTACCTGCAAATTTAGCTACAAAACCATTTAATCCGTAATCCAAATCATCAATATACATCGTAAAAAGAATCTGCCCCAACACCGACCCCTGCGGAACACCACTAGTAACCGGCAACCAATCAGAATAGGATCCCTTTATTCCCACCCTTTGCTTTCTGCCTATCAGCCAATGCTCCACCCATTTCAATATCTTTCCTATAATTCCATGGGCTCTCATCTTATTAAGCAGCCTCATATGCGACACCTTATCGAAGGCCTTTTGAAAATCCAAATACACAACATCCACAGCCTCTCCCTTATCAATCTTATTCGAGATTACCTCAAAAAATTCCAATAGGTTGGTGAGACAGGATCTTCCCTTCATGAAACCATGCTGGCTTCGGCCTACCTTGTCATGCACCTCGAGGTATTTCATAACCTCATCCTTGAGGATTGACTCCAATATCTTTCCAACTACCGATATCAGACTAATAGGTCTGTAATTTTCTTTTTGCTGCCTCCTTCCTTTCTTAAATAACGGAACTACATTTGCGACCTTCCAGTCCTCCGGAACCATGCCAGAGTCTATTGATTCCTGGAAGATCATCTCCAATGCTTCCACAATCTCCAAAGCCACCTCCTTCAGAACCCTTGGGTGCACCTCATCCGGACTGGGAGACTTATCTATTTTTAGTCCACTTAGCTTCCCAAGCACTTTCTCTCTAGTAACCTTGACTGTACCTAGTTCTATTCCCTGATACCTCTGCCTATCAGATATATTGCTCATGTCTTCCACTGTGAAGACTGATGCAAAATACTCATTCAGTTCCTCCACCATCTCTTTGTTATCCATTATAATTTCTCCAGCATCATTTTCAATCGGTCCTGTATCTACCCTTGTCACTCTTTTACTCTTCATATATTAAAAAAAACTCTTAGTATCCTTTTTTATGTTAATCGCCAACTTCATTTCATAATTCATCTTTTCTTTCCTAATGACTTTCTTAGTTTCCTTCTGTAAGTTTTTAAAAGTCTTCCAGTCCTCATTTTTCCCACTAATTTTTGCTTCCTTGTACGCTGTTTCTTTTGCTTTTATTTTTGCCTTAACCTCTCTCGTTAGCCACATTTGTGCCATTTTTCCATTCATGATTTTCTTTTTTCTTGGAATATATTTTTCCTGCATTTTCCTTATTTCTTGTAGGAATTTCATCCAATTCTGCTCTGCTGTCCCTCCATTTAGCTTACTTTTCCAATCGACTTGGGCCAGTTCCTCTCTCATCCCACTGTAATTTCCCCTGTTCCACTGAAATATCAATACACCTGATACCAGCTTTTCCTTTTCAAATTTGAAACTGAACTCGATCATGTTATGATCACTACTTCCAAGGGGTTCCTTTACCTCCAGCTCCCTAATCCCCTCAGGTTCGTTACACAGCACCCAATCCAAAACAGCTGGTCCCCTGGTGGGCTTCTGGACAAGCTGCTCCAAAAAACAATCCTGTAGGCATTCTACAAACTCCCTCTTCTGAGATCCATTACCTTCCTGACTTTCCCAATCCACTTTCATATTAAAACCCCCCATAATTATCTTGACATTTTCCTTCTGACACGCTTTTTCTATTTCCAGCTGCAACTTGTAGTCCACATCCCGGCTGCTGTTTGGAGGAGGCTACATAGAGAATTTTTCCAGTCCTAATGAAGATCATAAACTGGGGCCATCAACAGAAGGCAGTCACCAGATTCTTCTTTACCGAATAGTGAGAAGGCACTGCCGCAGGAAATGGTTGAAGTCAGCGGTTGGTGGATGTTCTATCGTCCTTTGAAAGAGAAAGAATAGAGAATTACACTGAAAGGTTTAGTGTACATTCCAGCATAGCATTGTTGGGCAGCCTTGCCTATTTACCTGCTGATATTCCTGTGTAAACTCTTTTCCAGAAGAAGGAGGAATAATTTTACACTCAGGGTCAGAATTTTTAGGAGATCAGTGGCTAATGGTTCAAAATTGGGTAGAATAAATATAGAAATTTCTCCAAAACCCCGTTGCGTCCAGGTCAATTGGCTTTTCACGATTTAAGTATATAGAATATTTAATTAGAGTATCAAAGATTTAGGAGTGAGGTAAATGGAATCGAGTTCTAGACTACTCACGATCAAATTGAATGGCACAACAGATGTGTTTTCTTATCTATCAGACAACAGGATTTATGTTTTCTCCCCCCTAGTATTGTCTATTTCAAATTTTGACCAGCTGCCATATTATTCACAGACACCGTTTTAAAGCTGGTATTGAGTTGTCTACTTGAGAGCTGATAATTCACTTACTCTGCAGTGATAAAAGCTCTTACATGCCGAAAACCACTTAATATCAATCAATGTGAACGTACCAGAATTATTTCGGATTTAGGGGTCAATACGAACTGAGAATTCATCAAATCATACACAACACATTTATTTCGCTTGATCTTCATATCGCACTACACATAATTCGAATAAAACGTTTAAACAATTTAACAAACCATTGAATAAATGAGGCACTCAACATTTACAAAGAAACGCTGTGAATAATACAAAAAAAGTCAAAGCTAGAATCCACTCTATCCTGTCATTAAAATATTCTTTTCTGGGAAGGGGGCGCTTCAAATATTCAGTTACCGGTACTAAAAGTATGATAATAGTCGATAATAACTCTGGGGTCCTCCGGGAAGGCTGTCCGATTTCACCTGCAAAGGATTACATTAGGGTTAGAGCTGAGTTTTTCAAGGTGATTCTATGGGTAATGAAAACTGAAATCTCTTTCCCAAAATTCTGTTGATGTCAAGTTAACGGAAACATTCAACACTGAAACACGTATTCCTTAGGTAAATATATTAAAGTATATGCAGGAAAAAAGGCGGGGAGAGCTGAGAGACAGAACAGACACGATTTAATTCAATGGTAGCGCAGGGTCGAGAGACTGAATGTCCTTCGTTGTTCCTATGTTGCTATACCGGCCACTAAATCTGCCAGGCTACAGTTTGGCACAATACTGAATCCAAAAACGAACCCTTCGAACCGTCTCTGTTTTAAGAAATGGATCTTTAAATACTTATTTGGTGAATAAGAACGAGTATTAAAACAATATTAGATTATTTTTCGCAAACACAGTTCGATATATGCAACTTTAAATAATTCTGAAAATAATTCCTCAAGTAATATAATCGTGAGCTTTGCGCCTCCTTTTCCGGGTGATTTTTTAGTCTCTATTCCATTGAATAGCAGCGCACTTTTTTAAAGCTATTTAACCGGTTGGTTTTCTTTTATCTGTTATTTCTGGGCAATGAAGTCGCAACCTCTCAGCCGAGCTACATTGTTTAGTTGTGAAACAGATCCGAAATCAGCCAATAAATTGCTGGAAATTGAAACTGCGTCTCAAGAAGTTTTATGGCTGCTTGTATCAATTTGCTTGGCAAAATATTTAATGCTCTGTGGTGTTGAGAATCCCTGGGGTTTTGTACTTTATAAAGAATGGTTGGGCAATATATCCTTTATCTCTAGCATTTTTTTAGGAATAGATCCAAACGATTTGTCAGATGCTGAAACTCATTAACTTCCCCTTGGCTCTCGCAATGTGTCTGCCGAGCTCATTGTGCCAGGCACTGGCGCTTTCTCCTCACTAATGCGACGCTTTTTTCTGTTCGTTCGGGGAAACAAATTACTTTCTAAAAGATCGCGAGGGATGTTTTGATGAGAAATTCATTTGTACCGAGCTGGAAGGCCTTGTAGTTAACATTTGGTGGACTTAATTGGACTTTTCTTTTTCCCCTTTAAAATCTGAAGCTATTCTACTAATCCCTCATTTGTAATCAATTGTGTTGACTAAACAAAAGTATAGGTCGGTCTTTCTTCCTGTTCCAGACAATCCTTTGTTGAGTTTAAATGCCCTATTATTAAGTGATCCTGGTAGTATAGATGTACTCGATTGTTGACAGTTCATTATTGCGCTTTTGTCCATTTAATCATTCTCTCTGTGTTTTGCATGTGCATGCAATAATGAGCTCCGTTGTCAATTAACATGTTTCTAGGAGCAAAACTGGTTGCTCAGATGTTTTAACAAGAAGCGCAGAGAAAAGGGCAACGCGCTGTCTTGAGGTTGTTTACTTCCCAGCACTTTCTCAATGCACTAGGTTACTGCCAGTCCTGTCACTGACCCGGGGGTTCCGCGCGGTCCTAGTGCATGTAAATTTTTAACTATCAAAGAGAAACTGGAATATATTTTCATTCAGCATTCATATCCGAAGTAAAATCTGTTTTAAAGGCCTTTGGCTCCATTTTGTAATACAGTATTAGCTCATCTTTGGATCTATAGATCTCAGAATGAACTAATTTTAAACATACTGTTAATAAATTTGGTATTTTCTCCGCTGCTATTGTGTTTTACAGTGGTGAATTTATTGATTTAATTTCGATTGCTGAAGAAGACCTTTTCTTCTAATCTTGATGCAAAACGAACGCCTTTAAATAATTGCTTCTGGATATAATGGTTTATTTAAGTTTTACACAGAGGTCTGATTCCCTCTGTGTCATCAGTACTTTGGATTATAATTGGTGCGCTGAAAGTTTCAAAATTCATCTGGGTAAGTATCCTTTTACATTTCTGTGATATGCCAGAAACAATTGGCGTTCCATTGAATTTCTTATTTAAAATAAATGATTCTATGGCACAACATAACTTCCTCCATCAATATTGGTGGATCATGTCACATTCAATACCACGTAAAGTTTCATTTCAAGCCTTAGATAGACTGCAACTGGACTTTTGCGTAATGTGGGTGGTTCCTTCACAGAACTTCCTGTCCTCAGAAAACAGTCACATGAAAATGACGATGATTGAGACTGGAGTAGCTAAATCTGAGCACACAACCGGAAACATTAATTTTTCGTGTGCCATTCGGACACAAAGTACAACAACGTACTCTTGGAAAGCGAAAAATCTACACTTATGATTGTTAATATTATCGCTTAATGGTCTTCATTCTATCGTCTTAATTCTTGCATAATGTTTAGGAATAGGGACATTAAGTTATTAATATAAGATGTGGACTCACTATTTAATTTTACTTTACTTAATGAACACTGCGGTTTATCAGTGCAGATTCTGCACTTTGGCCGAGATAAATGAAACCTGTACAGTTAGTTATGATATTAATGCCCTTGAAGATCCTCCTTCGTCAAAAATAGGTGCCGACTTTTGCAGAGCATTGCTGAAAATCTGATGCCTAGCAACTTTTTCTCAAATAGTTTACTTATGTCCTGTTCACAGATAATATCTATCTGATGAGGAAAAATGTTGCCACTGTTCTCTCAAGCTAGCAAATCACTTTTATTATTTGTGCAGGTGTTATTCCTAAGGAAGCTTCAAAGCTACGGCCCTTATTATCATAAATTAATACTCAGTGCGAGTTAAATATCCATGCTTATTGTTTCCATAATTGTATATAAAACAAGGGATCGGATCCGGGTCTCGTTTATGTGATGCTGCGAGCAAATTAATACAACAGATTCTTTAAAATGAAAGTATTATTAATAAATTATAGCCAAAAGGAAGAATGCGCATTTACTTTTAATGAACTTATAACTTTAAACAAATTAATAAGATATTAACGGAAAATCAAACACCTAGTTATGTTTGAACGACTGCAAAGGATGGATATACAGACTAATCTGTTATCAATACCAAAGATAATTCTGAAGAGTGAATCACAAATACTCCCATTAAAATATGTGTTTAATAAGCTGTCACGGGAGTTAGTTCTGCGCTTTAAAATTAAGTCTTCCTTCATTGTTTCTCACACGGAATGGTTAGGTTTCTTATCTGAGAAATCACCCTGGGTTATGCAAATTCTATTAAATATATTATTATAATGTCCATGCATCACGATAACATCTGCGACAGTAACTTGAAATTGGCGTTGAATCCCATTTGATTTTTTGTTGTTGGTAATTGTCAATCAGTATGGAATTATACCAACTCAAAATGGAGATTTCCCTTCTCTATGATGTAGTAATCAGTGCCGCTGTTGAAACCATAAACTCGTCGGAAACGCTACCATAATCACAGAGGATTGATAACATGCTGGTTGATTTATTGGGCGGCCATCATGAGGTTCGGATTATTGATCTGGGATATACAATATGGTGAATTCAAAGTTCAATCATTAAAAAAGCAGGAATTTAAAAACTAGTAGTAAAGTTCATTGATGCCACCCGGGAAAGGAAATGTGCTACTTTTACTTAACCTGGCCTTTTTATGACTCCAGAGTCAATGTGACTGAATTTCTAACTGTCCCCCGAAATCTTATACCCAGACCATCAGTTCCAGGGTCGTCTAGGGATAGATGGCAAATATTGGCCCTACCCGATGACGTCCTGATTTCGTCAATAGGTGCAGACTGTGCTGTAAGGAGGGCTGCCAGCATTAAATTTATCCTGCAGCAAAATAGAGACTTGCCGGACTTTACGTTGAATGTTTCTTAAATTGGCCAGGAGATTTGGAAAAAATAGACTTTTATTTGGTGACCTTAAGAAACGAATTAGTATATGGTACACATCTGTAAAAATACATAAACTAGATAGGAAGTGACAGAAGTATAATACTGATATAGTTACAAATAAACTGTTTTACAAGAGCTATAAGAATCTGCAAGAATACACAGAAGTGCGACATAACATGCAAGTATGAATATACGCGTGTTCACCGAGACTGTTCTGCGTGCTTTGAATGTAGATAGAAGCAGCAATTTGTTTTTGTCTTTTGCAGGTTGCTGTCTTTCCAGGTTTCCTCTTGGCTTTATCCCCCCAGGAAGCAAAAGTATCTCTCGATTGCTAATTAAAACGTTGGGTGCCAATCAGCTGCATTTATGAATATGGTGCAACTAGGTCTGTAAATAAATCTAGACATGTTAATTCCTCCCATCCACCCTGGCCTGCCGTGACAAGTTTCCCAGTTAACTACTACAAAACTTTACTAATTTTATGATATAAGCACTTTTGGTTACGGCCAATTTAAATAAATTCATTGCAGTTATTATCTTTAAATATTCAAAGTTCATGTTTAGACTGATAATTACGTGTAGTTGTCTAACAGTACAAAGGATGCAGTGTTTCTGAAAGTTAACTTCAGTTCCGCTCAAAGAATTATACCCATCACACGTTTATTCTTGCTAATTTAGGGTGTTTCAGAGTATTGCAAAGAGTCCAGTCTATTTGCAACCCTGGTTTGTTGAGTGCTGTAGCATCACTTGATTTTAATGCCAGTGTACAGTGACGTTCTAACTTTGAAGTACTAATTCAATTGAGTGGTGACATACAGGCCGATAAAAGCTACTTTAAATCTAACTCTCTTTAAAATGAGACATAGTCAAGAATTTCAAAATGTTCCTGATCAGAAACCATTTGTTACCTCACCTAAAGGTCCAGAATTAAAAATAGCTAATGAGGATGTAAGTAGTGGGGTAACTGCGGTAAAGTGAAGAGAACAATTTGCACATTGGATAAATCCATTGTGACCCTACTGTAAGCTTACATTTTATATTGCTTTATTGTCAGCAATTTAAATTTTAAATACAAAATTAAGTACGTATTCGGCACTTGTGAGGAAATACAAAGCAAAGTTATAAGATATTTACAAGTATAGTTGTACCCATTAAATTTGACATTCGCATACTAACCCATAGATTGTACATTGAGATAATTGGGAAGAGGTCATTCGATTGCTACTTTCAAGATGTCATTTGTAAGAATTTTCTTACGAGGTAGAAAGTATTGTTAAGAATTTTGCACTTTGATTGTGTAATAAAATTTCTGTTGAAACAATTATTCCATCATTTGAAATAATTGGGAATGGATGAATTTATTTTTTTAAACTAATCACTTATCGATGGTTATAATGGCCAATGAAAGCATTGAAACCATGAATGACCCTCGAAAAAGAGGGGAGGGTTTGCATTGTGAACAATTAATAATTCCATTTCCAAAATCGCCGTGCAGTAAACTGTAATAGATTAGCTGCATTGGAACTTTTGTATCTATCAAGATACATTAATATAATTAGCAAACAGCTTACGTTTCGTTTTTTAATTAAAAGAACACATTTCTCCCTAAAGCAAATGATGGTGCTGTGTGTGTCCCAATCTACGAGCCTCTAAGATGAACCCACTCAATTAACTATAAAAAGGTGTGCATGCAATTCTCTTCAAATTATTGGCCGTTTAATCAGTCCCTGGACAGTTTAACAGTTTACTGTTAACGGTTAATTTACATTTCACTGAGAAACATGGAGCGAGCAGCTCGCAGCTGAGCTGAAATCAGAATTTTGTTGGTACACTGTAATAATATTGTTCGTCTAGGCGTGGGGAGAATGAATTATCTAGTATTAAGGAGCGAGACATGGGAAAATGAGTTTTTGAAAACCCTAAGTACTTTATTATCCACTGTTACATCAAATTGGCTAATATGGAAATGTCTTCTCCTCAGAGAGCTTGAATGATTACTGTTAGCACTGTTCAAAGCGCACTGTTCTGCTTCGGGTTTGATCTTCTTCTGTAGATCAGTCGCTATATTTCTTTTTAAAAAACAGCAAATTATTGGGACAGTAGGTTGAACAGACAATATCTTTCAATTACAAAATCATAAACTATGCTGTGCTATATTCAATTCCCCAGAAAGTATCCTGTTGTAACAAAACTGTAACGATTATATGTTCATAAAACAAATGGGAAAATTAATGTAAACTTTTCTAATTGGAAGAAAGCTTTCTTTATTTTTTAAGTCCGAATGCCACAAATAGCTTCTATTTTCACGTTGTCCGTTAACAAAAAGCTCCCTTTAGTAACGGCCTCTGGTTTATCGTATTCATATACACGTACTCATTTTGTCCTAAGAGGCCGCAAAGTTGATAAAAGCCCCATCCAGATATTTCCGAATCACTGATACAATAGAACTTTTTATAAAAAAAAGCCCAACATCCAGTTTGGGCGTTTCTACATCCGCTGCTGAGATACATTATTTCGGCCTTGTTAATTGGACTTTTCACGAAGAGATTGCCAAAGCTGTGCTTTGAAAGAGGTGTAGATTTTTTTTGCCTTGCGTCGGGTTCGGCGTTTTATGTAAATTAGCAAATGTATTTCCGAAATTCAACTTAATTTGGCTGATACTTGCAAATTATGTTCTTATCTTCCCCATACTAAAAGTAAACTTTATGAAATGACAAGGAACGTCTTGCGACATTTACTTGGATAGTACAATGCCTAGGGAAGATCAAATACTGGGAGGAAATCCACTGACCAATCTTCACGTTAGAACCGTTGAATTCGACCATCTGCTAGGCGTTGAGACGTGATAACAGCTTCTGTTTTCCTGGCACAAACATGACTCGGTGTTACTTTTGGATTGCTAGCAAAATTAAGAAGCAAAAGGTATTTTGAAACTGTTCTATTGTGCTGTGCATAATGCAAGCAGCGTGGATGTTTCCTAATACCCCCTGCTTCGTGTGAACAATTGAATTTAAGAAGAAAAATAACATTAAATATGAATATGTTGTTAAATTTAATGAAATGTGTGTTTGCACCAGGTCAAATTCTACCCCAATGATTCTTTTCGTTTGGACAAATAGATCACCCTTTTCCTCTTACTAGCAAAAAGTTCAAATAAACGCACGTTTGGAAACTTTACTTTTATTTTGCAAGTAGACACCTTCATTTTTTACAACATAATTTAAATTTACAGTTATGCAAACGAAGCAACATCCTAACAAATACTTCGAAATTTCATATTTACCAATCCACGGTATGTTTCAGATATAAAATGCTACAATACAGGAAAAAATAATGTGATATAAGACATTTAATTAACATGAATATTTACATAGCTATTCATTCGGAACAGTCCTGGAAAATTGTCGCGCCTGGACATGGTGGCGACGTTTAATTTAAAAATTCAGGCCGCTTATACCTGAAAATTCAAGGGTGAAATGTATCTTATGAATTATCCACTGTTGCGTAACCGCTGAAGGAAGTAAAGAGCATTGCAGTGCATCGTAAATCTCAAATAGACGGTATTTCAAAACGCAATGTACATAAGTGATTGTCCGCAAAAATAAAACTGAAGCAAAGTCTGTTCGACTAACTTATCCCCACTCTTGAGCGTTCGTTCACAGGAGGTGCGACTGAGTTACCATCGTGTAATTTTCTTATATGCTTCTTCAAGTCAAAGTTCCTACAAAACCCTTTCCCACAAGTGCCGCAAGTGAAAGGCTTTTTATCATTGTGAGTATGCATGTGAAATGTCAAATTATAGACTTGATGGAATGCTTTGTTGCAGATATTACATTTAAACTGTTTTTCTCCACTATGCGTCAATTTGTGGTTCTTGTAGTTTCCTAGCAGAAAAGAAATAGAAGTTAGTGAAAGTTACCCCCTCTCTGCTCCCCACACCACCCCTTCCTCCCTCCGAACCTCCGGGTCAGGAGTTCACAATTAAGTTAATTTCAGATGAGGGAATTTCTACATTAAGAAGAAGTAAAGCTTCATTAAGCGGTCTTGTGTTAGTGTGAGCGTATGGGAGTCAAGAAGTTGTCAAACTTTATCTCAATCAAATAAAGTCTGCAGAAAACTGTCAGATTAGGAATTAGGTAGAGGTCAAGCTTCTGACCCACAACCCAAATTAAGGAGCCGTATTTTTAGAACTTTAGTTCAAAATGACACGTCTGATTTGAAATACTTTGAATTCAAAGTGTCATTCGCATCCAGACAAGTCGTAAAATATGGTTTCATAAGGACACTATCACTTCCGATTATTTTGATTCTGAACTAAGAGATACAGGATTCTGTGTCTACAACCCCCAAACATTTTCAAGTCCCTCTGAGACGTGTATTATAAATCATCGTGATAAATTATTAAATATCATTTAGTAATTGCATTATGGTAAAACGAATCGAATACACTGGGTTAGATTAAAAACAAGTTAAGATTTCAGTGAAAATATTTTTTCCCGGAGGTATTAGCAATCGAAGGGTTAAATTCACGGAGCCAAATGGATACCTAATCGTGTGAGGATTAATTCAAATTAAAGTAGACGCTACTTTGAAAAGTACCTTTTTGGTGAAATCCTTTCCCACAGAATTCGCAAACAAAAGGTTTGTAGCCAGCATGGATCCGAATGTGAGTGTTTAGAGTGGAGCTTCGGTTAAAAGCTTTTCCGCATTGATTACATTTATGGGGTTTCTCCTGAGAACAAATCACAATAATCATTTGACTATCGATGGTCGGATAAACAGTTAGGTAGAAATAAAACTAAACTGGAACCATTTTAGCATTTAGCAAAATCACACGATGCGCGGATCTGACTACACGCATCCACAATCTGTTTTATTGTCTATTGCCAATCTGTCTGAACCAAATATTGCAACAGTAACAGTTAAAAAACGAGATGGCAGAAGATGCTTGGGAACACTTAGATCATTTACACAAGAGACTCTGCAGATGCTAGGCGTCTTGAGCAACATTTTGTGCGTGTTACCTATATTTAAATTCCCTTCGTGTAGATTGGTATTCATATTACACTGACAAGGCATATTGGATAACGAAGCTACTGATAAGGTAAATAATTAATTTTGTGCCACTAAAGATTACCAGATAACGAAAAGAGACGCGAGCACGTACCTGTGTGTGGATTATTTTGTGTCTGCACAGTGTACTAGCCTGTCGAAATCCTTTCCCACAGACTTTGCAGACAAACGGTCTGGCTCCGGTGTGAACGGGCATATGACGTGTTAGATTATAATGTGCATTAAAAACCTGGAAAAAAGAAGCAGAAAGAAGATACAATATGTAAACGTAATATCTTTTGCCAACTGTGTGGTGGATGTCGATGGAGCACAGTTTTCTTTCTCAGGAGAATCTACTAACAATGATAGCACACTGATTTCGAATGGTATTTTAATCATCACAATACCTTTCCACAAACTTCACAGGTAAAGTTTTTGGGTTTTCCGTCGCTCGAGGTGTTGTTCAGCTTCTGGTGGTTTTTAATGACGTTCTTTTCGACTGGAAAGCTGCTGTTTTCTTTTATCACTTGGTCCAACTGTCCCGGGATGCGTTCTTTGTGAGGAAATTGTGGGCTTGGATATTTCTCCGCAGCCAGGCTGGCAAATTTAGCATTTTCCAACAAAAGTAGTTTCTGGTGAGCAGAAAGTGAGGCCGGAGGCTGAGAGCCGAGGATATGAGACGGGAAAAGGTGGTGGTTATGAAGCAACTCCGAAGGGTGGTACGTCGTGTCCAGATAGTTGAAATAATAAAGGGAGCCGTTGGCAGGCATTGCGACTGTTTGATTAATGACTTGAGGTTTGATCAATCTGTTAGTAGTCATCATTGAAGGACCTAAATTTAAGTCAGTTTTGTAGCACATCCCACAGTTAGATTTACACATTGCCGCAGAAGTACAGAGTGAGCCTCTCAGGTTAGACTTCCATACCTCCGAGTAATTCAGCAGAGCTTTAGCTTGCAAATCATAAGGAAGTGGTTGGATAGGAAACATACAGGGGACAGGGGAGCACAGTTTCCCAACCTTTTTGCCTTCTGCTTTCTCCAAGGTTTGCCTTTGTTCAGTAGGGCTCCTCGGTTCGGAGTTCTTGGCCATGATTCTCTCGATGGAAAAGGCCAATGCCTTTGGGGTAGCTCCATTGCAGGTAGTGCCGGAGGTTCCATTCCTTGCCGTCTGTCTAGGACAGGATACGACTGTCTCCAAGTGACCAGAGCTCGCCATCCCAGGACTTGGTGTGAGCAGCCGCTGACTACAGCCGCTCTGATCTCCCCTGCATTCCAGAAAAGCCAAGACACACATCAATTTAATAAGCACCTTGCGTTTGGCATGTCACCTATTTACATTCAAATCAACATCTCAATGAACAATGGCACCGAGGGGCACCAGATTAATGATCATTAAGCTGTACAAAAAAAACCCGTATTACTAGGACAGGGAAAATCTTTGCTGATAGAATTTAAACGCGATGCTCTGTGCACGAGCTACCAGTTTGATACTGGAAATTTCGATCACTAACTTACTGAGGAGTGATGTGCCAGACGCCACCGTCTATTCTTAACTGGTTCTACATTTATTAGCGAGAGCGGAGATTATCCAAGGACTGCGTGTGGCTATACTGTCACATTTTGATAGCACACATCCTCATCAGTGTGAGATCACTGTCTGTTGCATTTAGCTGACATCACATGAAGTCACTTAGCAAGGTGACATCCAAATAGCATCAGCCCATTCCAATCTCCCACTAGCACCCACAATGCTCGTGGGCGAAGAGGCTGTGGGGGTATGAAAAAAATAATTGTGCATTTAATGTGCTTTAATCTATCGCCTAAATCTGTTTACTTTGCTTATGGGCTGTATTTTAACAGTGTAATTTTTAATATGTGTAACGCATTTTCATTATTAATTATAAAGTAGCCTTAAAGAAAGGAGCATTTTCCAAAAAAAAACTGAATGACAAATTCATTTGAACCTGGTATCGTCACTCAAAATCCGGGTAAGATTTAAGAAAGTATTGCTTGTGGAACAATAAGCGAAGTGTTTCTGGCGTAAACAACGAACAGGCAGGTAATCTGGACACTCTCAAAGCAATTGATTTGAATGCATCTGAAATATTCTCCCCAAAATCCCCAGTGAAAGTGAAAAAAATTACCGCATATCTCAAAATTTAATTTATTGTTGTACGTCGAAGTGCAATAACTGCACCGTACTGCGTGGATATTGCAGACTGAATCACGACTAAGCATCTCCTCGATTTTCTTTTTTTTACATAGTATGCAACAAAAACAAAACCTATTTTCTAAGAGGTTATAAAGATGCATTTCTTTTCTATTCAATGTTCATTATGTGCATAGCCATGGAAAGGGAAAAGTCCGTATTCCACCTGTGGCAATTGGAGATTGCAATCTCAGAATCTCCCCAGGACCCGATTAAACGTTTTCCTCCTTCACCTATTCAGAACAACCAATTTTCCAAAGCGATTCATACTGTTGTGCCCTTGTAAAGCGGCTCTTTCAATCTTATCCACTAAAGCACCGCGTGGAACCCGGTTTTGTGTCCTTTTTTTCTGTTTTAAAAAATGCGTTACGACGCGGATTAAGAACCGAAGAAAAAGGACTGCGCCTGACCAGAGGTAAAAGCGAGCAATGAAAAGACTCGTTTTTAACAAGCCTTTTTAGAAAGTTTCTGGAATTTACTTCGAAAAGTTCTGTGTTCTCTTTACAATGGCGAAGTGCCTGTTCATTTGGGACTGTTTTAATTCTTCTGTTTGCAGACGATTTCACCTGAGAAGCACAACAAATTATTAACGCAGAATTGACTGAGGCTAAACCGAAAAGGGCTAAATAGCCAGGCGGCATCAAAAGTGATCATGAAGAGAACTTAATAAACCATTTTCGGACCATCACATTTGTACTTGCCCTTGATTGTATTAATACTTCTATTCTGAAATTTAAATCATTCATTGTATTCCTAAACGACGCTTGTCGTTTGCGTTACCTTATTTCGTTTTATTGTGTGAAGTTAACTTGAGGTGCAGCGGGATGTACATCTAGCGACCTAAGTGCCATGAATATTGGAATATATATTTTCTCCCGAGCTGATCATTGGATAAATATGCCGCTGAAATAATTAGAAATAGATGTGAATCCCCAAAGATGTGAATGGTGGAGAGAGTTCTTGAATATCTTTTACTTTCTGTGAGAACATGAAATGAATACAGATTATGTGTCTAGTAAACATTGTTGCGACAATATTAGTGATGCACTCTCGACTAACCTTTAATTTCGAAAAAAGAACTGAACCAATTGAACTGAACGTTTGAACTGAGCTGAATGAGAAGGAAAAGGTGTGAAATTAACTTGAACGTTTCATGTTTAATGAAACTACGAGCAATTGCAAAAAAATGTTGCAGCAGCACTTGAAGGGTTAATGTTTAATCAGCAGTGCTGTCTGACCCTCTTCTCTTTCTGTTGCACTAATTTAAGGGGCGGGTTGTTTGTTCTGTATTAGAATTGTAAATTCCTGCAGAGCAATAGACTGGTCCCGGCGAAGACCAGTACAAGGGGACGGCTAGAACCACAGGAATCTTCAAACTAAACCTGGACAATGTTGCAGCTAATGCGACCATATTCTTGACCTTTATTTTTACGTTCATCTGCTTCAGTTACGAGAGAAAAAAAATACCCCGCCCGGTCTGATTTTCTACAATTACTTAGATGTTGTTCTTTTAAACTTCATTACATGGAATCTACATTTAAGAATGTTACACTTTGCTCGTGAAATTTAACACACTAGTTTCCGTACTATTTTAAATACAAATATTTAAATTGACAAGTCATTTGCGAGGAAGGGATCCTCAACAAAATATTGCGCTGGGGCCATGGGAAGAGCGATAATTAAGAAATTTCACTCCTCTTTATATAACGGCCAATGTAGTTACACTAGGGTATGGAGTTGGAAGTATTTGACAATGTAAATAAGGAACTTGCACTTATGTAGCGACGTTCATCGTCCCAAATTGTCCCGAAGCGCGTCCAGTTTAATAAAGTGTGATCGCTGCTTTTATGTGTAAACAATTGCCTCATCACACAAACATACTGAGAGATTGACGTTGATAAAAGTGGGACAATTTACCTTCAATTTAAATTCTCGGATTAATGTCTCATCAGAGATGAAAAACTCAATATCGCATCAAGGTACCAAATTAGATTTACGAACTGTGAGTTCAGCTCGGGGTCCCTGACTACGATGATGCTGCCTCTGAACAAAACTGACGCACGTAAGGTGTCGCACTCAAACCTGAATATGGAGAAAACAATGCTTCCCAACAGATTGCATGAGCAACACGCAAACATGCTGGAGGGACTCGGGTCGTTCGGCCGCTCCAGGACCGTAGAAACTGCATTAAGATCTTCATAGTTAGCAACAGGCCACACCTGCAGATCACACTCGCTCCACGCTTCTTGTTACTGATGAGATAATTAACCTCAGTTCTAGTTTGTTTCAGAAAGGACTGAGCTACATGGACAATATACTTTAAGCAGAACTCCACACTTTAGCATGTCCACTAATTAAGTAACTTCAATCAATGCTCACCATGACTGAAAACGTATTTAATAAGTTTGTTTCCGCTCTCAAAAAAAGCCATTTCAAGCGGAGTATGTCAACATTCAAGTTTAAGATAATCATCTAAATTCTTTCTACCCATTGTCTGAAATGTGAATGAATGACATATACAGAATTCAAACATTATTTCTTTGCTTCTGCAATATTCGAGAGTTAAAGAATAGGCGTCCATACTCCACTTAGACTCCAAATAAAGCATGCACAATTATTCAGGACATGGTGGCGAAACTGAGTTCAGAGAAAGTGGGAATTCGCGGCCTTTGCCTTAAATAGCTCAGCTGTTCTTTGTTAATATTTTCTGCTTTCGAGCTGGCTATAAGTAAAAGGCAAAACTCTCGTTTACCAGAAAAAATCGATCTCCTGTGGCGCTAATCAGAAGAAAAAAATAATTTCATCTTCAAAACAAATTGCAGACTTCACTCTCATTTGGCTGATTCTACTTTTCCGCCTAATTGAAGGCTTCACGCACATACTCGGTATATAATCCCTGTCATATAAAGAAGTTAAATTATCTTTCGCCTGTCTTTACCGATTTCAGCCCATGCAAATAACATTGAAGGTGGCTTGTTAGAAATTGGAAGCAACAGGTGCGGTTCTTGTTCCCTCACCACAACATTCTGCTAACATGGGGTCTCGGTTACATAGCAGCTCCTTGTATTCTTATAATACTCGGTCTATTTGTTGAACATGATCAGGGAACCTGCCCAGTGATCAATTGCTTAATCCCACCCCTACAACCCAACGCGCGCAGCCACACATTCCGAAATGAAACCTAACTCACCGACGATGGCGTAAAAGGATCGGATTAAAAATAAGTGCTTTGTATTTTAATGACAGAGCGATGTGTGGTTAAACTCTTGAATGTTTTAATAGATACATGGTTTGAGAAATGCAAAACGATGTTTGGTCTTATCCATTCACACTTAAAAGTTGAAAAGTAATGTTCATCGCGCTATGTCTTCACCGAGACGGGCTAGGCGTCAATTAGTGAATGTGGTGACCTGTATTCTAATCAAAAAGTAAATAATTTTAAATGCCGAAAATCTGAGAGAGAAGTAGTGAATAGGAGAGCTAACATTTTGTAGGTGCGGACCTCCCTTCAGTAAATAGTCTAACTATTTTAACCGGGGGGAGGGGGGTTGTTGACATTCGCCGCTGATTTTACTTTGATTTAATAAGAATCCACTACTTGGTTTCGCTCCGTCTACAGATAGAACTGTACCGTTTATATAATTGGTAAGGGATGGTTATCCAGTGCATTTTTAGATTTTATATGTTTTTTTTTCAATAGCGGTTAAGGATATGGGGCATAACAGAAATATGAGCATTTTGTTCCTTTTCCAGTTGTTAAAAGTTAACTTTGTAATGGATGGATGGATAAGTCTTGTCTATTGAACTCTCTGCTCTGCTGTCGAGTTGCCGCAGAGGGTTCCACTAAAGTTGGAAGTCAGGAAAAAGTGTCTCTTCCATGAGCTACATCGGGGCGACGTTCAATGACTTTAGAGCGATCCCACTAATGTTGGCTTCACTTGTGATCTGTTGTAAACGATGCGGCACCGCTTTCAGGACGGGAGAATTGCCACTGAAGCTGCAGCTCGTTAACACGGCAGGGAAGCGGAGTAAAACATATTTAAATTGTGATTATGTGAATAATGAGGAAGAAAATTTTCGACTTCGTAGGACTGATGATTCCGAGAGCCCTCAAAAAATTGTTGACGGAAATACAGTAGTCATTCTTTGTTAAGAGATGCTTCTGCCTTCTTTAAAATAGAGAACACTAAACAAACAAGATTATTAAGTTAGTTTGTGTTTGAAATTTTGCTAAAGCTTGCTAACAGGTCGTTTTAGAAATGGATTGACACGACCTTCTTTTATCATGAAGTGCATTCTATATTACAATAATGAGTAACTTTTAAAAAGTGGGTTACCATGAAAATTGTATTGCAAGGATCTTACATACTATCTAGATCCAGAGTTCCCCACGTTACGGTAAGCAGTTATTTCCAGATTTCCATTTTATTTTCTAATAATGTGGTAAACGGAAACTTTATAAATTTCGTGCTTCTTACACGAGGAAGAAGCAAGTTGTTCAAGTGTTAAATACGGCACTGGCCTGATAGACACTCTACGCTCGATCCCTGAACCTGGAGGGTCCTCAACCCCAGACGTCAACGCGGCCGAGAGTAAGTTCCCGGTCGCCACTGTCACTAACTTGTTCCATATAGTAACGACAAGAAGCAGAGGGATCCGAGAAATAAATGAGGACGAATGACAGCATGTGCAAGATTCACGCTGATACAATTCCGTTGTTGTTCGGCAGCTACGACTGGATCGCGGCAGCAAACTCCTTAAACGGAATTCCTAAAGGTGCTTCATGCAAGTACATCAGGAAAGTAGCGCAAGGGACTCTGTGAATCCAAGGGAGATACTAATGATTCTATTCTAGTGCTGAAATCTGATCTGATTTAGAGTGTTGTCTAATTAAAGTGTTGGTACTAACAGGATTGAACACCGGAGGACTGACGCGAAAACTGTGACGATGATTTGAGTTTCACAGCAAAGCAATAACTAACATGTGCTATCATGAGGTTAAGTCTCAACAGAAGTTTACAATATCTTTCAATTAATTTGCCGCAGGTGAAAAAAGGTCTGAGATAAGTAATGTAGAATTTGATTTTGACCTAAAACTAATCTATTTACTTCTAGTTTCAGAAGGGGAGAAAATCAAAACTGTTAATGCAAAATACAGTTTGAGAATTAAAGTAATTTGGACAAATATCGCTAGATTGCATGCACAATTTCACAGTTGTGATTTTCGACTTAGGAACGGTAGAAGTTGTTTGCTTTTGAATTGAAACACGATGTTACTCCAGGCCAACATAACAACAAACGAAGCAATATTTCATCCACCAATTTATAAATTTACCTTTTCTTTCATACCCGACTCTTTAATTTGGTGGCATGGCTTTGCCTTTGGAGAGTTCTGATACAATTCTGGCTGAAAATATGCCATGTCTAGTTGATAGTCAGCGTGAGGAGCCTATGATTTTAGTGAGATGTAGTGTGATTCTGGATTGTTTTGAATTAAATCATCCACATCTCGTGTCAAAGTATTCCTTGTGGTGAGCATCCTGCTCTCATATTAATTACTCTGAGAATCTTTTACAAGTGAACAAAAGATTGCTGAAGGCAGGTGTGGAATTGGGAACAGGTTTAATCCTTAGAATGTTAACCCCAGATAAGCATCTACCACTTGTCAGCCTGTGTTAATCCAGATACTCTGTACTGAATCAATAAATAAAAACTCTTCTGAATGTTTTCTAGTTTGATATGGAAGCTACTGACTGATTTGGAGGAGATGCTGGAGATG
Source organism: Mobula birostris (assembly GCF_030028105.1). Taxonomy (NCBI): domain Eukaryota; kingdom Metazoa; phylum Chordata; class Chondrichthyes; order Myliobatiformes; family Myliobatidae; genus Mobula; species Mobula birostris. The sequence goes on from NC_092385.1 coordinate 29,088,034, forward strand.
ACTCTGCACTATGTGGGTATAATAATGTAAAAATATCTATAATAATTTATCAAAATTGTCTTTAACTTTGTAATTAGATGGAAATCAATTTGTAATGCATCAATAAGTATTTCCCTCCCTATTAAAAGAAATTAAGCTGACATAATTCCTAAATACTTAGGTAATTACAATAATTAAATTATACAAACATCGGCTTTAAATGGTTGCTAGCCCATGCTAGCACACTTATATTAAGTGGGAAAATTTCTATTCAAGTTTGAGATGGTGAATCACAAGTGACATACATAACATGCAAGTGTCAGACATTGACCATTTTCAGTATGAGAGAGTCTAACCATCTTGCCTTAACACTGAATGGTATAATGACTATGGAATTTCCCACCATTACCATTAACCAGGAGCTAAACTAGAGCAACCAAACAAAACACTGTCACTAAAAATCAAGGTATTTTGCAGCAATTGATTCATCTCCAACTCTTCAAAGCTTTTTTACCATGTAGGAGGCACTTCTCGGGAGAGTAATGGAGTAACTTTGGATGTGCAACTTTGACAACATTCAAATAACTCTCCATCATCCACAACAATGCATCTCATTTGATTGTCTCCATATCCATCAACTTACATTTCAGCTCCCTCAAATCTGTAATCTTGTAAATTGCATGTGTACACCATTAGGTCCAACCCCACCTTGACATCCCCCACTTCCATTCTGATTCAGAACTATATCACTGACTCTTCATTGTGTTTGGGTCAAGGTTTTGATACTGCCCGTTAAATATCACTAATATTTGAACTGCAGTGATTTGAGAAGGTGGCTCCTCCTTACTTTATCAAGGGCAAAAAGCAAGGGTCAGTAAGTGCTGCTCAATCCACAATATCATGGTCCCAAACATATTAAAAAATACAGGCAAACATTTCATAAGTTTTACATTGAGGAATGTTATTGTCATTAAATGAACACTGTTGGATTTGCTAACAAGATTTACACCCTCCCAATGGGTTGATTGATATCCTATTAGCTGAGTTTTGAACACCACTGTACCCAACGCAGGATGTCACACTGGTCTTTATAATAATCCTGGTTATCTCAGGATGTTATCTAAACTATCTTAATTGCAATTGATTAATGTGGTTAATATGTTCCCTGAATTGATTCTGAGCTTGTAAATGCTTTGTTTTGGAATTAGCAATTGAAAGTAATGAGTATTTTTCTTCAGTTATATTTTTGATTATTTAAATACAGCAGAATAATATTCTATTTGGCCTATCAAATCTTTTCTTAAGAATATTACCTTTGTGTTATGGTGGGTGCAAGCTTACTCAGAGGCCTTTACTGATGCTATTCTGAAGGGAAATGTGAAAGAGCTGCATCTGATGATAGTGTATTTGACTCTCATGGTGACACTCAGCCAGGCTACACTTTAAAATTTTTTTCCCCAAATTTTGGGGTCTGGGCATCACTGATGAGGCCTTCAATTATTGCCCTTCCCTAACTATCTGTAATGGGCTAGTGGTTGTACTCCGCAGTCCTTGAAGTGAAGAAGCTCCCAAAATGATCTTTGGTAGGAAGTTCAGGATTTAGAGCCAGGTGATGATGGACGATCTCAGTTCTAAATCAGGACATTGTGTGAATTTGAGGAATGAAGGTTCAGGGTGGTTGATGAACTACCTATAATGTTGGCTGTTTTTTCCCCGTTGGTGTTGAGTTTCTTGATATTTATTGGTACTGTACTCTTCCAGGTGAGAGGATAGTATTCCATCACTCTCCTGTATTATGCTTTGTAGATGGTGAGAAGGTTTTGGAGAAGAGCCACACATCACAAGATACCCATTTTCTGGTTTGGTCATATAGTGTTATTACTCATGTAGCTGCCCAAGTTGAGTTTCTGGTTAATGTTGACTTGACAGGATGTTGATGGTTGGGGTTAAGGACTTGGATTTTGAAGGTAGATGGTTAGATTCTCTTGTTGGAGTTGGTCTGGCCCCGGCATTTTCATGGCATGAAAACTTACCACTTTTCAGCCCATGCCTGGATGTTATCTATAGCTATAACTTTCTGAATTGGCTGCACAAATACATTTGCATAATATATTGGAATTATTTACCTACTTATTTAATGCTTCGTAAAATTAATATACAGTGGCATGCAAAAGTTTGGGCACCCCGGTCAAAATTCCTGTTACTGTGAATAGCTAAGCGAGTAAAAATGAACTGATTTCCAAAAGGCATAAGTTAAAGATGACACATTTCTTTAATATTTTAAGCAAGAAAACTTTTTTTATTTCCATCTTTTAGAGTTTCAAATTAACAAAGAAAGAAAAGGGCCTGAAGCAAAAGTTTGGGCACCCTGCATAGCAATACTTAGTAACACCCCCTTTGGCAATTATCACAGCTTGTAAATGCTTTTTGTAGCCAGCTAAGAGTGGTAGGAGGGATGAGGGGAGAGGAGGGAGAGAGAGAGAGAAAGGTGCACACACGCGCGCACACACACACACACACACACACACACACACACACACACACAATAAATGGGTGGGTGGATGGCAGGTGGGGTGCAGGGGGGAGGTGGGGTGTTGACGGAGGTTGGAGGGGTTGGTGTTTGTGCCGTTGGGTTGGGGGCTGCCCGGACAGAATATGGGGTGTGGTTGGAGGAACAGCACCTTGTGTTCCGTCTGGGTGGCCTCCGGCCTGGTAGCGTGGGCATTAACTTCTCTGGCTTCCGTTGGTGCCCCGCCTCCCCGTCATGCCTCATCCGTTATTTATTTATTTATTGTTAAATGTGTGTGTTTGTGTGTGTGTGTAATTTTTTTTCTCTCTCTCCTTTTTCTCCCTCTGTCCCTCTCACTATACCTCTTGCCCGTCCTCTGGTCTCCTCCCCACTTTCTTTCTCCCTGGGCCTCCTGTCCCGTGATCCTCTCATATCCCTTTTACCAATCAACTTTCTAGCTCGAAGCTCCATCCTTCCCCCTCCTGTCTTCTATTATCATTTCGGATCTCCCCCTCCCCCTCCCACTTTCAAATCTCTTACTAGCTCTTCCTTCAGTTAGTCCTGATGAAGGGTCTCGGCCCGAAACGTCGACTGTACCTCTTCCTAGAGATGCTGCCTGGCCTGCTGCGTTCACCAGCAACTTTGATGTGTTGCTTGAATTTCCAGCATCTGCAGAATTCCTCATGTAAGAGTCTTTCAATTCTTGTTTGGGGGATTTTCACCCATTCTTCCTTGCAAAAGTCTTCTAGTTCTGTAAGATTCTTGGGCCATCTTGCACGCACTGCTCCTTTGAGGTCTATCCACAGATTCTCGATGATGTTTAGGTCAGGGGACTGTGAGAACCATGGCAAAACCTTCAGCTTGCACCTCTTGAGGTAGTCCATTGTGGATTTTGTGGTGTGTTTACGATCATTATACTGTTGTAGAAGCCATCCTCTTTTCATCTTCGGCTTTTTTACAGATGGTGTGATGTTTGCTTCCAGAATTGTTGGTACAGTAGTTAATTGAATTCATTCTTCCCTCTACCAGTAAATGTTCCCTGTACCACAAGCCCAAAGCATGATCGATCCACCCTTGTGCTTAACAGTTGGAGAGGGGTTCTATTCATGAAATTCTGCACCCTTTTTTCTCCAAACTTACCTTTGCTCATTGTGGCCAGAAAGTTCTATTTTAACTTCATCAGTCCACAGGACTTGTTTCTGAAATGCACCAGCTTGCTTAGGTGTTCCTTTGAGCCTTTTGAATAGAACTTTAGTAAATATAGTTCTCATTTGAGACTAGGCCAAGGAGGCATACATAGGTGAAATTCTTCCTATTGAAAAATGCTGTTCTAACTTTCCAATACAATTAGAAATATTCTACATAAAATCTTTTAGAGGCACCAAAATATGACAACATTCACTTCTGAGGATCGAGAAGTAATAATAATTCTATGATTATGGCTACAATGATCACAATGGCTAAGACTTTATGGTTGTAATGCCAGTGGAAATGGTCAATATTATTGCCCTAGGAAATTGAAAGCAAACTCCGAAGTTTGCAGAGGTGCAGTTAAACACCAAGCCCCGTATTCTATTGGTTATTCCCTTTTCCTCAACATGATGCACTTTTTTGCAACATTCTCCAACAAAATCACCTGAACCATGAAATTCTAAAATGTTCAGATATTAATTATCTATTCTGTTGTAACAACAACCTGAAAATGTTATACCTCATTGTAGGGATGCTAGTGAGCTATTGATAGCATAAGCCACAATTACAACTTAGTAAAATCTCTTCAAGGACAACGTAACTTTCAGTGGGTGGATTGTAATTTTCTGAGATAGCAATTAGAAAATATTATAGATTTTGAGTAGTGTTTTTATTTCAGCTTTTACTCCAGTTGAGTTTCTGACGCAGTTTATATTTCATACAATGAACATAGAACATTACACACTGGGACTGACCCTTCAGCCCATATTTTCTGTGCTAATCAGGATGCCAATTTAACTTGCACATCTGGCTGCACAATGTCTACATCCCTCAATTCCCACCTGCTCATATTCCTGTCCAAAGAGTTCTTCAACATTGTTATTGCATCGACTTCCACCAATGCCCTGGTAATTAATTCCAGATATGAACCACTCTGTTTTGAAAACGTTGCCAAGTATATAACCTTTAAGCTTTTCTCTCACCTTAATGCTATGCTCTGACATTTTCATCCTGGGAAAAGATTTTGACTAACTACCCCATCCTTGCCTCTCATCATTTTATATACTTTAATGAAGACATCCATCAGCTGCAGAGAAAACATTCCAAGTTTGTCCAATGTTCCTTACTACTAATACTCTCTAATCCAGGCAAAATTCTGATAAACCTCTCCTGTACCATCTCCAAAGCCCTACATCCTTTCTGTAATGCAGGAACTAGATCTGGATGATGCTGAGATACATCCTGGGGCATATCATCATTAATGTAATCTGAGGTCATTGGGTGTTTCAAGCTTTTCAACATCAAACACCCTTGCCCAAGCAACCCAGCCAGGACTGGTCAGTCTCCAGCTTGTCTCCCAGCAGCATTGGCCCACGGGTCACATCTCTTGATCTGTAGCCATCTGGAGGCTCACTCAGCAGCTTCTGTGATGATCCTGATGGCTCTTTTCTTTGCAACCCCCATAATGCTAAGGAGAGAGTAGGTACTGCAGAGTGAGCAGCGATCAAAACCTTTATAGGCTCACATCATGCCCTCCACCTCTGACTCTGGTACTGCTCAACCAACTCTTGGTATTTGGCTTTCTTATGCTTGAATGCCTCCTCAATCTGGTCTTCCCAAGGCACTGACAGTTCTATCATGACCACCTGCTTTGATGTTTCTGACAGAATGACCATGTCAGGTCTCAGTGATGATGATGCAATGAAGTCAGGGAACTTTAATTGCTTGCCAAGACCAACTTTCAGTTACCAGTCTGACACAGTGGTGAGCAGGTCTGCTGGTGACCTGGGCTGAGGCTGCAGTTGGTCTCCAGCTTTGACAAAGGCAATACTTCAAATGTAGCCTAACCAATGTTCTATACAAGTGCAAAATGACTTCCTGATTTTCGTACTAAACACACCGATTGACGGAGGCAAGCACACATTCTTTACCTCCTATCCACATGTCCCACCACTTTCAGGGAGCTATGGATTTGTATTCCCAAAACCCATCTGTACATCATGCCATTTACTTTATACTTTCCTCATAAATTTGACTTCTTAACTTGGGATACCACTAGTTTAGAACTCCATCTGCCATTTCCCTGTCCAGTCTTCCAAGCTGTCATTATCCTGAAGAATTTTTTGATAACCTTCAAAGTTCGAAGTAACTTTATTATCAAAGTACATATATGTCACCCTGAGATTCATTTTCTTGCAGGCACTCACAGAAAAATAAAAAAATACAACTGAGTTTATGAAAAACAACACTTAACAAAGACTGACAAACGTCCAATGTGCAAAAGAGGACAAATCATGCCAATAGTAAATTTTAAAAAAATAAATAAATAATACTGAGAACAGGAACAGGAGTTGCAGAGTCCTTGAAAATAAGTCTATATGTTGTGGAGTCAGGTCAGCATTGAGGTGAAGCCTCATGGTTGTCGGGTAATAAATATTCCTGAACCTGGTGGTGTGGGACCTTCTTCACTATCTAGAACACTGCCAACTTTTGTGTCATCTGCAAACTTACCAACTGGCCCATCCACATTTTCATCCAAATCATTTATTCACAGCACTAACAGCAGAAGTCCTTGCAATACATCGTTGGTTACAGATCTCCAGTCAGATTATCACCTCTCCCCTACTACCTTCCATCCTCTACATTCAAGACAATTTTCTCAGTAATTTGTTTAGGCCTTTAGCAAAAAAAAACAAAATGTTTTCACTGCATGTCATGCTTTCTGCAAGGCGTTATGTTGCTCAGTGATGCTACTCAGCCTGCTTAGTGACACCATTGCTGTTAGTCACCAGAGACTTTCCAAAATTAATGTCTGACTGTAATAAAGATTTAAAGAATGTCTGTAAAACACCAGAGTGATTGCTAGACTGTGTGCAACTAAGTAATCAGTATCAACAACATTCTGTTTAGTGCTGCCTGCAAAGCCCAAGTGGATGTAATCCACTCATTGTCTGCAAAACATAACCAAGGTACCTATGGTTTTCCAGATTGTCACTCTTTTTCTTTTGAGATTTAGGTACTTAAATCAAATGCCCAAATAAACCTGTTAACACATTAAACATATATCTGAAATACAGCAGGTGTAAAGTTACCTCTAATTTTCTGATTTTTATCATATTTGCTATGCCTTGCTATTGTTAAGCCTATTTGAGCAGTTTTATTTTATATTTTGAAGGTGTTCAGAGTTAAAGAACCATAAAAGAAATTCAAAATAAGTTAAACTAGAGGGTCAACCTGAGAAAGTTTATAAATTGCTTCAAACAACAAGGTAACTGAGCTTATTTCTAGGAAAGAGGATAAGAGAAAACAAAGAACAATATATCTGTTAACGCCACCATGGACGGTATTGCAAAAGGAGGAGGGTTGGGCAGGAGCTAGCAACCCAATCATGTAAAAACTCAGAGTTACAGAAACGCCAACAGAAACCCCAAGGACCTCATCCTGGGAGAGGAAGGACACACCAAGAAGATTGGCTACATCTGGGGATGACTGGTCCAGGACACAGGACTCTGGCGAGCTGCTGTTGGATGGAAGCTTGTACAAGATACTTGAGCATAAAGGTTTGCTGTAGAGTCTACAGTGCAGGCTGACACACCCGTGCTGCACTGAGGGACAGACACATTGTCAGTGGAATTGCCTTTTGGTAATGATGTTAAACCAATGTCCCATTTACCCTCTTGCATTGACATAAAAGATACTGTGGCACTATTTCAAAGGAGTAAACACAAAATACACTCCAAACCTATTCTGGTACTGCTCCCCAACTTTTCCTTCACTGCGTCGATGACTACATTGGTGCTGCTTCCTGCATCCATGCTGAGCTTGTCAATTTCACCGACTTTACTTCAAACAACCAGCCCTCAAATTCATTTGGTCTATCTCAGACACTTCTCTCTCCTTTCTTGATCTCTCGGTCTCCATCTCTGGAGACAGACTGTCCACTGACATCTTCTACAAGCTGACTGACTCTCATAACTACCTCAACTATACCTCTTCCCACCCTGCCACATGCAAAAATGCCATTCCCTATTCCCAGTTCCTCCGTCTCCGCCACATCTGCTCCCAGGATGAGGCTTTCTGTTCCAGGACATCTCAAATGTCCTCTTTCTTTAAGGATCGTGGTTTCCCTTCTGCCATCATCAATGATGCCCTCACCCGCATCTCCTCCATTTTCCGCACTTCGGCCCTCACCCCATCCTCCCGCCACCACAACAGGGATAGAGTTCCCCTTGTCCTCATCTACCACCCCACCAGCCTCCGGATCCAGCACATTATCCTCTGCAACTTCCGCCACCTTCAACAGGACCCCACCACTAAGCACATCTTTCTCTCTCCACCCCTCTCCGCTTTCCGCAGGGATCGGTCCCTCTGTGACTTCCTGATCCACATGTCCCTCCCCACGGATCTCCCACCCGGCACTTATCCCTGTAAGCGTAAGTGCTACACCTGTCCCTACACCTCCTCTCTTGCCACCATTCAGGGCCCCAAGCAGTCCTTCCAGGTGAGGCAACACTTCACTTGTGAGTCTGTTGGGGTCACCTATTGCATCCGGTGCTCCCGGTGCAGCCTCCTCTACATCGGTGAAACCCAATACAGATTGGGGGACTGCTTCGTCGAACACCTCCGCTTCGTCTGCCACAACAGACAGGATCCCCCGGTTGCCACCCACTTCAACTCTGCTTCCCACTCCCATTCAGATATGTCCATACATGGCCTCCTCTACTGCCATGATGAGGCTAAACTCAGGTTGGAGGAGCAACACCTCATATACCGTCTAGGTAGTCTCCAGCCCCTTGGTATGAACATAGAATTCTCCAACTTCCGGTAATTCCCTCCCCCTGCCTTCCCCTATCCCTGTTTCACTCTGCCCCCTCCCCCAGCTGCCTATCACCTCCCTCATGGTTCGGCCTCCTTCTACTACCCATTGTGTTTCCCCCTATTCCTTCTTCACCTTTCCTGCCTATCACCTCCCTGCTTCCCCTCCCCCACCCCTTTATCTTTCCCCTTACTGGTTTTTCACCTGGCACCTACCAGCCTTCTCCTTCCCACCCTCCCCCCACCTTCTTTATAGGGCCTCTGCCCCTTCCCTCTACAGTCCTGATGAAGGGTTTCGGCCCGAAACGTCGACCGATCTCTTCCACGGATGCTGCCCAACCTGCTGAGTTCCTCCAGCGTGTTGTGAGTGCTTCAAAGAAGGAGAGTTGGCCTCAGTCTGCTGACCAATTTTTATTTTATCATTTAATCATTATTGCTAAATCAGTTATTTAGTCTTTACCCCTTTATTACTTCTGGCTGCTTGCTGTGTGCATAATTGCTGTAGTATTCCTATTTACTTCCTCCCTCACCTGGTCTCACCTATCATCTGCCAGTTGGTACTCCTTCTTCTCTCCCTCTTTCTTATTCTGACTCCTACCCCCTTCTTTTCTGGTCCTCATGAAGGGTCTCAGCATGAAGCACCAACTGTTTATTCCCCTCCACAGATGCTGCCTGACTTGCTGAGTTCCTTCAGCATTTTGTGTGTGTTGCTGAAGGTTTCCGGCATCTGCAGAATCTCTTGCATTTATGTGTTTTCACAAGTTGGGGCTATCATCAAAGGTGCTCTAATGGCAATAAATGCTTTGGGGAATCCGGTAAAGAGCTGTATAATGTTTATAATAGAATATGAATGGTAATGACAGAAAACTCCCACTGCAAAGAAAAAAATTACAACTTCTGACATTTGTGTATGCACGGTTAAACTCAGAAATCCGGAAGCTGATGTCAGCCATTCTCTCATTCTCTACAAGTAACATTTCTGCAGTTATTGCTGAGGTAAACAGGAGAAATTCAGAAGTATGTTCAATGATATGAATTTCAATTTTTATATGCGTTGTATAAGCAGTGAAAATGTAGTACACTTTTGATGTGTGAAATGAGAATGTTATTAAAATATTTCTGTCTTGTTATTGTTGAATGACTTCTATGACTGTGCAAAACAAAACTTAAGCTATTTGTTTAAAATAATGAACTAATTTGTTTTTTTTTACAGTTTTATTATATTTAAGCTTTCACTTTAATCTATGTAAATCAAAGTTTAAAAAAATTAATCTCTGCAAGATGCTTAAACAATTATTAAAAGAGGTTTTTTATTTACTATTTAGAACTTTGTAAGATTTTGTTAACCCGACTGGCTGCTCAGCTATGTTGAACACCTCTATTTCTCAATGTGCTATATGCCTTCAATGTTTCTATGTCACTGGATACCTAGTCACAGCATGGCAAGTTCAAGGTTACCAATAATTACCATACCTTCATTGATGGCCACAGAACCTGAGATAATTGCTTGGCAGGGTTAACATGAGTTGTTTAATCTGATAAGAAACTTCCAGATGAGTTTATTCAGTGTACTTTAGTTTTTAATAGCACAAAGTTCTTACATAAGGAAGAATGAATTGGTTGTGACATCATTACAGATCATAGTTTGGTTAATAAACAGAGAAAAGGAAATATAAATCTCATTGCTACAATCAGGAAGGAGGTACAGAAACCTGAAGGCACACACTCAATGATTCAGGGACAGCTTCTTCCCTTGGCCATCCAATTTCTGAAAGGACATTGAACCCATGAACACTACTACACTACTTTTTTATTTCCTGTTGTTTTGCACTACTTATTTAAAATAACTATATATATATACACACACACAATTCACAGTTTTCTTTTATCTCTTGATTGTTATGTATTGCAGTGTACTACTGCCACAAAATTAACAAGTTTCACAACATATGCTGGTGATATAGCTGTGAGCAGGATGCCAAGAGGATGCAGAGTGACTTGGATAGGTTGGGTGAGTGGGCAAATTCATGGCAGATGCAATTTAATGTGGATAAATGTGAGGTTATCCACTTTGGTGGCAAAAACAGGAAAATAGATTATTATCTGAATGGTGGCTGATTAGGAAAGGGGGAGGTGCAATGAGACCTGGGTGTCATTATACACCAGTCGTTGAAAGTGGGCATGCAGGTACAGCAGGTGGTGAAAAAGGCGAATGGTATGCTGGCATTCATAGCAAGAGGATTCGAGTACAGGAGCAGGGAGGTACTACTGCAGTTGTACAAGGCCTTGGTGAGACCACACCTGGAGAATTGTGTGCAGTTTTGGTCCCCTAATCTGAGGAAAGACATCCTTGCCATAGAGGGAGTACAAAGAAGGTTCACCAGATTGATTCCTGGGATGGCAGGACTTTCATATGATGAAAGACTGGATCAACTAGGCTTATATTCATTGGAATTTAGAAGATTGAGGGGGGATCTTATTGAAACGTATAAAATCCTAAAGGGATTGGACAGGCTGGATGCAGGAAGATTGTTCCTGACGTTGGGGAAGTCCAGAACGAGGGGTCACAGTTTGAGGATAAAGGGGAAGCCTTTTAGGACCAAGATTAGGACAAACTTCTTCACACAGAGAGTTGTGAATCTGTGGAATTCTCTGCCACAGGAAACAGTTGAGGCCAGTTCATTGGCTATATTTAAGAGGGAGTTAGATATGGCCCTTGTGGCTAAAGGGATCAGGGTGTATGGAGGGAAGGCTGGTACAGGGTACTGAGTTGGATGATCAGCCATGATCATACTGAATGGTGGTGCAGGCTCGAAGGGCCAAATGGCCTACTCCTGCACCTATTTTCTATGTTTCTATGTTTCTATGATATTAAACCGGATTCTGATAACTAAATAGGCCATTTTTGATTGGGCTGGCTGGAATATTGCAAAGATTGCTGACTGACTATATCTATGTCAATGGCTCAGACGATGGAACCACATTAAAACACAAGCACTTAGTTCTGCATTATACAATGAAAGTGGATTCATCGGAATGAATTGCAGTAACAACCATGACTCTACAAAGTCAAAAAGACACTTACTGTTGCATTTAACGTTTATATGCATGATGCACTTTCTATACCAGGTGCACATCAAATGCCATCAATGCCTGTGCACCAGTAGTCTCGCAGTTGGCATGACACTCAGGGCATCAGAGCTTAGCACTCAAGTTCAGCGTCCTCTGTAAGGAGTTTGTATGTCCTCCCTGTGAACTCATGGGTTTTCTCCCACAGTCCAAAGATGTACCGGTTAATAGGTTAATTGGTCACTGTAATTTGTCCTGTGATTGGGCTAGGGTTAAATAGATGGGTTGCTGGGCGATGCGGCTCGTTGGGCCGGAAGGGCCTGATCTGTTCTGTATCTCTAAGTAAGTAAGTAAATAAATAAATAAATAAATTGTTATGGAGGAATTGGACAAGCCATTCTAAGTATGTTCCCTACTTAAGTGACAATTAAGTCTTTACAGAGCAGCCCCTAACTAACAGCCTGTTCATGTGGGTTTAGTACTTACCTTCTATTCTCAAGATCTTTGGCCCACAATATCCACAATAGGAACAGTGCCCTAGCAATTAGCTCAGGAACCAGACATCTTTCCTCCCTGAGTTTCTGATTGGCTGATTTTCCTATCAATCTCCCATCAATCTTCTGATTGGATCAGCAATCTTGGGGTCCCTCAGGGCTGTATGAAATGCCTCGATATCTACCTTCTCTCCCTCCTGATAACTGCTCCCAGTATCCATGCTGTACTAATGACTGTCATCTTCAACACCCTCATCCCCTGCCATTTCAGTTCAGAGATCTATAGACTCATCCAGCATGGAAAAAGGCCCTTTGGCCTAACTCATCTATGTTGACGAAGATACCTGTCTTATTTCTCCGTGCTTACCCCATATCCCTTTAATGTTTTTCTATCCATGTACATATCCAGATATCTTATAACAGTTGTTATTGGATCTGCCTCTACCACCTCCCCTGGCAGTGGTTTCCATGCACCCACCACATTCTGTGAAAAACTTGCCCCTTACAACCCCCTTAAATCTTTTCCCCTTCACCTTAAAATTAGACTACCTTGCTCTGCAGACAAGAATATGACTATCTACGCAACCCATCGTTTTATAAGCTTTGTGAGGTGACACCAGAGTAAAACCTTCCAACTATCCAATCTCCCCTTAAGCTGTCTTATCCAGACATAATTTCCTTTGACTCTTTCTCTACACCCTCTCTTGTTTAATCACATCCTTCCTATAATACGATGACAAGAAGGATCTGATTGCTGAATCTACCTGGAGCCCTAACTAGGATTTAACCACAGACACTGTGTCCAGTAACCCCTTCCCTCCCTCTTCTTGATTCTGAAAAGGCGCAATGCCTTTGAATGCTGAACATTACTTAAAAATGCCACATCAGACCCAAATGGAAACTGACATTGACAAGCCCTCATGGGTAGACTAGAATTTCTAGGCCATATGTATCGAAATGTACTGGCACTACAAATGTAGGTGGGAAAATGGACATCGAGAAGGTTTAAAAAGGTTGTAAACATTTGAAAAGAAGCAATGGAGTTATTGCCAATACACTCTCCATTTGTTATCCCTCAGCCCACCTGTCTAAAGTGAATGATCTGTCATTGTTGGGAGAACTTGCTGTGCACAAATTGATTGGTGTGCTGTAAACGTTACTGCGGCTGCTCTACATGAGTTCATATGAAATTTCACATATACATGTGAAATACATGGTGTGTTTGGTGTTTGGTAGGAGCACACAAGGCAGTATATACACAGAAAACCATCTCCATAGTTGCTAATTTCACTTGCTGACAGTCTATTTTGATTTGAACAGACTAGTTAAAAGTATGCGTTCATACAGTAACCCAGCAAATGATCATTTCCGTTTCTAAGGCTCTGAAACTTCATTTATAAGAAATACTGTATCTAAGGAATTTATTAGAAATGTAATTTCTAAGGTTCTGATCAGCCAGTGAAGCCAAATCTGTTTTTTTTTGGCTTGTTTCCTCTGCACTCTATCAGTGCATCCCAGCTTGTGGCGCATCCAGTTCCAATTCTACGACACCGTTCCGTTCTATCTTCTCAGCGGAAACGGCGCTGATAGGCATAGTCTGATGTGCATCTTTAGAACTGAATTCTGTGTGAAGGTCTGGTGTGTTTATGTGTTCAATAACATCTGCAATTAAGTGGTGATTTGTGTAAATTGAATAATGAACCCAATTGTTTTAATGCATTCGAGTAAAAAGTGTGTTCGAAGCTTGTTTTAATGGGACACGTTTTCCTGTATGTATAAATTAATTGCTTACAATCAATTACCATTACAAGAGAGACGCTACAGATGGCGTTTTGTTAAGTTTCTGTTTACAATAACATAGAACAGTTTCTTGAGGGACTCATTGTCAACTGGTTGCATTACTCAAAAAGAAGTCACCAGTTACCAGTTAATATTTTAACGGGAAGGGCAAGTCTAAAGGGGATTGCGGATTAGATCCGCAGTTTGCTGTAGAACCCTTGAAATCATTTCGTCTTTATCAATTTTTTGGCTCTGCTACTCTTACTGCACGGACGCCAGAAATAAAGACAAATTTCAAATCACAGGAGGCAGTGTTAAAAACCGCACAGGTATCAGATTGCGTGTACTTAACATGACAAATACATATCTGGGCAGAAGACGGTATAAGGAGAAACCCAGTCAGCGGACGAGGAAATGGGTCTGTAGCAGGTATCGGCTTTACTTTTGGACTTATTGTTAGTAATAAGGGATATTGTATATTGTGTTCGTTTTAGCTTCTCAGCACAAACGAACACAACCTCTCTTTGGTTGAGTGGAAGAGATTTACGAGATGAACCAGCTCAGATCGTGATCGTCTAATCTTCTCTTCCATTAATCTGATGTGATACTAGCTCGTGGGGCACAATTTCACTCGGCAATGGGCGATGTGGGAAATCAGGGATACGACGTTTCTACTTCAGATCCAGTATTATTGATTACGAATTAATAATCACTTGTAATAATTACAGCAGATCTGCGTAACTGTAAAATAGGAAATATGTTTGGCACATTAGCAACAATTCTATAGGACTTTTTAAAAATCTTCACAAAATCCCAGGCCCATTACTACAGAAATCTCTAATATACTTCTAATTCTGCGCCGACAATGCGCAATATCGAATGCTCACTCAATACGTCGAATGTTTTAACGTAAATAGCACCAGCTCTTTGGCTTAATGGTGACAACTTACTAAGTCAGTACTTGTATTCTAAATGATACGGGGTTTTGTGAAAATTATAGAAATTACTCTAAGCACTTTGGATATAAAGAAGTATCATGGTCCAACAATTATTACATCACTGTTAGTTTGCATCTTTCTCAGGCTTCAAAACAACACCTATTGTCGATACCTTTGTTCGTCATATCCCACGGGGTACAGGTTACAGTATCTGGTCTATTGTAATAAGGATCTAGACATAAAATCACTAAGAATAATTTACTATGTGGCCTTTTATGTACATTCGATTTGGCTTTATTGTGACAGGGTTAATCTTTTGATCTATGCACTTAATATTTTAATCTTGGACTAACTTCTGCTCAAGATGCTTCTTCATTTGACCTCAAATGATTTTAATCGGACTTAGGAAATCCACCACCAGATTGTATTTCATCTTGAAATTCATTTTGCAATCTCTGTTTAGTCAGAAACACCCATTTTGAAATAACTTTAATCCACAGACTTAATTTAATCCAAACCTTTTACTTTGATAGGCCAGGTGACTGGACAAGACTGAGAAAAAAAGATACTAGCAACATCAAAAGTTAAACATTAAATGAATTTCTAAGAAAATATTAAGATATTTGGTTTTCCTTTGGGATGATTAACACCCAGCAGGTACCTCAAATGTCTTCATTGAATTTTTATAATTCCAGGAAACCAAGAACTCTAAATAACATGCATTGGCCAGAAATGGACTTTTTTTTAAACCATTGTTCATGCTTGTGGAAGTTGCTGTAGATCAAAGATCTAGAAGTCACTTTCAGTCAATGTGTACATTTTCAGCAATTGAATAAATAACTTGATCTCGGACAAATTATGGTCTTTCCTACTGTGAGTTCCTATTTTCCACTTAATTTTGTGAGCTTGAAATTTATATTTGCAATTTAATAAATACAAATGTATTTAATCTCTAGGTATTCTTGCAGAGTTTTATAGACTGCTAAACACGAATCATACTCAGTTGGAATGTAACATCAAAATAAGAAAGTTAGGGTGTAAGTTATATTAACTTTGATTGTTTCCACTGCTTCAGTTATACTGCCATTTTTGTCTTGAAGGTCACGCACACTCACTAGCATACAATTTAACATACTTTTGTACTGAAGTTCATGGATGCTCACTAGCACATAACTTAACACCTTCCGAAAATGTCCCTCACAACACAACATTCAATTCAATGTTTGTTTTTTGGATATTACAACTGAAATTCAGATTTATTGTGCACCCTACCCCTTACAGAACTTGAGCTACACATTTGTCGAATTGGGAAGTAAAGTAGGTATTCCGATTTGCCACTGGATCAATTTTAATGAAGTCACATTCAGTATAATGTGCAAACAGATTTTGTGTTTATAGGGGTTAAGATAGATAGCTTTATGTATTCATATAATGCACATGTGAGCAAAACTCTTCCCTGCGTGCCATGGTTTATGGTCCATATCTGGTCTTATACGCTGTACCTTGTATGTTATAGTGACTGGCTGAAATCGCTAGTGTTGTGCCACTAATGCATGTCTTGCTCATTAAGATTAGTAAAAAATAAATGATTCACTGCAAATGATTTATGTTCTTATATTTTCAATATAAATGTCAATATAGTATACACTGGGAGAGCATTGCTTGCAATTGTTTTTCACCCATCATTATTTTGGTGAAAAGCCTTGATACTAAAACATTGTGAAACCCAGAAGAGTATATTTCTGGTCATGGTCAGGCAATCTGTGGAGTCCAAAGACAAGGTGATTTCTTTTAGGTGCTAACAGCTTACACAAGATACCTGTATGATCACTTTACCTAAATGATATGCTTCAAATGTAAAAGGACCCTGATGGGACTAGTATACAAACCTCTGAACAGTAGCAAAATTGTGGTTTACAAATTACAAAAGGAGATAGAAAATGCAAGTCAAAAGGGCAATGTTACGATAGTCATGGGCGATTTTAATATGCAGGTAGATTAGAAAAATCAGGTTGGTCCTGGATCCCAAGAAGGGAATTTCATAGAATCCAACAAGTTGGCCTTTTAGAGAAGTTTGTGATTGAGCCCACTAGGGGATTAGTTGTTCTGGATTGGGTGTTGTGAAATGAACTGGAATTGACTAGAAAGCTTAAGGTAAAGGAGCCCTTGGTGTCCAGTGATCATAATATGATAGATTCACCTGTAATTTGAGAGGGAGAAGCTAAAGTCAGATGTATTAGTATTACTGTGGAGCAAGGGAATTACAGAAGCATGAGAGATTAGCTGGCCAAAGCTAATTGGAAGAGGACACTAGCAGGGATGATGGCAGAGCAGCAATGGCTGGAGTTTCTAGGAGCAATTCAGAAGGATAAATCCCAAAAAAAGAATAAGTACTCTAAAGGTAACATGATGCAATGGTGGCTGACAAGCGAAGTCAAATCCAACATAAAAGCCAAAGAGAGAGAGAAAATTAGTGGGAAGTTAGAGGATTGGGAAGCTTTTAGAAACAACCAGAAGGCAACTAAAAAAGTAATTAAGAATGAAAAGATGGAATACAAAGGTAAGATACCCAATAATATTAAAGAGGATACCAAAAATTTCTTTGGTCAAGTGGTCAAGTGGTTAAGGCATTTTTCTAGTGATTTGAAGGTCACTAGTTCGAGCCTTGGCTGAGGCAGTGTGTTGTGTCCTTGAGCAAGGCACTTAACCACACATTGCTCTGCGACGACACCGGTGCCAAGCTGTATGGGTCCAATGCCCTTCCCTTGGACAACATCGGTGGCATGGAGAGGGGAGACTTGCAGTATGGATAACTGCTGGTCTTCCATACAACCTAGCCCAGGCCTGCGCCCTGGAAACCTTTCAAGGCGCAAATCCATGGTCTCACGAGACTAACGGTTGCCTATATAAAGAGTAAAAGAGAGGTGAGAATAGACATTGGACCACTGGAAAATGATGCTGGAGAAGTAGTAATGGGTTAAGGAAATAGTGGACGAACTGAATAAGTATTTTGTATCATTCTTCACTGTAGAAGACACTAGCAGTATGCCTGAAGTTGAAGAGTTCAGGGGGCAGAAGGGAGTGAAGTTGCCATCATTAAGGAGAAGGTGCTTGGGAAACTGGAAGGTCTGAAGGTAGATAAATCACATGGATCAGATGGTTTACACCCCAGGGTTCTGAAGGAGGTGGCTGAAGAGATTGTGGAGGCACTAGTAATCATCTTTCAAGAATCAATAGATTGGGGCATGGTTCTAGAAGACCGGAAAATTGCAAATGTCACTTCAAGAAGGGAGAGAGGCGGAAGAAAGGGAAATTTTTGTCCAGCTAGTCTGATCTCAGTGGTTTGGATGACATTGAAGTTGATCGTTAACAATGTGTTTTAGGGGGATTTGGAGGCACATGATAAAACGGGTCGATCTCAGCAAGAGTTCTCCAAGGGAAAATCTTACCTGACAAATCTGTTGGAATTCTTTGAAGAAATAACAAGCAGGATAGACACAGGAAAATCAGTGCCTGTTGTGTACTTGGATGCATAGAAGGCCTTTGACAAGGTGGCATTCATATGGCTGCCTAACAGGCTAAGAGCCCATGTATTACAGGAAAGATTCTAGCATGGGTGGAGCATTGGTTGATTGGGACTAAATGGAGCCTTTTTTGGATGGGTGGCATTCCACAGGGGTCTGTGTTGGGACTGATCCTTCTTACATTATTTGTCAATGATTTGGATGATGGAATTGATGGCTTTGTAGCTAAGTTTGTGGATGATACGAAGACAGGTGCAGGGGTAGGTAATGTTGAGGTAGTAGAGAGGCTACGGAAGGACTGAGACCACTTAGGAGAATGACAAGGAGATAGCAGATGGATTACAGTGTCCGGAAGTGTATAGTCATGCACTTCGGTAGAAGAAAGAAAAGTATAGACTATTTTCTAAATGGAGAGAAAATACAAAAGACTGAGGTACAAAGGGACTTGAGAGTTCTCGTGCAGGATTTCCTAAAATTTAACTTGCAGATTGGCGATGAGGAAGAAGGCTAATACAATGTTAGCATTCATTTCGAGAGAACTAGAATATAAAAGCAAGGATGTAATGTTGAGGCTTTATAAAGCACTGGTGAGGCCTCACGGTGTATTATGAGCAGTTTTGGGCCACTTATCTAAGAAAGGATATGCTGAAATTGGAGAGTGTTTAGAGGAGGTTCATGAACATGATTCTGGGATTGAAAGTCTTATCATATGAGGAGTGTTTGATAGCTCTGAGCCTGTACTAACTGGAATTCAGAAGAAGGAAGGGGACCTCATTGAAACCTATCAAATATTGAAACACCTCAAAAGAGTGGATGTTTCCTATGGTGGGGGAGTCCAGGAGCAGGGAACACAGCCTCAGAATAGAGGGGCATCCATTTAGAACGGAGATGAGGAATAATTTCATTAACTGGAGAGTGGTGAATCTGTGGAATTAGTTGCCACGGGTGCCTGTGAAGATTAAGTCATTGGGTATACTTCAGGCAGGGGTTGATAGATTCTTGATTAGTCAGAGGATGGAGGATTACAGGGAGAAGACAGGAGATTGGGGCTGAGAAGGAAATGGTGGAACAGACTCGATCGGCTAAATGGCCTAATTCGGCTCCCATACTGTATCTAATGAAGTCAAGGTTAATTCCGGAATATGTTAAGGAATAATACCATAACTTGCAGAAAGTTCCTTGGGGGAGAACTTATCATAGTAGAAGGTTCCATCTGTTGAACAGTTGAATATGCTTTTAAACATTAATCTTAAATATCATTTTAGTAACCATTTGATATATTATTTGTTCCATTTACAACTGAAGAGTCTGTAGTACATTCTGAGTAGGCCATTTTGATGACCATCTCACTGATCATGCAATGAATGCTACTTTGCTTCTGACCTTTCAGCAACACAAATCATCTTACTGAATAAGGAAATTATGGATCATCTGCAGATAAATGCAGTCCATTGCTGACAGGACATCAGTTTGAAATACTACCTTTAATCAAGACGAGCCTGAAACAAGCTTAGGTCATGTTTGGTTATTATCACTACTGAACAATGATATATGTCAAGTAATGGAACTGTCTAAACTGAACCAAAATTGTTTTGTTACTGCTTTCCAAAATTAACAAACCTTTATGCAATATTTAATAACACATTTTTCACCATATCTTGTGAAACTAAGCATTAAAATTAACTTAAATGTTAATTTTTTACAACATGGATTTTAAAAAGACAGAACTTATAATTTATTTATGAGATCACCCTTAATATCTAACCTAACAATGAGAACTTTATAATTCTTTCCAACTTTCTGTTTATTGGCAGGTATTTTGAGCTTGTGCAAATGTATGAAATGAGCAATAATGGATTAACACCATGATCTTCATTCTGGTTGTCTATTCCTACTGAGATATTTTTACAACTGCTTACTAATAAGCAAAAATGCTATCTTTAAATTAAATTACGAATAAGTGTATCAGCCCAAGTAGGCTGCTAAATTGGAACTGACAGGAGTCTTCACGTTTGCTGCTCAGGAGCGACAGAACTGTGATCCATGTTGACTGTCCACGATACTTCAATGTGAATTGTGAAGATACTATCAGTATATACAACTTTGTATATGCATGCTTAATGTCAATTAGCTTACAGAATGTTCAAATAAATACTTATATAAAACCAGCACTGCTGATTTCCAGCCCTGTGCTACTGTGTATGTCACAATTTAACCCTACAAAACCAAATCTGACATTAAATGGAATGACAATCCCCGCCATTATTGCTATAAAAGTTGGATGCTAGATTATTTTTTTTCAAGATATTAGTTTCTAGAGAAAAGAATATCCCACGTTCAGAGGTTTCCTATGCTTGGCTAAAGCTTGTATATTCCACAACTATTTGATGGGCCTCTCCTCAAGTAAGTTCTCTATTATAAAGGATGTTGTGGTTTAGACCTGTCTCTTTGTGTGGACTCACCGCCAGTGCTTTCTGCTCACCTGGATTTTCTTGGGTTGACATACAGGTCTGAATGAGCCGATTCTCTGGACGTATGACGTGTGGGGAGGTGTGAACAGTAATCATGCCCCTGAAGAGGACGTTGAGACGTCACCCTGGAATGCCCTGATAGCTCTTGATTGGAAGTGGAATTTTGCCTCTTGTCAAAGCCTGTCAAGACCTCATAACAGTGTTTATACGTGTTTGCTCTTCAATCATATTTAAATATCATTAACCTGACTCTGCCTAATGTAGTGAAAGAAATTGCTTCCAGAAATGAAAGACTGGTAGTCTGCTGGGGCTTTCTATATGGTAAACTAGTAAATTATTGTCACATATACTAAGGAGCATTGAAAACTTGTCTTGCATGCTGTCCATAGAGGTCAATTTATTACGATGTGCATTGAAGTTAGAACAATAGAGAGAGAAACCATTATATTTTCTGAACTGAGCCCATATTCTCAGAGTATGTCTAATAAGAGGATTAACAATTAGTTTAGGCAAATGACAAGGAAGTGTGGAACCGAGAAGTGCAGAAATGGAAAGATCCTTACTAGAATTCAACTCCATTGCCGCCCATTTTGGGCAGTCAGACTGATTATGGAAGAAAGACCAAAAAATAAGACAACGAATATTGGCTGCCCAATAATATAAACGAAAATTAGGCAGGGCCATACCACCTTCCCTTTTAGATTTTTGAAGGTGAGCTTTATTAATTTTGGAACATTTGCCCTTCCAGAGATAGGACGAAATAATAGAATCTAACGCATCAAAAAAAGCTTTAGAAATAAAAATTGATAAAGATTGAAATAAATACAAAAATTTAGGAAGGATATACATTTTAATAACATTAGTTTGACCTACCAGAGAATGGACAAGGGTGACCACTGTGTCAGATTCTGTTTTGTAGAATTTGGAAGATTGGCAAAATTTTCTCGAAAAAGATTCTTAAAGTTCCTTGTTACTGTAACACCAAGGTAAGTGAATTGATTATTAACTACTTTAAAAGGGAGGTCATGAAATACTAATGCTTGTGCTTCTCAATTGATTGGAAAGAGCCCTATTTTACACGTCATCTTTTCCTACCTTCTATGCGAGATTCAACATTTCATGATTGGTACAGAAAGGGTATTAGGTGCTTTGAAGATCTTTTCATAGGTAATTGTTTTGCAACTTTTCAACAATTGTCTGTAAAGTTTAACCTACCTAATACTCATTTCTTTAGATATCTTCAAATTAGACGTTTCATTAACCCTTTAATATCAAACTTTCCTGAGATGCCTGAGAAAAACGTTGTGGACCTGTTTCTTTGTATTAATCCATTGGGTAAAGGTTTAATATCTGCTATTCGGGATAAGTTAGTGATCTTGAGGTGTGCCCCCTTAGATAAAATTAGAATTGCCTGGGAGCATGATTTAAATATTTCCTCATCTGATGCGGTTTGGGATTCAATTCTTAAGTCAGTTAACTCAACCTCTTTATGTGCCCGCCACTACCTTTTGCAGTTTAAGGTTGTACACAGGGCTCATATGTCTAAAACTAAATTATCGCGGTTTTACCCTGACGCTAGTCCCGTTTGTGATAAGTGTAAAGGGGAAGAGGCTTCTCTTATCCATATGTACTGGGCCTGTCCTAGTCTAGAGAAATTCTGGAAAGAAGTTTTTTCAACTCGATCCCATATTCTTAATTGCCACTTTGAACCTAACCCTCCGATTGCTTTTTTTGGCACCTTGGGTGAAGTAGACATGCACATGTGTCCGACTAAATGTCGAACGTTATCTTTTGCCTCTCTCTTGGCTAAACAGTTAGTTCTTCTTAGGTGGAGAGGTGCTGCCCCACCCACTCATGCTCAATGGCTTAGAGACATTATGTCCTGTTCAGACTTTGAAAAGATTCATTATTCACTTCTTAATTCGGACATTAAGTTTCATATGGTGTGGGGACCTTTTCTTGAATAATTTCACAACTCCTCTAATTAAGCTTATCCTTTTTTTTGTACTACAATCCCTTTCAGCTTTTTTTCCTGTTAGTTTTATGTTTTTTTGTTGTGAATTACATTATAGTTTTGATAGTCAGCATTATATTTTCTTTTTTTATATATATATTTACAGCTCTGTGGGGTTGAATGCTCCGATTAATTTTTCTTTTATACATAGGAATGATTGGCCTGGGATTTTATAGTGGGAGGGTGGGGAAGACACTAATTTTATATAATTTTATTTTGGGTGCTTTTTCCTTATTGTTATGAATTATATATTGGACACGTTTGTTTTGCACTGTATAAACCTCCATTTTGTTGATGGGTTTTTTCTGTCGCTGTATTGTAGAAACGCATTAAAAAATTAATTAAAAAAAAGAATTTAGAACAATATCAGAGTGCAGTATAAAGTGTTACACTACAGAGAAAGTGCAGTGCAAATAGAAAGTAGGGTGGAAGGCACAATAAGGTAGATTCTGAGGTCAAGGGTATATTCTATCATACTAGGAAAACATTAATAGTTGTATAACAGTCGTCATCCTTGAGCCTGGTGGTACGTGCTTTCAGGCTTTTGTATCTTCTGCTCATTGGGAAGGGCAATAAGAGAGAAGGCATAGACTTGATGGTGTCTTTGATTATGTTGGCTGCTTTACTGAAGCAATGAGAAGTGTAGACATATTCGAGGAGGGGAGGCTGGCTTTAGTGATTTGCTGAGCTGTGTCCACAACTCTGCAGTTTTGTGTGGTCAGCATGATCGGATGAAGGAAGGAAGAATGTGCAGAGGAGAATGCACAATTAGAAGAAGGAAACAGTGGAGCAGAAGTGCAAGGGAAGTGGAAGATGAGAAGGAAAAAGGGAGTTAAAACACAAGTTGTGCCTTTCCGCTTGGTCTTCATATGATCCTATCATTCAATACTTTAATGAATACGGTTAGTTCTGAACATTTATTGTCACTAATGAAGAGTGTCATTAAACTGAAGTCTTACCTGTTTCTCCCTCCAAAATCTCTACCATCTGCTAAATACTTCATCTATTTTTGTTATTCAGCTTCCATCAGTTTAATGACACTCATAAATTTCGAAAATACATACAGGTCAAAACACCTTTCACTGTCAGTGTAACTGGCTCCTTCAATTCCGTTATCCAAATCATTGATATATAATGAAAAATGAAGCAGTACCAACATAGACACCTGTGGAACACCACTAGTCACTGGCAGCCAACCAGAAAAGGCTCCCTTTATTCCCATTCATTGCCTCTTGCCAATCAGCCATGCTCTATCCATGCTAGCTAGTATCTTTCCTGTAATATCATGGGCTCCTAACTTGATAAGCAGCCTCATGGTGTGGCACCTTGTCAAAGGTCTTCTGAAAATCCAAGTACACAACATCAGTTGATTCTCCTTTGCCTATCCTCTTGTTATTTCTTCAAAGAATTCCAACAGATTGGCCAGGTAAGATTTTCCCTTAATGAAGCTATGCATACTGTGGCCTATTGTATCATGTGCCTTCAAGTACCTTAACAATCGACTCCAACATCTTCCCATCCTTTGAAGTCAACTAACTGGTCTATAATTTCCTTTCTTCTGCCTCTCCCCCTTCTTGAAGAGTGGAGTAACATTTGCAATTTTCTAGTCCTCCAGAACCATGCAGAATCTAGTGATTCTTGAAAGATCATTACTAATACTTCCACAATCTCTTCAGCCACCTCTTTCAGAATCATAGGATGTAGACCATCTGATCCAGGTGATTATCTACCTTCAGACCTTTCAGTTTCCCAAGCATCTTCCCCCTAGTAATGGCAGCTTCACTCATGTTTGCCCCCTGCCACTCTCGAACCTCTGGCATACAGCTAGTGTCTTCCACAGTGAAGAATGATGCAGAACACTTATTCAGCATGTTTGCCATTTCCTTGTCCCCATTATGACCTCTGTAGCATTTTCCGGTAGTCTTATATGTACTCTTCCCCCTCTGTTACATTTTATGTATCTGAAGAAACATTTGGTGTCCGTTTCAATATTGTTGGTTAGCTTAACTTTGTATTCCATCTTTACTTTCTTTATGACTATTTTAGTTTTCTGTTGGTTTTTAAAAGCTTCCCAATCCTCTAACTTCACACTCATTTTTGGTCTATTATATGCCCTTTCTTTGGCTTTTATGTTGGTTTCGACTTCTCTTGTAAGCCATGGTCGCATCATCCTGCCTTTAGAATACTTCTTTCTTGAGATGCATCTATCTTGTGCTTTCTGAATTGCTTCCAGAAACTCCAGTCATTGTTGCTGTGCTGTCATCCCTACTAGTGTTCTGTTCCAATCAATTTTGGCTAGTTCCTCTCTTATGCCTGTGTAATTCCCTTTATTCCAATGTACGAGGGGTGATTGATAAGTTCGTGGCCTAAGGTAGAAGGAGTTAATTTTAGGAAACCTAACACATTTATTTTTCAACATAGTCCCCTCCTACATTTACACACTTAGTCCAGCGGTCGTGGAGCATATGGATCCCTTTTTGTAGAAGTCGGCATCTTGGACCCCCAGTAAGTGGTCCACAGCAGGGATGATTGATAAGTTCGTGGCCTAAGGTATAAGGAGTTGAGTTATTAACTTCAAACTTTCTGCATAATCACTCAAAGAGTTGAACTGCACGTGTATCTAATGAAAGCTGTACAACTCATCTCCTTCTACCTTAGGCCACAAACTTATCAATCACCCCTGCTGTGGACCACTTATTGGAGGTCCAAGATACCGACTTCTACAAAGGAGGAATCAGTATGCTCCATGACCGCTGGACTAAGTGTGTAAATGTAGGAGGGGACTATGCTGCAAAAAAAAAAATGTGCTTGGTTTTCTAAAATTGACTCCTTCTACCTTAGGCCACAAACTTATCAATCAGCACTCGTAATACTGATATATCTGACTTTGGCTTCTCCTTCTCAATTTGCAGAGTGAATTCTGTCATATTATGATCACTGGCCCCTAAGAGTTCCTTTACCCTAGCTCTCTAGTCAATTCTGGTTCATTGTACAACATCCATTCCAGAATAGCTGATCCCCTAGTGGGCTCAACCACGAGCTGCTCTAAAAAGCCATCTCGTAAGCATTCTACCAACTTCCCTTCTTGCGATCCAGCACCAACCTGATTTTCCCAGCTACCTGCATATTGAAATCCCCCTTTTGACATGCATTTCCATCTCACAGTGTAATTTGTAGACCACATCTTTACCACTGTTTGTTTGGAGGTCTGTATATAACTCCCATTAGGGGCTTATTACCCTTGCAGTGTTTTAGCTGTCACCACAATGATTCTACACCTTCCTATCCTGTGTCACCTCCTTGTAAAAACTTGTAAAAGTCTTTCTAGATCTGATCATTCAATCTGTTAATTCCCAAAGGCAGAAGTGGAATCAACTATTTATGATATGCATGAACTGCCAGTTCCAAACTTGCGTTAATAATACAACAGTAGTGTAGCAGTTAGCGTGATGTTATTACAGCTTGGGGTTCCATTCTGGTGTTCTCTCTAAGCATGTCTGTGCGTTCCTTCCTGTGTGCATGTCCATGCGTTCCTTCCCGTGTGCATGTTCGTGCGTTCCTTCCCGTGTGCATGTTCGTGCGTTCCTTCCTGTGTGCATGTTCGTGCGTTCCTTCCCGTGTGCATGCGGGTTTCCTCCCACAGGCCAGAGAGGTACCAGTTAGTAGGTTAATTGGTCATTGTAAATTGTCCTGTGCTTAGGCTAGAGTTAAATTAATGCGTTTCTGGGCAGCGCAGCTGGAAGGGCCGTAAAGGCCTGTTCCGCACTGTATAAATAAATAAATATGGTGCCACAAGACTATTATCGATCTTTTTCCCCCCAGATTTATAAAGATATTTTAGTTGGATTATAAATAGAATTGAACAATAAATAAAATGCAGAAATTACTGTAAAATATCAACTCTGCATACTACTGGGCATGTGTTTTGCAACATTTTACATCTTGGAATTTCTTCAGGGCTTTGCCTGGTTGTGGCTCTAACATCAACAGAAAAGCAGCTAAATCTCCAGATTCAAAATTCAGGATTGTTGTTCAGTACACAAATGTTAAGGAGAACAAATTGATTTACTCTGAATCTGTTGCAGCCTAAGAAAAATGCAATCACCATAAAGAACACAATAAAGAAACAAAAGCAAAGCACAATAAATATAAAAACAACCCTATAAAGGACAATGCACAAGTAATCTAATAATATGTGGATACACAGTGCTGAGCTGATGTGGTAAGTTGGCAGCATGTTCGATCACAGTGGCTTCTATAGGGTCAACTAAAAGGGTCTTTTTTTAAATGTATTTTTTATGATCGCAAGACCCCGCTGGATATTAAGAACCTAAAGTACTGCAGGTCAGCCCCATCAGCGAGTTGTCCATTGGTGGAGAAACTGAAGGAGCTGGACTTGGTGCAGATCGTGCTGCTGCCCGTGTCAGAGGAATTGGTGCGTGAAGGTGGAGTGCAGTCTAATAGCAAATGATTGTCTTAGTCGCTTGTGATCGCAAGATCCTGTTGTACGTTGCTAATGTGGAATGCTGCAATCCGGTTCACTGATTTATTGGTCAGCAGCAGGGACGGACAGTGGGTAAACTGTGTGGCCTCAGTCGAGGTGAGGACCGGGCCTCAAGCCGCGGTGTCGCCTATTTAGAACCACCCAGGAGAGAGCTGACAGAATCATTGCTCTCCACTGGAGGCATTGTGGCAGGGCGTCTAAGCTGGAGTTGCTGCTGCCCCCCAGAGTTCGCTTGGCAGAAGGCAAGCTGTGTTCTGCTCATTTGCAGATTGCTCAACGTTCATGAACTCAGGATCTTGGACCATTTATTCATGTGACTGTATTTTACTGATATCTGATATGCCCTGACGAAGGGTCGCGGCCCGAAACGTCAACCGTACCTCTTTCTACAGATGCTGCCTGGCCTGCTGCGTTCACCAGCATTTTTTTGTGTGTTACTATATGTGTCTTGTGCTGTGTGTGACTGTTGGTTCTGTGCTTTGCATCTTTGCCCCAGGGTAACCCTGATTTGTCTGGCTGTATTCATAGGTATTCATGTATGGTTGAATGACAAACTTGAACTTGTACATGCTCTATTTCTACAAATATTTGGCAAATATTTTGAGTTTAAACAGCAACTTTCTTGATTTCAGGGCCTTTCTGAAGATGCCAAAAAGCAATGAAATTATCCATCTGAGGCAACATCCTGAATCTTTTCTGTACCCTCTCCAGCACTTTCACATCCTTTCTATACTTTGGAGATCAGAACTGTGTGCAGTACTCCAGCTGAAGTCTGGCCAAGTTTTATGAAGTTGAAGTATAACCTCCTTACTTCTGTATTTAATGCCCTGAATAAAGCAGACCAGCATCTTATATGCCTTTCTGACCTATGTTGCCATCTTCAAGGATCTGTGTTCCTTCTATGTACTCTGTCCCTCCATTCCTTGATAATCCCTAAGATCCAATCATTCATGATGTATTTCCCAGCTTCATCAGTGCTTCCAAAGTATAACACCTCACATATGTTTGGACTAAAGTCCATCTGCCATTTTCCAGCTCATTTCTCCAACATTTTGATATCTCACTGAATACTATGATAACCTTCCACACTATCAACAATTTTCAGATCAAAATGAGGAAAAAATGCTTCATTCAGGGGGTATTGACTCTTTCTAACTTTTAGCCTGGAGGATTGTAGATATTGCATCACTAACTTCATTCAACATATAAATCGGCACATATTTCTGGATATCAATAGGTTCAAGGTGTAGAAAGTGCAGGAAATGGAATTGAAGTAGAAGATCAGTCATGATCTTGATGCATGGTAGAGCAGGACTGAAGGGCAAATGGTCTATTCCTGCTCCTATTTCTTATGCTCTATGCATTCTTCCCTAAGTTTTAAACCAGAACTGCACAAAATGCTTCAAATGTCATCTCATCATACACTCGCAGATCTCAGCAGGACTTCCACAGCAATCGATTACCTCATTGCTTACCCTATCAGAATTTGTGTTCCAACATACACTAACATTTATTAATTTTTTTCCATTGTGTGCAGCCAAAAGTGAGAAACTAATGGCTTGGATTTTCCCGAGAAAGCCTAAAGTTCTGCTCGGAACTAGAAGCATTTCCCTGTGTACTTATCGAAAATGTCTCTACTTTCCTGAGAGAGGAGCCCAGCAGTTGAATGCAAGCTTCCTACATCCTAATCGATTATAGATGGGAATTTAGTTATTGATCAAGAAGTAGGGCTGAGCTACCACCGATACATTAGTCACCTTTTTTTATCAGTGGAAAGGAATGATTGTGAATGACCTAGGGGATCTACACTTCTGTGAAAAATTGAGCTTACCTAAATGTTTTAATTATATTGAATCTTTAATTTTAGTTTTTCAATAATTAAACATATTTCAGTGGTTATCTTAGAAAGACTTTTAAATTTTCCTTATATCAGGTACATTCAGAAAGAAGCAAAGATTTTACCACGTTTGACTGCTGCTAAGCCAAATAATGTGGGTGGCTAAACCTGCTATCAAAGCTTTATTTTTATCATTTCCGTGGGTGGGATTCATAATGGACTCATCACATGCAGAGATTTACATCAGAAGCTCCAATATCTCACAAGTCCACTTCTGCGTGGAAGTTCTGGACAGAGGTTCTACACAAGGAAAGTAGTGGGGAAGCTTCCAATAGCCAGATATTCGGAGTCTGCATATATCACCATTCCTTTATAGTCACTGGTCACATATGGGGGGCGGGGGTGCATTTTATCAAATGTAGTGGTACCTGCCTTTATGTTCCTGTGGCTCATGTTGTATCAAAATTCACAGCTTTGGGGGCTGTCTCATACTTTACATGTCAAAAACACTTGGATGTGTTTAGAGCTGGAAAATTGTCAATTTATTCTCAGACTATGTTCCAGTTCCTCCCATCTCCACTGAAAGAACTCTTTTTTTTCTCACTCAACAACATCCCACCTCTCTGCACCTTCCTCCACCAATTCCCAGTTAAGAACTTATTTTATTATGGCGTGGTTCAGTACATGATCTGGAACCATTCTGTAGGATGCTACTGGATAATTGTGTAAGAAAACCAAAGAATGGGCAATAATTTGTTATTCTGGGACTTAGACCATTGTGTGGGGAAGTAGGGCTTTGACTGCACTCCAGATGTTTCCTTTTGTTGGTATAGGATGATCTTGAGTTTTAGGTACACTGGAGCAGTCTGAGAGCTGAGGTAAGTTGTACTTTGAAAATACATTACTAGTTGTGTATCAGGTTAATGTAGATTAAAAATAGACCCGCTGAGACAGGAAATACTGATCAGTTGGGCAGCATCTGTGAGGCTGCTTTGATTTTACAAACTAAGATTTGATAAGACAATAGAAGGAGATTGGGTACTTCATGAACTCTCAATGCCTGGGAGAAGAAATTGAGAAACTTTGGAGGTAGGTGCTTCTAAATTCTGACACATATCTTCAGAATATCCAGAAATATTACATTTGGCACTTGTTATTATTGGATGAGTTTCTCTGTTAATGCATTTTCTATTTCTGTCAATTTGCCTCTCTCTCTGTCTGTTTCTGTTCCTCCTTGTCTCTCAGATGTCAATAATTATAATGGCTAAATAGACATGACAATCTGGTGATAATTAGTAGCTTTGCTGACTTTTAAAATTGTATTCATTCACTCTGAGAAAAGAAATCAAGTAAAAAAAGACATTTGGTCTATGTGTAATTCTCACTTTTGATTGCCTCATACTCTGTCTCATTGCATCTCTCTAACCTAACCACCTTCAACAATAATTAGAATACATATCCCTGCTTACAATAAAGTAAAAGTGATATTGATATTTATAGTTTATTTCCTTTGCCTTTTTTAAAGATAGTTTATTTGTACCATTCTTCCCTTCTTAGATGTGCATACTTCTTGAATTGAAATGCAGCAAAAACTGAGGTTACATACATGGTAGGCAGCCGTCGATCCCAGGGGATCATGGGTTTACGCCTCTGGTGGACTGTGTCCTCTCCAGGGCGCAAGCCTGGGCGGGAAGATTTGAAGAACCGGCTGTTGTCCATGCAGTGGGTTCCCCATCTCCACGTCACTGATGTAGTCCAAGGGAAGGGCAAGTGCCGATACAGCTTGGTACCAGTGCCGTCGCGGTTGTCAAGAGTGAAGTTGTAAACAACATCAAACTGCCTTAGGGACCCCGCCTCCGGATTTCTTCCTCGGGGTATACTCCCGAAGCCTTTCCCATGGGTCAGTATGGCTGCGAGGCAACTGAGGTTTAAAATCAGAGTTTTCCTTCTCCTAGGCGGACTGCTGTCCAAGCCTGATGAGCCCCACCTGCCTGAAGCAACTGGTTTTGAGGCGCCAGTGGTCTGACTTTGCCCCTTCTCTTGTCAGTAGAAACAGTTCCACTGGGTCTAGTAGCTAAACTGCACGTGAAGGCCAAGAATTGGACCTGGTTCCTAAGGTTGTCAAAGCCGGGGGTGGTTGGGGGGGGGGGGGGATAAGCTCCCACTACCTATAAAATGCTCCAAATGGCGTGCGACTCTAACACCCATGAAGTAGCATCCCATTATTCCCCCTTTTCTCTTTCCCTCACATTTCTTTCCCTCAATGCACACTCAGTGTTTTAGAAACAGCTTTTTCCCTTCTGCCGTCAGATTTGTGAATAGTCCTTGAACCCATGAACACGACCTCAGTATTTTCTCTCCTTTTGCACTTATTAAAAATCTATTCATGCATTTATCTATCTATTTATTTTGAATATATATTTCTTATTGTAATCCATAGTATATTTTATGTATTGCGCTGTAAAACAACAAATTTCATGACTATGTCAGTGAAAATAAACATGATTCTGATCATTCTGTGTACCAAAACCTCATTCAATGTACAATTTCATGAACCTTGATTCATTATTTATTGTTTAAGATTTCCTTAATTGATTTTGAATTCCAAATTAGATGTTGCTGCATACTTGAATGGTTGAAGTGCCACTTATGCATGATGAGAAATGATGTAAGACCATAAGACATAGGAGCAGAATTAGGCCATTTGGCTCATCACGTCTGCTCCACCATTCAATCATGGCTGATCCTTTTATTTTATCTCCCCCTCAACCCCAGTTCCCAGCCTTTGATGTCATGTCCAATCAAGAACCTAGCAATCTCTGCCTTAACTACACCCAACGACCTGGCCTCCACAGCTGCACGTGGCAACGAATTCTACAAATTCACCGTCCTTTAGCTAACAAAATTCCTCCACATCTCTGTTTTGAAAGGGCTCCCCTCTATCCTGAGGCTCTGCCCTCTTGTTTTAGACTCTCCCACCATGGGGAAACATCCTTTCCACATCTACTCTGTCCAGACCTTTCAACATTTGAAAGGTTTCAATGAGAACCCCCATCATCCTTCTGAATTCCAGCAAGTACAGACCCAGAACCATCAAACGTTCCTCATATGATAACCCTTTCATTCCTGGAAACATCCTTGTGAACCTCCTCTGGACCCTCTCCATATATTGCACGTGCGCAGACTAGCCCTCAGGTCTGGGCAAGATGTTAAACTGGAGACCAGACTTTGGGAAATGCAGAAGTCTTAATTAAAATTTCAAAGAAGGTAATACTATAGAGAGTGCAGAGGAGATTTACAAGGATGTTGCCTGGATTGAGGGTGTACCTTATGAGAATAGGTTGAGTGAACTCAGCCTTTTCTCCTTGGAGTGACGGAGGATGAGAGGTGACCTGATAGAGGTGTATAAGATAATGAGAGACATTGATCCCGTGGATAGCCAGAGGCTTTTTCCCAGGGCTGAAGTGGTTAACTTGAGTGGTTAAGAGGGGGTATAGCTTTAAGGTGCTTGGAAATAGGTACTGAGGAGATGTCGGGGTAAGTTTTTCACACATAGTGGTGGGTGCATGGAATGTACTGCCGGTGGCAGCGGTGGAAGTGGATACAATAGGGTCTTTTAAGAGCCTCTTAGATAGGTAAATGGAGGTTATAAAATAGAGGGCTATGTGGTAGGGAAATTCTAGGCAGTTTCTAGCGTAGGTTACATGGTCGGCACAACATTGTGGGCGGAAGGGCCTGTAATGTGCTGTAGATTTTCTATGTTCTATGTACTAAGTAATAAAATGTTTTAAGAATTGTTGCAACTGAGAAAAATATTATTGTTGAAAATATCGATTCTGATTTTTAAGCTTTGGTTATGTTCATGTTTTGCAAATAGGTTATGTCAATACAAATAACACACATAAAAATTGCTGGTGAATGCAGCAGGCCAGGCAGCATCTACAGGAAGAGGTACAGTCGACGTTTCGGGCCGAGACCCTTCGTCAGGACTAACTGAAAGAAGAGCTAGTAAGAGATTTGACAGTGGGAGGGGGAGGGGGAGATCCGAAATGATAGGAGAAGACAGGAGGGGGAGGGATGGAGCCAAGAGCTGGACAGGTGATTGGCAAAAGGGATATGAGAGGATCATGGGACAGGAGGCCTAGGGAGAAAGAAAAGTGGAGGGGGGAAGCTCAGAGGATGGGCAAGGGGTATAGTGAGAGGGACAGAGGGAGGAAAAAGGAGAGAGAAAAAAAATTAATAATAATAAAAAATAAATAAATAAGGGATGGGGTAAGAAGGGGAGGAAGGGCATTAGTGGAAGTTAGAGAAGTCAATGTTCATGCCATCAGGTTGGAGGCTACCCAGATGGAATATAAGGTGTTGTTCCTCCAACCTGAGTGTGGCTTCATCTTGACAGTAGAGGAGGCCGTGGATAGACATATCAGAATGGGAATGGGACGTGGAATTAAGATGTGTGGCAACTGGGAGATCCTGCTTTCTGTGGCGGACAGAACGTAGGTGTTCAGTGAAACAGTCTCCCAGCCTGCGTCAGGTCTCGCCAATATATAGAAGGCCGCATCGGCCGTCATGGCATGAACATTGACTTCTCCTCTATTGTCAAGATGAAGCCACACTCAGTTTGGAGGAACAACACCTTTAAGTTTTAAAGACCCCTGGCTATATTGTTTAATAAGAACTTGTTCATGATATTTTCTGTTTTTCCAGTGAATTTCCCAGCTCAATAGAATTCACAGCATCTCTTATTTCAATGAATTCTATTTTTTTCATTAGCGGTGCATATGAAGTTTAGAATCTTGTTAGAATGCAATGATTATGACACTAGGTTGCACAGACACACTCAGTGTTTCAGGGACACTTTCTTCCCCTCTGCAATACATAAAATATAGTATACATTGCAATCAGACTTCTGAATGGCTATGAACACTATCCCCCTATTTTTGCTCAGATTTAGCATTATTTATTTATTTAAATATGTATTTATTATTGTATATTAAAGTATATTTCAGTTAAAAGCAAGGACAATGAGGGTGGGAAGGACCAGCCATGGATAACTAAGGAAATAAAGGAAGGCATCACACTAAAAGCTCATGCGTACAAAGTTACCAAGAGTATTCGGAAACTGGAAGATTGGGATAACTTTAAAAAGCAATGAAGAATCACTAAACAAGCAATAAAGGAAGGGAAGATAGGTTATGAAAATAAACTAGCACAAAATATAAAACGGATGATAAAAGTTTTTATAATTATATAAAGTGAAAAAGGGTGGCCAAAGTGAACATAGGTCCCTTGGAGGACGAGAGGGGGGAATTGATGTTGGGTAATGAGGAAACGGCTGAGGCTTTGAATGACTGATTTGTGTCAATCTTCACGGTGGAGGACATGTCTAACATGCTGAATGGAGATGATATGGATGCAGTGGGAGGTGAGGACTTCAATACAATAGCAATCACTCAAGAGGTAGTCCTGAGCAAACTTGTGGGCTTAAAGACAGACAAGTCCCCTAGTCCTTATGGAATGCATCCCAACGTACTGAAAGGAATTGGCAGAGGTTATAGTTGAGGCTTTGGTGATAATTTTCCAAAATTCTTTAGATTCTGGAGCTGGTCCTGGCGGGTTGGAAGAAGGCGAATGTCACGCCACTGTTCAAAAACGGAAGTAGTCAAAAGGCAGGTAACTATAAGCTGGTTAGTAGTTGGGAAAATGCTTGAAGCTATCATTAGAGAAGAAATAGCGAGGCATCTGGAGAGAATTGGATCCATCAGGCAGATGCAGCATTGATTTAGCAAAGGCATATCCTGTTTGACAAACTTACTGGAGTTCTTTGAGGATATATCAAGTGCAGTGCATAAAGGGGAACAGATGAATGTTATTTACTTGGATTTCCAGAAGGCGTTCGATAAGGTGCTGCATGAAAGACTTATCTATTAGATAATGATGTATAGAGTTGGGGGTGATGTATTAGAATGGATAGAGGATTGGTTAATCAATAGAAAGCAGAGAGCTGGGATACAGGGGTGTTTCTCTGGTTGGCAATCAGTGGTGAGCGGTGTGCTGCAGGGGTCGGTGCTGGGCCTGCAACTGTTCACAATATACATTAACAATCTGGAAGAGGGGACCGACTGTAGTGTATCTAAGTTTGCTGATGATACTAAATTGAGTGGAAAAGCAAATTGGGCAGACGATACAGAGAGTTTGCAGGGAGATATAGATAGGTTAACTGAGTGGGCAAGGGTCTCACAGATAGAGAACAATGTTGGCAAATGCAAGGTCATCCACTTTGGAAGGAAAAATGGAAGATCATATTATTATTTAAATGGTAAAACATTGCAGCATGCTGCTGTGCAGAGGAACTTGGGAGTGCTTGTGCATGAATCACAAAAGGTTGGTTTGCAGGTGCAGCAGGCTATCAAGAAGGTAAATGGAATGTTGGCCTTCATTACCAGAGGGATTGAATTTAAGAGCAGGGAGGTTATGCTGCAACTGTACAGGGTACTAGTGAGGCTGCATCTGGAGAACTGCAGGCAGTTCTGGCTTCCTTACTTGGGGAAGGATTTACTGGCTTTGGAGGCAGTGCAGAGGAGGTTCACCAGATTGATTCCAGAGATGAGGGAGTAAGACTATGAGGAGAGATTGAGTTGCCTGGGACTGTACTCACTGGAATTCAGAAGGATGAGAGGAGATCTTATAGAACATAAAAAATTGTGAAAGGGATAGATAAGATAGAGACAGGAAAGTTGTTTCCACTAGTAAGTGAGACTAGAACTACAGGACGTAGCCTCAAGATTTGGGGGAGTAAATTTAGGACGGAGATGAGGAGAAGCTGCTTTTCCCAAAGAGTGGTGAATCTGTGGAATTCTCTGCCCAATGAAGTAGTGGATGCTACTTCAGTAAATATATTTAAGACAAGATTGGATAGAGTTTTGCATAGTAGGGAATTAAGGGTTATGGGGAAAAGGCAGGTAGGTGAAGATATGTCCATGGTCAGATCAGCCATGATCTTATTGAATGGCGGAGCAGCCTTGACGGGACAGATGGCCTAATCCTGCTCCTATTTCTTATCATCTTATGTTATTGCAATTTATACTATATTTTATGTATTGCACTATACTGTTTCCACAAAACAACAGATTTCATGACATATGCCAGTGTTAATAAACCTGATTCTGATTCTAGATGAGAACAGAAGTTACTATGTAGGTGAAACAAGTGGGGGAAACTACAGCATATATTCAATAAGAGAAAGTCAGTAAGTTTGGTATCTAAGAAAGAAAATTCGGTGTATCATACTAATTAAAGAGTAAGACCTTTGGCAGAACAAAGGGATTTAGATGCCCAAGAACACATTAAAAAAATCCCAAAAGATTAAGGAGTGTTGGATTTTATCTCAACATTGCTTCAGTACAAAAGGAGAAAGTAACCCTTGACTTCTTCAGGGTATTGTTCAATCATTTGGGATACTGCATGCTGTGTGGGGCTTACAGACATAAGAAAGGTATTTGGAGAAAGTACAAGACAGAATGATGTCAGAGCTTAAACATTTATGAGAAAAGGTTGTATGAATTTGATAGGTTAGGAAGTTGAGTTGCTTAAGTAGGTAGAAAATATCTGAAAGAGTATCTATCAAAACAAAATATTTCCTTTGGAAGAATTCAGATCATCGGACAATTTTAAGGGTGAAATCAGGAAGCTTCTTTTTTGCAAAAAGGAAGTGAAAAATTGAAATTTCCTTTCCCTTAAGGTTATAAATAATTTGACAATTTTGATGACTGATTTTATTAGCTAGGATATCAAATGGATCCAAAGCAGATAAACCAAGTTGCGATATGATTCATATCTGATCAAATTGAATTAGTCAATTGCTTGAGCAGCTGAATAGCCTGCTCCTGTTGTTCTGTTCTTCCGTTGCTATGCATGTGTCTCCAAGCAAAACAATCGAGAAATTCAGATTGAGTTTCTATTTGGCTGATGAAAGTGTATCTGCTTGCATGCCACTTAGCTAACAGAGAATTTAGGTGCAGGCTGCTAGAAATCCAGCCTTAGCCAAGTTTACATCATATAATGCCCTAGCAAGCTTTCTGTCTGGATACATGGCTCACAACCTTGGCAGAGATGATGCTTTGTACCTTGACTTTCACTCCAGGCTGAAAGGTTTGTGTTTAAGTGAGATGTAGAGACAAGTGGAATCAAACTATTTTGGATAAGTAGCTGTGAGACACACATTATAGGAGTTTTTTGGATGGAAATAGCTTGACATTCCACAGCAAGGGCAGCACCTTTACTTATTTTTTTTTGCAATTCAACTTGTAGAGCATTGACATGTGTTCAGAAAGTGGTGCTGTTTTAGATGAAGCTAGTACTGGTGGTGCAATGTCACCCAAAGGCTGACATTCTGTTAATCCACCGCTTATGTTTCTTCCAGTAGGCATGTGGGTCAGAAAATTCTGATTACAAGTCTAGGACCTTCAGGCAGCAGGCAAAAGTCAACTTTTTCAATGGGTTTCTTCAACAATTCCATGTCTTGTTCAGTCTCTACTGTTACATAAGCTATTTTTTCCCTTTTTCCCTTTATGAGTGGAAGGTTCCCAGAAAGGTTATTTATTTTTAAATTATATTAAAAATAATCAAGTTTTTTTCTCATTAAAACAGAGGTGTTGGATTACTATGAATGAAGAATAATAGTAGATGATTGAAACTTTAGTGGAAAAGTGGGATATTTTGATGGACACCATACATTAAAATGTTACTGTATCAGATCAATGTTCCTTACATTTTGGGAATGTGTCTGAAGTCTATTGAAACATGAAGTAGAAATAGAAATTTCTGCTTTCTGAGATCAAACACAGGACTTTGATAAACTGTGTAGCTTTAACTATGAAGTTAATATCCCCTTCAGTGATGTAGATAAAGAAACAAGTGACATTTCGACTAATGAAATGCAGTGGGAATGTGCCAGATCCTCATATATTTTGTAAACAAATTTTTACAAATAATTACTCACTTACTTGAAAAGCATCGATTTTTTTGCAGTGTGCCATAATTTTGGGTCTGTATGTATATTTTCAACCAGCAAATTTCAATGTTTCAAAGATTATCACACATGTATTAGCCTAACTTTGAGTTTAAATATTTTGTTTTTACAGAAAAATGCTGTATTTTGTGTTGTATATCCTTTGTAAATTTATTCAATGAAGTATTGAATAGTACAATAAATTGATTTGGCGTACAGTTGGCCCAACTTTGTGGGCAAAAGGGCCTGTACTGTGCTGTAAGCATTAAGGGCAAAAAGCATTATCAAGGATGCATCTCACCCTAACCATGGACTTTTTACTCTCCTCCCATCCGGTAGGCACTACAGGAGCCTCTGCTCCTGCACCAGCAGGCACAGGAAGAGCTTCTTCCCTGAGGCTGTGACCCTGCTGAACCTCACCTCACAGCGCTAAGCAGTATTGCACCCATATTGTACTGTCTCAGTACTTTTATATTTGTGTGCTGTAGAACTTACTTTCTATTCGCAGTTATTTTGTAAATAACACTATTCTTTGCATTTCTGCTAACTGATTTCATTGGCTTTGTATCTGTACTCGGCACAATGACAATAAAGTTGAATCTAATCTAATCTAATAATATTCTATGTTCTATGGTGTATTTTCTATCACAATTACTATAATGTGATTTCAAAGTCCATGTCGAGTTTATTGTCATGTACACAGGTGCAATGAAAAATCTACTTGCTGTTCGTCATAGGCACGTAACATCATATAAGCAGCAATCACAAGAAAAACATAAATTAAACATTATACAGAATTTTTACAAGAAAGAATAACTTAAGAACAAAAAAAGTCCATTTTAATACAAAGTGATTAAAGTAGTCACAGTGTTGCTAAATTGTAGTAATGGTTGAAGGGAAGTAGCTATTCTTAAACATAGTGGTGTGGAACTTAAGACTTATATACCCCCTGATGGTAGCTGCCAGAAGGTGGAATGGCCTGGATGGTGGGGATCTTTGATGGATATCATAGCTGGGCAGACTCGATGGGCTGAATGGCCTAACATTGCTCCTATAGGTGCTACCCGTGGTGGGGAGGGATTACATATTAGGTTCATATATTATTCCATGGCAGAGGTCAACAACAAGCTGAATCAGATACAGAATTCAGTAGACATATAAGCTAGAAAGTAAGTAAGTGCATTTATACCCATAGTCGTTGTGCTTAAGTGCAGTGAGGAGCAAGAGAGTAATAGGCATAGGTTCCCATCTTACATCTTCTTCCTTTGTTAACTGAAATATGTCCTTGTCTTGTGGCTTCAGCCATTTCTAAATAAAGATAATTATGGTTAATAAATCTTTGTGGAATCTAGTCTTTTAACACATATTCTTAAACTTTTAACCTTATTATGAGCACAATGTTCAGAAAAGCCTGCAGATCTGAATATTAGGATATTGTCAGAGAGAAAATGGACTGGAGACTGGAATGTTGCATTTATTCAGGCAATGGCAGTTCACCTCTATAATTAGGCTTCAAATCTAGCCCATTTTGGTGAGAAAAGACTCCTCATTATTTGTTTGTTCTAACATGCTATAATATAAAAAATGTAAATTTCAATATGTAAATTTCAATCTTAATTTCAAATATGTAAAAGCCATGGAACAAACTTGCATCCAACAGTGCCAACTGTAATCTCAGAGTCTCTGTGTTGAAAATGATTCCAGCTGCAGAACATCACTTGTCCACAGACCTGTTCAATGTGAAAACATATTGAATGTCGGCTTATACGCTGTTTTATCGCATAATTCTAGGAGTCTAGTTTTTGAGGTACTCATTCTATATCAATCCATTGATAATTAAGTGTGAAGTAATTTATAAACATTAGTTATCACTAAGCTGTTTCTGCATGACTCCCTGCTTACATTCCATATTTTATGTTTTTTTCACCTCTTGTCCTGCTGTCCAACTGTTCTTCTGTTGTGCTCTCCCTGCCCTCCTGTTGATTTTATCGAAGGTTTTCCTTCTTGCTACCTGCCTCATTCCTATTATCACCTGTTCTTCCACCCACCCACCACCACCAAGTGCCCATTTATTGGATTTCCTGCAGTTTGACATTGCCTTTTCCTCTGTACCTCTTATTTTGGATATCTAACGATCGTACTCATCATATCAGCTTTAGACTACTAGACATAGAAGCAGAATAGGCCATTCAGCCATTGAGTCCGCTACTGTGTCATTCCATCACAGCTGATTTATTTTCCCTCTTGATTCCATTCTCCTGCCTTCTCCCTCTAACCTTTGATGCCCTTACTAATTGAGCATCTATCAATCTCCACTTTAAATATACCCACAGTCATCTGTGGCAATGGATTCCATAGATTCACCGCCATCTGGCTAAAGAAACTCCTCCTCATCTCTGTTCTAAAGGGATGTCCTTCTATTCCGAGGCTGTTATCTCTGGTCCTAGACTCTCCCATAATTGGAAACATCCTTTCCATCTCCACTCTATCCAGGCCTTTCAATATTTGGTAGGCTTTAATGAGGTCCCCACTCATTCTTCTAAACTCCAGTGAATACAAGCCCACAGCTTGTGAATACTCCTCATACATTAACCCTTTCATTCCTGGAATGACTCTCTGCTGGATCTTCTCTAGTGCCATCACATCCTTGCTTAGATAGGGGGCCCAAAACTGCTCACAATATTCCAAATGCAATCTGAGCAGTGCCTTTCAGAGCCTCAGCATTACATCCTTGTTTTTATGTTCTAGTCCTCCCAAAATGAATGCTAACATTGTAATTGCCTTCCTTACTACTGAATCAATTTGCAAGTTAATCTTCAGGGAATCTTGCACTAGGACACCCAAGTCCAAATTGCAGCTCTGCGTTCTGAATTTGCTTCCCATTTAAAAAATAATCCACGTTTTTATTCCTTCTACCAAAGCGTATGACCATACACTTCCCTACACTGTATTCTATCTGCCACTTCTTTGCTCATTCTCCCAATCTGTCCAAGTCCTTCTGCATACTCCCTGCTTCCATACACTATCTGCCCCTCCACTTATCTTTGTATCATTTGCAAACTTGGAGTCATCCAGATCATTAACATATAACATGTAAAGTAGCGGTCTCAATGCCAACCCCTGCGGAGCACCACTAATCACTGGCAGCCAAGCAGAAAAGGCCCCCTTCAGGACTTCTTCCACTAAGTCCACAGGACTTCTTCCAGTCAGCCAATCTTCTGCCATGCTAGTATCCTTCCTGTAATACCATGGGCTTTTATCTTGTTAAGCAGCCTCATATGTGGCACCTTGTCAAAGGCTCTCTGAAAATCCAAGTAAACAACATCCACTCGTTCTCCTTTGTCTGCCTGTTACTTTCTCAAAGAATTCCTACAGATTTGTCAGGCAAGATTTCCCCCTAATAAGACCGCGCTGACTTCAGCCTATTTTATCATATGCATTCAATTAACACCATACCTCATTCTTAATAATGGACTTGGGTAAGAGTGACCATAATATGGTGGAATTCTTTATTAAGATGGAGAGTGACATAGTTAATTCAGAAACAAAGGTTCTGAGCTTAAAGAAGGGTAACTTTGAAGGTATGAGACGTGAATTAGCTAAGATAGACTGGCAAATGACACTTAAAGGGTTGACGGTGGATATGCAATGGCAAGCATTTAAAGATCGCATGGATAAACTACAACAATTGTTCATCCCAGTTTGGTAAAAGAATAAATCAGGGAAGGTAGTGCACCCATGGCTGACAAGGGAGATTAGGGATAGTATCAATTCCAAA
The DNA here is from genome assembly GCF_030028105.1 of Mobula birostris. Classification (NCBI taxonomy): domain Eukaryota; kingdom Metazoa; phylum Chordata; class Chondrichthyes; order Myliobatiformes; family Myliobatidae; genus Mobula; species Mobula birostris. The sequence goes on from NC_092385.1 coordinate 29,129,946, forward strand.
GAAGAAACATACAAATTAGCCAGAAAAAGCAGCTCACCTGAGGACTGGGAGAAATTCAGAGTCCAGCAGAGGAGGACAAAGGGCTTAAAAAGAGATTATGAGAGAAAACTGGCAGGGAACATAAAAACTGACCGTAAAAGCTTTTATAGCTATGTGAAAAGAAAAAGATTGGTTAAGACAAATGTAGGTCCCTTACAGACAGAAACAGGTGAATTGCTTATGGGGAACAAGGACACGGCAGACCAATTGAATAACTACTTTGGTTCTGTCTTCACTAAGGAAGGCATAAATAATCTTCCGGAAATAGTAGGGGACAGAGGGTCTAGTGAGATGGAGGAACTGAGGGAAATACATGTTAGTAGGGAAGTGGTGTTAGGTAAATTGAAGGGATTAAAGGCAGATAAATCCCCAGGGCCAGATGGTCTGCATCCCAGAGTGCTTAAGGAAGTAGCCCAAGAAATAGTGGATGCATTAGTTATAATTTTTCAAAACCCTTTAGATTCTGGACTAGTTCCTGAGGATTGGAGGGTGGCTAATGTAACCCCACTTTTTAAAAAAGGAGGGAGAGAGAAACCGGAGAATTATAGACCGGTTAGCCTAACATCGGTGGTGGGGAAAATGCTAGATTCAGTTATCAAAGATGTGACAACAGCACATTTGGAAAGCGGTGAAATCATCGGACAAAGTCAGCATGGATTTGTGAAAGGAAAATCATGTCTGACGAATCTCACAGAATTTTTTGAGAATATAACTAGTAGAGTGGATAGGGGAGAACCAGTGGATGTGGTATATATGGATTTTCAAAAGGCTTTTGACAAGGTCCCACACAGGAGATTAGTGTGCAAACTTAAAGCACATGGTATTGGGGGTATGGTATTGATGTGGATAGAGAATTGGTTGGCAGACAGGAAGCAAAGAATGGGAATAAACGGGACCTTTTCAGAATGGCAGGCAGTGACTAGTGGGGTACCACAAGGCTCAGTGCTGGGACCCCAGTTGTTTACAATATATATTAATGACTTAGGTGAGGGAATTAAATGCAGCATCTCCAAGTTTGCGGATGACACGAAGCTGGGCGGCAGCGTTAGCTGTGAGGAGGATGCTAAGAGGATGCAGGGTGACTTGGATAGGTTAGATGAGTGGGCAAATTCATGGCAGATGCAGTTTAATGTGGATAAATGTGAGGTTATCCACTTTGGTGGCAAAAACAGGAAAACAGATTATTATCTGAATGGTGGCCGATTAGGAAAAGGGGAGGTGCAACGAAACTTGGGTGTCATTATACACCAGTCATTGAAAGTGGGCATGCAGGTACAGCAGGCGGTGAAAAAGTTGAATAGTATGCTGGCATTCATAGCAAGAGGATTCGAGTACAGGAGCAGGGAGGTACTACCGCAGTTGTACAAGGCCTTGGTGAGACCGCACCTGGAGTATTGTGTGCAGTTTTGGTCCCCTAATCTGAGGAAAGACATTCTTGCCATAGAGGGAGTACAAAGAAGGTTCACCAGATTGATTCCTGGGATGGCAGGACTTTCATATGATGAAAGACTGGATCGACTAGGCTTATACTCATTGGAATTTAGAAGATTGAGGGGGGATCTTATTGAAACGCATAAAATCCTAAAGGGATTGGACAGACTGGATGCAGGGAGACTGTTCCCGATGTTTGGGAAGTCCAGAACGAGGGGTCACAGTTCGAGGATAAAGGGGAAGCCTTTTAGGACCGAGATTAGGAAAATCTTCTTCACACAGAGAGTGGTGAATCTGTGGAATTCTCTGCCACGGGAAACAGTTGAGGCCAGTTCATTGGCTATATTTAGATATGGTCCTTGTGGCTAAAGGGATCGAGGGTATGGAGAGAAGGCAGGTACAGGGTTCTGAGTTGGATGATCAGCCATGATTATACTGAATGGCGGTGCAGGCTTGAAGGGCCGAATGGCCTACTCCTGCACCTATTTTCTATGTTTCTATGTTTAATCATGCCAACCATTGAAGTCAGGCTAACTTGCCCATAATTTCCTTTTTTTTTGCTTCACTCCTTTCTTAAAGGGTGGATTGATAATTGTGATTTTCACGTCCTTTGGAACCATTCCAGAATCTAGTGATTCTTGAACATTCACTCATAATGCCTCCACTTCTTTCACTTCACTTCTGCTACTTCTTTCAGAACTCTGGGGTGAAGTCCATTTGGTCTAGTTGGCTTATTCTCTTTCAGACTTCCAGCTTCCCGAAAACCTCCTTAGTAATGACTACACTCACTTCTGCTCCCTGATACTCGAGTTTCTGGTATATTGTTGATGCCTTCCATAGTGAATATTGATGCAAAATGCTTTCTCCATTCTTTTGCCATTTCTTTATTCCCTGTTACTATCTCTTCAGCGACATTTTCCAGTGGTCCAATGTCTACTCTTGCCTTTCCTTTGCTCTTTATATAATATGGAAAATATTTTGGCATCCTCTTTCATATTATTGGCTAGTTTGCCTTCATATTTTATCTTTTCTCTCCTTACTATCTTTTTAGTTGTTTTCTTTTGTCTTTTTTTAAACCTTCTGAATCTTCTAACTTTCCACTAATTGTTGTATTTTTTGCCCTCTCTTTTGCTTTTCTGCTCTCTTTGATTTCCCATCAGCCACAGTTGCCTCATCCTCCGTTTAAAATGCTTTTCCTGCTGGATGAACCAATCCTGTGTCTTTCAAATTACTCCCAGAAACTCCAGCCATTGCTGCTCTACCACCATCCCTGCTGGTGTCCCATTCCAATTAACTTTGGTCAGGTCCTCGCTCATGCCCATGTAGTAACCTGTACTTAACTACAGTACCAAATCATCCAATTTTAGCTTCTCCTTCACAAACTGCAGAGTGAATTCTATCATAACTGTCTCCTAAGGGTTCCTTTACCTTAATCTCCCTGATCAAATCTGATTTATTACACAACACTGAATCTAGAATTCTCTTTTCCCTTGTGTGCTCGACCACATGCTGCTCTAAAAAGCCATCTTGTAGGTATTGTACAAATTTCTTCTTTTGGGAGAATGTAATGCAGTTTCTCAACTCTATCCATAAGGATTCTACATCTTCTGATCTTATGTATGTCACTTTTTTGATTTCATTTCATTTTTTACCAACAATACCGCCCCACTCCCTCTGTCCATTTTCCTGTCCTTTTGATACGAAGTGTATCCTTGGATGTTAAAACTTCCATCTGTGATCTTCATTCAACCACGACTCTGCGATGTCCACAGCATCATACCTGTCAATTTCTAACTGCACTACAAGATTATCTAGCTTCTTTCATACACTGTGTGCAGTGGGTGCCACAGAAGTATAGCAGTTAGTGTGATGCTACTACAGCTCAGGGCATTTTGGAATTCTATTCTGGTGCCATTCTGTAAGGAGCCTTTGTATGCCGTCCCATGGAATGCGTGGGGTTTTCCTGGTGTTTCTCTTTCCTCCCAAAGATTAATTGGGTAGGTTAATTGGTCACAGTAAATTGTCCCGTGATTAGGTTAGGGTTAATTGGGTTTGTCAAGGGTTGTTGGGGCAGCATGGCTCAAAGGTCTGGAAGGGCCTATTCCGTGATGCATTGCTAAAATAGAATAAAAATAATTGTAACACCTTCAGTCCTATATTCATCAGCTCTCTTTTTAATTTTGTCTCCATGTTGCCTGAAGTTAAATTCTTTTCACTTTCTAAATTTTGACTTATTCTTTATTCTAGAGTCTTCGTAAACTCTCCTGCACTCTTTTTTTCCTTTTACTTTACCCACATTTTTCCAATCTGTTAGCCCTGCACTGTACGTGGATAGTTTAAAACCCTATCCACAGTCCTAGTTATGGAATTTGCCAGGATCTCAGTCCTGGCATTGTTTAAGTGACACCCATCCCATCAGATCAGCTCTCTGCTTCCTCAGTATTGGTGTCAATGCACCACAGATTCAAGCCCACTTTTCCCACACCAACCTATGAGCCGCACATTTAACTCTTCAATCTTATTAAAGGCTGATTTATACTTGTGCGTACTAGCTTACGCCGTAGTCTGCGCAAGTGGGCTACGCCATTGTGAGCATTTATACTTGTGCGTTGGTGTGTCTGCGTCGCTCTGCAATTCACCGCCAAAACGCTAGTTGGTGGTGGGATTTCTAAGCCATTGTGTTGAGTTTCTTCGTGTTGAAACTGAACACGAAGAAACTCAAACTTCAAACCATGGCGACTGAAACTGAAGGAGGGTGAATTTTCTGTGCTTGTCCGGCCACTGAGAGACATGAACGAGGAAATGCATTTCAAATATTTTCGGATGCCGGCAGGTAGATTTGACAATTTGGTTCGTCGTCTCCAACCATTTATTTCGCATCAATGTACGCACAGTATATTCAAGAGACTGGCAATCACCATTTGAGTTTTAGCTTCAGGTGGAGGTCAACAGGCTATAGCAGCTAGCTACAAACTGGCATCAAGCACAGGGTCCTCCATAATTTCGAGGTCTGTAAAGCTTTATGGAAAGCATTGCAACCAGAATTCCTTCCCTGCCCTTCAGTCGCCCAATGGGAAGCTATTGCAGCGTAGGAGGAAATGCGATGCTACCAAGCAGACCAATCACAGTTGTTTCGGTCTGTGTCGCCGCAACGTGTAGTTACATTTTGGGAGAGGTGTGTATTAGGCTACAGCGTAGGGTACGTGGCTACGCAGTACCTATGACGTATATTTGACGCACAAGTATAAATCAGCCTTAACTCTATGCCAATTTGCACGTGCCTCAGGAAACAATCCAGAGATTATTACATATTTAGTTCTCCACTTTAATTTATTCTCTAGCTGTTTTAATTCCCTCAGTAGAACCTCTTTCCTTGTTCTTGCTATGTTGTTGATACCCACGTGGACCACGACAAATGGATCTTTCCCTCTCACTCCAAATTCCTCTGCAGGTCACATGAGATGTCGTGAAGCTGAGCATCAGGCAGACAAATCAGGCTTCTTTGACATTGTTGCTGAGAATTGTGTCCCTGACTATACTATCTCCAATTACAAGACACTTCTCTCCCCCGCCCGAGGTTGCAATGGTTCAGTTGCTCATCCTTCCTACAGCCCCCACTCCCATTCTCAAAGGGAACAATACTCTCAGACCTGTTGGGCAAGCTCTAGGGCTGAGGCTCCTTCCTTCAGCACTACCTCTTGGAACCCTCTACCTACCACTTTCAGAGTCATACTCTCGTCTTCCTTCCTTCGGAGAAGGAAGTCTGAGAATCGGAGCGGGTGCAGAGGAAGCCACTTTTGAATTTTTTGGGTTTTTTTCCATCGGCGTTCAGAAAGGCGGGACTGCGCAGGCGTGTGATGTCGGGTAGTGAAGCGCAGAAGATTTAAAAGGAACACAGCCTCATACAGCGGGCAGCGTAGTTTGTGGGCTGCAGAGTGAGCCGGGAGCAGAGTGAAGGCTTAAGGGCTTTGGCGGAAACGGGTGAAGCGAGGAAGGTTTGGTATTCATTTTTTGTTGTTATTTGAGGAGAGGGGCAGTATGAGTGTGAGGGCAGCTTGTTGCTCTCGGTGCCGGATGTGGGAGGCCCTGGAGTCTCCAAGCCTCCCGGACGTCCACATCTGTGCCAGGTGTGCCGAGATGCAGCTCCTAAGGGACCGCGTTAGGGAACTGGAGCTGCAACTCGATGACCTTCGTCTGGTCAAGGAGAGTGAGGAGGTGATAGAGAGGAGTTACAGGCAGGTGGTCACACTGGGGCCATGGGAGGCAGACAAGTGGGTCACGGTTAGGAGGGGGAAGAGGAAGAGTCAGGTAATAGAGAGTACCCCGGTGGCTGTGCCCCTTGACAATAGGTACTCCTGTTTGAGTACTGTTGGGGGGGACAGCTTACCTGGGGGAAGCAACAGTGGCTGTGCCTCCGGCACAGAATCCAGCCCTGTAGCTCAGAAGGGTAGGGAAAGGAAGAGGAGGGCAGTTGTAATAGGGGACTCAATAGTAAGGGGGTCAGATAGGCGATTCTGTGGACGCAGTCCAGAGACCCGGATGGTAGTTTGCCTCCCTGGTGCCAGGGTCCTGGATATTTCTGATTGCGTCCAAGATATCCTGAAGTGGGAGGGTGAGGAGCCAGAGGTCGTGGTACATATAGGTACCAATGACATAGGTAGGAAGAGGGATGAGGTCCTGAAAGGAGAATATAGGGAGCTAGGAAGGGAGTTGAGAAAAAGGACCGCAAAGGTAGTAATCTCGGGGTTACTGCCTGTGCCACGCGACAGTGAGAGTAGGAATGCAATGAGATGGAGAATAAATGCATGGCTGAGGGATTGGAGCAGGGGGCAGGGATTCAAGTTTTTGGATCATTGGGATCTCTTTTGGTGCAGGTATGACCTGTTCAAAAAGGACGGGTTACACTTGAATCCGAGGCGGACCAATATCCTGGCGGGGAGATTTGCCAGGGCTGCTGAGGTGACTTTAAACTAGAGTGGTTGGGGGGTGGGAATCAAATTAAAGAGACTAGGAGAGAGGAGGTTAGTTCACAACAGGGGGATGGGAACAAATGCAGAGAGACAGAGGGGTGTAAAATGAGGGTAGAAGCAAAAAGTAGTAAGGTGAAAAGTAAAAGTGGCAGGCTGGCAAATCCAGGGCAAAAATCAAAAAGGGCCACTTTTCAACATAATTGTTTAAGGGCTAAGAGTGTTGTAAAAGCGAGCCTGAAGGCTTTGTGTGTCAATGCAAGGAGCATTCGTAACAAGGTGGATGAAATAAAAGTGCAGATGGTTATTAAAGAATATGATATAGTTGGGATCACAGAGACATGGCTCCAGGGTGACCAAGGATGGGAGCTCAACATTCAGGGATATTCAATATTCAGGAGGGATAGACATGAAAGAAAAGGAGGTGGGGTAGCATTGCTGGTTAGAGAGGAGATTAACACAATAGAAAGGAAGGATATTAGCCAAGAGGATGTGGAATTGATATGGGTAGAGCTGCATAACACTAAGCGGCAGAAAACGCTGGTGGGAGTTGTGTACAGGCCACCTAACGGTAGTAGTGAGGTTGGGGATGGTATTAAACAGGAAATTAGAAATGCATGCAATAAAGGAACAGCAGTTATAATGGGTGACTTCAACCTACAAAGAGATTGGGTGAATAAAATTGGTAACGGTGCTGAGGAAGAGGATTTCTTGGAATGTATGCCGGATGGTTTTTTGAACCAACATGTCAAAGAACCAACCAGAGAGCAGGCTATTCTAGACTGGGTATTGAGCAATGAGGAAGGGTTAATTAGCAATCTTGTCGTGAAAGGCCCCTTGGGTTAGAGCGACCATAATATGGTGGAATTTTTCATTAAGATGGAGAGTGACATAGTTAATTCAGAAACAAAGGTTCTGAACTTAAAGAAGGGTAACTTTGAAGGTATGAGACGTGAACTAGCTAAGATAGACTGGCAAATGACACTTAAAGGGTTGACGGTGGATATGCAATGGCAAGCATTTAAAGATCGCATGGATGGACTACATCAATTGTTCATCCCAGTTTGGCAAAAGAATAAATCAGGGAAGGTAGTACACCTGTGGCTGACAAAGGAAATTAGGGATAGTATCAATTCCAAAGAAGGAGCATACAAATTAGCCTGAAAAAGTGGCTCACTTGAGGACTGGGAGAAACTCAGAGTCCAGCAGAGGAGGACAAAGGGCTTAATTAGGAAAGGGAAAAAAGATTATGAGAGAAAACTGGCAAGGAACATAAAAACTGATTGTAAAAGGTTTTATAGATATGTGAAAAGAAAAAGATTGGTTAAGACAAATGTAGGTCCCCTACAGACAGAAACAGGTGAATTGATTATGGGGAGCAAGGACATGGCAGACCAATTGAATAACTACTTTGGTTCTGTCTTCACTAAGGAGGACATAAATAATCTTCCGAAAATAGTAGGGGACAGAGGGTCTAGTGAGATGGAGGAACTGAGGGAAATACATGTTAGTAGGGAAGTGGTGTTAGGTAATTGAAGGGATTAAGGACAGATAAATCCCCAGGGCCAGATGGTCTGCATCCCAGAGTGCTTAAGGAAGTAGCCCAAGAAATAGTGGATGCATTAGTGATAATTTTTCAAAACTCTTTAGATTCTGGACTAGTTCCTGAGGATTGGAGTGTGGCTAATGTAACCCCACATTTTAAAAAAGGAGGGAGAGAGAAACCGGGGAATTATAGACCGGTTAGCCTAACATTGGTGGTGGGGAAAATGCTAGAGTCAGCTATCAAAGATGTGATAACAGCGCAAATGGAAAGCGGTGAAATCATCGGACAAAGTCAGCATGGATATGTGAAAGGAAAATCATGTCTGACGAATCTCACAGAATTTTTTGAGGATGTAACTAGTAGAGTGCATAGGGGAGAACCAGTGGATGTGGTATATTTGGATTTTCAAAAGGCTTTTGACAAGGTCCCACACAGGAGATTAGTGTGCAAACTTAAAGCACACGGTATTGGGGGTAAGGTATTGATGTGGATAGAGAATTGGTTGGCAGACAGGAAGCAAAGAATGGGAATAAACGGGACCTTTTCAGAATGGCAGGCAGTGACTAGTGGGGTGCCGCAAGGCTCAGGGCTGGGACCCCAGTTGTCTACAATATATATTAATGACTTAGATGAGGGAATTAAATGCAGCATCTCCAAGTTTGCGGATGACACGAAGCTGGGTGGCAGCGTTAGCTGTGAGGAGGATGCTAAGAGGATGCAGGGTGACTTGGACAGGTTAGGTGAGTGGGCAAGTTCATGGCAGATGCAGTTTAATGTGGATAAATGTGAGGTTATCCACTTTGGTGGCAAAAACAGGAAAACAGATTATTATCTGAATGGTGGCCGATTAGGAAAAGGGGAGGTGCAACGAGACCTGGGTGTCATTATACACCAGCCATTGAAAGTGGGCATGCAGGTACAGCAGGCGGTGAAAAAAATGAATGGTATGTTGGCATTCATAGCAAGAGGATTCGAGTACAGGAGCAGGGAGGTACTACTGCAGTTGTACAAGGCCTTGGTGAGACCACACCTGGAGTATTGTGTGCAGTTTTGGTCCCCTAATCTGAGGAAAGACATCCTTGCGATAGAGGGAGTACAAAGAAGGTTCACCAGATTGATTCCTGGGATGGCAGGACTTTCATATGATGAAAGACTGGATCAACTAGGCTTATACTCGCTGGAATTTAGAAGATTGAGGGGGGATCTTATTGAAACATATAAAATCCTAAAGGGATTGGACAGGCTGGATGCAGGAAGATTGTTCCCGATGTTGGGGAAGTCCAGAACAAGGGGTCACAGTTTGAGGATAAAGGGGAAGCCTTTTAGGACCGAGATTAGGAAAATCTTCTTCACACAGGGAGTGGTGAATCTGTGGAATTCTCTGCCACAGGAAACAGTTGAGGCCAGTTCATTGACTATATTTAAGAGGGAGTTAGCTATGGCCCTTGTGGCTAAAGGGATCAGGGGGTATGGAGGGAAGGCTGGTGCAGGGTTCTGAGTTTGATGATCAGCCATGATCTTACTGAATGACAATGCAGGCTCGAAGGGCTGAATGGCCTACTCCTACACCTATTTTCTGTGTTTCTATGTTTCTATGTCTCTGGCCACAGACCAAATTTGAAATAGTTAATCTAATGACTGTAACTGCCTCCTGAAACACAGTGTCCAGGTAACTCTCTCCCTGTCTGATGCATTACAGTGTTTGAAGCTTAGATTCCAGGTCATCATCTTTGAACCTGAGTCCTTTGAGCAACCAACACTTACTGCCGATGTAGTCAACAGCAGCCACAAGGGGCCCATCAGCGCCCACATCATGCAGCTACAACACATCACCCAATCCTGAATCTTTAATTATTACATTAGTTGTAATATGGTACAACGCCGGTCCCCTAGGCCTGAGTCGACGTAGTAGTAGTGTAATATAGTATCTACCGTTTATGGTTAGTTAACTACTATATTTAAAAAACTTCTCTCTTCTTACCCACTACTCATCAGCCTTGCCAAAGCCTCAGATTTTAGACTCCTACAGTTTATGAGAAGGGACAGATCATGAGATTGATTGTTTTGTGGGGATTGTCTAGAGATTGCAGAGAGGGAGGCAGTCACAGCAAGTTTGCTTGATGAAACTGGACAGAAGCTGTGAATCAAACACCTGCTCTATCTGGAAGTCCTTAACTTCTCTTTAAGTTGCCATGTTTCTTGAATCTTGCAGAACCCACCAGCACAGGTTAAGTCAAAATAATTTCTGAAACCTGGTGCACAACTACAGGGATATAGATTTTAATCCTCAAATGTAAAAAGTGCACTTGTTCACCTCTGCTCCCTGGTGAGACTAGAAGTACACATATCCCAGGTGGGGTTGTGTTTCCCATTTTTAACGTTTAATTATGATCTGCTGGAGGTTAGATTGTACTTCTAAGTGCTTGGAATATAGAAGTACATAGCTGCCATCTGCGAGAAGTGAAGTGAACATGGTCTGATAAGATTTGCAAGGCTCAGACATCTAGGTAAAATACAGGTTGGTTATGAAAGGATGTTTAAAAAGTAATTAATTGCAAATACAGATGAATTTGTCAATAATAGCGCTGCATGTTTTACTAAGCTGAACAGATTTGATTTAAGGTCTGAGAATATTGTTGCTGGTTATTTATTGATCAATCCATTATGAGGTAAAAGGACAATTCATAAGCTTCTAGTGCAGAATGGAAATTTAATCTTTAAGTTTGAACAGCATGCCTAGGCTGATCTGTAAAGGAAAACCTCGATATTCTATATCCAATATTCTGAACATTAAACAGAATAGGTGCCAATTCAGATAAAATAATTGTGCATAAGCAGACTACAGTGTAGATCCTGATTTTACTATTGTGTGGCACCAGCAGTTTGTCCATCCATTTAAATTATTGATAATGTTGCTCAGTCACTATGATATTAATAGTGTATGTTGATTGTCTCATACAAAGAAAAACTGAGGAGGAAATATGCTTTTAAAATGAAATGTGCAATTGACAGATTACTAGATTCCTTCTTGTAGGTTTCTTCAACCGTTCACTCTGAAATTTATCCTGTTGAACTGTGGGACCAAATATTCAGAAATGAAAGAAATTTGTTCTTATAAAAATGGAATACTTTACTTGAGCTGAAGACGCACTTCAATGGATAAGCATCGTGTGAGCATGATGAGAGCATAATTGATAAAAAATTACAAAATCAAAGAAGAATAAAGTTGATATTAATTGTGATGTAACTATCCTTAATTGAATAACAAACTTGACTATTGAGAATAAAGGAAAGAAGTGTGATAGGATGTGTGCTTTATTGAATTACATTTAATACTGTGGATATCAGGATGAATTTACTTGGTAGGTAGGGTAGGTTTTTCACTGGATCTGTCACCTTCGTGAAAAAAATCACAGAAAACTAGTTATAACAATATGTTTTGCTACATTTTTATGAGGTACCTGTGGCATTTCTGGAAAAATGGTGGAATTGTCACAGAGAATGACTCCAGTAATCTGCACTACATGGATGAAATCTCAAACAAGTTCAGCTATTAACAGGTATACACCAGCACTATTCTTTAATCTCACTTTAGAGTCATCACATATTACTACACAGGCTGAAATCCATACACATTAGGAGTACTGACAACCTTGCCATCATAATAATCTAAAATATTTATTACTAGCTGTAATAAACCAGTGGATAAATTGGGGTATAAATATTTGTCTGCTATGAAACATATTTGCAGATAGGAGTTATAAAATAATGCCCTAACTCTGATATCCATACACATACTGTGCCCTGGGTTCCATTTTGCAAATAAACAGTCAGTTGGTTTGGTTTAGTGAATTTTCTGGCTGTTTAATATTGTGTGAAACAGGACAAGTGCAAACATCATTATCATCTTTGTTTACTTGTTCTTGGATACAAATACAACGTGTCATTTCAAAATGATTCACCAGCTTTAGTCAATGTTTGTACAGATCTTTCACTCTCATCTGATGTTATTCCAAAGTAAGATTTGGAAGATTGTTTAGTTATAGAAGCTTTTTAAACATGATAGCAGTAATTTGCTGTAAGATCAAAACTTTTCACTTCTGAAGAAAAGTACTTGACCTAAAATGTTAAGTCTGTTTCTTTCTTCAGGTATGCTACCTGACCTGTTGAGCATTTCCCATATTTCCTATTTTAGTGTAAATATTTGTACCTTCTATTCAGACAGTCAATTTCATTCTGAATTTATGCACTGAAGAAAAAAATTGTGTTTGGATATTGTGATGGTACAGAATAACATACTTATATCATGATTTAAAAAGCATGAGTGATAGACATTTGTACAATTTAATAAGAATCCACAGTTTTCCATGGTAAAGCTGTGGGCTTAAGGCCAAAGCGAGATGTTTGTTCCACCACCAGCTACTTCACACAGAGACTAATAGCTTTTGGGGAAAAGGTGATCCCTTTGTCATGCACCTATTTTTCTAAATGCATTATACAGCTTTATATTTACAAGAAACCAGCTGTGAAACACGATGTGTGAAAGAAACTGTCAAAGTTTGTGAAAATATCGAATATTACTCAAATGAATCATTTGAAAATGAATTTCTAAGTTGGGGGTATTTAAAATTGATGTTTCACTTATGGTTTTAAATAAAAAGGCAGATGAACAAATCGAGTATATTTTGGGGATAATTCATTAGGATATTCAATATACATCACAATATGATTTTTCATTAAATAAAACTGAGTGCTTTTAATTTGGGCATTAGTGTACCACTTCCATAACAACCCAAAAGAAAAACATCTGAATCCAGAAATATTGTAAGTAAACTGTTGTAACATTCTTTTCTGCATACCAAGAAAGAAAAAAAAGAGAAATGCATTAGAATGAAAAAAAAATTAACAAAATTGCATTGGGGTTATTAATGAAACTTTTAGATTGCACTAATACAAGGGGCATTTTCTTTTTAAGCAGTTGGCAGCCAGTAAAGAAATATAAATAAATAAATAACCTTACTCACTCATCTTCACAACATCTTACCATCATGATATATATATATACATTACATTGATGAAGCGCCAAATAGGTTCTGCATTTAACAGGGGCACACCTAGCAATATTCCTACATATCTCACGTAACATTATCAAACAATGGTTACGCCATATTGCTCATGAACATATAGAAATTAATTTAGAAATCAATGGTTCAAATAAGTGCTATTTTTTCCACACAGCTAAACTTTCAATCTTACTGATAACTGTTCCCTCATTTCTGTTACAAGTAGTTGAAAAATAAGATCCTATTGTGGCTAATTGGATAACAGAGTGGTACATGCATTTGTTACCAGGCTATGTCAAAATTCAGCCTCTAAATCTAACAGTGATCTAATCTTCCTCCTCATCTTCTTCATCACTGTCCTTCATCGTAATTCCTTGGAGACCACCACCTTCAGAAACCGATGCTGTGGCTTCTTCTACAGTCAGTCTGTTCCGAACAGTTTCATAGGTCTTGCTATTCAAGGTTGAATCAAGTACGCCCTGCAGTCGGAAATCTCGGTATGTTTTCTATAAGTGTCCAAAAATATATTGGAATGACTGCAAAATACTGCTTAAAATGACTCATCATTCTGCAGGATTCTAAATATGCATCAAGAATAATATTAGACACATTAGAGTAAACGTTAAGATAATGTAGCAGTTTAAATCCTGTTATAAAATTAATAAGCATTAGACAATGAATGCTACAAACAAAATTAATTAATTCACTTGCCCATATGTACATAATGACTCATTTTTATTATTGGGTAGAAAAAATGATTGTATCTTGGTTGTAGATATCTGGGTGAGACAAAACTTAAGCTAACTAAGTAATTCCTTTGCTTCAAAACTACTTTGGGAGAATATTCCCTCCCTTCTTTAAACACAAACTTTAGCATTTGTGCGATCCGAAATGCTGGAAAGATTTTCACTATCCACAGCCTACCCAGCAGTAACAAAGGATGTAAGTTTAAACATGTTGCTTATTGCACAAAACATCATTAAGGGGATAAGCTAATTCTACGGGAACATTTTCAGTACAGTTCATATTACTTTTTGTTTATTCATTTACTGGATGTGGTAGAAGCTGGCAGGACTGCATTTATTTTCTATCCCTGAATTCTTTTTGAATCACTTTTCATTATTCTGTTTGCAATCAACAGATATGGACATAAACCAATTGGTAAAACTTAAGATCAGGGAGAATTGGTAACTTGAATTAATTTGGTAAATTGGCTTATTATTGTCATACAGTATGACCAAGATATAGTGAAAACCTTGTCTTGCATACTGTCCATACAGATCAATTCACTACAGTGATGCATTGAGGTAATACAAAGTAAAACAACAAGAGTGCAGAATAAAGTGTTACAGGACAGAGAAAATGCAGTGTAGGTAGCAAGGCCATAATGAGGTAGAATGCGAGGTCAAGTGTCCAGCTTATCGTACTAGGGAAACATTCTTATAGTCTCTTCTTGAGCCTGGTAGTATGTGCTTTCAGGATTTTGTATCTTCTACTCAATGGGATGAGGGAAGAAGAGAAAACGTCCAGGGTGGGTGAGATGTTTGATTATTGCTGCCTACCATACTGAGGCAGCAGAAGTGTACACTGAGTCAGTGGAGGGGAGGTTGGTTTCTGTCACATGCTGAATGGCGTCCACAACTCTCTGCAATTAACGATCATTGGCATACCGACAATGTTGCCATACTGAGCTATAAGGCATCCATACAGGATGCTTTCTATGGTGCTTTGATAAAAATTGGTGGGGATCAAAGGGGACATGGCAAATTTCTTTAGCCAGCTGAAGGAGTGGAGGTGCCGGTGAGCTTTCTTAGCCATGGCATCAATGTGGTTTGACCAGAACAGGCTATTGCCCATGTTCGCTCTTAGGAACTCTCAACTCTCTTGACCTCAGAATCATTGATGTAAACAGGAGCACGTTCACCATCACCCTTCCGGAAATTAATGAATAGCTCTCTTGTCTTGCTGATACTGAGGGAAAGGTTGTTGTCATGATACCACACCATGAGACTCCCTACCTCCTTCCTGTATCCCAGTTCTCAATTTTTTGAGATACAGCCCACTATGGTGGTATCAACTGCAAACTTGTGGATGGAGTTAGAGCAGGATCTGGCCACAGACTTGTTAGTGTGCAGGAAATAGAACAGAAGGTTGAAGACACGGGCTGGTGGAGCACCTGTGTTGAGAATAATTGTGGTTGTGGTGTTACTGCTTATCCTTAATGATTACAGTCTATTGGCCAGGAAATCAAGGATCCAGTTGCAAAGAAAGGTGATGAGTCCCAGGGTTAGGAGCTTGGAGATGCGGTTGCTTGGAATTATAGTATTGAAAGTGAAGTTTTTGTCAGTTTTTGCTTGCATCATACACTGGGGTGCTCTCTTCAGTTACCTGATGAGGTCTCTGTAGCCTTTGGCCAAGAGCAGATGTCATCAGGTGGTGCCCAGCTTTCATAGAATATTTCGACCATTAACCACTACACTACAACAACAGTCTAACAGAGGTCTTTTTATTGTCCAGATACTCCAATAATGAACACAGGGCTAGGGAGATAGCAAATGCCATAGACCTGCTTCAGCAGTGGGCAACTTGCAGTAGGTTGAAGGTGGAGTTAATATGTGCTATGTCCAGCCTCTTGAGGCACTTCATGATGGCTGATATCAGAGCCACTGGGTGGTAGTCCTTGAGAAACATAACCTAATTTAATAAATATCGCAAATCTAAATCTGAATTTAGTTGATATTACAAATATTTTTTGGGAATTACTTTACAAAGTTTTCCCCCACTGATGCCATGATTTGAGTTTTGAACTTGCACTCTGATTGTAGTATTCAGAAGACTAATGGGTTTGTTTGACGTTCTTAATGAAAGCATTAATGTAAATAAATTGAAACAATACCCATGTCACAATAGGAAAACACAAGTCCCTCGAGCCTTCCCCACCACTGAATAAGACTTTATTCCACAGCTCATGTCCACTTGAGTACTTGATCATTCTGATTCCCTCTGATCAAAAACTATTCACCTCAGCCTTGAACATAATCAACAACTGTATACTTGCAGCTCTGAGAGAGAGAAATTCCAAAGACCTACAAAAAATGGAATAAGGAAGTATCTCATCATCCTAGTCTTAAATGTTATCTTGAGACTCCACTCCCAAAGCAGGAAATTTGGATAAAGGCATTTATTTTTCATGTTGTGTAGTTGATTTTAATCTGTTTGCATCCAGTGAAATTCTATAAGCAGTCTTGAATCCTATATGACATAGCTCTAACCTCCGAACTGCGAAGAACAATTCCATGGAAGCAAGTCTGGAGGAGATGAGAAATAAAATGGGAGTGAGAGAAACAGAGTGGAAAGCAAAGTAGAAGCAAGTGATGTAGAAAGGACAAATAATGTTTTCTATGCTTGCTAATTTTAGCCTATTGCAAAAAAAAATTTAGAAAAGCTTGCAAATAGTGTTTAATGTGATACTATTAAGAGTCTACTAGAAGATCTTTGTAACAAAGTCATGGTTGTCACTCCTATTAAAAAAAACTCGTACAGGCAGATTTACAAACCCCCTGAACTAATTTGATAGGTTGGGTCTGAATTTGGCAAGGTTGCTGGAACTTGGGGTTGGGTGTTCAGAATTTTCAGGACAAGGTTACTTAAAAATCAAGGTTCATTCGTCTTCCAGCTAACTTCTGTTGCTTATCCAAACCTAATTAGCAGCTCATGGTAGTCTCCCCAATAACTGCAATTAAATTAGTTCCATAGACACTGAACATTATGTCGACTGAGATGAATGTGTCAATCATCTTCCACTAACTAGTTCAATATGAGTTATTATTATTTTGCATCACAGGTAAATCTTTGGGCGGAGTGACCTACAGGTACCCATCTCCTCTCCAAAATGCAGACAACCATAGGATTGCAGGGACACTGATGATCATTTTAGTCCAGCTGGATGCTCATAAAGCATACTTTTTGTCCCTAGCAATCTGACCATGATATCAGAAAGTGAACTGAAAAAGTCTGGGCTGATAAAGCTCTTGGTATTACTGCCAGGGAAGAGGTACACACGCTTTAGGTACAGCTTCTTCTCCTCCACCATCAGATTTCTGAATAGTCCATGAACTATGAACACTACCTCACTATTCTGCTCTCTTTTTGCACTTTAAAATACATTCATATATGTTTTTTGTAGTGCACTGTTATTGCTGTTGCAAAACAACAAATTTCATGACGTATGTCAGTGATAATGAAACCATAAACAAGAAAAAGTCTGCATTTGCTGGAAATCCAAGCAACACACACACAAAATGCTGGAGGAACTCAGCAGGCCAAGCAGCATCTATGGAAAAAAAAGTACACTTGACATTTACGAAACCCTTTGGCAGGACTTGTCCACTGTAGTTTTTATCATAGACGCTGTCTGGCCTGCTGAGTTCCTCCAGCATTTTGTGTGTGTGTTGCTCAGTGGTAATCAACCTGATTCTGATAAACCCTTGCAGACCTCAGAGAGAGAGATGGGAGAGGGAGAGAAAACAGGGTGACCACTATGGTCTGGAGACAGCAGAGGATGACGAAAAGTTATTATGGGTTCTTTAGGTGCAGAAGCTGATGTAGGAATTAGGGCACCAATTTGGCCTTAATTTGTGATTAATCAAATTACTATCTGTTTTAGGTACTATTTGAGGGATAATTAATCCTGAGGCATCATGAGAGAACTCTCATTACCTCAAAATTTTTTATGTTCCTCCAAGAGGAGAGTATGTGTCTTCATAATTCAGTATTAAAATGGCACTTCTTCGTACAAGTGCACAGGCAACACACTTGTATGGGGTTAGAAATAAAATAAGATAAAAGGGCAAGAAATTCTGAAATAATTGCAAATGTTCTACCCATCAATAGTTAATCTATCAGAGAAACTAACTGTTTTGGAGATTATTTCTAAGGCAATACTGAATTCACCATGTGGGTGGGGGAGAGTGTTGGATGGTGAGAAGAGAAAATAATGAAGGTCAGTAGCTATTAATTAGGAGCAAGAATCCTAGCTGATAATACTGTTTATGGAGCAGGTCAAGCTATTAAGCTGATTTTAAAAGCCTTGGACAGAGTGCAGGAGGAATTTACTGTAAAGGGAAGTAGGTAGAAGCTAGGAGCTGTCTGAGCCGACAAAAAAAAAATATTTAACATATGCAATAAAATACAAAGACTGTTTATTAGAGAAGAAGCTGATTCCATTGGCATCCGGGTGAGTAACCAAAGGATGGGTGGGGTGGGGGGGGGGTTTAGAAAACTGGCAAAGCAAGGGAGCTTTGGAACTTGTATCTTCTGTAGCCAGTTCTCATGCGTTGGTTGAAAAGTGAACACAACTGGCATTCAGATGTAATTGGATATGTGAAAGCTCAGACCACTGCAAAAGGAAGAATTTCCTGGTGGCCACCCAATTTAACTTTTCATTTCCATCCTGACATGTGAGACAATGGTCTTCTCTACTGACATGATGAGTCCAAACTCAGTTTGGAGCAACAACACCTCATTTTGTCTGGGGAGCCTCTAAACTCTAATGCATGGAATATCAATTTCTCCAACTTCCAGTGATCTCTCTTTTTCCATTCTCCATCCTGGTTACCCTCTTACGTCTTCTCTTCTCACCTGCCCATCACCTCCCTCTGGTTTTCCTCCTCCTTCCCTTTCTTCCATGGTAAACTGTCCTCTTCTAACATACTCTTTCTTCTTCTGCACTTTATCTCTTCTACCTAACCCCTCTCAACTTCTTACTTTAACTCCCCTTCTCCACCCATACAATATCCCCCTCACCTGGTCTCACTTACCACCTGCCAACATGTATTCCTTTTCCTTCCCCTCCTCCTTATTCTGGTTTCTGCCCCATTGCTTTCCAGTCTGGATGAAGGGTCTCGGCCCGAAACATGGACAGTTTCGTCCCCTCCATAGATGCTGCCTGACTTGCTGAGATCCTCTAGCATTTTGTGTGTGTTGCTCAAGAACATTTAAATATACTGAAAAATATGCATCCTCACGTGATATGAGAGCAATATGTAGTGGCAGCACAGAAAAAAGAGCTTAGTAAAAATGTCACAAAATCCAAAAATGGGCAAAGAATGTCATCAATTTAAAAAATAATTATTGCAAACCTTTAAAATAGTTGACAAGTTTCCCAAGTCATTGAAATGCTCGTTCTCTAATTGAAAAGGTCAGATTCTTGCTACGTTTTTCAAAAGGTCTCTTTCTCACCTTGACGAGCCTGATAAGGATTTTCAGCTGGTAGATGTGAAGCTGCAGATCCATGCGATCTGTTAGCCAGGTGCAGACAACGTTCATGGAACTTGTGTACCATTGCTGTAAAAAAAACATTCTCCAGCATTAGAATTATAGCAGGCCAGGTGGAGTCGTGATCATATGCTGGGCAGCAGCAAATCGATGGCAACATTGGCTGAGACCATCCAGGTTTGGCATTATCAAGGACAATCCATCTCAAAAGGCAGAACTTTAATTCTAACTGAGCATTGGCAGGAACCTCTGTGTAATTTATGCATTACTGTTGTCCAAAGAGAGTTTCAGCTGGTTCCAAACACACAAACAATTCCAGTGCTATAGTTACTTCAAAGGAACAAACTTGTGTTAGCTTGTGACCTCATGACATCTCAAAATTCTTTACAATAAACTTTTTGGATGTAGTCATGGTTATAAAATAGAATGTTTAACAACCATTTTTACATCACATGATCCCCACAAATAATAATATGAGAATGTCTAGATTGTTTCATTTTAACGTGGTGGTTGATGTAGAGACACAATTACAGGAATAAATTCACTCAATCCTTCAGCCTTAGTTCTATCTTCAGCTACTTACCTTTAAACTTCAATTGCCATAAGAGGGAAATTAATTCCACCAGAGTCAGATACTGTATGTACATAGGCTATAGTCATCCGTGTATCCTATATGCCCGCAAGGAAATCACTTGGTGATCCAAGTATTCTTGCACTATTTCACAACATCTCTCCAACAAGAAGAGTCCACATTTAGTGTCTGCTTTGGGGTTGAGTTGAGTGATCTTGGTTGAGAAAGTGGTGGGATTGACAGCAGTGGCCTATTTTCCCTTGTCCATCTAACAAATGTTGGGATGCGCATCTGTGGAAGCTGGGCAGTCAGGAACAAGTTTAGTTGTGCATCTTGTAGGTTCAAAAACCATAAGTATGCAAATTGTGGCTTCATAATCAATTAAAAAAAATCACATTAGTGTCATTACTGAAAAAAGCTACTCAGCTAAAGGAGAGTTAGAGTTAGTCAATTATGATTTTTGAAGTGACCTGCCTGGATTTATCCTCCTGGGCTATAGGTTCATTGGAAGAATCCCATTACTTTTCAAAAAAGCAGAAGCACTTGAGAGTGCAAATCTGGCTACAACTAGGAAAATCCACAAAATAACAAGAAGTGAATTTTCCAGATACCTCCATGCGTGACTGGTGGATAAGCTAGTGCACGAAAGCATTTCTCCAGTCTGCTTTGTTCACCATAATAAATTATATTCGCACAGTTCACTTCTATTTCGCTGCAGACAAGTAATTGACATTCATACAGTACTTAAAAGCATCATTAATATTTGAAACAAACATTTAAAAAATTTTGTTAAAAAACTTGTCATCATGCACAGTATGACTGAGTCACTGTTAATGTAGTGATTGCATGCAATCAACTGGTTTCAGGTTAGCAAAATTCAGATCAAGTTGGTCATTCATTTTTATCAAACAGGCACTAATTCCGTGGATTTCCAAAGTTAATTCACCTTTTATTAGCAAAAATTACTACAACATTAATGTTGACTGGCCTCCGAGAGAAGCTAGACCATTTACTGGAAGTATATTAGCAGATCCTTATGGCTCTTGAAAAGGACTGAAGGTGTCCAAATTTTGCTTATTAAGCTTAACAAGCCCACACTACAGTCGACTTAATAAAGTTTTTTTCTTAATGGACAAATCAATCACTTTGTTCTGATCCATACTATTTTTGAAATGGTACTACATTATGGAAATACCAAATATCCTGTGGACTTCACCACTGTATATTTCAATAGTACGATTCAATGTAATCTTTTTTTCTCTATTAGCTTTATCAAAAGTTTAAGAAATATTTTAAACGTAAATGTGGAACTTAGCAATGTAGAAGTAGAACCTAAAGACTATAACCAGTTGGTACAGTCTTTCGTTGATTCTACTATGGTCATTATTCTATTGTGGATTTATTGAGTATGCCCACAAGAAAATGAATCTCAGAGTTGTTTATGGTGAGAAATTTACTTTGAATTTTGAACCTTGTCCTTAACTTGGGCTTCCCCAAATATATTAGGTCAGGTGTGGTTGGGTTGAGCACCCACTTATATATTATTCTTTTCAATATTTTTATTAGTTTCTACATAGAAGAATACAGAGTGCAAGAAAGTATATATAAAAGGTCAAAAAAGATTTTAAAAAACTACTAATTACATTATATCTATTCATAATTCCTAGAGATGCTGCCTGGCCTACTGCGTTCACCAGCAACTTTTATGTGGGTTGCTTGAAATTCCAGCATCTGCAGGTTTCCTCATGTGTGACCCTGTATTCATGCAAGTTAGTCAATAGTTATTTTGAAATATACTAATTTATTACATAAAAAGAGTCTAACCCCTACCAAGACCGAAGCAGTTTCTTAAGGAGAAAAAAAGGTAAAATACCTTCTCGTATAATAAAAATTAATAATAGCCAACATCTAAATTTAAACAATGAATTGAAGGTTTTGAAAATAATTCAGAAAGGGTCCCCACAATGTTTGAAAGTCTTGACAAGATTCAGAAATTGAACAACGAATCTTCTCTAAATCTAAGCATGACATAATGTCGTATAACCATTGAGCATAAGTAGCAGGAAATACATCTTTCCATTTAAACAAAAGCGCCCTCCTAGTTATAAGAGAGCTAAAGGCCAAAATATGTAAATCAGATGTCTTCAGCTTGATATCTTGTCCTGCAACAATACTGAATAGGGCCGTCAGAGGATTAGGCTTAAAATTGACTTTGAAGAGTAAAGAAAAAGCTTGAAAAACTTGCGTCCAATATTTTTCAAGACATGGACAAGTCCAAAACATATGAATTAATGAAGCTTCTCCATTGTTACATCTGTCACAGTAGGGAGATATATCCGAATATTATAACATCAGTTTTGTTCAACATATCTCGGTACTGATCCTATGTACTGTTTTGCAATCTTCCATGCCCTGACACCTGCTTGTCACCATTGGCTCCCTGGAAGTAACTGCGAAGTTCAAAGTAAATTTATTATCAAAGTACATAATGTATATATCACCATACACAATCCTGAGATTCATTGCCTTGCAGGCATACTCAATAAATCAATAATAGAATAATAACCATAATAGAATCAAAGAAAGACCACACCAACCCGGGTGTTCAACCAGTATGCAAAGGACAACAAACTGAGCAAATACAAAAAGAAAGGTGGCGCGTGGCCAAGTGGTTAAGGCATTCGTCTAGTGATTTGAAGGTTGCTAGTTCGAGCCTTGGCTGAGGCAGTGTGTGTGAAGCACTTAATCACACTTTGCTCTGCGATGACACCAGTGCCAAGCTGTATGGGTCCTAATGCCCTTCCCTTGGACAAAATCGGTGGCGTGGAGAGGGGAGACTTGCAGCATGGGAAACTGCTAGTCTTCCATACAACCTTGCCCAGGCCTGTGACCTGGAAACCTTCCAAGGCACAAATCCATGGTCTCATGAGACTAACGGATGCCTATATAATAAATATCAAGAAGATAAGATGAAGAGTCCAGAATGAGGTTCACCAGCATATGTCGTGGAATTCATTAAAAGCAGCAGCAGTACAATGCAGTACATGATAAATGGAGAAACAATATATCTATCAATTACAGTAGCATATATATGTATATTAAGTTGTTAAATTAAAAATAGTTCCTAAACAGAAAAAAAGAGGTAGTGTTCATGGGTTCAATGTCCATTTCAAAATCAGATGGCAGGAAGGAAAAAGTTACTCCTGAATCACTGAGTGTGTGCCTTCAGGCTTCTGCACCTCCATCCTGATGGTAACAATGAGAAAAGGGCATGTCCTGGGATATGAGGATTCTTAATAATGGATGCTGCCTTTCTGAGGCACCGCTCCTGGAAGGTGTCTTTGATACTGCGGAGGCTAGTACCCATGACAGAGATGACTAATTTTACAACTTTCCTTAGCTTCTTATGATTCTGCACAGTAGACCCCTCCCCCCATACCAGAGAGTGATGTAGCCTGTCAGAAAGCTCTCCATGTTACATCTGTAGAAATTTGAGTGTTTTAGGTGACAAACCAAATCTCCTCAAATTCCTAATGAAATATAGTCACTGTCTTGCCTTCTTTAAAGCTGCTTTAATATGTTGGCACCATGTTAGATCCTCAGACATACTGACACCCAGGAACCTGAAATTGCTCACTCTCTCCACTTCTGATTCCTCTATGAGGATTGGTTCGTGTTCCCTCGTCTTACCCTTCCTGAAGTCCACAATCAGCTCTTTCGTCTTACTGACACTGAGTGCAAGATTGTTGCTGCAATATCACTCAACTAGCTAGTATATCTTGCTCCTGTATGCCCTCTTGTCTCTATCTGCCAACAATGGTTCTATTATCAGCAAATTTATAGATGGCGTTTGAGCTATGCCTAGCTACATAGTCATGGGTATTGAGGGAGTAGAGCAGTGGGCTAAGCACACATCCCTAAGGTGCACCAGTGTTGATTGTCAGTGTTGATGTTATTATCAATCTGCACAGATTGTGATCTTCTTGGATTAAGTGATTCCCTAAATTATAGAAATTAAGATCTCAGATTTGACTTGCAAATCATACACATCCTTATGAACCTCGATGAAGAGTCTCAGCCCAGAATGTCAACTCTTTTATTCCTCTTTATAGATGCTGCATAACCTGCTGAATTCCTCCAGCATTTTATGTGTGTTACTTTGGCTTTGAAATGCCAGAATTTGCACACACTTGTCTTGAAGTGTTGATTTTTGTCAAAACAATAAATAGTGGAGAGGAAAGCTCATTGATATATTGGGAGTAACACAACATGTGTATGCATTGTTCTCAATGTAATCAATTCTGAATTTCAGTCGTACTACCAGGGGAAGCACTGAACAAATTCTTGGGCATATAGAATGAAAAATAGCTTGTATACTATCAGTCATAAGTAATGAAGTTCTGGCATTATGAATAACAAAAGTAAAAAATAAAACTGTGATGTCAAAATCTTAATATTAACGGGACATATAGCTAGGGTACCCAAGATCTTTGCACAGAAATGTAATAATTTTATGTATGGCATTGTACTGCTTCCGTAAAAAAACAAATTTCATGAGATATGTGAGTGATGATAAACCTGATTCTGATATGAGTCTCTATTGTGGACTGAGAGTGGGAAGGGGACAGGGAGAGGGAAATCATAATTGGGAAAAGAGGAAGGGAGAGGGGAGGGAAAATGAAGCACACTGGAGAGACATTCTGTAATGATTAATAAACTAATTGTTGGGAATCAAATGATCTTGCCTGGTGTTTCAGGGCTGGGTGTGTCTACACTCATGCTATCCCCAGCCCTGGCACTCTGTCTCTGCCACCCTTTTGTACAGTACTGTACATACGTATCAAAATTTCATTTTTTTCATTTTTAAATCTTTTTTTATTAATTATTATTGAAGGTCAACAAAAACATTAAAGTAATCAAGTCAACATGTCAATATGTACAATTAAATTATCAAATAACTGAACAATATATCAATAAGAAAAAATAAAATGTTAAAACTTTTTTTTTGGGAAAAAAGAAAGAAGGAAAAAAGAACCCCTACTAACAGAGAAAAAAAAACGAAAAAAAAAAACCCATTGGGAGCACAACCCCGGAGCTATACGCCATACAAGCTTCCATAAAAGAAAAATATCAATCCTCCAACTCAAATCCATTTAAACAAGAATCAGAAGGGGACCATCTTAATTAACTCAGATCAAATGATAATACAGGCAAACGAACTCCACCTTTTCCCAAAGTCAAATCGAGGATCAAAAGTTCGACTTCTGATTTTCTCCAAACTAAGACATAACATCACCTGAGAGAACCACTGTATCAAAGTGGGAGCAGAGGCATCTTTCCATTTCAATAAAATAGCCCTTCTGGCCAATAATGTATCAAATGCAATTACATGTTGGTCTGACATAGAAATACCATGAATATATTGAGGGATTATACCGAACAAAACTGTCAATTTATTAGGTTGTAAATTAATTTTTAAAGCTTTAGACATTGTAGAGAAAATAGATTTCCAAAACTGCTTCAATACAGAACACGACAAAACATATGTGTCAATCTATCAACATTAGGAAATATTTTAGACAGTCTCTCCTTTGTCAAATAGTAACAATGTACAATTTTAAATTGAATTAAAGAGTGACTGGCACAAATCGAAGAGGAGTTAACCAACTTCAAAATTCGCAACCAATCCTTTGTTATCAAGGTCATGTTAAGCTCCCTTTCCCAATCTTGCTTAATCTTAAGTAAAGGATAATTGTACTGTTGTAATAGTAAATTATAAGTTTTCCCAATAAAACCTTTCACTAAAGGAGTCATTAATGTCTAACAGGTCATAATCTTGTATATATGGAAAATTACTTAAATATTCTTGTAAGAAATGTCTGACCTGGAGATCTTGCAAGAAATGTGAGCACAAGAGAAAGTATTTAGTTTACTAATTTCTCAGAAGACATCAATCGGCCATCTTGGAACAGATCCATGAAGGAAAAGACTCCTTCATTCCTCCAAAGAAAAAAGGTAGGATCAGTAAGTGAAGGTTTAAGTAAATAATTTCAATAAATTAAACTAAGAAGGTTAAGTTTTTTGAGATTAAAAAATTATGAAACTGGTACCAAATTCATAGTGACTGCTTAATCACAGGATATAGATTAGAGATTTTGGCTAGTTGTACAGGTAAAATCAAAATTTCAAATGATCACTGGAAACATTAAACTTGACTACTGATTCAGAAGTTATTGAGCACAACATCTGCTCCAGTGACACAGTAACTATCAGCTATCATGACCAATATTTATACACCGTTTTGCCTAACAAGAATCTAAAATATATATAAGGCCACCCATTTAATGGGTCATTAATACTGGTAGGAATTGCGATGGTATTTTTTCCTCCAGAAAGATAGAAAAGAAAGCTGACAGTAACCTAACAGAGATCTCTAAGATCACAGAAGACTACTAAAGTGTTTGATAAAGTAGACAATTGATGATATGGCCATCCACAAATATGCAATCAACAAATCCCATTGGAAATTCAGGAGACCGTCTTTGCCCAGACACTAAAATATGGAACAAGGTGTAAATCAGAAAATGGTAAATGCATTCACAATGAAGCCAGGTAAATTTAACAGGGGGGTAAGGAACCAAAGAACACAATGACAGAGAAATGAACCGTGTTGAAAGAGGTACATGTGGCATATAAATGCCAGTGTTGAACAGTGAGACTAGATAGCATGTTACTGTGCTGTTTAATCCATTCAATTATCATATGACACAGTTTACACTCGACAAAAGACAAAGCAGAGAATCTATTCCGAAATTCTGTTAAAGATACTGCTACTCTTTTCTTGCACCAATTTATCTTCTGTTCTAGTCAGAATGGCATTAATAGCATCTTTGATAAGTAGAGAGTGTTCATTCAGTTAAGGAAACAATATGGAGAGGTGTTTTCTGGAAGCAGGAAATACTCTTGGCAATCCAAGTAATCCAAGCAACATCATGGCACTCAGATCACATGACTGAATTACCTGGACTGAGTTCCCACTTAAAAAGGAAATGCAAAAATATTACAATGTTACACTTTATAGACACCTGCCGTGACCTTGACAAATCGATCCAACCAGATTTTACTGGAGGGATTAGTACTAGTCCATGACTTTGTGTCAAAATTGATCTAGGGTAGGAAATACTATGTTTTGCCTCTCAAGGATAGTTCGTGTCTTCAAAAACACTGTAGAATGAAAAATGGTTGGGAAGAATACAGCAGCTGATACCCCAGTGATTTCAGTCACCTGCCAGACATTGTAATCACAACTGTGAGATCGTGAAAGACTTTTGTGATTAGCTGAAGTCACCAGAAATTGTTCGTAGCCTTGAAGTGGTACCCGTAAAGATATCCAATAGAGAAACATTTTACCTATGAACCCGAAGATGGTGCTGTTAAGAAGCGACACTTTGCACGCAGCTCTGATGGGAATCATCAAGTATTCCCATTTAGGACTACTATAGCTGAAATCCATAGTCACAGCCATGAGAACTTCAGTAAGCAGCATCATTTTCAGACGTTTAAAAAAAACTATCTATACTCAAAATTGCCAAGCCCCAGATGGCAGTTTCAGGTCATGAGTGCAGTTCCCCTTTAAGATAAGGGAAGTGGTATGGTATGCTGGGCTACAGGTACTAATGAAACACAGATGCTTTAGACCTCCCATTTATCCTGTTGGTGAATGTATAGTCTCTGGAAAATAAAACTGAAGACCTCAGAGCAAGATGGCAGTACCAGAGGGACATCAGGGACTACTGTGTACTTTGCTTTATGGAAACATGGCTCACACCGGCCACTTTGGAGACAGTGCTGCAGCCTGACGGCTTCACCATTCACTGTAAAGATAGGTCAGTTCAGTCTTTTAAAGGTAGAGGAGGTACAGTATGTTTTATGATTAACTCATAATGGTGCACAGATGTGGTGGTTCTGTCTCAGTCCTGCTCACACAACCTGGAACACCTAGCAGTCAAATGTCATCCTTTCTATCTGCTGTGGGATTTTTCTGTCATCATCCTGGTAGTGGTGTACATTCCACCTCAGGCCAATGCCAGGCAGACACCGGAGAAGCTGAGCACTGTCATTAGGAGGAACCAGCACACCCAGATGCCTCCCCTTTCATTGTGGGGGATTTCAACCAGGCCAGCTTGAAGAAGTCTCTGAACAACTACCACCAACATATCACCTGTGGAAACAGAGAAGCCGACACACTTGACCACTGTTGTACCACTATCAGGGACGCTCACAGTGCCATGCCATGTCCACACTTTGGAAAGTATGATCATCTGGCTATATGTCTATTCCTGCTATATAGGCCGAGACTAAAAAGCACAGAACCAGTGGTGAAGACCAAGAAAGTAAGGTCAAGGGAGGCAAAGGAGCACTTACAGGTCTGCTTTGAGTTAATGGACCGGACAATATTCAAAGATTCATCTTCAAGTTTGAATGAATATGCCACAATTGTCACCAACTTCATTAACACCTGTGTGGATTAGTGTGTGACTTTGAAAACATACTGGACACACCCAAACCAAAACTGTAGATGAACTAGGAGATTCATAGTCTGCTAAGGGCTAGATCTGTGGCATTCAAGATCAGTGATCCAGAACTATGTAAGAAATCCATGTACAACCAATGGAAGGCTATTTTAAGAGCTAGAAAACAATTCTGATTGAGATTAGAGACCGATTTGGCTGCACATTAGCTCTGGCAGGTTTGCAAGCCACTACTTCCTACAAATTAAATCTCTTAACATCATGAACGGCATTTGTTGCTTCACTCTTAGATGAGTTTAATGCCTTTTATGTATGCTTTGAAAGGGAGAATAAAACTACACCTGTAAAAATCTATGCAGCATCTGGAGACCCTGCAATCTCTGTCTCAGAAGCCGAAGTCAGAACGTCTTTCAAGAATGCGAACCCTTGCAAGGTGTTTGGCCCTGATGGTGAACCAGGTAGGACTCTGAAAACTCGAGCCAACCAAGTGGTGGGAATGTTCAAGGACATCATCAATCTTTCACTGCTGCAGTTAGAGGTTCCCACCTGCTTCAAAAGGACAACAATCATACCAGTGCCCAAGAAGCACAGTTGCACTCACATCTACTGTGATGAAGTGCTTTGAGAGGTTGGTCATAACTAGAATCAACTCCTGCCTAAGCAAGGACCTGGATCTGTTGCAATTTGCCTATCATCATAATAGGTCTACAGCAGATGCAATCTCACTGACTCTCCATTCGGCCTTGGATCACCTGGACAATAGGGATATCTATGTTAGGCTGCTGTTTATTGACTACAGCTCAGCATTCAACACAATCATGCCCTCAGTTCTAATCAAGAAGCTCCAAAATCTGGCCCTCTGTACTTCCATCTCCAACTGGATCTTTGACTTCCTCACTGGGAGACCACAGTCTGTGCAGATCAGAAATAACATCTCCTTCTCGCTGACAATCAACATTGATGCATCTCAAGGTTGGTGTTTAGCCCAGTGCTCTATTCTCTCTACACCCACGACTGTGTGGCTAGGCACAGCTCAAACACCATCTATAAATTTGCCAACAACACAACTATTGTTGGCAGAATTTCAGATGGTGTCGAGGAGGCGTACAGGAGTGAGACAGATCAGCTGGTTGAGTGGTGGTCACAGCAACAACCTTGCACTCAACGTCAGTAAGACCAAGGAATTGATTGTGAGCAGTTTCAGGTTCCTGGGTGTCAACATCTTTGAAGTTTTATCTTGAGCGCAACATATTGATGAAATTACAAAGAAGGCATGACAGTGGCTATATTTTATTAGGAGTTTGAGGAGAATTGGGATATCATGAAAGACACCTGCAAACTTCTATAGACGTAATGTGGAGGGCATTCTAACTGGTTGCGTCACCATCCTGTATGGAGGGGCCACTGCAAAGGATTGGAAGAATCTGCAGAAAGTTTTTAAACTCAGCCAGCTTAACACAAGCTCCCCAGCATCAAGGACACCTTCAAAAGGTGGTGGCTCAAAAAGATGACAACCATCATTAAAGATGCCCTAACCCAGGACATGCTTTCTTCTCATTGCTACCATCAAGGAGACTGCAATGTACTGAAGACACACACTCAACATTGTCTTCCCCTCCACCATCAGATTTCTGAATGGACAATGAATTCATGAATACTTCGCTTTTTTTTCTTTACCTTTTTTTTGCACAACTTATTTATCTTTTATATATACTTATTATAAGTTATAGCTCTTTATTATTACTGCAATGTACTGTCGCAGCAAAACAATAAATTTCACAACATATGAAGGTGATATTAAACCTGATTCGGAAGAATGAAGTAACTGAAGAATGAAGTCATCTTATACTGAAATATTTTCCTTACACTACCACATTAAGTTTTCAATATGCAGTAAATTCAACTAATCATTCTCCATAAATATAGAGGCCCTTCAGCAGAGAATGAAGGCCGGGTATCTGAACATCATAGCTTGCACTAAAGCCATTCTGATCTCTGAATATGTAAAATAAAACTTGATTTGAATAAATCTGCAAGCAGCATACTGATTATGGCATTCATTCGTGAAAATGAGGAGAAGGAAGCTCTGGGTTCCTGTGTTCTCGGGGAGCTGGTGTCATTACACTTACACAGGAACATCTGCAACCTTGTTCTACAGCCAGATTTGAAAGGCTGTCTGACCTCCTGCTTCAGCCTCCCTGCTCCCTGCCATGAACCTTGAGTTCACACTCATATTTTACATGTTACAGGAAGCCGCAACTCACTCCAGGGGTGCTGCAAACATAATGCAACAAGCCAGATGCAGTGCCACAGCTTAATGCACCTGAAGGAGTTGTGTTTCTTATTCAGAACACATTCTGGTGACTTAAGGTCATTGCTGTTTTTGTACAGTCTAAAACAAAAACAAGAATTCTACTAGGGCTAAATTCTTAGAGAGGAAGGGATTACGAGCAACCTGTGACTCTGCCTCTTTCTGCCTTTGCTGGTAATTTTGTGTGTGTGTGCAAGCTACAGAACAGATTGGGACTGCTATAAAGGCCTGGGACTGTGCAAGAGCACCCTGCTGGGCCCCAGCTGTGCTTGCAATTAGCAGGAGGCATGAAATGATTGTTATTGTGGTGACTGACAGCAATGTGAAGTGACAAGTTTTGTGGGGGAAGGTTGCTCCAGTGTGGAAGTTCTGTAATTTTTTTTTACAAACTATTAAAGTGTGGGTAAAGAAATGCAGTCTAGTCAATGTTAGAAGAATGTATCTTGTGTTAAAGATCACATGGATTTGTCATGCAAGTGCTATATTTGGCTCAGTTTTTTTTTCCAGAGGGTTTTCATGAGTTAAGGCTTTTCACTGCACTATTCAGCAGCAAATCTGGCAGTTTGCCTCAAATTAGCAAGAGGCCTGTAGTTAACGGATGGAGATTAGGCTTAGAAAATGACACAGCAGGTGCCTGTAGGGAGGATTTGGGGGGTTGAGAAGTCTTTAAATCTGACTACATCACATTATATACTTCCGACAAAAGGACATAGTAATCCTACCTGCTTGCTTTAACCACTGTTGTTTGTCTATTATTATGTGCTTTATTGCTCATGAGAGGAAAACTATTGGCAATACTGCTCAATTACCATAGAAACCCACACCAGTGACCCCTCATTTCAGAACTTTCTATCCAACTGAAGGCAATCCAAGCAGTTCAAATCTACTTAAAATTGTGATAAATAATGTGCTAGGGAAATTCAGGGTCTGCCTGATTTCTTCTCACCCAGGCCATAGATTTGCATGGGAAAGCTGAATGGGCATCTTGAGATAATCTCTAGATCCAAGGTGTTAGAGAAATGCTAAAGGATTCAAACTCCTGTAATTGCCTCATTGACACAATGTGAGCAGCAGGGGAGACTATACAACTTGAAAAAAGGGGTTACAAATAAAATTTGTTAGAAAGACAGCATAATGCAAACATTCTAAAATGGGAATCGTTTGATGATTGGCTCTGACTGAAGCCGACTGTTCTACAATATCAAAGTAGAGATTTTGCTTAAGTATTTCTGCAAGGCTGCCATTGTGTACATAATACCAAGTCTTAAATAAATAAAGAACATCATACATCCTTCCACTAGGCTTATTTGCCAAGCATACACCCAATTAAAAAGGATGGTGTATCTCATTCAGAAGTGCATTCTGCATTGTGCAGTTTTGCATTACCAGAGAATTGTAATCAGGAAGAAGTGCACTATATGGAATGAGGTCTGTTGGGAATTATTTGTGATTAATTTAATTGTTACAGTTTATCAAAGGTAAAGATGTTTCTCTGAAGAGCTTTTTTTTGTAAAACTGTTTTTCTGCAGTTGCTCCTTGTAATTTTTGTGAAAATGCTGCTATTTTCAGTGTTTTCACACACAGCTATATGGTGCCAATCAGGCTCTCTGTCGATGTGCCATTGTGAAAGGTAATTTGCTGCACACGAGGCTAATTCAATTTTTTAAATATAGTTTCTGCAAGAAATCAATGAACAAATATCAAATGACCGGTTTAGGTAGGAAACATCTAGCTTGTTTCACTCACCTTAGATAAATTATTTTAAAAATAAACTTGTAGAAACTTTATAAATGTTAATTGTTTGGATTTTAAAAAATTGTGTTGAAGTATAAAACACAGTTTCTAAACCAATTTTTATAGTGTGTCAGCACAGCCTCCAGTATCACATTTTGTATTGTTCCCCTGAAATCTCTTTTATAATGCATATACAGCACTGAAACAGACTAAAATACTACACCGTTGACTAGGATTTCTGTTAGTACAAGCTCTCAATGTGTTCCAGTGTAGCAATTGGAATCAAAGTATCTGAAATGCAATTGTCTCACACTAAATTAAACCAGAAAGGAATGCATATTCATCACAAATAAAAACAGCCATTACAGGAGTATTGAACAGATACTATGTTCACCTATATTATTTGTTCTCCCTTTAACTCTCAAATTTATTAGTTGAAATATTTTTCCTTAAGTGTACTCATTTAACCATAAAAGTAAATTCTAATAAACTGAAATAGACTAAATTTTAAGCGTAGTTAAATCAACAATATGGAAATATAAAGACATAAAAAACATACACCAGCTTAAAGCCAACAGTAGGAAAACACAATAATATCTTTTGTATCATAGTTAGAGATAGAGGAAAACTTTTCCAAAACCTCAGTTTAGGGAGAAACCTCAATGAAGCATGTGTGGTGTCAGCCTCCAAACCAAATGAAATTAAATAAGCGACCAAGTACTCAAGATTCACACTGTGCATCTTAATAGAAGAAACCTCCTAAGTTGAATAGCTTGCCTTTTGGGACCAATTTGTCTCTTTTCACTCTTTATTTTTCCCTTTATACTGACAGATGTACAAAGGCGGAACCGCGCTGTGCAGCTCATCTACATGCACCCGCAGCAGCTGTCACTTTTGTCAAGCAAGTTAATCAAACAAATGCCACCATATCCTGCTTTGTACGAGCAAAAAAAAAACACACTATAGGGATACACACTGTACACAGAACACTTCATTTCTGAACGAAACCCTTGTTCCTTAAAATATATCGCTGTTGGAAGAATCTATTTTTCCTTCCAGCAGGTATTATGAAACAAATACATTCTATATGATAGTTGAATTTTAAAGACTGTCTCCTTGGACACAGTTAACCACACCAGTCTGTTTAATGATGAAGATAACTGTGCTTACTGACATTAGCTGATTTGTTTGAGAAAGAAACAATGGAGCTCATTGAACACCAGCTTCAAGTTATTCCAATTCCAAATTAGAAATTGAGGTTTGGAGGTTAACTGGCAAATGATTTGCTAATTAAAAGAAAACTTAATTCAATACAAACAAAATACTTATTTAAATAGGCATATTACAACTGTTCATGGCAGAATGCGCTTTGTTAGTGTCACATACACATTTTGAAAGCTCTCATTCTATTTATATTATTGGAATTGGATCAATTTTTTGAGAACAAAAAATAGCAGGAGTAAGTCATCTCTCCTTGAGCCAGTGTCATTCACTAAGATCGATCATCCTGCACCTTGTCTATTTTACTGCCCCATTCCCTTATGGCTTAATTTTCTTTGTATCCTAAAATCTATCAAACTCTTTCATGACTATCATCAATATTTCTCTTTACCTCAGGCCTAAATAGCTGCTTTCTCATTTCTACTGCATTCACTAGTCCTGAAATCTCTCAGTTGATGAAGCAACTTCCAAGCATCCACCCTGTCAATCTTTCTGAAAATTTATCCCTAGTTTTTGGGATACCACAGTCCAGCTGCATTAACAGCCCCCAAAATACATAAGTGCCCAAAGGGAGATGCATTCTATATTCAAACTTTTAAAAAAAATATCTGCTTCATACTTTCACTTGCAGAGAGAAAAAGATGCTTCTGACATCAATTGATGGAAATCCACTATTATGAAATAGCTCCAAACTTTTTAGGTCTTCTTTTGGAAGGATAGGACTAGCATGTTCAGTTCAGAGTCTGCTCTGCCATTTAATGATATTATAGTTAATCTGTGACCTAACTTCATATATTTGTCTTTCCACATCTCTCTTTAATAATTTTAGTTAACAAAAATATATCAATTTAAGATTTAAACACAATTGATCTTTTTCATTTTTCCCATACTTATGCTTGTACTCTTGCACATGACAATAAACCTAACTTGATCTAACATGAGTTACTATTTGAAGTACAGTTCCAATTTTTTCCCCTTTCTCTGCACATAGAATGGTTTTCTAACTTGGCTCATGAAGGACTTGAATCCAAATTCACACTTTGTACTCTAAGCCTCCGGTCCAACGGAAAAAAAAAGATCAATTTTCCTTAATAGCTAGAAAACATCAGTCACGTCTTCCTTAAATTTATAAATGTAAATACAAACTCTGTGAAGGTCAGATTTTCTTGTAATTTAACCCAGTAGCTCATTCCTTCCTAATATACAATGCCAAGGGCTGTTCAAAGGACTTCAGATGTGGTCTAACTGAGGCTTTGTACAATTACAGCATAGTTTCTTTCATGCCTCCTTATTGAGGCCCATACTTTTCACACTTTTTTTTTAAGGAGGGAATGAGCTACTGGGTTAAATTACAAGAAAATCTGACCTGTGCAGAATTTTGTAATTACATTCAGAAGTTTAAGGAAGATTTGTCTGCTGTTCTAGCATTTGTATTTCCCTAACAACCCTGCATCTGCACTAGTCTTTGCTGTATTGAGTGGATTATTGTTTTTGGTTTGATAGAGGCCTTTGTTGCTTTTTTTTGGCTGCCAGGGTTCTTGTCCCTAAGGAGCCTAAACATAATTTACAGTGGTCCTGCATCAATTTTCAAACACTTCTAATCATTTTATTTTGGGTTTCAACCACTAGCAGATTTGCTAAATATGTTTATTGTGAACAATCTTGTCCACACCGAGAACTACAGTAATTCATTCACAATTATTTTTGAACAATACCTTAAACTTAATCATGTTATGAATATGATTGGATACATATTTTCAGTTCATTCAACTGTTATTTAAATTAACACATTGTAAATGCTAAATCTTATTTAATCTGTGTTGGTTCTTGGGAATATTGTTGCTTAAAACTGTTATGAAATTTATTACATTTTAGGTATGAACTAGTGTGCTTATCCCAATCCATATTAAAGGCTCACGAGAGGAAGGCCCTGAGGAACCAGTCCTTGGTCCAGCAGTGCAGGG
Organism: Mobula birostris; assembly: GCF_030028105.1. Lineage (NCBI taxonomy): Eukaryota > Metazoa > Chordata > Chondrichthyes > Myliobatiformes > Myliobatidae > Mobula > Mobula birostris. Next base: position 29,165,600 of record NC_092385.1, read on the forward strand.
ATAAAGGATGGCAGACGTGGTTATAAGCCATGGAGAACAGCTGTAGGGGCTTCCTGGCAAGGTCGACATGGAGGTTGCTGTCTGCACTGGGCCTTGATGGAAAGAGCAGAACCAAGCAGTTTGCAGGATGGGGGAGGAATCAAACAGAGCCTCTTGCTGGATATGGAGCAGGTGAGAGGAGTTGAGCTGGAAATCAGGAGCAGATGGGCAGTCACTTGGTCACCATTGCCGGCCCAGCAACTAGAGAGTGTAGTGGTTAAGGGTTGAAACACTCTACAAAGGTTGGGCACCACCTGACATTTGCTCCTGGTCAAAGGCTACTGTTACCTCATCAGGTAACTGAAGAGAGCACCCTGGTGTATGATGGAAGTAACATCTGGTTTACCAGTGACTTCCAGGAAAGACTGGAATGGGCACAGAAGGCTAGCAACCTTACGTGCAGCGCTCTCAAGAGGGCACCATACAAGCTACAGATGATCTAAATACGCAATTCCCCCAAAGTCTCCTGGGGTGGGGGGGGGGCGGAATGAGAGATTCAATAACAGCACCGGCCAGGATTGGAAATACGATGTTGAGAAGCTCAGGCAAACAACCCTGACCGGGGAGGTATTCATTGCAAAGTGCCATTGTGGTAAAATCTGCAAAAACAACAAAGGCCTCAAAATATGAAAAAGCAGGTCCAGCTGTGGAACAAAGGCGATTCAAATGCAACACATGAACTCAACATCTGGTGAGACAATGGAGAACTTCAGCTAGGAAGCACCCCACAGAGCTGAAGATCTCTCTGCACCTGAGCCACCCCAGTGCCAAAGAAAAGATCAAGTGAGTGCCCTCTTCGACGCCCTAATCCATTCATCAGAGGATCAAATGGCCTACATCATCAGACAATGTATCTTGTAAGCTGTTCAGTGACGATCTGGATTGCTTCCTGTAAGCTACATTGGCAGGACCTGTCTACAGGAAAATTGACTCCCACACAGCCATTGTATTCAACTTTGCTAAAGAGCGATCTGGCCCAATGGAAAAGGAAGGGGACCTTAAACCATCGCAGCAACCAAGCAGGAGGGAAAGGGAGATTCACCACCTGAGATGCGAGGTAAAGACCCTGAATGAACAATTCAAAAACAGTTCACCTGACGAAAAAGGTGCCAAAGATCTAACTAGCAAACTGCGGGAACAGCTGTGCAACCTCAGGAGGGTGGAGTAGCTGTGAAAGTGAAGAAGGGAAAAAGAGAGAAGGAGAGCGCAGTTTGTTAAAAACTCATTCAGGTTCACCAAGCTCTTCTCAGCCAGTGGAAATCTGGCACCCTAACCAGCTCAAAGCAGGAGGTGGAGGAATTTCTGTGGGAATCACACAGCGGTCCCCGAAGGAATCAAAGACTAGAATTCAATCAGAAGGTCCCCCAACCAAGAATCCCAGTAACTGAGCTGAATGTGGTGAAGTTCACATGGCAGGAGGTTCAGGATATCATCAAGAGAGCAAAGTCATCTGCCGCCCCAGGACCAAGGTGGTATACCCTACAAAGTATATAAGAAATGTCTAAAACTCCTCCAGAGGTTGTGGAAGATAATGAGGAAGATTTAGACCAAAGGCTCTATTCCACCAAGTTGGAAAATGGCTTAAACATGCTTTGCTCCCAAGGAAGAAGATCGCTCCATAATCATCCAGTTTAGGACCATCTCCCTTCATAGCGTGGACTGCAAGATAGTCTTCTCTGTGCTAGCAAGAAGGCTGACCTCTTATTTAATGGAGAACCATTATATCAACATATCCATCCAGAAAGGTGGCATCCTGGGTTTTTCTGGGTGTCTTGAACACACCTCAATAATCAGCCAATTGATCCATGAGGTCAGGCCGAAGAGAGGTGACCTCACAGCCGTCTAGTTAGACCTAGCCAATGGATCAATTCCACACATCCTCATTCAGGTTGGCCTGGACCACTACCACATCCCACCAGTAACGCGAGACATGATCACCAGCTACCCAGGAGGGTTCAAGCTACACTTCACTTCAGCCCACTTTACTGCCAAGTGGCAAGATCTCCAAAAAGGGAGTCCAATTGGCTGTACCATCTCCCCTGTCTTGTTCGTCATGGGTATGAACCTCCTCATATCAGCAGCAGATGTACCCTGAGGATGAGTGAAAGAGCCCGGCATTTGACAACCTGCAATACGGGGGTTCATGTATGACATCACAGTAACCAGTGTAACCCATGGCCAAGTAAGATGGGTATTGGAAACCCTGGACAACATAGCTACCTGGGCTAGGATGACCTTCAAGGCCAGGACGCCCAGATGCATGGTGATCAAAAAGGGCAAAATTACTAGCAAGTTCAGTCCTCAAGTACAGGGAGAAGTCATTCCATCCACAGAGGACAACCTAGTAAAGTGTCTTGGAAAGTGGTTTAACACAGCAATGACATAGAGTGCCAACATCACTGACACTGTAAAGTAGACTGAAGAGTGTCTGAAGAAGATTGACCAAACCCGACTCCCCAGTAAATTTAAGACATGGCTGTACCCACATGGTACAAGGCTTCTCCGGCTCCTCTTTTACCAAGGCTCCCCTGGCTTCACAGTGTATGTTGCCCATGATCCATGACTACTGTAGAAGGCATCAAGAAATAAAGTCAGCAAGCATCTGTGGAGGTGGCTGGGGATCCCCCCATGTTTTTCTTCAGTGGGTCTCTACATGAGATCAGGCCAACTACAGCTCCTGTTGTCATCCGTAGTGGAGGAGTCCAAGGTGGCAAAGTGTAGAGTTGTGTTAACTCCGAGGGGCTCCGATGACAAGCTAATAAACCAAGCACGAGTCACAACATTGTGCCGAAAGTGGGCTGTGAGCTCCCTACAATTGAGAGACATCATTGGCAACCCATGCCTGGGACAGTAAGGCCTCGGCTCAGCTCACTTCCAATGATGGGGGAGTGCATGTGCAAGGGATAGGTGTGACATGGTCCAGGCAGAGGTACAGAACCACGAGGAAGAAAGACGGGTATCGAAGGCAGTGGAGTTGAGGTCACAGGGTGCCTGGACAAAATGGGATCTTCCCAAGTGCAAGATCACTTGGCCACAACTTTGGAGACTGCAGCCCCTCCGCATTTCTTTCCTCCTGCGGTCCGTGTATGATACCCTCCCTATACTATCACAGCTGCACATATGGGGGCTGACAGAGAACCCTAACTGCAAGCTTTGTGGTCAGCTGGGTTCACCGGCACACATACTGTCAGGATGCAAAACAGCTTTAACACAAGGACAGAACAGGTGGCGCCATGACAAAGTCCTGCTGCCCCTTCTGACACACTGGAGTGGGAAAGGTGTAAAAAGAGACCAGTTGGCAGAGAAAGGAAAACAGGGCAGTCACTTTCATCGAGAGGGCCACGTCAGTCATATCAAAGAGGCCTAAATCCAATCTGTTGTAAACTGCCAAATCATGGGAGATGAGGGTCAATGTGGGGAGAAAGCTGCAGTTTCTGGAGGTGGTGCGCACTGCATTTCGACCAGACATCGTACTGTGGTCCACCAAAGACAAGAAACTCACAGTACTACGGGGAGGATGCGAGGAGGCTCACCAGAGGAAGGCCCTGAAGTACCAGTCCTTAGTCCAGGAGTGCAAGAACAAAGGGTGGCAGATGTGACTATTCCCTGTGGAGATCAGCTGTAGGGGGTTCCTGGCAAGATCAGCATGGAGGTTGCTTTCTGTGCAGGGCCTTGATGAAAAGAGGAAGAACCAAGCAGCTTGCAGGATGGGGGAGGAAGCTGAAGGAGCCTCTCGCTGGATATGCAGCAGGTAAGAAGAGTTGAGCTGGAAGTCAGAAACAGATAGGCAGTGTCTTGGCCACCACTGCAGACCTGCCAACTGGAGTGTAATGGTTAAGGGTTGAAACACTCTATGAAGGTTGGGCACCACCTGCCGACATCTGCTCCTGGCCAAGGACTACAGTTACCTCATCAGGTAACTGAAGAGAGCACCCTGATGTATGATGCAAGTCCATTAAACCATTTTGTCTTTGCTACATGCATGGCTACATTTTGTGTTAATCGTTCTCCAACTACACAGAGTCTACAGTATGTGCAGAATCTCTTGTGCTCATAATTTCACGTCACATTCACCGATCAAGCTTTGTGAATTACATCAAAAACATCTCTATAAATAACAAGTAATAAGTGTTGCAACACTGACCCCCGAGGCACACCACTAGTCACTAGCCTCCACTCTGAGAAACAACCTTCAACCATCACCCTTTGCTTCCTATCTCCAAGCTAATTTTGAATAAATAGATATTCCTGGACTCTATGGGAACTAACCTAACAGATCATCCTACCATGCAGGCCTTTGCCAAAGGCTTTGCTAAAGTTCAAACAGACAACATCCACTGCCTACCCTTTATCTTTTTGGTTAATCTTCGAAGAACTCTGATAGGTTTGTAAAGGATGACTTTCTATGCACAAAGCTATGCTGACAGCTAATAGCGCTCTGTCTATTCAAGTGCTGGTAGATCCTTCAAAATTCTCTCCAGTAACTTCCTTACTACTGGCCTGTAGTTCCCTGGCTTATCCCAACAGAACAACTTTAGCTACACTCCAGTCTTTGACAACTTCACCAGTGGCTAACTATGAAGCAAATACCACTGCAATTTCTCACCTTGCTTCTCACAAAGTCCAGGGATGCATTCGATCAAGTCTAGGGGATTTATCCACAATCTGCTGTAAGGCTGCAAATACCTCTTCTCTGGGAATATGAATGTCCTCTAAAACATCTTTGCTTGTTTCCCTCATCTCTTGAGCAACCACGATAAACAAAGAAGAGAAATATTCATTTAAAACCCTACTCTGCTCCTGCAAGGAAATTTGTTCCTCCTGATTCAAGGGTAACCTGATCCCAGAAGAGATCCCAATGGTCCAAGAACCTGAAGCACAGCCTCCTGCACTAGCTTCTTAGCCAAAAAGACATCTGGCCAATCTGTTAACTCTTGGACCTCATTAGTATGTGACACCAGAAGTAATCTGGAGATCATTATCCTTAAGGTCCTGCTTCTTAACTTCTTAGCTAATCATCTGCAGTTCAACATCTGTAAGGCAAAGGAGATGGTGACGGACTTTAGGAAGACTAAGCCTGCATTGCTCCCTGTTACTATTGATGGTGAGGATGTGGATGTGGTGAGGACCTACAAGAAGGGTCAGAGTCGTCTCTACTTCCTGAGGAGACTGAAGTCCTTCATATGTTTTACGAGACTGTTGTCGCCAGTACAATCTTCTATGCAGAGGTGTGCTGGGGCAATGGCATCAACACAGGTGATGCCAACAGACTCAATACACTAATTAGAAAGGTTAGCTCTGTTATAGGAGTCAGACTGGACACACTGGAGGCTGTGGCAGAACTAACAACCTGACCAAAAATCCTGGCAATCCTAGACAATGTTTCTCACCCTCTGCATGCTGTTGAACAGAGGAACACTTTTAGTAATAGACAACTGTGCTGCTCCAAAGAACGCTATATGAGGTTATTCTTACCCTCGGCCATTAGGCTCAATAATGAGTCAAACTATAGTTGGGGAAGTATCTATCTAACTCCCTATACCAATTCTGCAGAACATCCCTTGTTTTACCTATGCCATTTGTACCAACATATACAACAACCTCTGGCTGCTCTCCCACTCACAATGCCAGTGACCTGACCACTGCTACTAGCCTCTGAAAAAAAACCATTCCTCTGAATAGTATCCTGTTATTAATCCCTGGAGCGTAGAAGAATGAGGGGAGATTTGATAGAGGTATATAAAATTATGATGGGTATAGATAGAGTGAATGCAAGCAGGCTTTTTCCACTGAGGCAAGGGCAGAAAAAAACCAGAGGACATGGGTTAAGGGTGAGGGGGGAAAAGTTTAAAGGGAACATTAGGGGGGGCTTCTTCACACAGAGAGTGGTGGGAGTATGGAATGAGCTGCCAGATGAGGTGGTAAACGCGGGTTCTTTTTTAACATTTAAGAATAAGTTGGACAGATACATGGATGGGAGGTGTATGGAGGGATATGGTCCGTGTGTAGGTCAGTGGGACTAGGCAGAAAATGGTTTGGCACAGCCAAGAAGGGCCAAAGGGCCTGTTTCTGTGCTGTAGTTTCTATGGTTCTATGGTTCCTCTTATTAGTGAGGAGAATATTCACAAGAGAGAACTACATTGATTGCCTACTCCTTTTACTTTTCCTGGTGCTCACAGCTTCCCCGATGACCAAGTATATTGAACTCCAGTTCCTTATCCCAGTCTATCAGTTACTAAAGCTGGGTGTACTTCTCACAGATGTAGTCCAGGACATTCCCTGACTTTCCATATTTCTCAGGAAAAGCATTCCACTGCCCTAACTACCATCCTAGCCTACACTGAATCAAATACTAAGGATCAACAGTAAAATAAAACCTTACGTGTTCTTCCTCAATGAAGCCTTTCTGAAGATCTACTCTAACTCCCCACACCTGGACCACCTAGTTCCTCACACCAAAGACACTGGAGTCAAAGCCCGATTCCCCAGTCTTATATTGGCCACAAAAGCTACTCCTCTTGACTCTTTTTATTGGCTGCTGTTAATTACCTTGTCAAAAGTCTGTCAACTATTAACTAACAATTAGCAAACTTGCTGCTTTTAAATTTCAGGAAAGTGAAATTTACAAGCAAGCCTCATTTAAACCTCCATGTTCTGTGATGTTATGGTCTTGAAACCCTTGAAATGCAGTGGATCTCTGGGGCCTATCTATAATGCATCCAGATTGCTGGAATGGTTTAAAGGTGAAATGTAATCACAAGAAGCTAGCAATCAAGGCAAAGTAGAATGATATACAAGGATGAGCAGGAAGTCTCTGGAGAATGGCAATGGATAGAAAGGTGGATCAGGAAGCTGGTATTTTTGGGCTTAGTGGCAAAAGACCCGTCAGTAAATGCCAACCATATTCTTCAAGAACAGTCCAGCATATGGCCTGCTCCTCCTACATTTGTTGCAGTCTTTTCATATAGAGTGTGATATTTTGTTCAGTAGCTTACTGTGCTGTACAACTGTGCTCTGAATTCACCTCTACCCTATATCTTCCAAATACCAGAGACATTTTTTTCTTGCAGTGTGCCAAACCTCAGTGATTTTTTTCAACTCTCAATACAATCCTTTCTTCCATAAACCTTGTATCTAACACTATTGTCAGCTTCACTGGAATATTCACATTCTTTCTGGCCTTCACATGTGAAGCCAGATTGTAATCATCCAGAATTTCAAGGCATGTTTTTCTGATCACTTCCCTTCGACTTCACTGATAGCAATCCTCAAGCCATGCCAAGGAGATCATCTCAGAAACTCCAGGAGATGAATCACACTGTCCTTTTGCAGATATAGGACCACTGCAGGTTTGACGTGACCTTTTGATTTGGGAGCACAAGCAAACTAGATCCTTCAGTAGCTGTAGAGGAACTATCATGGTATCATCTAACAATACAGATTTCCATCTTCTCTTGGTTCACTCAAAAAATTTGACCCAAAGAAAAGAAGGAAACAAGTTTTCACCACTACCTGCTCTGTTAAATTCCCAGTCCTATGTTCTCACAAAACCCAAAAAGAATTCCCTGTAGAAATATGGAAGCATCTTGTCAGCAGTCAACTTTTCTGATTTTATTGTAATTTTTGAATGAATATATCTTTTGCCTTTTTTGATGTGGTTCAATTTCCAGTCTTCCATTAAAGAATACCTTTCACCCTAAATTGACTGCAAATGACACCCTTTTTGCAACTCTGATATGCTGACACCCTCTGCTCATTCTGGGGTTTTCCATTTTCACTGAGAATCCCCAAACTAAGAAGGAGCAGGAGGAGAATAAAACCTGTTTCTTGGCACAGTAGCGTTCAACTCAGCATCATTTACAACATTTGTAGCAGACAACAGCTCAGGCATTCAAGAGGGCCTTTAGTGAGTTGGCAGAGAGAACATGGGGTGAATCACACATCACTGGCACAGGGACAGAGTGAGGCTGAAGAAGGCTGGCTGTGTTGAGAGTAGAGTATCTTATAGTTCACACATTCTTATTGCAAGGCACAACTACAGAAGGTTTAAAGGACAAAGCTACATATGATATTTCTGATTTACATGTCAGGGGAATATGGAATTTATCACAGGATTTATCAGTTATGTTTGGTGTCAGTATTCCTCACTTCCCAAGAAATGACTTCCTCATTTACAATTCTGGTGATAAGCCTGATTCCATGAGGAATCTTTCCATTGTTAAGAGCAGAGAAAATGAGCATTCATATGCAGTATTTTTTCCCACAGTGCCTTCACTGCATTTGAGTGTTTATACCTTCTTCTATTAATAAAAATTCCATGAAGGCAATGTGCATGAAGGCAATGGTATTTTAGGAAATGCCACGCAACACACACAATGGTGTCTGCTTTCTCAGTTGGAACCTAATTCCAGTGTTCATGTTAATGTATGCTGCTGAATGCTCAAATTAGGTACCTGTTATTGATTTGATAGAAGTATAACAGCCAATTTTATCAACCCACATTCCTGGCATGGATTCTTTCCAGCCAAGAGTACACACCAGGAAACTGATGGATGGAAAACTGAGAGGAATATGTACATGATTTTCTGATCGTTGTCTATTACAGGTAAAACTTCGGGTTTTTGTAAAATTGCCTGATCCCAGGGGTCTTACCAGCTGGAGGCTAGAAGGATCTAATGTTGTGGAGGTTTAGTGTTATGGAGACTTTGGCTTCAGTTGACAGTGAAAACCAGATGATGCCTTGTTAGGCTCCAACAGTGCATCTTCAAGCCAGGCTTCTATTTGTCTATGCAGTGCTTCTCAGTATCATCTGTAAACATGGGATTAACTTCCAAATGGATGCTGATGATAACCACCTTGGTCACAGCTGCCTTCGGGCCAACTAGCAGCCTCTGAATATTCTCTGAAATTGAACACTCTCCAGTGAGCACCAGCAGGAAACCTGGAGCCCCATTTTCTGATTTCATTATCCTCCTGGTTGTTTTTCTACCTAACTACAACCTTGCATCCTTTATCATGCCTGACTAACTGTCCAGCACATCATTTGGTCTTTCATCAAGGTTGCTATTCCTTTTCTGTACTACTGATTCCAATAACCCCACGTCACCTCAAAGTCTGATTTCTCCAATATTTTCTCACCATCCTCTAATATTTCAGACTATATTAAGTCATCTGGAACTCTGTCATTCTATCTTACATCCAAACACCATCTCCAAGATCCTTTTTCCAAGTTTTGTTCCTTCATGGAACAGCTTATGTCCATGTTTTCTTCACTCCTACTTATTAGGTCCTTCCACTTTTGAATCATTTTACATGGATTGCTCACCCAATTTCAGCTGTCATACTCCTCTCCTGACTTTCCTTTTGTTCTTTAGTCCTGTTTCCAATTTTAAAATCTTCATAATCTTTTCCTACAGCTGCCTCCCATCCAATAACATCTTTGACATGCTCTTGTATATTTTTAATACCAAATGTCATTTTGTTAAGAACACCTTACACGTTTAAACTCTGGTTTGGCTGAAGGATTGATTACAGGAGTTGAGTAATTATTTTCCGCAAGTACACTTGTACCAAGAGAGCCAGCCAGACATCAAGCACATAAGCAGTCCTCATGCTGCATTAGCTCAGATGAATGGAGATGACTTACTCCATAAGAAACAGGAAGCACTGTGTTTCTATTGCCATAGGCGCTGACTGACTCATTAACTATTCCTAGTATTCCTAGTACTTTCAAGTTCAACATTGAGTTTTAAAAATTTCAGATAATGACACCCTTTCACAGACAAAATCTCCAAATAAGTTTTTTTTTGTTTTACAGCTCATTAAGCTCATTCTGCTTTTGTTGACGAACTCAAATGCTGCAACTCACTCTGTGGCAACATCATCTGCTTTAATCAAAGGTACCACCTAGGAAATGTGTAAGTTTGCCCATTAAAGCTAATTTAAAAAAACACTGAGCAAGTCAGTGGTAAGTTTATACAGGAAGTAGTAAGTTACAGTTTACTTCCAGCATAAAGGTGATACTTGCTCAATGAATGTAACATTACAAATTTATTATAAAATGTGATTAACATGTGCCTGTTGGATATTAATCTGGTTGTAAATGATGAGCTGCCAGAGGAACCTGGTTAGCCATGAAATTAGTCTCCAACAAGTATAATTTCCAAAACCATCAGAACAGTCTTCTATCACTGAAAGGGAGAAAAATGGAAGATAATCAAAGTTCAATGTCTGTGAGCAAAACTGTTGGCTTAGACATTGCCGGGTTTTGTTACTGCTTCCATACAGATCTGCCAGCATTTCTAACATAAGTTCTGGCAAGTTTCAGGTTTTCTACATGAATACCGAATCCTGAGCACACTGGCTTAGCTCTGCCAGATATTTTCCAGAAATGGCACTGTCAAATTTGCTCTCGGGTCATGTGCCTGATTAGACGTAGTGTGGGATTTATGAGTCCATTCATTTAAATAGGAATCATAGGGCTGGGGGTGGGATGGTGGGGGTGGGCGAAGAAAGTTTTAGACTTTGAGTGTCTAATTAATCAAGGGTTTTTAGCTTATATTTTCTAATTTATCAATGAACTCTAAATTATTTTTGTTAAGTTTCAGACACATTTAAAGAACCCTGAAAAAACTGACAGAAGGTAAAAGGTGTTATGAGTCTTCATCGTTAATCAAATGTTTCCAGCGGACTCTATGGACAAGGACATTTAATTACATCATTTGAGCACCTGTCTTTATTGAGAGGATAATCTCTCAGCTGTACGATTGGATTGGCTAGCATGGTTGGCCTTTCAGAAATGGAAGCTGGGGAAGAAGGACGTTGACTTTGGGGAATTCACATCGTGAGGAAAGATTTGGGCCTTTATCTTCCAGGGAAACATACAGAAAATGTTAATGTATTTTAAAGTAGCTTCTTAAAGGCGGCGGGAAACTGGGGCAACAAGGGAAAAGGATCAGCTATGATGAAGTGTGGAGTAGACTCGGTGGATGAAATGATCCAGTTCTGCTCCTATATCTTAAATCCTTGGGAAATGTATGCATGAAGCATAACAATCCCCATGGTCTAGTATAAAAGTGATAACACTTGTAATTGACCCAGTAGCAGATACATACTTACTTTGATTCATACTTGTATTGTTAGCTACTATTCTCAGTCTTTCAATTAGTTATTCATGTGCGGGCATCATACTGCATAAGTCAGTATATGGATCTTTCTGTCTTATTTTCAAAATAATTGATAGCATAACCACTTCCACTCTTCATCTTTTCTGCATGATTACTGATACTGCTGTAAATGGTTTGGATACTCGCAAGCATCATTCTCCCTGCAATCAAAGTTTCATGGATGGAAGACTGCCATTCTATTATGGTGTAGATTCTGACATTATTAAATAGCACCAGCATGGGGTGGGTATTTTCTACCTAAGTATTAAGGAGCAGCAAATTCATGAAAACTTGTGACGTTTGCATGGATCGAATTAATATGATTATTACTTTAGGGTTATTTTGATAAGATTTATCAATGGTGGATTATTGGATTTAACAATTCTGAAATAGTGAGAGCTGCTGTTAAGTACTATTTAATTAGGTTCTTGAGACATGGAAAAAGTTAAAGTTTAGTTATAAAAGAGAAACACATTACGAGTTCTCTTTGCAATGGAGGTGAAGGAAGAAGACATATGGGTTGAAATCATGCAGGGTGTGCCACACGTTGTGTTAATTGTTGGTGCTGAATACAAAATTATCCTCCTTTGAATGTGAAAGCCAGGGTATATTTTAGAATCTTGGTGTGGAGCTAAAGTTGGAGAGTTATGTCCTGTGAGAAATAACACCCACCACACCATACTTCCCATCTAAAAAAAGAATGGAAGGAATGCAGTAAAGAAAAGGATTATTGAAGAGCAAGGAGAGAGAAAGGGCACAGAAGAACGAAATAGAAAGAACTACCAAGGTAAAGGTAGGTGGGAGATTGGTAGTATGTTTACTTTTACTACTGGGAGAAAAGCAAATGATTTTATTTTACCACCAAGCCCTTTTCTGTGGTTTTTGTGGCTGTTTTGAAGTTGCAACAGCTGTTGGAAGGAGCTCTATGAAAATGAGTCACTATTGTATCTAAGCTTGTATGAACACAACACTTGTCTTTATGTTTTAAGTTGTACACCCAACATTTTCAGAACCTCCATCTGTAAAGGCCACAGTATTGTTTTACAAATTAAGTGAAATGTCAAATATTCATATTTTACTGCAAAATATTGACTTTTTTGTGTTTCATGATTTATTATGTCTTTTATACTGATTTTCATGGATTTACTTATTAAATATACGTGGCTGGCTGGATAGACAGCTGATCTCACTGGTCCTCCAGTGCTGATTAGTTAGCCTCTGCCAAGAGATTGCTAAGGCCCAATCCCTAGAATGCCTCTGACGGGCTTTGACAGAAAGCAATGCTAGGGATAGAACTGCGTGTCCTGTCAAATCTGTCAAGCAATTTAAGAGTTTAAAGGTATTTAATGATAATAAAAATGGCAGAAGTAGTTATGATAGTAAAGTTCATTAAATAGATTATCTTTAATAAATAGGCTTTCTTATTGTAATGTAGGGAAATGGCACTTAATTATAGCAGGCTCCCCCAAGGGAGTAACATAATAGTGATCAGATAATTTGACTGATTGGCAGATAAATATTGATTACAACACTGGTAATTACTCCAATGGACTTCATCATAATAATGTCATATAATGTTTCACAACCACCTGAAGGGACACACCAGGCTTCAATTTAATATCTTTTTTGAAAGATGGGATTTGCGAATGCAATATTTTCCCTCCTTAACTTTCATTTTTAAAGTAAAATACAAATCTGTTTGTTTGTTTAGCATTATTAAATATTGATACAAGTATGTTTTAGAAGTAGCAAGCACTAATTGTATAGTAGCTTATCAATATACAAATTGCTTCATAATTACTTCATTCTGGAACTTACTGAATGATTATTTAAAGATACAGCAGAGTAACAGGCTCTTCGGGTCTGATGAGCTCCTGCTGTCCAATTAGACTCAACCTACTACTCGCACATCTTTAGAACGTGGGAGGAAACTGGATGAACCAGAGAAATCCCATGTGGTCATGGGGAAAAAGTACAAATCCTTACAGACACAAGCAGGATTGAACCTCATTTGCCAGCGCTGGTGCTGTATTGGTATTACGCTAACTGATACACTATGGAAAGTGTGCTGACTGGCTGCGTTACGGCTTGGTATGGGAACACCAATGCCTTTGAGTGGAAAATCCTACAAAACGTAGTGGATTCAGCCCAGTATATCACGGGTAAAACCCTCCCAACCATTGAGCAGATCTACATGAAATGTTGCCATAGAAAAGCTGCAACCTTCATCAAAGATCCTCACCACCCAGGCCATGCTCTTTTCTTGCTGCTGCCATCAGGTAGAAGATACAAGTGCCTCAGGGCTTGCATCACCAAGTCCAAGAACAGTTACTACCCCTCAACCATCAGGCTCTTGAACAAAAGAGGATAGCTACATTTATTTAAGGACTCTGTTATATTGTTATTTCATGCTTGTTATTTATTGCTATTTATTTATATCTGCATTTGCGCAGTTCATTTACAGTTTACAGTTCCTGATGTTTGCAGTTTACTGTTACTGTTCTATAGATTTGCTAAGTATGCCCGCAGGAAAAGAATCTCAGGGTTGTATGTGGTGACATGTATGTATTCTGATAATAAATTTTACTTTGAACTTTTGATCTTCAGTGACATTCATGGGTGACTATGCAATCTTAATTTTTTTTGTGTCTCTCTTCAATGAGGAATCATGAGGTCTTAACAATTTGCCTTTCAGACATTAAAAAGAATCCAAAGAACATCTAGAGGGGCAACACTGGGCTCAGCAGTGAAGTATGTTATAATCAAAGGGTCTGTAAATATTTACAATGTAGCTTTGCACCTAAATGTGGTCCCAGTGGGTGTTTGTGTGTTTATGCAGAAGGAATGCTCTCTCACATGAATTGCTTAAGAAGTGTAAAAATTAGATGGGTGGGCAAAAAAATTACCATAAAAATTGATATGCATTAGAGATCTATATATGTAATGCTGTAAAACTGTATTTCTGTTTTGTGAGTGCATATCGATACTATTTTCAGTCTTGACACTTTGGCAATGCGCCTAATCACTGTGATTAAGTGTTTACTGAACCAATGAGACTTGCAATATCTGGTAACTGTTAAGGTCAAGGCATATGAAAGAACAAAATCAATGAACATCTAATTCCCAAAAGGCAGATTAAGTGTATAATTGACCTATCTAATCCATGTATCATCTCCAGTGAAGTCTGAGAATCTGTCTGTTGCAAACTGGCATCTTGCCTGCAAGAAAACCATCTTACAGATCATAGCAGTGAATCTGATGAAAGCTAAAGAGATGGCTTTTGATCTGTAATCAAGGAGGCTGCTAGATTTAATCAGATGAGCCACAGTTTAGCACAGCTGTTTAGATCCTTATCTCTACACAGGCTGTTCTACATGAAGCAAAAAGAAATTAATTTTTGTATTACCTCAACAACCTTAAATCTTTATAATATGATCTGACCCATTTACTGTTTGGTAAAGCCTTAGCACAATATTGGAATACATATAGCAATGCAATAAACACTTCCTTATGAAATGAAAATTCATAAATTCTGCCAAAGATGTGTCTTTTAGCATTGTTTTTTATGATTTCCAAGATCAAAGGTGTGTTATTTAAAGTCTTAATAATATGGAACAAGAAATAAAATAGAATCAAAATTTATGTAGCTCTGTTGTCCAGAATTTATGACCTACCATTAGCTTAGACACTGAGCATAACTATAATGAAGAAAATGCAGCCCTTTCATACAGATTGTGTAGGGCAACATTTCTCTTTACTGTTTAAATTGCAAAGGACAATTATTGGAATTCTGCAGAATAGGACACTGCAATCCATTTGGATACTCTGTGAAGTTTGAAGTTTTAGGTTATAACAAAAAACAATGATATATTCAATAAAAGTCAATAATTCTCTTTTGGCATAGCTACAAACAATTAGATGAAGATATGAGGAAACATTTAAAATTAAAATCATGCTTTGGAAGCACATAGAAGAAGAAGAAGAAAGCCCTTATCTCCGAGTGGAGTCATCGAGACGCCGTTATGATGGTGTTTTTTTTAGCAGGCTTTCTTATTTTTACGAGGCTGAGTTGCTAGCTCGACGCTCAACCCAGCACGGATGGAAAAGTGCAAGGGAGCCGGCTGGATTTGAACTTGGGAGCCTTTGCTCCGAAGTCCGGCGCTGATGCCACTGCGCCACCAGCCGGCTGGAAGCACATATAAAACATTAATTTTCCTAAGATTCCAGTATCACTCTTTTGAGCTTTTCAATTTTCTTTGCATTTTTCTAATTGTTTCCTTTTCTCATAAACATGAACGGGCCTTATTTTAAAAGACTTCATTCTGTGGCTAGAGGTGACACAATAAGCAGAAACCACTTGACCATGAATTTAAGTAAATGTTACATTAAAGAACAATTAAGGAGTGACCTATATGTGACCATTGCCATCATTAATGGATAACATCTGGCAGACTTTTGAATATATAAAACCAAAATATTGTATTCCCCAGAGGGATCTGACTGTTACTTTGAAAGATTACTGTGTTTTCATACTTTATAATTCACCACAGCAAAGAAAAACAGAATGTCTACCAAAACAGGAGTAAATTTCTGGAGTGAAGTAGAACTAATGTAAAGAGTTTTACCTTTGCATTAAAAGTGGCTGATGAGAAGATCCATAGTGCATGGTGACACTTTAAAGACAGCACCCGAAATGAGAGCCTGTGTACCCATCTTTCCAAAACAGTCATTAGATTTAATATCTGATCCAGTAATATATTTTTTTTGACCTGGTATCAATATTCTGCTGGGTTTTACACCTGCTCAAATCCTGAATAAAGATAGTCAGCTCAGGGTATTAGTACATACTTCAAACCCCATAAAATTACTAGTAACTTTGGCTGTTTTTGAGTAGTGCTTCTCAATCTACTTCCACTTGTTAGCCACAGAACTAATTGGTTTATTATTGTCCCATGCGCCAAGGCACAGTGAAAAATTTTGTTTTGCTTGCTATCCATAGGGATCATATCATCATATTAGTACAGTGAGAAAGTACAAATAGTGCAGGAACTGCAAGATATTGTAAATCTATGCGTTAAAGTGGACTTTAAAAGCAATTGTATCATCAGGCAATTACAATTGAACATTGCATGGAATCCCTGCCACAGTGAACTAACAAAGGTATATTTTCGCAAGGGCGATTAAGCCAGAGAAATCTATACAGTATTTAGTGTATTGTTCCTGACCAAAGATAACTAATGCTTCCATATCTTCTTTCAACCAACTCATCATTCTCCTATGTTTAACATTTGGAATAAAATGAGTTTCTTATACCAAAGTTTACCTGTATTGCAGTCTTAAAGTAATAAAGAAAACCATCAGTATTTAAAGATTATGGGTTCAATAAAATGTACAGATACACATAAGTAGGTATGACTTGCAATCGATGGATTATGTGGAGCTTTGGTCAATATTCATTTTACAAATTACACAAGAGGATAGGATGACCTTGTGCTTGATTTCCACAGTATGAGCTATGACAACCTGAATAAGCTGTGCCCTGCATGCTGACACTGCACTGTGGGGAGATTCTGTCAAATGACCTTGACACTTTCCCCAGGAAGTAACACAAGCCTATCAAATCCTTTCTTGATGAATTTATGTATTTATTGTATCTATTCAACTTGATAATGAAGAAATTTAGATATCAAAATTTCCATCTAAGAAAAGAAGATCTACTCCCTGGAATGAAGAATAACTTGCCTTTTCTGTCTAAAACCATAAAATTCAGTCTGATTTCCTAGAGCTGGAGCGGAAACTGCAGCATTAGTTGATGTAGGTGATTTGAAGGGTAATATGTGTAGGCAGATAATTATTTCATTTCCTCGATCAGTCTCAGAATTAGAGTTGTATCTGTGGCCAAGTGAGGGGGAGAATTATTTTGTTTAAGTGGGATTCCTTTCACTAAATGGATTTTGGATTGATCATTTACTTTAAAAAATTGACAGATGGATATGTGTCCAGACCTATTAAAGGACCAAAGATGTTCTAGACATCTAGCTCTGTTCCATTCATTGAGCATGGGCAATTTGTAAGGTTACCTCCTCTCTATTATTATACTGAGTTGTAGCTAACTAACAACGGTTTGCTCATTTCACTGTAGCAGTAGCCTAAGGGGTTATTTGGCAGTACTGATGGGAACCTTCAAGAGGAACACAATCTTGTCATTGGGTTTGCAGGCTTTCGTGTCTCATTGACCTGGAGAGCTATGCTGGCTGGAGTCAGGGCTTTGTGCTTTGGGCCTTGGTAGGGTCACCCATGTCACAGGTTAAAGGGTAGGGGCCAGACTAACAGTGGTCCACTGGTCCTCCAGGTTCAGGGCTTCAGCTCAGGGCTAACAACCTTGACTGGTCAAAGAAAACTGTTACAGAAACAGTAACGAGGAATACTTCTACATTTGAGTGTGATGGTATTCCTGAGTCTCTACTCAGAACTTGTGTGACTGACAGTAGTGAAAACCATGAGGAAAACCTGACATGATGAAGGAAGCCCTGAACACTGTCAGAGGTGGAGGGCCATCATTGCTACCCTAAACACCAGTGGCATAATGGGCAGTAAGTATTGGTGGGAAGAGCAGCACTCCACTCTTCCAAGAAAGGAAGGAAGCAGAGGAAAGGAAACTATAGGCTAGTTAGTCTGACCTCAGTAGTTAGGAAGATGTTGGAGTCAATTATTAAGGATGAGGTCCTAGGGTACTTGATGGCACATGACAAAATAGGCCACAGTCAGCATGAATTCCTCAGGGGAAAATCTTGTCTGACAAGGGTAAGGGGAAGGGTCAGGTACTAGAGAGTACCCCAGTGGCTGTGCCCCTTGACAATAAGTACTCCTGTTTGAGTACTGTTGGGGGGGGGGGGGGAACAGCTTACCTGCAGGAAGCAACAGTGGCTGTGCCTCTGGCACAGAGTCTGGCCCTGTAGCTCAGAAGGGTAGGGAAAGGAAGAGGAGGGCAATAGTAATAGGGGACTCTATAGTTAGGGGGTCAGATAGGTGATTCTGTGGATGCAGTCAGGAGAGCTGGATGGTAGTTTGCCTCCCTGGTGCCAGGGTCCGGGATGTTTCTGATCGCATCCAAGATATCCTGAAGTGGGAGGGTGAGGAGCCAGAGGTCGTGGTACATATAGGTACCAATGACATAGGTAGGAAAAGGGAAGAGGTCCTGAACAGAGAATATAGGGAGTTAGGAAGGGAGTTGAGAAGAAGGACCGCAAAGGTAGTAATCTCGGGACTACTGCCTGTGCCACGCGACAGTGAGAGTAGGAATGGAATGAGGTGGAGGATAAATGCATGGCTGAGGGATTGGAACAGGGGGCAGGGATTCAAGTTTTTGGATCATTGGGACCTCTTTTGGTGCAGCTGTGACCTGTACAAAAAGGATGGGTTGCACTTGAATCCTAGGGGGACCAATATCCTGGTGGGGAGATTTGTGAAGGCTATAGAGGAGACTTTAAACTAGAATGGTTGGGGGGTGGGAATCAAATTGAGGAGACTAGAAGAGAGGAAGTTAGTGCACAAATAGAGAAAGCTAGTAGACAGTGTGTGAGGGAGGATAGGCAGGGGACAGAGGACGGGAGCACACAGACCGAAGATGTAGGGGAGAAGGAAGAAAAAGATAACAAAGTTGTTTGCTCCATTAGGAATAAACAGAGAGTAAGAGGTGGAGAGTTTCTTAAACACATATATTTTAATGCTAGGAGCAGTGTAAGAAAGGTGGATGAGCTTAGAGCATGGATTGATACCTGGAAATATGATGTTGCAGCTATTAGTGAAACATGGTTGCAGGAGGGGTGTGATTGGCAACTCAATATTCCTGGATTTCGTTGCTTCAGGTGTGATAGAATCGGAAGGGCAAGAGAGGGCGGTGTTGCATTGCTTGTCAGAGAAAATATAACAGCGGTGCTTTGGCAGGATAGATTAGAGGACTTGTCTAGGGAGGCTATTTGGGTGTAATTGAGGAATGGGAAAGGTGTAGTGATGCTTATAGGGGTGTATTATAGACCACCTAATGGGAAGCGAGAATTGGAGGAGCAAATTTGTAAGGAGATAGCAGATATTTGAAGTAAGCACAAGGTTGTGATTGTGGGAGATTTTAATTTTCCACACATTGACTGGGAAGCCCATTCTGTAAAAGGGCTGGATGGTTTGGAGTTTGTAAAATGTGTGCAAGATAGTTTTCTGCAGCAATACATAGAGGTACCAACTAGAGAAGGGGCAGTGTTGGATCTCCTGTTAGGGAATGAGATAGGGCAGGTGACTGAGGTATGCGTTGGGGAGCACTTCGGGTCCAGTGATCACAATACCATTAGTTTCAATATAATTATGGAGAAGGATAGGACTGGACTCAGGGTTGAGATTTTTGATTAGAGAAAGGCTAACTTTGAGGAGATGTGAAAGGATTTAGAAGGAGTGGATTGGGACAATTTGTTTTATGGGAAGGATGTAATAGAAAAATGGAAGTCATTTAAAGGTGAAATTTTGAGGGTACAGGATCTTTATGTTCCTGTTAGGTTGAAAGGAAAGGTTAAAAGTTTGGGAGAGCCATGGTTTTCAAGGGATATTGGAAACTTGGTTCGGAAAAAGAGAGGGATCTACAATAAATACAGGCAGCTTGGAGTAAATGAGGTGCTCGAGGAATGTAAAGAATGTAAAAAGAATCTTAAGAAAGAAATTACAAAACTAAAAGAAGATATGAGGCTGCTTTGGAAAGTAAGGTGAAAATAAATCCAAAGGGTTTCTACAGTTATATTAATAGCAAAAGGATAGTGAGGGATAAAATTGGTCCCTTAGAGAATCAGAGTGGACGGCTATGTGTGGAGCCAAAAGAGATGGGGGAGATTTTGAACAATTTCTTTTCTTCGGTATTCACTAAGGAGAAGGATATTGAATTGTGTAAGGTAAAGGAAACAAGAAGGGTAGTTATGGAAAATATGATGATTAAGGAAGAGGAAGTACTAGCACTTTTAAGGAATATAAAAGTGGGTAAGTCTCTGGGTCCGGACAGGATATTCCCTAGGACCTTGAGGGAAGTTAGTGTGGAAATATCAGGGGCTCTGACAGAAATATTTCAAATGTCATTAGAAACGGGGATGGTGCCGGAAGATTGGCATATTGCTCATGTTTTTCCATAGAGTAAAGCTAGCAATTATGGGCCTGTGAGTTTGACGTCAGTGGTGGGTAAATTGATGGAAAGTATTGTTAGAGATGGCATATATAATTATCTGGATAGACAGGGTTTGATTAGGAACAGTCAACATGGATTTGTGTGTGGAAGGTCATGTCTGACAAATCTTATTGAATTTTTTGAAGAGGTTACTAGGAAAGTTGACGAGGGTAAAGCAGTGGATGTTGTCTATATGGACTTCAGTAAGGCCTTTGACAAGGTTCCACATGGAAGGTTAGTTAGGAAGGTTCAATCGTTAGGTATTAATATCGAAGTAGTGAAATGGATTCAGCAGTGGCTGGGTGGGAGATGCCAGAGAGTAGTGGTGGATAACTGTGTGTCAGATTGGAGGATGGTGTCTAGTGGTGTGCCTCAGGGATCTGTACTGGGTCCAATGTTGTTTGTCATATATATTAATGATCTGGATGATGGGGTGGTAAATTGGATTAGTAAGTATGCAGATGATACGAAGATAGGTGGAGTTGTGGATAATGAAGTAGGATTTCAAAGCTTGCAGAGAGATTTAGACCACTTAGAAGAGTGGGCTGAAAGATGGCAAATGGAGTTTAATGCTGATAAATGTGAGGTGCTACATTTTGGTAGGACTAATCAAAATAGGACATACATGGTAAATGGTAGGGCACTGAAGAATGCAGTAAAACAGAGGGATGTAGGGATAATGGTGCATAGTTCCCTGAAGGTGGAATCTCATGTGGATAGGGTGGAGAAGAAAGCTTTCGGTATGCTGGCCTTTATAAATCAGAGCATTGAGTACAGGAGTTGGGATGTAATGTTGAAATTGTATATGGCATTGGTAAGGCCAAAGTTGGAGTATCGTGTACAGTTCTGGTCACCGAATTATAGGAAAGATGTCAATAAAACTGAAGGAGTACAGAGGAGATTTACTAGATTGTTGCCTGGGTTTCATCTCCTAAGTTACAGAGAAAGGTTGAACAAGTTGGGTCTTTATTCTTTGGAGCGTAGAAGGTTGAGGGGAGATTTGATAGAGGTATTTAGAATTATGAGGGGATTAGACAAAGTTGATGTGGATAGGCTTTTTCCATTGAGAGTGGGGGAGATTCAAACAAGAGGACATGAGTTGAGAGTTAAAGGGCAAAAGTTTAGCGGTAACATGAGGGGGAACTTCTTTACTTAGAGAGTGGTAGCTGTGTGGAGTGAGCTTCCAGCAGAAGTAGTTGAGGCAGATTCGATGATGTCATTTAAAGTTAAATTGGATAGATATATGGACAGGAAAGGAATGGAGAGTTATGGGCTGCGTGCAGGTCGGTGGGACTAGGTGAGAGTAAGAGTTCGGCACGGACTACAAGGGCCGAGATGGCCTGTTTCCATGCTGTAATTGTTATATGGTTATATAGTTATAACCAAATCTGTCGGAGTTCTTCGAAGAAATAACAAGCACGATAGAGACAAAGGAAAATTGGTTGCTGTTGTATATTTGGATTTTCAGAAGGTCACTGACAAGGTGTCACACATGAGGCTACTTAACAAACTATGAGCCCATGGTATTACAGTGAAGGTTCTAGCATGGATAAAGCAGTGGCTAACTAGCAGTAGGCAAAGAGTGGGAATAAATGGAGGCCTTTCTGGTTGACTGCGGATGACTAGTGATGTTCCACAGGAGTCTGTGTTGGGACCGATTCTTTTTATGTTACATGTTAATGGTTTGGATGATGAAATTGATGGCTTTGTGCGTAAAGTTTACAGATGATACAAAGATAGGTGGAGGGGCAGGTAGTTTTGAGGAAATAGAGAGGCTACAGAAGGACTCATACAGATTAGGAGAAGGGGCAATGAAATGGCAGATGGAATACAGTGCCAGGAAGTGTATGGTCATGCACTTTGATAGAAGAAATAAAAGGGTTGATTCTTTTCTAAATGGAGGGAAAATACAAAAAACTGAGGCACAAAGGGACTTGGGAGTCCTTGTGCAGGATTTCTCTTTCTTTCTTTTTAAATCTTTTTATTGAATAAGTATACAAAAAGCTAAGCCATATAGGCACTAATACACTGTTAGAATATAATAAAATTACAGGAGATATTAATACAGAAAAAAAGTGATACAAACAATGTAATTTAAACATAACATACTAAGGTAACATAATAGTATACTAATTTTTATATATATATATCAATAGAGAAAAGGAAACCCCCCCCCCCCAAAAAAACCCACCGTGCAACTAAACTAAAAGCAAAGCAAAGCAATGGGCTAGCTTGGAACCAAGTAGAGTTAAAGAACTTAAAATCACGCCCTCAAACCCGACCTCCATTAAAAACAGTAAAAAAAAATCAAGAAGGGTATATAAATATGGAGCAAAAAAGAGAAGAAAAAAAATTACATTAAATGAAAATATTGAATAAAAGAGCTCCAAGTCTGTTCAAATTTAAGTGAGGAATCATAAAGATTGCTTCTAATTTTCTCCAAATTCAAGCATAATATCGTCTGAGAAAACCAAAAAAAGGTGGTTGGCAGGATTTCTCTAAAGGTTAATTTGCAGGTTGAGTCTGTGGTGAGGAAGGCAAATGCGATGTTAACATTCATTTCAAGAGGACTAGAATAAAATAGCAAGGATGTAATGTGGAGACTTTATAAAACACTGGTGAGGCCTTACTTGGAGTATTATGAGCAGTTCTGGCCCTCTTATCTTAGAAAGGATGTGCTGAAACTGGACAGGGTTCAAAGGACTTTCACGAAAATGATTCCAGGATTGAATAGCTTGTCATGGTCAAAGCAGTGCAATGCAGGCTAACGAAAGCTCAATTGTGTGGAAAAGTGCAGAGGTAGTGAGGCTGAAAACAGGAGGAGAGAATAAGAAAGTAACTTTAGAGGTTGAAGCAAAAAGGCAACGATAATCATTGACCATTGGCCATAACGGGAAGAAAGACAGATGCAGCCATTAAGAATGTAGCCAGACTGCATGTAGGGACAGAGTGGGGAAGGGAGAGTGTCGGGGAAACAAAGGGGCAGTCTCTGCTTTAGAAGATATTGTAAAAAGATCGAGAACAGCAAGGCTACTGGGTTGATGGTGGGAGAAGCAGAAAGCTGTCAAAGAGGAAAGAGGATAAAAACCATAGGGCAGGCTGTAGAAAAGGAACCCATGGTAATAAGGAGACAAAAATCAGGGTGAAAATGAAGAACACAGTTAAATTTACAGATCAGGTTAACTGGATTACAAAACTAAAACGTGATGAAATTACAAACTAAAGAGGAAACTTTAAACGTAGCAATTTAAATTACATTCAAAGTCAAAAAATTCTAGTGGCAAAAGAGAAACAGAATGGCAGATTTCAGTAAATGCTAATTTTATGGCTCTATAAAGCACGGTGCCATAATACAAATGGAACATAATTCCCTTCCAACCTTCTCAACAGACAGTTACACTTTACACAAATCTAAAATATATTGCAGATACAGATTTACATTTACAAATAGTCTAACATTAGGCTAGTAGTTTACAATTAACTAAACCTTTTTCTTGACCTTAAGATATTGGTTCTGCTCGCAGAAATGGATTACACACATAATTAAAATCTTTATTGTAAAAGTGAAGCCACATTCTTTGGCAAGTGTTCTGACTGACTGGGCCCCATTCACTACTGGATCTGATTAGCTTAAGGTGCTAGGAACATGGTTTGGAGAAGTTGGACATGAACTTAAAACCAGGTGGTGTTTGCAACCAAGGTAATACACACTTTGCAAGAGGAACCCCCTTTCTGTTACAGGAAAGAACCTAGTCATCATATGTTGGATACTTTTATAGTTTATCTAGAGATCAAAACTGGATCTGCCCGTAAAGGCATAATGCATGAATTTCCAGTGGAAGGATAAATAATGTTGGCAATTGACCCTCAGCCTGAGTGGGACCACAGGCTGTATATAGACCCTGGGTACAATTACAAGCTGAAGTTCAATTCCAGAACATGACTGAACTGTCTACCCATTGTAGAAAAGTATGTGTAGGAAAACACCTTTGACCAGACGTTCATCAGAGTGCTCTACACAAAATAGCCCTGTAGTTGGTGACTTCTATCAGGTGGTTCTCCAAGCAAACTGTCAATCATTTGGAAAAATACTGCATTACCAGAATTTTCAATGAGTACCAAGACATTTCTGGTCTACTGATAAGAAGGACCCTCTGACAGATCCTCCACACACAAGCAGAGCTGCAGCAACTTGAAATGGCTGTGCATCCACCTCCCTCTGAAAGGCCAAATTATAAAAAAAGATATGGAAAGAAGATCTGTGGTCTTTGTTGAAGTTAATCCTTTACAGACAACTAACACAGAATCTGTGGTGTCTGGATTATTCCCAAAGATACACAATGACAAAAGAATAATTTACAGCTATAGGTTTGTCACCTTAGTGAATGGTTCTCTTTAATCTGCCCAAAACCTGTTGGTCTTCCAGTATAAGGCACTGTCTGTAGCCAAATGTTGCAATTGGTACAGGACTAAGGTACCCTGAGACACATTGAAACCTGGTGCAGACACCAGAAAATCTCTATGGCAAAGCTGGACCCTATGTATACAAAATGTTGCACATGGCTCTTGGAAATAAAGGGAAACAAAATTTGACCTGATGGACATAATGTAAATCTTCTTTGTAAATGGAATGGAATAAATTCACAGTAGAAGACATACAAAGATTCTAAATTATGTTTACAGATTTATCAAAAAAGCATTTATTGGGGGAAAAATCTGCAGCACTTACCTGTGCCAAAGTTCTATCAAATATTCTATTAGTTGCAGCAATACATCTCACTGAATATGGACATAAGTAAACTTTGGAAGCCATTATTAACATTATTAACTCGCATATACTAAGTTTTTTGATACCAGTCTGTAAAATTCCTATTTTAAAGCACATCAAAAATTATATACAGGTAAATTGCAGCAATTGTTTGTTATTCTGAGTCATATTACATGAACATACAGTACACATTAGTTTTTTTCACACAACTAAAGCTTGTGAAAGGGCATTCATAAGAGCAATTACATTTCAGCTGTCACAGCCTTCATTGCATGTTAAATTATGCTGCACTGATGGAAAATTTAATACAATCTTAATGAAATGACTATTGCTAAGATTTCAGTCCACTATATTTTGAAGAGCTTACCACAAATCACAAAAAAACACAATAAGATTTTGGAAGCAGAAGAAAACTGCATAATTTTGCACTTCTTATGTAATTGAAAACAAATAAAAGAACAAGGCAGATCACACTTAAGAAATAATTCCCTGTAACTGGAACACAAATAAATGTAAAGTTGTAATTCAAACTCCAAACATAATCCAATCCCTTAACATAATAACTGTTTGACAAAATTGTAGTACTGTACTTACAGTCTTTACCGTTGTAATTATGCCATACTGCATGTCTCTCTCCCCACTTACGTTATTTTTCATCCAATAAACTGCACACTAAACTGAAATACTGTTAAACACAATGATAAGTCATAGATATTTTATAGCTATTTTTTTCAAAATTGTTACAAGATGGAAGCTCTTAAAATATAATCTTTAAATAAGGTAAATGTCTCAGGTTTGTCATCATGTTAATTTATTCTAGAAGAGGGAAGTGACAAATTCTGGGAACAGTTTAAGAAAGAGATTGGCAGAAATATTTTAATCAGTTCACTGCTCATGTACAAATATTGGAGGTTCTAGGGTTTAATGCTTTTAAGTGAAGCTTCCAACACCATTAAGTTTTAAATAATACAAATACTGTATCACAATTCTCTTACTTTCAATTAAGTTATTTTGGTATCTGTTTTTTGTTACCAGTTCTGGAAGGAAACACAGCATTATGTTTCCTGGCTTGAAGAGATTTTATTAGAGCTTCTCCATTCCAATCCAAAGTACTTTCTAATCAGCAGACCAGGGGTTGGATTAGAACACTATCTGCTTAAGTATACAAATGCTTACATCAACAGTGAGTAAAATCAAATAGGATGCTAAATTGACAGCCAAGCCAAACTAGCATGTTTATCAAGCGTGGAGAAGGCTAAAATTGTCCCACTGACTTCACATGTCTGAGAAGCTCTGCATCTCTAGCCAGTCAGTACAATTCTTCTTCCAAACCCTGGATATATTTATATCTCCAATTTCGGATTGAGTTACCCTAAACAGAATAAATAACAGAGATTAAAGGTGTATGTTGTTGATACATTTAATCAGACTATAATTGTCTTCAGCCTGTCTTTGTATAAAATAGTTTTTAGGATTGGATATATACTAATATCTATGGTGTAAGTGAAAGATGTGTTTAATACTTCCAGCTGTTTTCTAAAATATTGAAATAACTTCCCTATTTCTAAAGCAAATTGTTATGTATTAAAGTGATTTTTATTACTCTGAATACAATGAAAAAAAGAAATTGAGGTACAACAGTATTCCAAAGTTGATTTAGTCACCTAATTTCTTTCCCAAAGGAGATTAAAATAAAGAACATGGAAAGTAATATTAGAATCTACATAATCTCTTGAAAGCACAGATATCTGAACAGCCTAATGCAGCAAAATTGTATATAATAATTTAACACTGCATACTTAGGAATAATTTTTGTACATGTCCATTTATGTAAAAAGTAGTGGTATGGTTAAATTAATGTATGAATACCAAATTAAAATTCAAGTTCTCAAAGGATTACATCAAACATTTTCAAGAACATGCCATATTAAAACATTGAAAATAAAAAAGGTAAATGCTGGAAGTGGCAGTGAATGGAGAACAGAAAGGATAGATCAAGGAAAAAGAGTGCCCAGTCATTACATAATGTTTCCAGAATTTGGTCACAAATAATAACAGACTTGTTTCATGCTCAGCGTAACTGGACCTGATTCAGCTACCTTCTTCAGAGTGGCACTGTTTCTTCACCAATAAATGTACTTCTTATATTATGGTAAGGAACTCAGTTTAAGTCACAGATCCCAAATAAAGCATTATTTTTTAAAATTTAGTTCAAAATAATAGAATGTATCTGGACAGGCTTTTGATTGTATATATTATGTATATATATGTATATATATGTGTGTGTGTGTGTGTGTATATATATGTGTGTGTGTATGTATATATGTATATGTATATATATGTGTATATATATGTATATACATATGTATATATATAAATGTATATATTACGTATATACATTTCATAAGTTCAATTAACGAGGAACATAGGTAAAATTTATGTAAGAACAATTCAATTGGTAACCTGGAACCAGCTGATAATTGTTAAATTTTTGTAAGAGCAATTCAATTCATAACCTGAAACCAGCTGATAATCAAGCAACACACATCAAAGTTGCTGGTGAACGCAGCAGGCCAGGCAGCATCTCTAGGAAGAGGTACAGTCGATGTTTCAGGCCAAGACCCTTCGTCAGGACTAACTGAAGGAAGAGTTAGTAAGAGATTTGAAAGTGGGAGGGGGAGGGGGAGATAATTGTTAAATTTTTGTAGGAACAATTCAATTCATAACCTGAAACCAGCTGATATTTGGAAAATTTTTGAGATGTTTGCAGGAATTAGATGGACCAGCCATTCAGTTTCTATAGTGTGCTGATATACGATGTAAGCTAGAAAACAAAAGTCATTATCAATTGCTACTTAACACAAATTTATACTTTCAGAAGAATTGCACAGTGTTATGGTTTTGCTTGTCTACTCCCATGCTGCTGAAGAATTCAACTTAACTGTAGTTACAGTACAAGAAAACAATAAAGATGCTTCATTTAGCTTTGCTCCCAAATAAAAATATGTATGATTTTTTTTCAATTTTCTGCAACTGCTTAGATACTACCTTCAAAGAGAAATTTTTGAAGAAGGTGTTTAATCAGCTAATACAACTTGGTGCCTTCAATCCCAATTGCTCTTAGCTGTAATCTGTCCGTTGCTTAATTTAATTTTCTGACAATGGAAGTTTTCTATTTTCATTACCATGGTTGCAAAGCATAGAGCATCAAAATGTTGCACAATATTTATCTGTTAGAATATTTAACATGCTTCAGCAGTGAGCTTAAACAGAATAGATGACTGGGGACATATAAATACTGCCCTCTTAAAATGTTTATTTAGATTTGTCATTATTTACTGGCTGTAGGCCAAATTACTTACTTTTGCACCTGCAGCACATTTACTGAGCTATCAGGGAAGCAACCACCCTGGCTGCAATTGTGCTGGTGGCCAATCCATTTCTGAAGTTTAAGACAAGAGCACTGGAACGTGGTAGTAGTAAGGTGCAACGTGGAAAAACTAAAGACCACTATAAACAATGTCTCAACTCAGTTGAAGAGTATGGAGACATAAGAAACTGTAACACACTGGATCTGGTACAAAAAAAAAACAAACTGCTGGAAGAACCCAGTGGATATACTAGCATCTGTAGAGTCAAAGGGATGGTCGACATTTCAGGTTGTGATCCTGAGTCAGTCCTGAGTTCTTCCAGTAGTTTTCTTTTGCTTAAATAAAGAGGAAGCATTTTACTCTCAAACATTATTTCTTTCTTTGAGTTTTACCTTTTCTTATACACATCATTAACTCTCTGCAGGATCATAAGCTGATAAGGACTAGCCCTGCCCCGCAGAAGCTTATCCTTTGTCAGACAGCAATGTTCCTGTGCTGATAGTGGAAGTGATGGATAAATATATGACAGAAGATCATCCAGCTGTCTGATAATTGCCAGTGGTAGGGTCATAACAGGGTGCAGGGAATGGACAGTATAAAGTAAAAATTTAAAAAGATGCATTCAGGAAGTTTATTGCAACACAACTGAAGAAAATGACATACTCTCTAGACATCAGACATAATCCACCAATATAACAATGGACTCATGATTGAACATTTTAGTTGTCCGTTTAACTCAGTACCAAAACTGGCAATTTCTATACCCCAGTGGTCATAAGAATGAGTCAATTGTTTGGTTTGATCATGTCTTCAACGTCTACAAATGGATGATATTCTCCCATTTCTTATAACCTTTAAGTTCACTATTAGGTAATCATGCATAGAGCATTGAAAGCTCCTAATGTGCTTTATGCATGTATGAAACAATCTTGTAGATGTGGGCCATGATAGTAGATGTACACAGCAAGATTATTTGACTGAAAATCGTGCCACCTGATATAATGTGACAAAACACTGGATGTGAGAGATAAGTTTCATTTTAATTATCAGAAAATGGATGAAAGGGAAGAGATGGAAAGCGATTAGAAAAGAACAAAGGAAGGGAAGGAACTTTGGCAACAGAAACAAGACATTTGACAGAGCCTTATGAAAGCATGAGCAAGATAACAGGATGATGATCACTAGAATACAAAACCCTCAATGAAATATTTCTACGCAACAATACCCACTTGAGACGAAACTGAAATAATGTAAACATTTTTGTAGACTATTTAAAAATATTACACAATGCTTTATGGAAAGCCCTCTTATGAAATGATTTGCTTTAAATCTACACTTTGCTAAAACCTCACCAAATATATCAGCTCTAAAAAGTGTAGCAATAAAAGAAGGTTGTAAAATAATTAGAAAAACTAAATCTAGGTACATATTGCAAATACAAAATGAAAGAAAGCATTGCTGTACCAAGCAGTACAATGGACGAAAATTCTAAACACTCCATACCTATCCTAACTAAATACATGAATAGAATTAATCTTATTAATAAATGTTGTTGCAAGTAGTTCACAGTAACATTAGTCACAGTTTATATATTCCAAATGTAAATAAAATATAGTTTTTGACATTGACTATGTGACAATTTCTACAACGAGGACTCATGAGAATATTTAGTTCCTGTTCCATTCGACTACTGTATCCTATAGAACACAGACATACACCTAAGTTTCAGAGAGGATAAAAGTAGCAGCTTTTTTTTTTCTGAATCTGCATGGATTGTGAAGAATACTGTTCCATCTCTTACAAACGTTGCTCATTAGAAAGCACTGTGACAGAAGTCACATGCAGACAGACCAAGAGCTGATGCAACATATATGGTAGACTACAGTGCAGAGTCAGAACAGAGAGAGGCAGAGAGGAGCCTGAGTCAGAGGAACAGAGAAGGTCTGAACAGCCACTGAATTTCTCTCAAAATGTGACTTATCCCTCTTTCTTTCGTATTGTCACATTTTGGATAATCTCCTCCCTGACCAGCAAGGAGGAGAAGGCATTTACTTACATCAAATAACCTTTCTATATACATCTCCTCATTGACCTTATCACGCAGGATATCCTGACTCTGGCGCACAAAGGTCACGTAAGCATCTGCCAAATCCATTCCAGGTTTCTGTTAAGAAAAAGAGAAATATAGAGTCACATGAGGTAAGTGACAATTTTTTTGTATTATTAAGTGTAAAACCCATGAATGAATTCTAGAAGTAAGTGTTCCCACACCAGCTGAACTGTATGCAGCTTATTGAAATGTGAATGAGGATTCTGATGCTAATTGGCGTATTGCTAAAGCAAAGCCTTTTTATTGCTATAATTACATAAACTGACACAAAGCTTTATTGAGCTATATAATCTCAAAGAAATCAGAATTCTATAATTATTTCTAAATTACAAAAAAAAATCTTTTGACGTTACCCAACTTATTTTCTTTATGTATATATATACCTTTCATGTCTATTTCCCGTGTTTTTGCACCTTTTAATATAAAGTGAACACAATTGTAAATAACATATTCCCAGTGGTTTATAGTCTAAATAGCCTTAGTCCACATTCTAATATGTTTTGGATCACTGTAAGGCATATCCCTCGATCTACATTACCATTCAGCTAGGGGACCAAATACAGTTCAATGAGAACAGCAATAGCAAGAGGAAAAGTAACCATAGACCAAGCTGAAATGCCAATATAGCAGGTCAACCCGGATGCTGAATAACAGTGTGCTATAAATAAAGCAAGGCAATCTTAAACCCCAAAAACTACAGTCCTGCTACATCTAATTATGAACGGTGTGGGAGAAATAAAAAGCTAGTGGAGGTGAGGGTGGTGTGAGGAATGAGACTCTGTGAACATCTGACTCCTCAACAACAGTCAAGGCAACTATGTGAGTGCTAAAGACTAAAGCCACAAAACCCTTGGATAGAAGTGCCAAATAGATCTCTAAGCATTTTAAAAGCCAACCATTGGACAAGTCAATTCACTGTTTGTGATATCAAGAAAGAGCTGGGTATACAATAATTATTATGGCCTCCATCCAAGGCTGAACTGCACAAGAACCAGGTAAATCACCATCAAAACAGGAGAAAGCCAGTTTGGCTAACTGTCAAGCCATTGGTCTACATAAACAACCATATAACCACAGGTAGTCTTAGTGCTACCAAGCTGTCTTGGTGACCAATAACCAGCTCTGCAATTCTATGTCTGGAGTGCACTTGGGTTTCTTGGTTTCAGAGTCTATTTCAGCATTGATGCAAAACAAATAAATAGACCAAAAACTGAGTTACTGATGGCAGCAAGGAGACCTGGTAAATGTGAATTCAATGGGAAGCAACCCCGCCCTCCCTTCATTGGTTGAAGTTATATTTCACACTATACTTGTACGTTCCTACAATCATTTCAACTCTAGGAGACTGACACAAAAGTTTTTCAGGGCAGTGCCTAAGGCCTGACCAGCTTTAATTATCTTCAGTTACGTCTTCAATAACTTTTCCTTCATCGTAAGACCAAAGCTGTTTAATTGTATTTGCAAATAGTTGGATAATGAACCAATTGACGTCTTCATACTATAACAGCTAATTACCAATCAATAAAAACGGTAGTATTTATGGCACAGAAATGCCACATAATGACAATCAACAAGAGGGGCTGTAATGACTGAATCTTGATGTGTAATAGTATAATTAACTGATCTCCATCATCAACATCCTGGAGTTGTCTTCAAACAGAAACTTACTTAGATTAACCACATAAAAACAGTGGCAATATCAGTGGGTCAGAGTTTGGTGTCCTGTGATGATTAATTTATTTCCTGACTATCAAAAGCATTTCTACCATCTATAAGGCACTTCAGGACTCTAAAAGAACACTCCTTACTTTCTTGAAAGAGTGCTGGAACAAACAATCCATTTTGGCAGCCTAACCACCACTATACACTGTTGGTACATTGTATTACAGTCTGTAAATACTAGAATTCAACACAATAATTTCCCAAAACCCTTTTGTCAGCAGCTGCCAACTACTGAAAGGCAAGGGCAGCAGTGCAAGGGAACAAAACCTTACAAAACTTACAAAATCTCCTCCAGATCAATACCATCTTGACTTAGAAATCTATCACTGCTCGTCATTGTTAACATGTGAATGTCTTCATAGAAGGATGGCAACATTTCAAGAAGAAGCATGAACAATAAATGCTGGTCTTGTCAATAAAACTTCCATTCCTTCAATGAATTAAACAAAAAAGGGCATTTTAGAGAGGATTGTTTTTGGGCTACCACATGATGTTGATCAGTTAGAAAATTGGACAGCGCATTGGCAGATGTAGTCAATTTGATAAGGATAAAGAGATGCACTTTGGAAGATCAGATAAGGGTTGGGCATGCACATTAAACGGCAGGGACCTTGGAAGTATTGATAAATGCAGGGACCTTGGGATAAATGTCCATAGATCCTTGAATGCAGATGCAGAAGTAGCGTGGTGTCTAAGGCATGTGGGATGCTTGCCTTCATCAGCAATATGAGCAGGGATGTCATATTCTAAAACTTTTGTTAGGCCACAAGGAGTATTATGTCCAGTTCCTCACACTGCTGAAGTGATACAAACATGCTGGAGAGAATGCACACGTGTTTCATCAAGATGTTGTCCAGATTGGAGAATTCCCATTACAAGACAGATTCGGCAGGCTAGATTTGTTTTCTCATGAATGGAGAAGGCTGAGGGGTGACATGATAGAATTATACAAAGTTGTGAGGAGAACAGACAGAGTAGGTGATGGAAGCAGAGACTCTCACAATGTTTAATTGAATTGGCAAGGCATAGAAGGCGTTGTACCAAATGAGGATAAATAATATTAAGGCCTGTGTCTGTGCTGTATGATTCTATGAACCTGTATCAACAGGTAGGTCATATGATCAGGAAGAACCATTCAAATAATAGACAAAGAATGGCGCTTAACCTCAATGGACCAACCAGCTCCTGGCAATCAAATCATGAGCAAAATGTGCATGGACTGACCATCAGTTTATTTGTTATGTTTTCAATAAGGTTGAAGGGTTTTGAATCTGAAATGTACTGTGTAAATCTTAAAATTCAAATCTAGCAAAACTTTGTGGGATCAAACTTTGTAGTTGTAATGATGAGAAACTTCCAGGATTCACCATCATTCTACTGTGAAGCTTACAAGGACTTTGGTTTCCCTGTCATGGGCAGGTAAGGTGGAAATCAAGGCTAGTGTCAATGCTTCACAGTTCCATTTTGCAGCCTTCCCCAAGTAAGACAGAGAGAAATAATTGAGTAATATGGATATTGAAAATTATTCTTGATAGAAAGATCTGCATTCATGTAGTGTCTTTTGTTTCTCAAAGTGTTTTACAGCTAATGGAGTACTTTCAAAATGTAGGACTATTGTAATATAAGTGAAAAACAAACAAGCTCCTACAACAAGTGATAATGATAAAAATCTCACTATTGAAATATTCATTCAGGGTTAAATATTTGTAATACTGCACATAACTCCTAACTTATCTTTAAATTAGTGCTATGTGATCATTTATGTCATTTAGAAGCAATTGGGGATACATTTTAATTATTCAAATGGAAATCTGCTGAAGAGCAGCACCCGTTAGTACTGCACTATAGCACTTGTGTACATGTTCTGAGCTCAAGTTTTTGAGGTGGAACATTCTGCCACTAAGGTACCCTGAAAATTTCTGCATTCTTGTATAGCAATGCCTGACACCTGGTCTGCAATGGATTGCCATTACTGTGAATCTATTGGCTAAGATCATTACCATAACTGTGAATCCATTGGCTAAAATCATTGCCATTACTGTGAATCTATTGGCTAAGATCATTGCCATTACTGTGAATCTATTGGCTAAGACAGGGGTCCCCAACCTTTTTTGCACTGCGGACCGGTTTAATATTGACAATATTCTTGCGGACCAGCCGACCCGTGGGAGGAGGGGGGGTGGTGGGGGTAGGGTTGCCAATGGACAAGAGTATCAGTTAAATACGTTGTGTTTGCCCTGAGAAAGACCACAATGACCATGAAGCCTTGCGCGGGCACCAGTGCGCATGCGTGTACCTGCTGATTTTCTTTCTGCAAATCGTTTCTGGTGATTCTGTTTGGGGGGGGGTGGTGTTAATCACGACTGGAATATAGGTGATAAGTGGCTAATACACTCAATTCCGTTTCTAAAAGGGTTTATCTAACGAATTTAATATTAAACACACAGCGCATATTTTCCTCACATGAATATAGTGATGTCAATTTTCAGGGGAGGACAGGGGAGCTTGAAGTAAGTATTGAATGAACTTCCAGTAGAAGTGGTAGAGACAGGTTCAATATTATCATTTAAAGTTAAATTGGATAGGTATATGGACAGGAAAGGAATGGAGGGTTATGAGCTGAGTGCAGGTCGGTGGGACTAGGTGAGAGTAGCATTTGGCACGGACTAGAAGGGCTGAGATGGCCTGTTTCTGTGCTGTAATTGTTATATGGCTATATAAGTAAGTCAATAGCATCATAACATTTTAAGTAACGTTTTGATATTAAACACACAGCACATATTTTCCCCGTATGAACATATAAAATCATTGCAACACACCAATATCGCTGAATCAGTTGGAGCCCTGGGCTTGTTTCCCTGCAACAAGACGGTCCTATCGAGGGGTGATGGGAGACAGCGATACTCGAAGGGGGTTCCTTATGTCCAGTCTATTCCGCAATTTAGTTTTCGTTGCGTTCATTGCAGAAAACTCCGCTTCGCAGAAAAATGTTGGAAATGGAAGCAACGTTTTCAGTGCTTTCATGGCTATCTCAGGATATTCAGCCTTGACTTTGATCCGGAATACCTGCAGAGATGTTATGTCAAACATACTTTTCAGACCGCCGTCATTTGCAAGCTCGAGGAGTTGATCTTCTTCCTGTGCTGACATGGATGACGCGTGCGTAATGACCTCGTGTGCGTTCAAGCTCAACAGTGGGCGTGACAGGGAATGAGGTAAGGTTTCCTCGTGGCCTGGTAGCACACGGATTGCGGCCCGGTGGTTGGGGACCGCTGGGCTAAGATCATTGCCGTTACTGTGACTCTATTGGCTAAGATCATTGCTTACATGCCATCATGAAATAAACAACAATGGTTAGGAATTTCTGCAGGCAGCCATATTTGAGGATAGTACTCCTTAGCTCCTGATTGTCAGAGTCATAGGCAGAAGGACACATTACAAGACTGTGTTAGTTTAACTCACAAGTTAAGACAGAGAGAAGATCACACCAATTGTGCCTCTATTTGGATGGAGTCCATATTGTGATTTGGAGAGCAACTCTTTGGCCACTGGGAGGTGTTTAAGAAGGAGCCTGGTGATGACCTTTTCAATGCAAATAACAAGTAGACTCTGGTTAATGCAGTCAGACCTGTCTCTTTTCTTGAAGGCAATCATTATTACAGTCTCTCTCAGATTCTCTAACTTTTCCTCTTCTTCTTAGATATTGGTGATGAGATTGTGGATATGTGACTACATTTCCATAAGACCATAAGATATAGGAGCAAAGTCAAGCCATTCAGCCCATTGAGTGTGCTGCACCCTTTCATCACGGCTTTATTATCCTTTTGAACCTCATTTTCCTGTCTTCTCCCATAATCTTTGACACCCTTACTAATTAAGAACCCATCTACCTCGACTTTAAATATACCCAATGGCTCGGCCTCCACAATGAATTCCACGGGTTTACCACCCTCTGGCTAAAGAAATTCCTCCTTATCTCTGTTCTAAAGGGATGGCCCTTGTACTCTGAGACTATGCCCTTTGTTCCGAGACTCCACCACTATAGGAAACATCCTCTCCAAGTTCACTCTATCTAGGCTTTTCAATATTTGATAGGTTTCAATAAGATACCCCCTGCCATTATTCTAAACTCCAACAAGTCACAATATTCCAAGTGCAGTCAGACCAGTACCTATAAAGCCTCACCATTACATTTTAGATCTTGACAAGGATATCATTTGCTCCATAAACACTGTATTTTTTTAAAACTGGAATATGGTCTTTTCAACTTCTTGTTTGTCAGGAGTTGTAGCAAGGTTGCACTAGACAGGTTGTCAAAGGCATTCATGTCAAGAAGAGATGCATGGTTGAGGAGATCTTCAAAGTGTTCCTTCCATCAGGTTCTACTTGCTTTCTGTCTCTTCTTGCCTGAAACTTATGTGTTTGGGCCTTAGATGGTCTTGACATCGCTGATGAACATAGTTGTCACAGACTTGCTAGATGCCCTTTGTTTTTTCCTATACTGTCTGTTCCTACTGGAGTCTGCCTTCAGGTGATTGTGGAGCTGCTCATTTTGTTCGAAGGTTTTTTGGAGTTTTACAAGGAAAATCACCATGAATTTGCAGTTAATTAGCTTCTGAATCTTCTGGTCATTCTCATCAAACCAGTTCTAATCCTTTTTGGTAAAGAAGCCAAGAGTCTATTGAAAGTTAAGACTTCAGGACAATCCAGACACTCTGTGGTTCCTGCTGAGTGGGGGTTATCAGGCTGACTGTCGGATCATACTGACTGTGAGGGAGTCAAAGTGTTGCCTGTGCACTGTCCTTGAGAGCTTCAATATTGATTTCCTTTTGCAAACATATTTCTATTGTCATGTCACTGTCTTGATCAGTCCATGCCCTGCACCTTATAAGTTTCAAAGTGAAGTGGAGTCAACCTACTCAAAATGGGAAACATATCACAAACCCAGCATCAGAGGTCTAGCTGGAGCCTATATATGAACATTTGAGGCCAGGCTCCAATCTACCATTGACTTGTACACTGCCATAGATGACAAAAAATGTTATGCATTCAAAAACAGTGAAACAATGTTCCCTGAATCAGAAACAGACTCAAGTTCAGTATCACTGACAAATGTCGTGAAATTTATTGTTTTGTGATAGCACTGCAGTGCAAGAAATAAAAAGTACTACAAGTTACAAAAATTAAAACACAGAATAAAAGAGGAGAAAAGGTAGAACATAACAATGATAGAATTTACCACACTTCAGTGTGTTTCCACAACATATAGCTATCTGAGAAAAGGGTATCAGAATCAGAATCAGGTTTATTATCACTGGCACGTGTCGTGAAATTTGTTTTGAAAGATCTCTAAACAATCTAGCGAAGAACAGCGAATTGTGCGGCAAGTTCTCATTTTTCTGGACGTAGAAGTTAAGCCTCTAATCTTATACATGAAGTATCTCTCCACTAAGATTTACAACTTCAACAGAAACTAACAGGAATTTTGGAGCATTCTGGTGTTTTGAGCCCCACCTGCAGAGTACATTCTACTCTCTTCTCAGGCTTCAAGCCAAGGACAGGTATCGATGATAACTGATGTTTCAATGACAAACTCTGCCATCTTATTCAGGGATGATGCCTGGATAATTAGGTAGCTTGTTAACCTTAAGTTAAATGGTGATTGATTTTAAAGTTTTTCATATTTCAGAATCAGAATTAGGTTTATTATGATTGACATACAGTATGCCAAATTTGTTGTTTTGTGGCAGTGGTACGGTGCAAGATGTAATCAAAATTACTATAAGTTACAATAAAATAAATGAATCAATAGTGCAAAAGAGGAACAGGGAGGCAGTGTTCATGGCTTACTAGCTTTTGTTTCCTATTCTCTTCCTGGCCTTATTTTCCCAAATCTGGAATCTCCACTACAGCTTCAAATCATTATGCTCCATCAGTTCTGCCATCATTACCACTACTGAATTTAATCCATCCAGAATCGTTGGCCTTGCCTCCAGTTGCCAAGGTCTTAATCTAAAGCAGTGCACTCATTAAACTTCTCTTTCAAAATACGTTTAAAACCTACTTTTTTGACTGACATACTGGTCATCCTGTTCCTCGGCTTGTTGTGTATTTTTTTGCTTGGTAATGTTCCTGTGAAGCAGCTTTTCAGCCATTTTGCCTTGTTAAAGACACTGTATGTTTCAGGAAATACATGGTAATATTTGATGATGTCAAAAGATTTCAGGGACAGGAAATGTAAAGTTCTCTAGACATTCCCTCCCATTGTATTCTACTATAGATACACAGCCACCACCTTTGGTGTATACAAGGATAGTGATAAAAGACACTGGGAAATTCTCTAAAATGTTTAGTCATTTAAGTGAGACTCTGTGAAACTATTGCTTGATGCGTAAATGGCAAATGTGATTGATTTGGATTTTGCAAAATTTACTCAGCTGGTTATGTCACTGTCATGGGTAGACCTGATTACTAGATCAGTATCAGATTGTCTGTAATTTGAATATTTGTCACACCAATTTGGTAGAATTGCTATGTTGGCAAGGATTGTTAAGGGCTAACCACATGCAGTGGAGACAGAACAGGTAATGACAGCAGACTTCCTTCCCTAAAGGACCTTAGTGACCAGAAGGATTTGAACAATGGGGTATACTCATAATTAAAAACATCAATACTACCTATTACAGATAAATTTAATTACCATAATTTAAGTACGGCAGCTGCCATGGTGTCTGGTTTGCCAGTTTACCACTATGATACATTTTTGATGAACACATTTTGCTCAGACCTCATATTTCTTTTCTACCAGGCAGCCACCTTTACAAAGTTAAGCAGCCTGACTGTTACTATTAAGCATTTGCTGCCTAAAAGCTCACAGCTGGCTCTTAGAGTGGTTTTGATTGTTTCTATGGTGAGTAACTTCCAGAAGATAATCTGTCTGTTCAGGGAAAAGATTCAGCAGGAGATTGTTCCTTAGGGTGACTATTCTATTAACACGAAAGCTGATGACCAAGTGTTCACGATCCCTAAAAATGAAGGGATTTTTATACCAAAGATACTGATTGAAATGACGATAATAACACAATGATATTTCTTATATGGTGAACGTTTCTAATAATATTTGCAGTGATGTTGGAGGTGTGGCATCCTCAGGAAGAGGTGTCTGAACAACTCTTTCTATTTATTTGCAAGCTCACAACACATTTATGTAGGTGCGAATTATCCTGACCTTTCCCTGCAGGTACTGTCTCATTTTTCTAAGCAAAAATGTCAGGGAAAATGGAACAAAGGCAAACAACTCTGCTCAATATTTTATGATGCCTGATGCTCCAAGCTGGGAAGGTGTGGGTTACTGGGCTTGCATGTGTCATGACTGCAGATGCCAATGAGATAAGAGGAAAAACTCAAAGATATAAGAAAATGTTTGAAAATACTTGGCAGGTTAGGCAGCATCTCTGGGAAGACTAAGTTTCTTGGCCTTGCAATGCTAACTTTGTTTCTACTTCCATGGATCCTGTTTAACTTGCTGAGTGTTTTCAGTTATTTCTTTTTTTAGTACAAGAATTGCATCTTTAAAATATTTTTTGCAACCTCCAGACATCCATATGTATTTTTGCAGCTAGTTAAGCACTGTGTTTTGGAAGGGAAGTTAGTACTGTGATACTGAAAACAAAGACGACAATTTGTGCAGCGGAAGCAAAAGTGCGACAATGATTTGCATTCCTTAGTGTTTTGGACAGAGGAGTAAAAATTACCTAGAGCAGAGGGGATAAAAAAATCCGTTTATCTTTAAAATAGTGCCTTGAGATCTTTTATGATCCTTGAAAGAGAGGACATGGCCCAAAGTAATACTTTGTTTTGAAAGGCGACTTTGACAATATAGCATCCCTTCAGTACCAAGAATGAGTAACATCTTTGAAAGATATTTCAAGTGAGAGGCAAATGAGTGACCCACTGAACCACAGAACTGTTTGCCTCATTGGTGCAACAAATGAATGATGATATTATATCTTTCCCAGTAGAATATTATTGGGAATCTGAGGCCAACTGATGTTGTGGAAAATTACTCCTAATTTTCATTCCATTGAGATGTTTATAAGGAATCATCTCTTCTGCAGCCATTGAACCCTGACATCAAAGGCTCAGCACACAGCTACAGGCCCAAGAAATCAACTGTTTTGTCTTTCCTTCCTCCTATTAGCAGATCTATTGCTAGAGTGGGCTGAGATGCATCCAAAACAGAAAATACTCCATTCCTCTTCTGAGACTATCCGTCAGCAGCTGCTGCTAAGATGTCACCGACTCTGTCCTGACAGTTCATCGGCACAACTGGCAGTACACAGAAAAAGGCTGTTATTAGGCAATCAATGAATGCTGCTCAGATTAAAGGCCTGGAATTTGGCCAGTGGAAGGACAATATTATTACATGGAAGTTTGGGAATCCAGAGCCTCAAGGCTTAAATTGGCAAAGAGCAATGATCTTATGGTGGGAGTGGAGACTGTCTCTGTGTATTTCAAAGTGCTTATAATAAATGACAAGGATTGGGGGTGAGGAAGACTCATTATCCAAATTAGAAATATAATAGGCAATAAATTCCTCATGATCCATATAATTTTACTGAGAGCTAGAAACTCCAGGAAGACATTTTAGGAATAGGTCGCAAAAATGGATAGCAGTGGGTGCAAATATTAGCCAATACCTCTTAGTCCATCTGAATATGACTGAGTAAAGTTGTAATCATATTTCAGAGAGAGCTACTATTTTTGATGGGAAAATTCAGTTTCTTTATTCATTTTCAGAATCTGGGTGTGCAGACAGGGTCAGCATTTAGTGCACAATTTGATTAGATTCCTGCAGGTTTGAGGTAGTAAGTTTCTCAATCCTCTCTTTACTCTGAACCTGCTGCAAAGGCAGTGCTACCTCAGGAAAGAATCGAAGCCACAAGTGTTAACTGCTTCCAAACATGAATGGTTTGATGTTACTATTCCAAGTACAATCACTGAATTGATAGAATAGAGTTATTACCTGTGTGGGTTGTGCTACCTTCTAGATTTTTTAACCAAAATAAACTTTATTCA
Organism: Mobula birostris; assembly: GCF_030028105.1. Classification (NCBI taxonomy): domain Eukaryota; kingdom Metazoa; phylum Chordata; class Chondrichthyes; order Myliobatiformes; family Myliobatidae; genus Mobula; species Mobula birostris. Next base: position 29,207,052 of record NC_092385.1, read on the forward strand.
TAATAAAAATATTTACAAGAAAAATCATGCAATGCCTTTTAGTTCTTGATTTCATAGATAATGTGTTAAGTAATGTTAAATTGCATAAAAAAATGAATGGTATGTTGCCTCCCAGGTGCTAGGGTCAGGAACGTCTCGGATCACGTCCACAGCATTTTGGAGAGGGAGGGGGAGCAGCCAGATGACTTGGTACATATTGGTACTAATGACATAGGAAGGAAAAGCAAAGAGGTCCTGAAAAGAGAATTTAGAGAGCTAGGGGAGCAGGATCTCTAGGGTAGTAATTTCTGGATTGCTGCTGTGTCATGCGTCAGAGAAGATAGAAACAAGATGATCTGGCAGATTGATACGTGGCTGAGAAGCTGGTACAGGGGCAGGGCCCAGGTTCTTGGATCATTGGGATCTCTTCTGGAGGAGGTATGACTTGTACAAAAGTGACCGGTTGCACCTGAACCTGAGAGGGGCCAACATTCTTGCAGGCAGGTTTGATAGAGCTGTTGGGAGGGTTTAAACTAATTTGGCAGGGTGGGGTGGTGGGAACCAGAGTGAAGGGATTCAAGATAGGGCGGATGGTAAAAAAGCAAAGATGGCACGAACTCAGGCTGTCAGAATGGGCAGGTAGATGATAGGACAAAATTGCAGCCAGCAGGGTGAGTATCAGTCCATTAGGAATGCAGAATCAAAAAGGGTAGCAAATAGAGTACTCAGTGTTATATCTCAGTGTACAGAGTATAAGAAATAAGGTGAATGACCTTGTTGCACTATTACAGATAGTCAGCTATAATGTTGCGGCCATCACTGAATTGTGGTTGAAGGATGGTTATAGTTGGGAGCTGAACGTCCAAAGTTACACGATATAATGGAGGGATAAGAAGGTAGGCAGAGGGGGTGGCTTGGCTCTGCTGGTAAAGAATGGCATCAAATCAGTAGAAAGATGTGACATAGGTTCGGAAGATGTTGAATCCTTGTGGGTTGAGTTAAGAAACTACTAGGGCAAAAGGATCCTGATGGCAGTTATATACAGGCCTCCAAACAGTCGCTGGGATGTGGACCACAGATTACAAAAGGAAATAGAAAGGCATGTTAAAAGGGCAGTCACAGGAAATTTCAACATGCAGGTTGATTGGGAAAATCAGGTTGGTAATGGATCTCAAGAGAGTGAGTTTGTTGAATGCCTACAAGATGGCTTGCAGTTTGTTGTTGAGCCGACTAGGGGATTGGCTATACTGGATAGGGTGTTCTGTAATGAACCAGAGGCGATTAGGGAGCGTAAAGTGAAATAACCCTTAGGAAGCAGTGATCATAATATGATTGAGTTCAACTTGAAATTTGATAGGGAGGAAGTGAAGTCTGATTTAGGAGCTTTTCAGTGGAGTAAACGAAATTACAGTGGTATGAGAGAGGAGATGGCCAAAATAAATTCGAAGGAGAATCTGGCAGGATGACAGCAGAGAAGCAATGGCATGAGTTTCTGGGAAAAATGAGGAAGGTGCAGGACAGATATATTCCAAAAACAAAGAAATACTCAAATGGCAAAATATTACAACTGTGGCTGACCAGGGAAGTCAAAGTTAATGTAAAAGCAACAAGGAGGCATACAACAATGCAAAAATTAGCAGGAAATAGGGGATTGGAAGTTTTTAAAAACCTACAGAGAGCAACTAAAAGAGTCATGAGGAGGGAAAAGATGAAATATAAAAGCAAGTTAGTGAACAATATCAAAGTGGATAGTAAAAGCTTTTTCAAGTGTGTAAAAAAATAAAAGACAGATGAGAGTGGATCTAGGACCACTAGAAAATAAGGCCAGAGAAATAATAACGGGGGACAAGGAGATGGCAGATGAACTAAATGAGTATTTTGCATCATTCTTTGCTGTGGAAGACACTAGCAGTGTGCCAGATGTTGAAGGGTGTGAGGGAAGAGAAGTGAGTGCAGTTACTATTACAAGGGAGAAGGTGCTCAAAAAGCTGAAAGACCTAATGGTACATAAGATACCCAGACGAGTTGAACTGCACCCTAGGGATCTGAAGGAAGTAGCAGTAGAGATTGTGGCGATATTAGTAATGATCTTACATAAATCTTTGGACTCTGGCATGGTCCCTGAGGACTGGGAAATTGCAAATGTCACTCCACTCTTTAAGAAAGGAGGAAGGCAGCAGAAAGGAAATTATAGACCAGTTAGCCTGACCTCAGTGGTTAGGAAGACGTTGGAGTCAATTGGTAAAGATGAGTTTATGGAGTACTTGGTGACACAGGACAAGATAGGACAAAGTCAGTATGGTTTCCTTAAGGGAAAATCTTGGCTGATGAACCTGTTAGAATTCTTTGAGGAGATTACAAGTTGGATAGATACAGAGGATGCTGTGGATGTTGTATATTTGAACTTTCAGAAGGCCTTTGATAAGACTGCTTACCAAGTTAAGAGCCCATGGTAATAGAGGAAAGTTACTGGCATGGTTACAGCACTGGCTGATCGGTAGGAGACAGCGGGTGGGAATAAAAGGATCCTTTTCTTGTTGGCTACCGGTGTCTAGTAGTGTTCCGTAGGGTTCGGTGCTGGGACCGCTTTTTTAATGCTGTATATCAATGATTTAGATAATGAAATAGATGGCTTTGTTGCCATGTTTGCAGATGATACAAAGATTGGTGGAGGAGCAGGTAGTGTTGAGGAAACAGGTAGGCTTGCAAAAGGACTAAGACAGATTATGGGAATGGGCAAGAAAGTGGCAAATGAAATAAAATGTTGGAAAATGCATGGTCATGCATTTTGGTAGTAGAAATAAATGTACAGACTATTTTCTAAATGGGGAGAAAATCCAAAAATCTGAGATGCAAAGGGACTTGGGAGTCGTTGTACAGAACACCTTAAAGGTTAACTTGCAGATAGAGTTGGTGGTGAGGAAGGCAATTACAATGTTAGCTTTCATTTCAAGAGGTCTAGAATACAAGAGCAGAGGTGTGATGCTGAGGCTTTAATAGGCAATGGTGAGGCCTCAATTTGAGTATTGTGAACTGTTTTGGGACTCTCATCTTAGAAAAGATGTGCTGGTATTATAGAGGGCTCAGAGAACCTTGGGAATGAAAGGGTCAGCATACGAGGAACATTTGATGGCTCTGGGTTGTACTCGCTGGAATTTAGAAGGATGGTGGGGAAGGATCTCATGAAAATCTTTCAAATATTGAAAGGTGTAGACAAGTAGATGTTTTAAAGTATGTTTCCCATGGTGGGAGAGTCTAGGACAAGAGGGCACAGCCTCAGGATAGAGGGGCGCCCTTTCAAAACGGAGATGTGGAGAAATTTCTTTAGCCAAAAGGTGGTGAATTTGTGGAATTTGTTGCCACATGCAGCTGTGGAGGCCAGGTCATTGGGTGTATTTAAGGCAGAGATTGAAAGGTCCTTGATTGGACATGGCATCAAACGTTACGAGGAGAAGGCCGGGGAATGGGGCTGAGGAAGGAAAAAAGGATCAGCCATGATTGAATGGCGGAGCAGACTCCATGGGCCAAATGGTCTAATTCTGCTCCTATATCTGATGGTCTAAAACAACAGCACTGTTACCATTCATGAGGCCCCCTGGGGTGCTACACTACTACAATTAATGAGGGGCTTCCTCACCCAACCGTTTCTCTCCCTCTCCAGTAGAGAAAGAATCCTACATTGTGGCCCTTCCTTATCAAACCCTTGCAGTGGCTACACAAAGCTTCATTGCGTCCCTCAGCATGTACTCCTGAAAAGAGCAGCTGGACCTAAATCCTGATTCCCTCCCCAAAGTCCATTTTGGAGATTATGTCCTTCAATCATGTGTGTGATATCCTGTCAAAGGCTTTCTCCTGGTCCAAGCAGACCAGACAAGCATCCAACCCCCTGCCCTGCTTGTAGGTGACGGTATCTCTAAGCAGTGCAAGGCTGTCAAAGATCTTCATGCCAGGTACAGCACAGATTTAGTTCAAATGGTCATCTATCCCAGAAAAGATTTGACCCTGTTGAAGATGGCGTTGGACAGTGAAATGAGTCTCCAATTCCCGATGTCATCACTCTTCCCCTTCTGCTTTCAGATGAGGGTAATGAAGTCTGACATGCTGCCAGCTAAAAGAATAGCATTGTACACCTCCAGCAGGTCTAGTCCCATCCAGTCCCACAGAGCAGGGTACAGCCGGTACGCTGGCACTTCCGAGAGTTTTATTTGAAACAAAGTAATGGATGGGGCCACTCAGTTCCTCCAGGGTCAGTGATTGGCTCAGGCTTTCCTATTTTCTCTTGACTACTGCCTCTGTGATAGAGGATATGAAGTTCTGGGAGGCTGTGCTGTCTGTGAACTTCCTGTTGTACAGACAGACAAAAAAGGATCTGCAAACCATCGATATGTTCGTCTGTGAGGATGCTACTGAACTGTCCTCTTCCTTAACATTGTGGATCCCTTTTGGAAGAAGAAATGTCAGCACATTTTATCCTGTTCCACAATGCAAATACTGGATGGGAAGACAGTCTTAGAGGATTCAATAGTGAAGAGCTGGGCTTGTCAGCCCTGTCCCTTCACCTCTTGTAATTCCTCCCTTACATCCAGCCCTCCTGATAGCAGCAGAGGTTGCTGCAACTTTGGCTGGAGTTTGCGCAGTTCTCTTGGACTCTGTCTTGCTTTCTAAACCCTTTTGTAGATGAAGAACCTTTTAATGTGCTCTTTGGTTGCTTCCCACCAGTGAACAGGGGAATCAAAGAGGGGTTTCAAGATTCTCCAAACTGTATACTCCATCTCTAGTTCCTCAATGTTCTCTGGGGTCAGCAGCTTTTCACTCAGCTTCCACGACCCCTGCCTGCCTTCCGGTCCTCCTATGGGTGACAGGAGGCTCGAAGGAGGCAGTAGTCAGAGAAGAACACTGGTGTGACATCAGTGGATCTGACTGCAATGGACTGACATGAAGAGAAAGTTGATGCACAAGTGGGCTGAGCTGTCCAGTCGTGACCAGGTGGGCTGCAGCTGTACTCCACCTGCAGGGGTGCAGAAGGCGTTGCACAGTTTGGCGGCTTTAACAGTTTCCATCAGGAATCCACGTCCACATTGTTGGCCTTCCAGCTTGGAGTAGAGGCCCAGACTCCAACGTCCTTTGTCACTCAGCCACAAATAACCGGATCCCCACCACCTTCAGATAATCAGACCTGATGCTGATGGAGATATTGGATCCATTGGGCTGTTTGCTGAAGAGCATGGCCTTGTAGAACATATTTTGAGTTCTATGGTCACAGTTTGAGTTACAAGAAATCTGGGCTTGCCTATGCAAGATCTTTGTGCAGGACACATCAGTTGAGAGTAAAAGAGGTTAAAACAAGTTAAAATGATTTTATTTTCAAAAACAATAGCTTTCACAATGTACAATTTTAAATGTACACTTCGGTGATTAGCACAGAGTTTTTGTATTTGAATGTCAATTATCAGTTTGCCAATGACAAGAGTCATACTGGGTTAGGTTTAATAACGGTATCTACAGTAACCTAATTAAAATCAATGGGCAATGGGCTCCCATAAGCATTGTGATGGGGAGCAGAGGATTGGAATATGAGCTGCTTGTACACATTAAGCTATATAACCCACATCTCATTAAACAGATAGAAATGTGTATTGCTCCAAAGGTTAATAGGATTCTTTGTATTTATAATTCACTTCAGTATGACAGAATTCTAAACTTTAATTTTCCTGTGTATCTGACCATAAAGGGTTCAGACACAAACTTGAACAGGAAAAGATAATCAGCTCCCACCTTTTTTTTTCCCTTATGTAGAATATGTCATCTTCAAAACCACGCATAGATTTACAACTTCATTTTAATACAAAATAAACACCTCAGCTCATTATCAGGCTTATGTACGTGATTGTTTAAAGATGCTGATATTCATATGTCAACTGTTTACACCTGAAGCATGCCTTTGCTGTGAATTAGTTTTTTTTTAATAAAGACCATAGGGTACCTATTCTCCAGAATATTTGATGTCAATTTCCAGAAATTGCAGTTAGTTAACACCACAGTATTGTTTTCAGACTGCTTGTGATCAGCCTTCAGGAAGGGGCAGATTGATGTATTTGTATATAAAGCCTATAACAACAAGCCTGTGGGTGGCGGGGCTGAGGTACGTCTCTACCGAAGGAGGTATAAAGCAGTCCTTCCTTCCGTTAGCGTACAGGTCATCCTTGGGCAAGGTTCAATAACTGCTTAGCCATCAGATCTGGGTCATGTGAAGCTGTGGGAGCAGGTGGTGGATGGTTGTATAAGCAGCTGGCACGTATCACAAATTATGTGATCAATGACACCAGGCAATCTCTGAAGAATATTGGTAATAGCTAGGGTCATCTGTCTTGTAAAGACACTGCCCAGAAGGCGGCAATGGTAAGCCACATATGTAATTTGCCAAGAGCAATCATGGTCATGGAAGGACCACGATCACCCACTTTATACAACACAGCACATAACAAATGAACGAACGAGCGGTGACAACAAGGTAAAAACATTTGGACCTAAGAACTCGGGCAAAGTTATTGGCGACTACTGCTCCAGTGTGAGCAAAATAGCAATGCGTCCGCTGAAAAATATAGCATGTGGTGTGAAATTCTCATCACTTGTGTCTGCTCTGTGGATGAAATGGGTGCTATCTGAATACCAAACAGGTGTCCATGCTGTACATGTCCTTCATGGTGCATTTTGCAGAAGACATCGTGTTACTGAGAATAACACACATTGAAAACCGGGGTAATTCAAAGGTGGAAGGAATGAGAGTAACAATTATCCAACATAGGTTCTGTGCCTGCATGGCCTTTTTAGATCTCAATGCTCCAACCAGCAATTCTATTAAACACAAGAGATCCAATGGCCACCCCGCCCCCCCCCTTTGGTCCAGTTTAAAGGGATCAACCAATCCTTACAGGAAGTTGAATTGATTCTGCCAGTAACACTGATTGTTTTGCTATGTTTCCTCCAGTTACTTCAAGTTGAGGTATTCATGAAAAGGTGCTGCACATGTTGACGGACAATTTCTGACACACAATTTAGCTGTTCCCATGCACCCATTCATAGAAACATAGAACATTACAGCACAATGCAGGCTCTTCAGCCCATGATGCTGTGCTAACCTCTTAACCTACTCTAAGATCAATCTAACCCTTCCCTCCCACATAACCTTCATTCTTCATTCATTCACGTACCTATCTAAGAGTCTCTTAAATGTCCCTAATGCATCTGCCTCTACCACAAGGCAGTATGTCCCACGCACCCACCATTCTCGGAGTAAACAACCTACCTCTGATTATCTACCCCATACTTTTCTACAATCACCTTAAAATTATGCACCCTCATATCTGCCCTGGGAAAAAGTCTCTTGGTTTATACCCCTTAACCACTTGCACTCCTCTATCAAGGCAACTCGCAGCTTTCTTTTGCTCCAAAGAGAAAATCTCTAGCTTGCTCAAGCTATTCTCATAAGATGTGCTATGCAAATCCAGAAAGTGTCCTGGTAAGTCTCCTCTGCACATTGCTGCTTACGACTGGGAAGGGGGTCTTTGGGGTTCTAATAACTGTCATTCATTCTTTGGGGTACTCCTCTGTTTTTGTGGATGGTTGCGAAGAAAAAGAATTTCAGGATATATATTGTATACATTTCTCTGACATTAAATGTACCTTTGAAACCTTTGAAACACCCTCTAAAGCATCCACATCCTTTCTATAATGTGGCAACCAGAAATGAACTCCATATTTCAACCAAGTACTAACCAGTTTTATAGATCTGCAACATTACCTCATGGCTCTTGAACTTAATCCCCCGAGTAATGGAGGCGAATGCATCACACACCTTCTTAACAATTTTATCAACATGCATGGCAACTTTGGGGGATCTATGGATGTAGACCACAAGATCCCTCTGTTCTTCCACAGTGCTAAGAATCCTGCCATTAATCCTATATTTTGCTTTCAAATTCAATTTGCCAATGTGAATCACTCCATTGGTAATCCCATTCAATGTCATGTTGGTGGAAGACAGAAGGGGAGGAGAACAGCTCATGGCAGGTCATCACCATTAAGATTCTTTAGGAAAAATTGCCCTACTTGAGTCTAAATGGGGAGCAAGCTGAGTGTGTGCATCTATAAAGATTCTTTTCCTAAAATTTTCCAGACATATTTCTAATCTCAAAAGGTGACAGAAATCATATTACAATGGCATGGGGTTACCTACTACTGAATGTGTGCATGGAACCAGTTGGATTGTTTGCCAGAAATGATCCTTTAAGAATCATGTTCCATTCTGGGTGGAACGGAAAGTGTGCAGTGTCTCACAGTCTATTGATCACTGATTTTGACATTACTGACATTACATTTTGAGCAAACAATGCTAACTACATTTCAAAGGAGAGCATAAATGTAGCCTTGTGAGATCCAGTGATCTGCCTGGAGGGGTGCAGATCTAAAAACAGTTAAGATCTGATACTATGCAGGACAAACCAGCCCACTTGACTCTCAGCTATGAAACCAAGTATTCGCTTTAACCACCACTTCTACACAATGGTTGCAATACATACTATACTATCTTCAGGATAGACTGGATCTAGTAAAAGGTGCTTATATCAGCTGCAACGTAACTAGGAGTGCGCAGGGGAGGTTTAATGCTGGCAAGAAATTAATTACATGCAAATGATGGAAGTATGGTGATATGAGCTCTGTAAGTCAGGCCACCTGACATTGATCTTGCCAGCCTTGACTATTTGGACATGACATTTGAACTTCACCAATTTCTGTCATCCAGGACTTGTTTCTAACGTATTTCTCCACTGCATTCTCAAACATGTAGCACTGTTCCAAAAACTTCACCACACCCACAACTCAGCTTGCATAGAATGTCAGCCATTCAACTAGTTTCTTTCAGGTCATCCAATCAGAAGCTGAGCTATTAACATATTCATCACTGAGACAGGAGGTCATATGCTGGGGACTTTGCTCAAAAAGAGTTTGCAACCCAAACGCAGCACCGAGGGAATGCCACACACTCAAAATGCTGGAGGAACTCAAAAAGTCAGGCAGCATCTGTGGAAGTGAATAAGCAGTCACCATTTCGGGCCGAGACCCTTCTTCAGGACTGGAAAGGAAGGGGGAAGACACCAGAATAAAATGTAGGGGGAGGGGAAAGAGGATATCTAGAGGGTGATAAGTGGGTGGGAAAGGTAAAGGGCTGCAGAGGAAGGAATATGATAGGAGAGGAGAGTGAGCTACGGGAGAAAGGGAAGGAGGAGGGGCACCAGGGGAAGGTGATAGGCAAGCGAGAAGAGATAAGAGATCTGAGTGGGGAATAGAAGATGGAAGAGGGAGGGAAAAATTACCAGAAGGAGAAGTCAACGTTCATGTTATCAGGTTACAGGCTACCTGGACAGAATATGAGATGTTGCTCCTCCACCCTAAGAGTGGCCTCATCTTGGCACAAAAGGATGCTCTGGACCGACATGTCGGAACAGGAATGGGAAAAGGAATTAAAATGGTTGGCCACTGAGAAATTTTGCTTTTGGCAGATGGAGCGGAGGTGCTCCACAAAGTGATTCCTCAATTTATGACAATGTAGAGGAGGCCACATCAGGAGGACCAGATACAACAGACGACCCAACATACTTGCAGGTGAAGTGTTGCCTCACCTAGAAGGACTATTTGAGGCCCTGAATGGAGGTGAATGGGCAGGTGTAGCACTTTGGCTGCTTGCAGGGCTAATTGCCAGGAGGGAGATTAGTGGGGAAGGACAAATGGACGAGGGAATCATGCAGAGAGTGATCCCCGTGGAAAGAGGAGAGTGGGGTGGGAAGATAAAGATGTGTTTGGTGGTAGGATCTATTGAAGATGGCAGAAGTTGCGGAGAATGATATGTTAGATGCGGATCCTTGTGGAGTGGTAGGTTAGGACAAGAGGAACGTTATCCCTGTTAAGACGGTGGGAAGATGGGCTGAGCACGGATGCTTGGGAAATGAGGAGATGCAAGTGAGGGCAGTATCAATGGTGGAGGAAAGGAAACTCCATTCTTTGAAGAAAGAGGACATCTCTGATGTCCTCTAAAAGAACGCCTCATCCTAGGAACAGATGTGGTGGAGACAAAGGATCTGAAAAAAGGGAATAGCATTTTTACAGGAGACAGGGTGGGAAAAGGTATAGTTAAGATAGCTGAGATTAGGAAGGTTTATAAGAGATGTTGGAAGACAGTTTCTCTCCAGAGATGGAGACAGAGAAATCAAGAAATGGGAGGGAGGTTTCAGAAGTGGACCAAGTGAATTTAAGGGCAGGGTGGAAGTTGGAGGAAAAGTTGATGAAATTGACAATCTCAGCATGGGCGCATGAATCTAATTAGATCATAATCTAATCTAATGAACCAGTACCAATGCAGTCATCAATGTAGCGAAGAAGAGTTGGAAGTATTACCAGGGAATGAGGGAACTTACTGAGGGAGCGCTGCCCTGTCCTCTTCATACAATTGTATTATTTCTTTTAAGTACATGGGCTATCACAAATGTCCTAGCTGATGGTTATCCTTCAGTCACTGCCAATGGATTTTCTACATATTATTAACTATATGCATTGTTTGTGGGAACTTGCGCATGGGCATTTGAGCTTCCTACATTCCAAAGGTGATCATCATTCAAAACTACTTTATTTACCATCAAATAATTCAGGATGTGCTGACTTAGAAACACTATACTTAACTACTTTATTTCTCATTCTCATTACACATTCCAAAAGGAAACAAGTGCAGTACTACTACATCCAGAGAGCTATTTGGTTGTGCAGAGACCTTGAAATCAAGGCAAATAGCTTTGGTGCCTGCTACATCTTTCCATTCAACTTTAAGGGGTTCTATAAGGGCATAGAAATAGAAGTGATAAGCAATAGATATAAATCAGCAACAAACCTGTAAACAGTGCATGAAGTCTTTGAACAATAACAATAACACACAGAGCGACAGAGAGATGAGGATTTGTTTCACTGCTACTGATTGTTTTGTTGTGTAGGAATACAAAAGGATGCTTCAGTATGGTAATATCAGTGATAGTTATTGTCAGCTTTTTATCCAATGCTGGCTAATACCTCTTGCCGGTATGGGGACCAGAACTATACATATCACAAAATATATGCATATTGGAACTAAATTGGCACCAAACCCATTTGCCACAGAGACCAGTCTTGTGGCTTTTATTTTAATAAATGATGAAAGTAGTTGATCAGTTGGGAAGTTTTAGTTTTTGTCAAATTCTTTTATCCTTAAGTATAAGCACAACTATAGTCACCACAAATAGAACAAATTATCGCCCCTGAAGATTATGGAATTGAAAAACTTACTGATTTAATCAATGACATTTATGAGACTGGAATAATACCAGAAGAGATGAAAAAAATCAGTATTTATCACTCTTCCTAAGAAACCTGGAGCAAAAGAATGTGAATTACATAGGACCATAAGTTTAATGAGTCATATTGCCAAGATACTTCTAAGAATTTTGATGACAAGAGCTAAAAGTAAGATACAAGATGAAATAGTTAAAGAACAATATGGTTTTGTGGAAGGCAAAGGTACAAGAAACGCAATATTGATGTTAAGGATACTATCAGAACGAGCTATTTAAGTGCAAAAAGATTTGTTTGTTTGTTTTATCGACTACACAAAAGCATTTGATAAAGTGAAGCACAATAAGTTATTTGAAATATTACAGAAAACTCTAGATCTAGATTCGAAAGACCTCCACCTAATCAGAAATCTGTACCGGGAACAAACTGCCGCTGCAAGAATAGATGGAGAAGTGAGTCAGTTTACGAAAATCAAGAGAGGCGTTAGACAAGGGTGTGTTTTCTCCCCTGATTTATTTAATGTGTACAGTAAAACAATATTACAAAAAACAAGGGACATCTTGGTAATCAAAGTTGGCAGTGAAAACATCAATAATTTCAGATATGCAGATGACACTGTGTTAATTGCAAGTACAGAGGAAGAACTACAAAACTTAATTGATATAATTGTTGAAGAAAGTGCAAAAATAGGTCTATCAATTGCAATAAGACAGAATGTATGGTGATATCCAAAAAGAAGGAGAATCCTATCTGCAGGCTGAGAATAAATGGGGAAGACATAAAACAAGTACAGAACTTTTGCTACTTAGGAAGCTGGGTGACATCAGATGGCAGGTGCGACATGGACTTCAAAAGAAGAATAGGGATGGCAAAAGACACCTTTATGAGAATGAAGAGTATACTGACCAATACTAAACACAAATAATCTGCAGATGCTGGGGTCAAAGCAACACTCACAACACGCTGGAGGAACTCAGCAGGTCAGGCAGCATCCATGGAAACGATGAGTGAACGTTTCGGGCCGGAACCCTTCATCAGGACTGTAGGGGAAAGGGGGAGAGGCCCTATAAAGAAGGTGGGGGGAGGGTGGGAAGGAGAATGCTGGTAGGTTCCAGGTGAAAAACCATTAAGGGGAAAGATAAAGGGGTGGGGGAAGGGAGGCAGGGAGGTGATAGGCAGAGTTCTGCCCCCTCCCCCAGCTGCCTACCACTTCCCTCATGGTCTCGCCTCCTTCTACTACCCACTGTGTTTTCCCCAATTCTTTCTTCACCTTTCCTGCCTATCACCTCCCTGCCTCCCTTCCTCCACCCCTTTATCTTTCCCCTTACTGGTTTTTCACCTGGAACCCACCAGCCTTCTCCTTCCCACCCTCCCCCCACCTTCTTTATAGGGCCTCTGCCCCTTCCCCCTACAGTCCTGACGAAGGGTTCCGCCCCGAAACGTCGACTCATCGTTTCCACGGATGCTGCCCAATCTGCTAAGTTCCTCCAGCGTGTTCTGACCAATACTAAACTAGGCATGACAACCCACCTCAGAGTACTGAAATGTTGCGTTTATCTAGTTATGGTATATGGCCCAGAATGTTGGACAACATCTAGTAACATGAGGAATCGAATTGAAGCAGCAGAGATGTGGTTTTTGAGGAGGATGCAAAGAATAGCATGGACGAAACTAATATCTAACAAGGATGTCATGAACAGGGCAAACACAAAAAGAAAAATAATGTATGAGATCATGAAAAGGCACCATAACTTCATTGGACATGTGATTAGGAAAGAGGAGTTAGAATGCAGGGTAATTATGGGAAAGATTGAAGGGAAGAAAGCAAGAGGAAGACAAAGACAAATGATAATGGAGACAGCAGCCAGAGAACTGGAAATGAATACCAATGAATTGATCCACTTGACCCGAACCAGGAGTGTGTGGGCCATGGCAGGCAAAGCTCAAACTGGGCACGGCACCTGATGATGATGATGATGATCGTCTCCACCATCTACTGAGAATGTACAGATTTTGCAGAGAATGGCCTTTTGGTATTTTTTTAAAGAATCACAGATGAATTTCTGTGAAGATTATCCTTATGACTCAATACAATTTTGCCAGAGAGACAATTAAATCTGAGACTGAACAGGGCAAAAATGTATAGATTAATTTAATATCCAGGAACTGATCATTGGGTATAAATGCTGTCTGAGGAATCATAACTTACAAGGCTCTAGACCAAAGACCAGGAAGTGGGATAACTCTCAGTAAATTTTTGTACAGCATAAACTAGAGGACTGCTTGGATATAAAACTGAATTCTTACTCAACATGTATAGTTTTTTCTGACTTGAAACTTATAGAACTTCCTCTGAAAGGTTCAACTTGTCCTAATAGCACAGGTTCCACATTTCAACAACTCCCTGGATAAAGCTCATGGATTTCATGATGGATTTTATAATCACCTTAATTTATTAATGAGGTCCTGTTTAGGATTCCTTCACAAATAGAAACACAAGTACTTCCACCTTTTCATAATTTTTATGGCTTCTATTAAACCAAACCTCTAAAATAGTGGCCAGAGCAAATCCTTATCTCAAATGTATGCTTAGTGAATGAACCATGGAAGTTTAGCTCAATTCTTTTCAATTACTTGATTGGAATTGAACATGTCTATGTTTCTAAGGCAAATTGTCTTTGTATGAGCTCATTTCCAGTCACTCTGTAATAAAATGTTAATATGAACCAATTTCAAAGACAAAATTTCATATATATCACATGCACCCTCTAAAATTTCTGAGTTTAATTATTTTTATGATGTAGGAGATTTCTTTCATCTTATTGCAGAAATCTTAATTTGCATGTCAACAGAAATGTCAATAAGACTTATTTGGTACACTTACAGGCACATCCACATACTTGGAGGCTGCTTTCACCTTTAAAATGAAATAGAAAAAAGGAGATGACAAAAATAACGCTTGAAGTAAATCCACAGATGCATCATATTACCATGTATATATTTTAATGTATATAAAGACACAATGCCTTTAAATGTGTTTTTTAAAATGACAATTGTGGAATCTCAGATTAACAGATATCAAGATTTGCTAGCTTTGATCTTACACCTACTCATTAGCAAAGGAGGAAATTGATACAAACGACACAAGGTAACCTTTTCCTTTGTGCTGTAAAGTTCATTTACTCATACAGCACAGAACAGGCCATGCTGCCCCAACAACCCCTGACAAATCCGATTAACCCAAACCTAAATCAAGGGACAATTTACAATAACCAATTAACCTATCTGGTACGTATTTGGATTGCGGGGGGAAACCAGAGCACCTGGGGAAACCCACGCATTTCTTGGGAAGGATGTATAGAGTTCCTACAGGATGATGCCAGGAATGCCCCGAGCTGTAATAGTGTCGCACTAATCGCTATGCTACCATGGTACCCGCTCGTTCTTAGTCAGAGAAGGAATTCAGTTGACAGGTTGTAAAATATGATTACACATGGACTGGCTCCAAACAAATCAGAAGTTCAAAAGTAAATTTATTATCAAAGTACATATAGTATATGTCACCATATACAACCCTGAAATTTATTTTCTTGTGGCAGATAATTCATTTCTGGTAGATAATTTAGTAAAGAAGCACAGTTCATATATAAAGGTAAATACCACACCATGCCTAAACAGCAAAATTGAATAAAAACATTGAATTAGTTTCATGCTACATATTTAAAATGAACCGAACACCTACATACATTCATCTTCATTAACTTATTCTGAGCATAGAAAATAATATGAAAACTTCTCTTACAGTGAATGACAGAAAGGATGAGAAGAGGGTCCCTTCATCGTATCTGGATAGTTTGGACAGTACTCCTTCCAAAATAGTAACAAACTAATGGAAAAGAATGATTAAAGTTATATGGAGCTGCTTGATATTAAAACCTTAACAGTTCTTTCCAATCTGAAATAGATGAACATAAGCTAACAAGGTACATCCTGAAGAATCTAACCTCTGTTTTATTCCATAATTCTAAATTCTAATGAATGAACTAAAAGGAACTGCAGTGCCCTGTAAAAGTATTCAGTTCCCAACCCATTGTTCACATAAATGAACATTACAACCACGAATTTTGCTCAATTTAACTGAGGATTTTTATTTATGAATCACATGCTCCTTTTTTGAGAGCCCCAAAAACCAGGTTTATAAAGTATGAAGAATGAAAAATTCAAAAACTGAAAGGTCAGCAGAGATGTTTGATCAGGTTAAGGTCAGAAATCTAACTGGGCCACTCAACGATATCAATTTTCTTCATTTGAACCCACTCCATGGTTGCTCTGGCAGTGTGCTTTGGGTTGATGTCCTGCTGAAAGATGAAGTTCCTCCCCAGTTTAAGCTTTCTGGCAGAGGCAAGCAGGTTTTTATCCAGGATCTCTCTGTATTTAGCAGCATTCATCTTCCCATTGATCTTGACCAGATTTCTATCCCTTCTGCTGAAAAGCATCTCCAAAGCATGATGCTACCTCCAGCATACTTTGCAGTAGGGATGGTGTTACTTGGCTGATGTGCAGTACTAGATTTATGCCACACGTACTGCTTAGTGTTGAGGCCAAAAAGTTCCAACCACAAGACCTTTTTCCAAATCTTTAAAGCATCTTCTAAATGATGCTTTGTAAAATCTTGAAGGGCAAGGATATGTTTTTTTTTAGCAAGGGCTTCTTCCTTGTCACTCTTTCATAAATATTCTTTTAGTGCAAGGCTTTAGAGACAGTGGAGCTATGAACTTTGTCTCCAGTTGCAGCCACTGACCTCTGCAGCTCAGAGTGACTGTTGGCATCACAGTAGCTTCTCTTACAAGTGTTATATTTGTCCAGTGACTAAGTTTAGAGAGCCAGCCTGACCTAAGTAGTGTGGCTGTGGTTTCATATTGTTTCCACGTTTTCATGATGGGCTGCACTGAGCTCCATGGTATGTTCAATATCTTTGAGATGGTCTTGTACCCTTCCCCAGATTTGTACTTCTGTATTATCAATTCCCTGACTGGTCTTGAATTCTCTTTAGTCTTCATTTTGGTTTGGTCTGCTGAAAATCTACCTTACTTTTGGACTTTGCAGAGAGAGGGGTATTTATTCTTATGCATTCATTGAAAACAGGTGATCCTCCAATTTTCCACATCAACAAATTGGGTGAGTTGGTAAGGTAATATGTATATTGCACCTGGGGGAAGTTAGTGCAGTAATTATGAAGGAGATGAATACTTTTTCAGCCTCACAATTTTGGTTTTAAAGCTTTAGTAAATTATTGATAGGTTTTGGAATTTTCTTTTGATTTGACATGATGCACGAAGTTTTGTAGATTAGCTTAAAAATCCTACTTCAATATACTTTAAATTTAGAAAATGAGACAGTAAAATGTGAAAATAGTTGTGGGGAGAATACTTTTTCAAGGCACTGTATCTTGCCATTTTACTGTTCAGTCCACAACTGTTAATATCACACTTTGCTGGTAATTGAACCACCAATTGTCATATATATGCTTGACCAGATGTAGCACTACCACTGTTCAGTTAATTTAGTTAATTGCCTCTCCATTAAATTCATTTATTATAATGGAATGAAAATGACAAAGATTTTTATACAAACCTCTAGAATGTTTATTAACACAGTTGTATCAGTATAACATGACATTTAATAATGCTAACCAAGATAATATTTACCTACATAATCATTCCCTTTGAAAACACCAAATGGAAAATACAATGTCCAGTTGTAAAAAGAAATCCTTTAGAGGGTGTCTTAAATAATGTGACGCATTAATAAAATTTTTGTCATAAGATTCTTGCACTGTACCTTTGCAACCATGAGAGTTATCATTTCTTTGACAGTTTCTTCAATCAACTCATCAATCTTAGAATGGTATTGCCGCTGAAAGAAATATAGAAATGTACATGGGCAAAATGTGATATTCACTTATTAAACAAAATGCTGGCAAAAGCAGGTCAAATCTTTACCTAAAAATATAAAAAAAATGCTCCTTTATCTGGTTTTGTCCACAATCATTTTATTATTTGTTAATAACCAAACCTTGTTTATGAGCAAACAATAGTATTCCAATACATTGGTAAAGGAAAAATATATACAATAAAATATTTAAATAATTAGTAAATAATCAAAATAATTTCTGTTTGGTGACCATTGCACCTTACAGTTCTTTAAGATGTTACACAGGGAAACATTATATCCTTCCTTTTTCAATGAAAATTAATTTATTGATAAATATGATCAGAATAAATTGTTCTAATAGAGAAAACGTGCTTTTCATTTAAATTTTGTTCTGTAATGGCTAAATGATAAATACATGTTTATAGTTAAAATTGTAGCTTCTTAGCATAGCAGATGTCACACAGCAGACTGGTATTTCTGAAGAGAAGCTGATACATGAAAGAGGCTACTTAAATGACTGGGAATTGCAGTTTAGTATGGCAGTGTGTCTGAATCCTTACCTACGAATGGTTAAGAAGGTACACCATTCCTTGAGTGTCTTCAAAATTGGTTTGGTTTTGCATCAATTACTAACCTAATTAGAGTTAAAAGCAAGTTACTGGACTGGTTCCTGATGTAGGTTATGTGGAGTTCTTTCTGGAAACAATAATTTTTGAGATGGTTTTGAAGTGATTTAAATGCTTCCTAGTTACATATCAATTGTATGCTTTCTTATATAAAGTTTCAGATGAAACATTAGCCCTGATCACTTTCTATGCATGTTGCTTAACCCTCTGGATGTTTCCAGCATTTTGTTGTCAAATTTTAGATCCCATGTGCAGCTTTTGTTTTTCAGTTGGGTGAGAGTGAAAATAGTAATTGCATACATCAAGTATTAAATTACCCTTTATCTTGCGGTGAAAGGGTCTTAATGTGAATTAGGACACTGTTTTTCAGGGACTGGATATGAAGGTTTAGCCCAGCAGCTGATACTTCAGGATTGAATCAAATGAGATTTTCTAAGTATTCTCTTGTGTTGCTGCTGGAAGTTTCACTTCTCACATGTAGTTTCAATTGAAATTAATGAAAGCTCTAGTTAATTTGGGTTCTGTAAATCTCACTGAGGCTTGGTACTCCTTTACGATTCCTCATCTAGCAAAGGCAATCAGATAAAGGAAAGGCTCAGTTACCAAAATGTTATTTATTTATAAGGATAGCGTCTCTTTAAGACATTTGTAGAAGCTATTTAGAGCCCAAATGCTTTGTGAAGCTCTATCCTATTCCCTCTTGAGGCTATTTTTTTCAGAAATGTTCATTACTTTTACAAGCATTTGGCTTCAGGAAACTTAAAATCAACTAAAAAAAAGACCAAGATAATGTAATTTACCAGGCATGGTTTGCAAGCTCATGCAACCAAACAATCTCTTCTTTTTTTAAAATTGTGGTTTAGTTAATAGAATGGTGAATTAAATTTAGAAGAAATTATGATGGTCTGAATTCTATAATGTCTGTATGTAATTCTGACTAATTTTGTGAATTTTGTCAAAGAGTAGTTTTGGGAGAGATTACTTCATACAAATTGGCATCAATGATTTCTATGCTCTAATGACATTTTAAGGATCATATTGGTGTAAGATTCAACTATTCTAAAAAAAAAGGAGCATAGTATGAATGCATATCCCCATACAGCCTAGGTATCAGTTCCTAAATAAGTTTCCAATTCACAAGGAAAACCTTCAACTACACAACTGCATAAATCAGGATTGATCAATTTGACTCTAATTAATAAGTGAAAATAATTTTGTGGAATATCCCACTCAGTGAATGGAACACTCATTGGGTGGAATACTCTTTACAAAAAGTATAGCTCTCAGTGGGGCAAGTTGTGTCTACTAACTTGATTGTGTTTTTTGAGGAGACGATGAAGGTGATTAATGAAAGCTGAGCTGCAGATGTTATCTACAGTGAAGTTTAGTAAGGCATTTAACAAGGTTCTTCATGGTAGGCTCATCCAAAAGATTAAGATGCATGGGATCCACACTGACTTGGTTGTTTTCTCTCAAATTTGGTTTGCCCATAGAAGACAGAAGTAAGTGGTTTATGGGACTAATTTGGACTGGAAGTCTATGACTACTGGTGTTTGACAGGGATCTGCTTTATGTGATATATGTATGTAGTGTACTGTAAATGACCAGGACAAAAATGTTGATGTCCAAGTTCAAGTCTAATTCATTCAGAATCAGAATCAGGTTTATTATCACTGGTATGTGATGTGAAATTTGTTAATTTAGCAGCAGCAGTTCAATGCAATACGTAATCTAGTAGAGAGAAAAAAAATAAGTTAATCAATTACATGTACTGAATAAATTACAAAAAATGTGCAAAAACAGAAATACTGTTTATTAAAAAAAAGTGAGATAGGGTCCAAAGATTCAATGTCCATTTAGGAATCGGATGGCAGAGGGGAAGAAGCTGTTCCTGAATCACTGAGTGTGTGCCTTCAGGCTTCTGTACCTCCAACCTGATGGTAACAGTGAGAAAAGGGCATGCCCTGGGTGCTGGAGATGCTTAATAATGGACGCTGCTTTTCTGAGACACCGCTCCCTAAATATGTCCTGGGTACTCTGTAGGCTAGTACCTAAGATGGAACTGACTAGATTTACAACCTCCTGCAGCTTCTTTTGGTCCTGTGCAGTGATGCAGCCTGTCAGAATGCTCTCCACTGTACAACTATAGAAGTTTTTTGAGTGTATTTGTTGACATGCCAAATCTCTTCAAACACCTAATAAAGTATAGCGGCTGTTTTGCCTTCTTTATGACTACATCAATATGTTGAGACCAGGTTAGATCCTCAGAGATCTTGACACCCAGAAACTTGAAGCTGCTCACTCTCTCCACTTCTGATCCCTCTATGAGGATTGGTATGTATTCCTTCATCTTACCCTTCCTGAAGTCCACAATCAGCTCTTTTGTCTTACTAATGTTGAGTGCCAGGTTGTTGCTGTGGCACCACTCCACTAGTTGGCATATCTCACTTCTGTACACCCTCTTGTCATCACCTGAGATTCTACCAACAATGGTTGTATCATCAGCAAATTTATAGATGGTACTTGAGCTATGCCTAGCCATACAGTCATGTGTACATAGAGAGTAGAGCAGTGGGCTAAGTACACACCCGAGGTGCACCAGTGCTGATTGTCAGCGAGGAGGATATATTATCACCAATCCACACAGATTGTGGTCTTCTGGTTAGGAAGTCGAGGATCCAGTTGTAGAGGGAGGTACAGAGGCCCAGGTTCTGGAACTTCAGAATCACGATTGAGAATACATGTAACCATACATGTATATAGCCAAATGGACTATCGTTCCTCTGGGGCCAAGGTGCAAATCATATTACCAACAGCACACAGCATACTGTACATAGCATATATGGTCATGACAGTAGAAAAACATAGTCACAAAGAAAAACAATAGTCCATGAGTGGCATAACCTGTAGACTGCTGGTAAGTTTTCCTGGTCCAGCTTGCTCTTCCACCAACTGAACACTGGAGGGCAGCACTGATGGGAGGGGCCAGCCCCACCCAGGTTGGATTCCAGCACACCCAGAGGCCTCTGCTCTCTCCCACACTACCTCTGCATCTTCTCCCCTGGGTTGCTGAAACAGGTGACCCCGTGGCATGAAGGCCTAGTCCTCATCACAACCGAGGCAACGCACCTTCCCTGCCAATGAACCAGTGAACTGGACTTGCAGTATACTATATAACCAGTGCCTAACAGGGTCTTGTGATCACAATAAAAATGTCCAATGCAATCTCCCGTTCTGTGTATTGTCCAATGATACACAACAGTGTTGTGATATAGATCTTAGTTGCAGATATGAGCAGAGAAATGGCAGATGGAGTTTAATCTGGTTAAATATAAGCTGTTGTACTTTGGGAGATCATACGGACATTATGAATGTGCAGAGAATGACTAATATGGACACTTCAGGTAGAAGGGATTAGTTTAGTTAAGCATTTAATTACTAGTTTAATTAGTCTGGCATGATGTCATGGGCTGAAGGGCCTGATGTTATCCTGTACTGTTCTATGTTGATTGTGGCTAAATGATAAAATTCTCACAAAGTTCACACCATAATGAAATATAACAGGATATTTCAAGCATTTTGTAGACATCACTTGGTATAACCAACTCCTTTTAATGGAATAATCACAGAACTTACCCAAGACTGGAAAGTATAGAATGTCTGGAAATGTTTCTTCTAATTTATGTTAAACAATGCAATTTCAAGTGATGATATTTTATAATACTAAAGAAAAGTTGATCTTTTTTGCAGATAACTGACTGGTTTCTCTTCATGTTACCTTATGGTTTTGCTGCATGAAGTAGTGGTAACCCTAGCCATGAATATCAAATACAACACTTGGCAGTTTTTAGTTACTTCTGTCATTTCCTCAGGGACCTCTGGACTTGATCTTATGGACCATGCATTAATCAGTCTCTGCCCAAGAATGGCTTGAATTGTCAGACATATGACATGGTACTGTAACACAACATGCGTACAAATGTTACCGGTCATTGCAATATGGAATTTGAACTGGAGATTGAGATTGCACAGAAAAACAGGTCGCAGATGTGCGAAGTTGTTTGACAAGAGCACAACTTTAACATAGTTAATGAGTTCAGGTGAGAGAGACAACTGACAAAATCATTAAAGCATTGGCACATATGCCAAAGATTTGGAAACAATCAAGGTAGTGTTAATGTTTTGAAGGGAGTGAAGAGGAATGTAATCAATAAAATTAGGATAATTAAATGTCAATCTAAATGATTCTAAATGTCAATCTTCTAGAATATATTTATTATTTGTTAATTTATTTTTTGGTAATATTCGTGTGTTGTGTGTGGATTACATGCACTGTGCTGAGTACCCTGGTTTGGAAAAACATTGTTTTATTTGGCAGTATACATGTATACGGTTAAATGACAATGAACTTGAACTTGAACAGCTTCAACTTGGTAACTAAATGATGAGGAAATTAGATAGCAAGCAAATTATCCAGAAAATCACTAGGTAAAATCCGTACAGAACTGATGGAGTTTCTTCTATTATAAGATACTAGCATTAAGGATGAGACAATTAAATATCACTATATCACTATTATCAATAATTATTCTGGATTTAATGAACTGTGCACTGACCCACCCTACAACATGACTCAACCAGACTATGTGTTTGACTGAGATCAAATATTTCAGATGTACCATTTTAGTACAACTGGACAGTACTTGGACTTTAATATTGCTGACCATGTCATGCTTTCATATTTCCCCTTGTATTAATCCCATTGTCTTTCCACCAATATGTAATTCTTAGTAAACTCAAGAGATTCTGTGTAGAGGCTGGAAATCCAGAGCAATGCACACAAAATGCTGCAGGAACTCAGCAGGTTGGGCAGCATCTATGGAAATGAATAAACAGTCGACGTTTTGGGCCGAGATATTCACCAGGACATTAAATTCTCAATATCGAGATTTGAAGAAGATATTGATAAGTATATAATCATTGGTTAAACATTTCATTCTCAAGTCCAAATAATTTTACATATTGTTACATCACTCGTGACACAGTAAAATTAAAACTAATCTGTTTAATCCTTAGGTCGCAAAAGTTTCATAGAAAAACTAACAAATAGACAGAACAGCTAAATCAAATGCATAACTTAAGAAAATATGAAGGTGCACTAAGAATAGTATTCACCCAATCCAGAAGCTGGAAGGATTTGTAAGTGTGGTAAGATGTATCATAAATAGAGCCAACTAAATAGAATGTAAGTTAAAAGGGCAAATAGAAAAAAAACTTTGAAAAGCTGTGAGCCCCAAAAGTGTGAAGATATGGTTCATGCCAATCAGCTGAAAGGTTTAAAGGGCTTGGAAGATGACTCTGGGAACTTAATGTCCTTCAAGCAATGTTAATGAATATATTGACAAACTTTACATGAATCTATTGACACTTCTGATGGGAAAAAAGTATTTTTCCACTTGCTATATATCAATTTTGGTACACATTTACAATAAAATCGTAACTTCTTGAGAATCAGTCCACAGTCTGGTATCTCTGACAAGGACTGACATAGGCTGAAATATCTATGTCAAGGGAATCAAGGGAAAGAGCTGAGCCTTAGGTTAAACTGGGATATATTCAATGAACTTAATCCTAGTTTTTTGTTTGAATTAAACTATACACACTTTCAGGTCATTAAGACTGAGTAGATAGTATGCCTTATACGTGTTTCACTGTTGATAACTAATGAATCTAGTGCTATTTTGTGTTAACTTTACTGAGAGTCAAGCATTGGTCCTATAGACAGTAAGTGTGAAGAATTAAAATAAGAAATAAGGCATAGGACATACATAGCTCTTCACTAGAAAGAATACAAGAAATAGATGAAAACTGAGAATTGCAATGGAGGAAGGAACTCAAAGAAACAGCATTCCCCAGGAAAGTCTCAGGGAACAAGATTGTTAGAGCTGTGGGATAACAAGTCCCTAGGCTCCTGAAGGAGTGAATTCTAGTGCATTAGGAGAGGTGATTACTGAGGCTGATGCTCTTATTTTAATTATTCAAAATGAACAAGATATTGCAAAAGTGGGGAAGTTATGGTTCAATCTCATAAAGTACTTCTGATTCACAGCATAGACCTCTTTATTTAAGGAAGCAGGTAAGTGCATTGCCTGAATAGTAGACAGAGTGGCTAGATTGTCCAATGAAGAAAGGTGGGACAGACTTCATTCTTGTGTGAGAATCCAGAATCAAGGTTGCTGTTCAAAATTAAGGGTTTGCCAAGTAAAGAATGGGAAAAATAATTTAGCTTTATCTCTGAGGTTCATGGATCCTTCCTACTGAAGGACAGAAGAAGAATATTTTAAAGCAGAATCTTGATAAAGGGGTGAAAAGTTAACAGAGGCAGACAGGTATGCAGAACTGCGGCTACCATCAGAGCAGATGTCATCAGCGTGGCCTTGTCAAGGGCAGGTCGTGCCTTACGAGCCTGATGGAATTCTTTGAGGAAGTAACAAAACACATTGATGAAGGTAGAGCAGTGGATGTAGTGTATATGGATTTCAGTAAGGCATTTGATAAGGTTCCCCATGCCAGTCGTCTTCAGAAAGTAAGGAGGCATGGGATCCAAGGAGACCGTGCTTTGTGGATCCAGAATTGGCTTGCCCACAGAAGGCAAAGAGTGGTTGTAGATCATTCATATTCTGCATGGAGGTCAGTGGCCAGCGGTGTTCTGCAGGGATCTGTTCTGGGACCCCTCCTCTTTGTGATTTTTATAAATGACCTGGATGAAGAAGTAGAAGGGTGGGTTAGTAAGTTTGCTGATGACACAAACTTACTGTGTTGTGGATAATCTGGAAGGTTGTCAGAGGTTACAGCAGGACGTCGATAGGATGCAGAACTGGGCTGAGAAGGGGCAGATACACTTCGACTCAGGTAAGTGTGAAGTGGTTCATTTTGGTAGGTTCAATTTGAAGACAGAATATAATATAAATGGTAAGACTCTTGGCAGTGTGGAGGATCTGAGAGATCGTGGGGTCCGTGTTGATAGGACACTCAAAGCTGCTACGCAGTTTGACAGTGTTGTTAAGAAAGTGTATGGTGTGCTGGCATTCATCAACCGTGGGATTGAGTTCAAGAGCCGTGAGGTAATGTTACAACTATATAGGATGTTGGTCGACTTGGAGTACTGTGTTCAGTTCTGGTCACCTCACTACAGGAAGGATGTGAATACTATAGAGAGAGTGCAGAGGAAACTTACAAGGATGTTGCCTGGATTGGAGGGTGTACTTTATGAGAATAGGCCAAATGTACTTGGTCTTTTCTCCTTGGAGTGACAGAGGATGAGAGGTGACCTGATAGAGGTGTATAAGATGATGAGGGCATTGATTGTGTGGATCGCCAGAGGCTTTTTCCCAGGGCTGAAATGGCTAACATAAGGGGGCATAGTTTTAAGGTGCTTGGAAATAGGTACCAAGGGGATGTCAGGGTTAAGTTTTTCACACAGAGAGTGGTAGGTGCGTGGAATGCATTGCCAGCAGCGGTGGTGGAAGCGGATACAATAGGGTCTTTTAAGAGCCTCTTAGATAGGTACATGGAGCTCAAAAAAATAGAGGGCTATGTGCTTGGGAAATTTTAGGCAGTCCCTAGAGTAGATAATATAGTCGGCACGACATTGTGAGCCAAAGGGCCTGTAATGTGCTGTAAATTTCTATGCTCTATGTGATCTTATTGAATGGATTGAAGGGCCAGGTAGCTTTCACTTGCTCCTAATTTGTAAGTTTGTATGATAATAAAACAAATTAATCTTAACCATGTTGATGTCATTGAGTCATTCACATTAGAATATTTCACAATGTTAGCAGCAACGTTTACAGCTGAGAATGATCCTTTGTCATTATTCTCATGGAGATATTGACTATTTTTGAGAGATCACTGGGAAATCCTGGTCCTTCCTCAATCACAAGAGAGGTAGTTTTAGGACAAAGTACAGAATTTTCATTGAACATACTTTTTGTATGCAAGTACCCCCCTGCAGGAAGGAAGAATTTGGATGAAACTTCTTACAAAATTTCCAAAGGTTACAAGGAAAAGTCTGAGAGTAGAATATAGTAATTCTCCATGTTGAAATTTAAAGAATATGCACATGAATTTATTGTATTATTTTGGCATCAAATGATCAATGCAATTGTCTGTCTCAACTATTTTTGCCAGTGTAGGCCTATTTGCAGAAAAAAGAGGCAATTGAATTAAATGCCTTTAATTAAGAGCGTGTGATAATATCATAGAGCTTACAAAAATAAATCCAAATAACATTTAAATCAATAAAAAGTTCTTAAATGATATTACAGATTGGTAATTCAGTAAGTCTTAGACTTTCGCTCATGTGGTTCTTAATGCAAAAGTCCAAGAATTACTGACTAACAAACTGAATTGCAACCATTGCTATAGTCCATCAACGGACTGCACCTGGAGTAGGATCCAGTGCTGATGGGATTCTACAGGCTTTCTAATCCTGTCAGGTCAGACCTAGCACCGGAGTGGAGGTTAACGCCACCACTTCAATAATTTTACTTAAAAAATATTTCTATATTATTTCATTTTCAAATTATTTGCAAATGTTTCTTTCTTTTTAATTTTTAATTATTTTGAGTATTATTACATTTTATTCAAATAATGATCAATTTCACTAGTTTTCAAGTGTGTTATACTGAAAGACATTTGAAAACTGTTAAAATATACTTACAGCTTTGACTAATGTCAAAGCTTGTTGGAAGTATTCCGTACTCTGCTGCAGAGTTGTCACAATCAGACTTCTCATAGCAGAGAAGGCCAGAGAGGGAAATCCTCCACACTCAGATCAGGTGAGTATGGGCTGTGGGCCAGATCAAGAATGATTCATCTTCTTCTGTGCTTATTCTGGCAGGGATTTGATAGGCTGAGTAGACTTCTGTTGTGTAAAGTTTCTAGAAATCCGAAGATCTATCCATTAGAGGGTGTTCATGGTTGAGAACAGCCTTAAAACTTCAAAGATATTATTTTTATGATCTTCTTGTGTTGCTGTATTGTTACAAGTTGGATTTTATAAAATGGGCACAAAATTTCAAATGGGGAAATGGTACTAAACTGCAAATCACTGACTGGTCATAGCTGGAGCATTGAGTATACTATGGAACATCACTTTGGGAATGATGAAAAAGTCTCAGAAGAATTTTACAGGATTATACCTGGGATGAGAGACTGCTTACTTGGAGTGATCAAAGAGGTTTGGATTGCTCCCTTAAAGCAGCAAAGATTAAAGGAGGATCTAACGTGCGTTCAAAATACTGAGGGGTTTTGAAAGACCTTGTGGGAAGCAACAATTTCTTCCTGCACTTGCTCTAAACCAATTCACAAAAGAACCAGAGGGAAATGAGCAGAAACTATTTCAATCAGAAGTCTGTCAAGATCTGGAAAGCACCACCTAGAAGTATATTAGAAGTAGATTATATGGGAACTTTTCATAAGTACTTAATAGAGAACTACTTTGTAGGGTAATAGGAAGAAGTTTGGGTTATGAACTAAACTGGACATCTTACTCAAAGAGCTAAAACTGGCGCAATACGCTGAATGGCTTCCTTCTGGCCTGAGTTTACAATTCTGTTGTTGTTGATTTTGAAGCATTTTATTATTTTTCTTTGAACTGGGGCTTCTAAATACCAGCTTTCTGAATTTAGGAATTCATTTTTGAACTTTGCTCAAATTTTGTTTCAAGGATCTGTTATCCCTACTGATTCTTTGTTTGTTATGGACAGGGAAGTGCGAAAAGACTTATAAATCAATGATCAGCTAAATTGAACTGACAGCTGTTTGTGGCTCCAACAATCGTCAATCATTCTCAGCTCAGCTCTATTCTGTATCTTTTTGGAGGTCAGATGTCAGACCTTCTGCTCCATTGCCAGGCCACCATTGATCCTAGGAAGAGAACACTGCCTATTATGCCAATGATGGTCAAAAGGTGAGTTATTTAGATTATTCAGGCTGGCAAGATTTCAATTTGTAGCCTTACAGATTAAGACTCTTCAAATGCCTATCTTGGTACTTTTAAGATGCAGTGAGGACTCTGTTAATTTTTTTGTAACCCAGTAAATCCAGAAAAGCTAAGTAATTATGGATGCGTTTCTAATGTTGTTTTGCATCATTCAAATGAAACTGTAAGAAAATAAATCTCTGTTGATATTTGTTTAGCAGTTCAACAAACACCCATTCTTGAAAACAGTAGCACAGATTAAGTATTTAAGGGGTTAATGCAAATTAGTCTAATAGATGCTATTATTTTGTTCAAAGTATTATGCATAAATTAGGTCATCTTTGTATGCTTTATAAATATTTTGCTCTAAGCATTATAATTATGTAATGATTTGCTGCAGCTAAATCTGATTTGTATTGTAAGCTGCTCACTGGAAATACTCATTTTCATGAAAAAGTGTTAACTTACTTCCTGGCCCACCTCCATACTGCAAAGCTTTGTGGACTGTGTCTTGGCATCAACCATCACATTAAACATGGTGCATATTGACTGTGGGACACGGAAATCTGTTGACCTGCTTGTCTTCTGTAGCTTGGCTTCAAATGCAATCCTAGTCCTAACAAAGGGAAAGGGATTGTTTTAAAATCTGCAACACAAATGGTGTTCAGGCCTACCTGTCAGTGACAAACGTTAAAATATTTTTTTAAATTTAGTAATATCTATATTTTACCACATCATCATTGCTTTAAGAAATATTGCAAACACTTAAAAAAATACCTTATTCTATTCTCTGTGCATTACATTACTATCAAACATGCAAATTACTTTTTACTCCTACATGTAATTTCTATAGGTAGAGGCAGCTTGCAAGACTTTCATTCCCGTCCTCTACCTCTATCACCAGTAAGCATTCCCATGTAATATCCAATTAAGATTATGTTTGTAGTGATTATAATACAGAATTGTACACAACAAATGATTGACATGCTTTGTCAAGCTTGTCGCTGTAATACAACAGGCTTCTTTTACTTCTAAATTGGCAATCATTAACTATAATTAAATCTTACAGATAATCGCTAAATAGGGATTATGTTCACATACAAATGCTTGCTGGGTTTGTCTTTAATCCTTCCATAGAAAGCCTAACCTTTTAACACATGATTCAATCATATCGCTGGACATGAGCTTCAGTCTTTGCTCCAGGTGCTTTGCAAACTCCTCCTCTGGCCAATGCAGATCTCTAATAAAGGTCTGCAAGGCATCCAGTTTCCAGAACAGATCTTCTGAGGTTCCTGAGCCGTTGCTGAAAAGGGAAAAAGGATATGAAAATCATTCTCTGGCCACTGCCAGTGATTATGGAAGATGCAATCAATGCTTGGGGTGTACAGCAGTTTTAAACAAGGAAAACATAGTCATAGCCCTGGATTTTTTTTATCATACACCTTCAAGTCTTGTTGCCTCATTTTACATAACAGTTAACAATTCAAAGGACTGCAAAGGAGATGTTTTCAAAGCTACTGGCGAACAAGTGTGTTTTTAAAAGTGTATGGTAAAAAGTAACCTGGAATTATAACCACCAAGAAAGTGTGGTTATTTTATGTTGTGATTTCATGCACACTTCAAAACATGTCTCTCAAAAACAAGTAGTAGCTTCCGTTGGGATCAGGTGGTTTTGTGGTAAGTAGTGGTGGGCGAGGCTTTGCTGTTCTCTTCATCCCTTGCAACGCAGTCCACTCAGCCAACAGCTGTTTTATTTTGGCTGATCATGTCTAAATAATTTTGAAATATTCAAATATCCTCTTCCAAGAAACGTCCCAGACTGGCAAAAGTATGCTAGTTATGACCAATACTATTTGATGAAATAAACCCATGCAATTCAGAATTTTAGCAGCTTGGCTTCACTGTGAGATCTGAAGCACATTTCCTTGCCTCATGAAATTCATCCTCGCAAACCACTAATGCCAACACTGTACTTTTTTTTAAGATGTTGTACACACCATGCATTACCATTACTGCTGGCATCATCTTCAGAAACAACATATGGCAGCGTGCGTTTCCAATGTGATGGATGCCAGCTGCACTGAAGTAATGATTGCTTCAGAGCGTAGAGAAAGCTACCGTGGGATGAGACCATATCCAAGCATGCCAAGGTAACCCTCACCTTGTGGGAACTCTGTGGTGACAGGAACATATTCCTAAGAGGGTTCATTTGTTTTTGGGACCTTTATTAGTTGACTACAGACATAGGTAAAGTATTTTATCTACTGGACGACGGGGTTGCAAATATTGCATGAAAGGGGATTGCTAGTAGTCCAGTTCCATTGGAAAGATATAGATTCAAGCACTTTTTAGTCTACTTAATTTTGACAACATACAGTATCCATGTCACAACAAAGTGCTTTCTTCGAGCACACTGAAGTTTAATGCCATTACTTCTGGAGAACCAAGAACACAACCACACAACCAGGGATTATTAACTGTGTTTCATCAACCTTATTTCTTTCAAGCCTTTTATAAAAGTACGTTCCATCCTCAATATCCAAGACCAAGAGGGCCAAGAATTGTGAATGTTACAGCGAGTTGTATATCATAAAGAATGTCTCATAACATACTATACATATCACAATTAAATTGTGAGTAGACAGCAGAAGTCTAATGGCAGAGACTGTGCTACACCATCTGGATGGGGTGCACCATAACAAAATTTTATTGTGGTTGTCGACTTAGCTTTCCTCCAATGTTTGATCCATATCTTTCCAAAGCATCACACAGCATGCAATAAAAGAAAATGGAAAATCATTTATGCATTCCATTTTCATATGTTTCCTAATCTAGTCTTCCATATAGTCAACCTGGCATGAAAATCTTTGTAACGATTCCAACTTTGCAAGGCTATAGATCATGATTTGAATGCATTTAAACTGTTAAGTACAATTAACAACTTTGTATATCACTTTGATAAAATATTTCTTTTTAAGTACTGCAAATTAGGGCTTTTACAAAATTTCAGATGATCATTTTTTAAAAAATGAAACTGAAACCATATTTTTCAGTGTCAAGGTAGCTAGCTTCAATGATACAGTACTACTTCTGGGTGCCATATATTGGTAAGCTGAAATCATTGGGGAAAGGTAATCACCATTACGTCTCTAACGAAAAGATAATTCCGACATATTTAAGTAATAAAATCTTTAAAATGTTTGAAGTCATCTTGACGACTTATTGGACATTGAGCAAGAAGTTGTCCACATTATGACCAAGTATGGGTATGAAATGACATCCTACCTGGGTCATTATCTTTGAATTTTGGATTTATAGACCAGAGGTGTATAAAATTTCATTATTTTCAAAACATCTGAAAAAAACTACTTGTTCATAACTACGGAATGTCTATAAATGAAGAGAGGGCCCTTAATTATTTGAGCCTAAAACACGCATTAGTTATTTTCTTTATAAAATTTAAAATGGATATTCTAAATTAATCAGATATCTGATTTGCTATTTATTACCCAGTTTCTTGAATTAAATCAAGCAGATAAAGAACAAATTCATGCCAGGTTGCTTTAGGTGACAAATCAGACCTAACGTGTACTCAATACACACTCTGCATCATATATAGTAGCGATCCAGGACGAAGCAGAAAAACTAGGCATTTGTGGGAGGTTAACTGGTAGATTTGGTACTTTAGGGAGATTCACATTTGGTAGATTCACATTGGGCAGATTACTTGTTAAACTCCTGTGGAAGAAACAGACAGAAAGAAAACACCATAACAGTGACAATGTAGATGCAGATGTGGAAGCATGTGACACCTCTAAACGAATTTGCAAAACTATCAAAAAATTCACAGCAAATTAAAAAAAACAACAAAAGTTGTGTTGATTAACACATGCCCATGAGCTTTATGGTTGCTGTGGATTTTCTGAGCGTTGCAATAGCAAAATTCAAGCAAAGTTAGAAAAAATAAGAAGATACCAGGCATCTGGAAGCAAAAAGTTGATTTTTGGAAAACAAAAGAAATGTCTGTGGCATGAAATATGTTATTACATTTATATAATCACTGAATGAAAACTATCCATTTGTTCATTCACCAAATGTCTTAAATGCAGTTGTGATGCTGTGTCAGTTATCTATCATTTTAACCCTCTACCATTTGCTTAGTATTTTTTTAAAAATTAAGTTCAGTGTTAACATTTGCTAACAATATTATTGTCTGTTCCAAAATGCAGGCAAAGGGAAGTGGAAAATTTCTTAACCCTAGCACTGAAACACTATTCATTCTGGATCTAATTAATAAGTTAAATGAGCCAATGTCCACATGACAGCAAAGATATGAAAGAACTATTTTGTGTATTATCTTGCAATTAGTAATTAATTATAATTGTTTAACGTGAACTGTTGATTTGAATGAGAATTAAATTTGTTAGCTGAATAACAATCCTTAAAATTTCTTATTATAAAATGAAATAGTCACAGACAGAGTCTTTGGCATGTGAGAACAGCACAAGAAAGAATCATTTATGGTGTAAATTCTGATTAGATTGACAGTAAGAGAATGAATTCTTGATGAGCAGCCAAATAACTGTGAACTTTTCAGAAAATATGAATATTGACATGGAGTTTTAAAGTGACTGTCTATATAGAGTTAACTCCCCATCTGTTGCTCGTTTCAATGTAGTGATGGACCTCGTTTTGACGATAGATTCACTCACTACTCAGGGTTCAAGATTAAGGAATACAACCATTAGTATCAGCATGATCAAGCAATTGTCCCACAGCTACATTAATCTTTTAAGTTGAAAATTTTTGTCTTTAATTTACCAAAAAACAAGAATAAATATCAGTTTGCTTAAGCAGTGGAAATATCAGTGGCATCAGGTTTTGAAATGCGGCAGTTTGCCTGTGAAGTACACCTGTCACTGTTAGCCTGGCTGCATTCCCTCCGACATTCATTTGCATGAAATTTACATTGCTGTGCCCTCTTCAGGCATAGTCAGGGACAGACAGCAGAAAAAAACAGAAGTTGTTTGTGTGCAGTACCACTCCGAAGCAAATTGAGAAAAAAGATCAGTACCCTTATTTCCACTGCAGTATTGCCATTTTTGAGATACTATTTGGCATCTAGGTAAAAGGGAACAGGCCCCAATGGTCCTCTTTTGGCAAAAATCGTTTGGCTTTCACATAGATTTGACAGTATTGCTCTAAAATTGACACTGGGTCTGTAAACTGCTAAAATATAGCAGTTTGTAGAGCAGTTTAAGACAGTGAAATATATTTACAGCATTACTGGAAAATCCAGTGCTCAGCCATAAATTAGAAAATGTATCCTATAACCAAATTACAAAAGTATTTGGACAGAGAAATACCACAAATAATTTGCCACTTGTTAGTTTTCATGGAATTTATTTCACATTTAAAACCTTTGTACTTGTGTGCATTTTTAAGTGAAAATTTATAGATATAACTTGCTTTTATCATTTTCTGTTTACTAACCAAAGGAACGAAATACAATTTTATGTTAATGAATGCAAACAATAAGTGAAGGGTAGAAATATTAAAGGTATTATTGTATTATTAAACATAATTGCTTGCACCATGTCTCCCCATATCAAAAGAAAAGTACAAAATTAACACAATCCATCAAGGACAAAGTGGATGGGTCAGCAGATAAGAAGCCATTTTGTCCCCACTGGCAATTAGCCAGATCACACTGATTAAAATGCTTATCTTGTCATTTTAATGGATATCCAAGTTAGCAAGGACTTCACGTAAATGTACTGATCATGAAGCAATGATTTTATATTAGTTTTTAACAATTATTTTAATTTGTGCCTGAGCAGAAAAATGACTTCAACTTTCCTGCCAGACAAAGGAGAGTCAGGGTTTACTAGGAAAGTGAAGAGGTGCAAGCTGCAAGTTCATCTCCTTTTCTGGGAAGTTGAAGTGCACCATTCTTAGTTTCCCATTCTCCCCCCCACAACCCTTCTCATGAGGCCCTTGTTGAATATCTGATATCTACCTTCATGCCAGTAGATGGCCAAAGGCAGTAGGATTTTCCAGGGGATACTAACCTACAGCACAGAAGGAAAACCTGGTAATTGAAACTACATTGACTCAACAACACTGCTACCAGCAGACAGAAATTAACTAGCCAGTAAACCTTCCCACTGGCTTTCAGCTAAAACCCACTCTGTAGATTTGGCAATTTCACTTTTAAATCTCAAAGGGGCATTTTTGTTTCAAACAGAAGGTGAATTAGTTAACGTTTTTATATGCAACGTTGCAAAGAACCCTGCCTACGAAGATATCATTTTACGGCATGTGTGAATAATTGAATCACAGCAATGAACTAGTAAAAAGGACCTGAAAGGAAACACACCTGCCATTCAGCACTTAGTGCAGATATTGGAATGTTAAACCATGTATAATGTGGTTGAGAAATTATTGTTTTGTTTTAGATTAAAATATTCTCATTGTCGCTTCTCCTGTTGCCGGGTGCTAGATTCCACACGCACTGATTATTCTTGGACATCTGATCCAAATAATTTGGTTGGGGTGACAGCCTGGACAATGAATCCCGGTTGGGGAGAAATTGTAGAGGGTGGCTGGTTCAAGCATTCAAGTATAAACTATGTACCTCTAATTTGTAAAGTATAAACTACCTCTAATTTGCATCTCACTTCAATTATAATGCATTGAACTTAATTATATTTAGAAGTGCACATTTAAAACTTGATCAGGAAACCTAGGTGTGAAACATTTAAAGGAACATTCTGGAAGTGACTTAATTTGTATTTTGTGAGAACTTTCGTACTTTATTTCAAAATTCATCATCAATTATATTTTTAGGTCATTTGACAGGAAGCAAGATAATTCCATAACATACTTAACAGTGGACAACAGGTGAACTTTGATTGTCAGACTTTCTAACCTTAAAATTCATATTTCTATTACTTCAACTATACCTATGACATTTTTATGATTTTAAATTATGCTCTGAAAATAAGTCCCTGTTTTTATATATCTTTCTCAGTCCAACAACCACAGTTTCTGACATTATGACTATAATGCTTACAAAGTGGCAGAGAAGTGAGTACACTGAATACAAGTTTATTCAGGCTGAGAAAATGTTCCTGATTGTATGCAAACAGCCAAAAACAAATCAGCAGGATTATTACAGTAAACTGTGACCATTTCAATATGTACATCCTGCAGTTTTTCTTTAAGCCGAATGCTGGTTTTGCATCATGAAAATCACTGTACAGTATTGATTCTGTGGTTGTGCTAAAATGTGATATCTTGACTCTAACTGCAAATTTATTCACCATGTGTAAATCTTCATTCCATCAGCATTCAATTCAGAATATATCAAAAAAGGTGTCCTTACTTTACAGGCTCCCATGATTCTCGGTCAAAGCCCCTGTGAATTGATTGTGCAATTGATGACTCCATCAAATCGACATATCTAACCACAAGAGGAGCGAAGACATCCTGAAGGTGTTTGTGGAATTTTCCATTCAACAGATTATCTAAAATTGGGAATTAAAATATATTTATAAAGCTATATTAATGGGAACACAGACCATTCAGCCTCTCTTGTTTTTTTCTGTCATTCTGTAATTTCTTTGATGATCTGTTCCTGGACCTAGTTTCCAGTCATTGCTTCACTGTCATTCAAAATGATGTTTTGATTAAGTCTACCAACAAGACTCTGTACAGCTTCCACAGGAATTTGAGGGAAAAAACCTTACTTTTCTACCACACATTGTGCAAGGAAGTATTTTCTGATTAGATTCTGGTTTCAATGTTAATATTATTCTTGACTTCCCCACATATTTTCCCTGTATTTACCAAGTCACAGCCTTTGAACATTTTAAGCAATTTGATCGGATCACTTCTCAATTCTTTTTACCAAAAAGAATACAAATCATGTCTATATAATCTGTCACAATTTAATTATAATACTTCCAGTAAAATTTTACTGAACATATGATGGATTATTTTTATGGCCAGTTTTATAACATTAGGTAATTATTGTCTGCAGAATATAGAAGGTTGATTGGACTTCAATAAACATTTATGATGTTTTTTTAAAAGAAAATATTTTTAGCAGGAAAGCCATCAGCAGACAGGTGTGCAGATATGCTGGCCCCAACACTCCTGCTCTTGGTTGCTTATCAAAATATAAAGATATTACAATATACTACATTGTTGCTGGCTAATCTGAAGGTAAACTGAAGATGGGGCAACACTGCTTAACCTATCTTAAAGATACATTAGATCACCCCCCCCGCCCCCCCCCCCATCCCCTTGCTCTGGATGTCTGCCTGAAAATGGTCCAGCCTAATATGTTTTTAAAGTCTCTAAAATTGTGTCCCATTTTCCATCACTAAAGGCAGAATTGTTCTCCCATTGTGTATCTTCATGAATCTCTCTGATATTCTTAAACCCCATTGAATGTGGTGCTCAGTGCAAAATTGATCAATATTATTGGTCACTGTTACAATTAAAAAAACTGATTGAGAAAATAAAAATTGAACAGCACAGATTTTTTAAGTTAAATTATAATACATACAATCACTCCTCAGGAAATCATTGAGCAGCTGAAATAATGGGAAGCTGTCCCAGGTGTCCGGGGCCTGTGTCTCCAAAACACTGTCCATGTCCACAGCAAAGAGTGAGAGGAAGGTCTCTGCATGTTCAACCATCAAATCAGACCACCAAGCAAAAGCCTTTTGAAGTATAGAGCCGGGGGAAAACAAAGAAACAATGCAAATAAAATCTCTTAGATACTTTATGGAACTTTATAAAAATCTGGAATCTGGATCATGTTTAACTCTAAAGGGTAGGTGTTTATATTATGGAACCAAAGGAGTTATTGTAAAGAAACAAGCATCCTGATATGTCTGAAGAAAGGAAATGTCCTAAATCCAATTGAGAAGTTGAGTAGTTAGACATCTCAAATTTTGTACAATGTAGGATCTTACATTAATTTGCATTTTGAGCAAGTTTTTCTGCTGTTCTCTTAACAATAACTCACTGACGTCATGCCATTTACCAGCTTACTACAAGACAATGCCTCTGGGTATACTGGCTATTTTTTAGTTTGCACTTCAAATATTCATGCATCTGGGGCTTGTGCATGCTTTCCAACGTTCTGGGATGGTTACCCACGAGTTTTTGGGAGCTACATTCACATCCTGAGAAACAATGATGTGAATG
The DNA here is from genome assembly GCF_030028105.1 of Mobula birostris. Lineage (NCBI taxonomy): Eukaryota > Metazoa > Chordata > Chondrichthyes > Myliobatiformes > Myliobatidae > Mobula > Mobula birostris. The sequence continues at coordinate 29,244,171 of NC_092385.1, forward strand.
TGTTGAAAATGCATGCATTGTTTGTCCTGTTACCTGTTGCTGGAGAGTAACATGCAACGTGAGTGGTACCAGCAATGAAAGTTTCATACAATAATACCAAGGCAACATCTGCCAGGTTTATTTTAGGTAGATTGTTTTCTTTTAAATATATATTTTTAAGGAGTGATTTTACACTAATCAATATAACACTTTTGGGAACTGGCTAGCAAATTCCAATTAAATTTGAAAATCTGCTATTTAAAAAAAAACAGAATTCTTGGGTTTTGCACATTTTCTCTCCTGGCTCTTTTGAGATTATTGAGATAGGAATCTGGCTGGGAACATGAGTTAGTCTCTGTGCACTGCAGTTTTATGATCTCTAGTAACATTGCTCTTTGGTCAGGATGCAGGGAGTTTAAATCACAATCTGAATTGCGGCCACTAATAAGTCTCTTCCTCTTCTCTCAGTTTAGTACCTCACCTCTGCTTAGTGCTGTTGGCCAGTGACCTAGCTGAGATTGGTACTTAGCGTTTTAGTAAAATCCAAGATAAAATGTCAGCCAAGGCTGGATCTCCCAATCTGTGGCTTGGCAAATGAATGGATGTCATTATAGTGTCTTCATCCAGCTGAAGTCAACTACATGGCACAAAAATTGCTAGGGTAGTGCATCATAAGTGTGTTTTGCTTGATGGATTTCATTTCTTCATCTATTGGATTGGAAGTTTTCTGTGATACAAGTTGATACTGGTCAACAGAATACCTGAGGCCTTGGTCAATGAGCAGAAATAGCTGGATATCTCAAGTAGCACAGAGATTTAAAATTAGAGAAGAAATCAGAGAAATGATGGAGTAAGATAGACGGTGAAGTAGACTCAAATTAGATGTAACAAGATAAACAAAGAGAAAGAGAATAAAAGGAACAGGAATTAAACAGAAGCAAATTCTGGGGTAAGAGTCTGAGGCTGATGGCAAATACTACGTACAAATTTATAACAAGTAATCTCCACTTAAAGGCAGCCATCATCAAGATTTTAAACTATTTGTTGCAAAAAAAATTAATATGGGCATTTTACGTTTTAAATTACTTTTTTCATCATACCATTTTGAATCAATCTTTATTGTCCTAAATGGAGCTTAAATCCATAAAAGAGTCTTGATTCAGACAATTTTTTCAGAAAGCTCAATAGATAGTGATTTATAAATAATTATAAACAAGTAGCAGTGTAGCTTTTCCAAATACGTTCACATTGGTATTTACAACATTCACAACTGTACAGAATTAGATTGTTCTCACTGATAATCTCTTGATTTTTGTTCACTTGCACTTAAAGTCCAGAAGAAGAAGAAAGCCCTTAACTCCGAGTGGAGTTATCGGGACGCCGTCATGACGGTGTCTTTTTTTAGCAGGCTTTCTTATTTTTACGAGGCCGGGTTGCTAGCTCGACACTCAACCCAGCACGGATGGAGAGCGTGCAAGGGAGTTGGCTGGATTCGAACTCAGGAGCCTTCGCTCCGAAGTCCGGCACTGATGCTACTACGCCACCAGCCAACTTACTTAAAGTCCAACTTATGCCAAATTTTTTACACTCATTTTTGGTAGTGAATTTACACTTGTGATGGTAATGCAATGTACTTTCAATTTCACTGTGATTTTAACGAATGCGAAGAAATTTAACTCTATGAGATGCACGGATCATGAGGCAGCTGGGTTCTGAACTCCTCTTGTAAATATATCAATTTCATTGACGGGGTTATTTGTGCCAGTAGAATTTTAACTGGAAAACTTGGAAATTTTTTGCAGTAAGATCCATACCTGGAACTTAGCCTGATCTACGGTCAAACTGTGGGCTCTGAAACGAGTGAACGTAGGATGGGCCTGAAGGACAGGACAAAGAACTTCTGCTCTTTCTGACTGTCTTCCAATAAAACAAAGAATGGGGTGGGTGGGGTTAAGGGAATCAACCATCAGTACTTTGGTACAGAAGCAGAAGTTGTGGTGAGCAACTGATGTTTTGACTCCTGAGGGCTTTCCACCAATCACAAGGCACAGAGTTCAATGGAACACTCTCTATGTGTTTGGACAAGTGCTGCTCCAATCACACAAAAAAGCTTGGTTACATCCAGTAAAAAGCAGTCTGTCCAGTTGGTGCCTAACCTATTATCCTGAACATACACTCCATCTGCCATCAGTGAACCACTATTCACAAAATGCACTGGAATTACTCATCTAGGCTATTGTGACTGCAGTCCCACTCAAACCCATGACTCCCACCACGAGGGACAATGGAAGTACAAGCATGGGAGCACTCCCATCTGACAGCACATATTATTCCGAGTATAAAATTAATAATTACACACCAAAATGCTGGAGAAATTCAGTAGGTCAGGGTCCTGGCCCGAAATGCTGACAGTTTAATCCTCTCCATAGATGCTGCCTGACCTGTGGAATTCCTCCAGTATTTTGTGTGTGCTACTCCGGATTTCCAGCACCTGAAAATTTTTTTCCTGTTTACATAGAAACATAGAAAATAGGTGCAGGAGTAGGCCATTCGGCCCTTCGAGCCTGCACCGCCATTCATTATGATCATGGCTGATCATCCAACTCAGAACCCTGCCCCAGCCTTCCCTCCATACCCCCTGACCCCCATAGCCACAAGGGCCATATCTAACTCCCTCTTAAATATAGCCAATGAACTGGCCTCAACTGATCCCTGTGGCAGAGAATTCCACAGATTCACCATTCTCTGTGTGAAGAAGTTTTTCCTAATCTCGGTCGTAAAAGGCTTCCCCTCTATCCTCAAACTGTGACCCCTCGTTCTGGACTTCCCCAACATCGGGAACAATCTTCCTGCATCTAGCCTGTCCAATCCCTTTAGGATCTTATACGTTTCAATAAGATCCCCCTTCAATCTTCTAAATTCCAACGAGTACAAGCCCAGTTCATCCAGTCTTTCTTCATATGAAAGTCCTGCCATCCCAGGAATCAATCTGGTGAACCTTCTTTGTACTCCCTCTATGGCAAGGATGTCTTTCCTCAGATTAGGGGACCAAAACTGCACACAATACTCCAGGTGTGGTCTCACCAAGGCCTTGTACAACTGCAGTAGTACCTCCCTGCTCCTGTACTCGAATCCTCTCGCTATAAATGCCAGCATACCATTCGCCTTTTTCACCGCCTGCTGAACCTGCATGCCCACTTTCAATGACTGGTGTATAATGACACCCAGGTCTCGTTGCACCTCCCCTTTTCCTAATCGGCCACCATTCAGATAATAATCTGTTTTCCTATTTTTGCCACCAAAGTGGATAACTTCACATTTATCCACATTAAATTGCATCTGCCATGAATCTGCCCACTCACCCAACCTATCCAAGTCACCCTGCATCCTCTTAGCATCCTCCTCACAGCTAACACTGCCACCCAGCTTTGTGTCATCCGCAAACTTGGAGATGCTGCATTTAATTCCCTCATCCAAGTCATTAATATATATTGTAAACAACTGGGGTCCCAGCACTGAGCCTTGCGGTACCCCACTAGTCACCGCCTGCCATTCTGAAAACGTCCCGTTTATTCCCACAAAGTTTAAAGTTTAATTGTTGTTCTTTCATTGTCGCTGAGTCGAAATCCTGGAATCCCCTCACAATGGCATTTTCACCAGAAGGCAAAAAAAAAATGCAGCCACCACCAAGTAGGAATGGGGAATTGGGGATAAATGCTGCCCTTTCAGGTAGTGCACCTATCCCATAAATAAAGAGGAGTCAGATTGATCTGGAATATAAATCCTTCAGTATAAATCCATTCCAAGAAGAATGTGTAATTATTTTCAAGGATATTTATGAAATGGCTGAGGGAATTTGTGGGGAATTCTGCAATTTCAAAAGAATAGATTAATCAAGTACTAACATCCGTAATCCTAGTTAACATAAAAAGGAACTTCTCAACCTATTAATTCTACTGCATGGCATACTGTTTTTGTATACGACAAGGTTGATTGTTTTTTTAAAATCTCAATCACTACATGCAATTGGGCACTTAGAGCAGTGGTCACAGACTTTCTGAAATTAGATCCGATCTTCCAAGAGGATGCTGAATTGTTATAGTCATACTTTATTGATCCCGGGGGAAATTGGTTATATGCACATATGCACAGAGGCTACCGGGCTGTTGTCCTCGGGCCTTTCGAACTGATAATCCACCTTTGATCATGTTCATTATTGATCTGCCTATCCCTTGATCCATGCCCAATGCCAGAATCAGAACTCCTCCAAAACAGTGTCACCCCTACCTTTAAAACCCTTATGATCTATTACAGCCTCGACTATAATTATTGTTGGGTGAGCGTGGATGGGGAAGTGAAAGGACTCTGTTATTGAGTACTCTCTCTCTCTCTTCATAGTGACACCACAGCACTGCTTACGAGAGGTGATTGATAAATTCGTGGCCCAAGGTAGAAGGAGTCAATTTTAGAAAACCTAGCACATTTATTTTTCCTACATTTACACACTTAGTCCAGCAGTTGTGGAGCATACAGATCCCTTCTTTGTAGAAGTCGGTGTCTTGGACCTCCAGAAAGTGGTCCACAGCAGGGGTGATTTATAAGTTTGTGGCCTAAGGTAGAAGTAGATGAGTTATTAATTTCAAACTTTCTGCATAATCACTCAGAGTTGAACTGCACGTGCATGTAACGAGAGCGGTATAACTCATCTCCTTCGACCTTAGGCCACAAACTTATCGATCGCCCCTGCTATGGACCACCTAGAGGTCCAAGACGCTCTCGTTACATATAGACACATTTGCCATAGCAACCTTGCATGATAGTAATGCTCCTACTTACAATCGTGTTACACTATTGGAAAGTCAATTCAGATATATAGATGTCTGATGTGGTGGAGTTCTTATTTTAATGAAACAAATTACATACATTTTATCAAAATTAATATTTAAATTTGCCTTGTTCTTTTTTTTGCATCAATTACAGCTGCTCTATCCCCTTGCTCAGGTTCGTAGTGACCTTCTTTTCTTCTGTTGTGATGGTATTAAGCTCTGATGAGGTACATTTGGTACTACATTCATGTTAGGGCATATTCTGGAGTCAGGGTACATAGCAAATATTAAGTTCATGAGCAGCCATTCTTCAGATTTGAATGTGGATTACAGATTGAATTTAAAATGCAGCTCAGAACAATGGGATTCCTGAAGCTGCAGGTTGGGATCTATCACAAACAAAGAAACACACCTCAGAAGCCTGCATGTAGAGGAAATGCAGTCTAGAGTCAGTGGGGATTAACATTCAATTTGGGTGTCTGGAGTATGGGTGTGAAGAAGGAATTGTTTGAAAACTATATGTAACTCAAAGGAAGCATTGTAAATATATTGTAACTATAGAATTGTTGTGCTGTTACCTTTGATCTTTAGCAGATAAAAATGTCATGTACTATTGGGTTGGGCAGGCCTCTTCTTCCAAGAGTGTGATGCCATTTGCTCGATTTTGCTGAATAAAACACTTCTATATCCACTAGCTTCAATGTCTCTCCGGTGACTTTGCTCACAGACACAACATTTAGGGGTTCATCCGTGATATGTTTGTAACCCATCATGTGGCCAGCGATCTCAGCAGCCTAAGCGGGTGACTATTTTTAAAATTAGCACTCACACTTGGATCTGTTTAGGCCGGTCACCATGAGATCACAAAGTGTCACAAACACGACAAACAGCTGAACTGGTGGATATAGAAGTGGTGTGGTGCATGTGGGTGCACCTGTATTTACGTAAGAGACTGGACATTTTTGTATTAATTTGGTGAGGTAGGGCCCCCAGTTGCGAAGGGTGGTTACTGACTGGGTTACAGTGTATATTCGTTAGGGGAACTGTATAGAAGCAGACACATTTGCAGGTGTGTTTGTGTGTTTTAAGAATAAGCCTGTAACTTTGGCGTAACAATTTTAAATGCAGAGATATACAACAAGTGGCAGATTTGAGAGTACATACTCTGTGGTTTTCAATATGTACTGTTTAATTTTTATCCGTTATTTGTATTTTGCACAGTGTGGGAATTAGTGTGGAGCTATTTGAGGGAGAGGTTATACCCAGATGGTTGGAGGCATGCCCTGAAATGAGAGCAAAAGGTGAGAATCATTCACCAAAGCTGGCAGAATCCACAGCAGTGCCCTCTCTTTCCGATTTGACTGCTGACCCAATTATAGAGGCTGACGGTTGCCTCTATTGCCAGTGGTGATCATCCACAAATGTACACAGGTTTATTTGGGGCCAGCAATGTGAAATGTTAGTGGACAATAAATTGTCAGTATTGATAACTGATCTAACCTTACCTATTACTGAAGTGGAAATTTACATTACCAACGCAGGAGATGAAACAATGAGGGCGGAGAGAAATCAGCCCCAGGTACCTGAGATTGAGGGAGTTTTTGACTTTCTGCAGATTTCTGGGTGTGCCAAAAATGAAGGTACTGTCCTGGGGATAGGCACACTGACAAAGGCAGCTGCTATCATAGGCTCAGGAAAAGGAGAAATAAGATGGACACGACAAGGACAGCAAACATGTGTGATCCACGAAGCAGCTAACATGGCACACAGAGAGACAGCAGCCCCAAGGGTAAGAGCCAAACACAGCCAGGAGCTGTTAGAAACAGTGCAACTACCTGAGGAGGTAGCAGTGATTAAAGGCTCACCAGAAAGGGGATAGTAAAAGCAAAAAGGGAATAAATGGGCAGGCATCTGTGTAAGGAGGGCAGTGAAAGAACAAGAAGCAACAGAAATTACAAGAGTACAAGAAAAAACTTGAACTGCCAATTTAGTAAAATTACAGAGCAACATGAAGGACCACTGTAACCAGGGTAACACAATGAGGGATCGAACAAAGGCAACAGCAATATATTGCGGATCAGAGAGAACCAGAAGGAAAGACGATAGTTCCCCCACAGTTAGGTGACCAAGCCATGGTAAAGCGAGCTGGTTGAAAAGACAGGTTTCACTCCCAGGTGGATAGAACCACAGGTGGTGCTTTGGACAAATGACACTTGTGTTGGTGTGCAGACTCAGCAAGATAGCCAGTGGAAACACTGGACTCGGGTTAAAGCATACGATTCACCTTCTTGTTGCCCCTCACAGACAGAGCGGGAGATCAGGTGTACCCGGTAGCAGTGTCATTGCAGAGAACCTAAGCGATGAACACCAGCCGGCTGCATCAGACCTAACCACATCTCGAAGCAGACCCACAGCAAACATGAAGGCAGAGGACACCGAGAGAGCATGGCAGCAATCCGTGAATAGCATGTTAAAGTGTAACTGTAACTGTACTCTGTAACCAAGGCTGGTTGCTGAAGGCAGTTGTTTAGTTGTACAGAATGGAAAAATATTTGGGGAAAATAGATGGGAAAGGATCCAGGTTACAGCACACACATCAAGGTCCCAACTTCAATGGTGTGACAGACCGAGAAAGAAAATAAATTACACACATCGGAGCCCTTTCAATGGTTGGGCGAGCGATCAAGTGGACAATCCAGAAGGGGATGCCACCAGAGTGAGGTCTTTGGAGACATCCAAACAGAGACCACCCCAGCCCCTCCTGTTTAGGGTCTGAGTGACCAGTCATCAAGATTCTGACTACCTTATGTCATGACATGAGTGCGAACTGTTGCCTGTGAGCCTGATACATTTACCTTGCTGGTGCCCCTGACCGATAGCCACTGCTGAGCTTTAGCTATCAGTGAAGATAAGGAATTACGCTGCAATTGGCCCGCAGGGAAAAAGGCAACAGGGATACAAATGACAAGGCTGCGTTTTAAAGATTGGTGTTCAAATTTCTGGAACAATATCTGCTTAGGGTTTTGTGGGTAGACATTATGGATAATAGCATAGATGTAGATGAATTTAGGGAGATGATAGGTAATTAGGGAAGGGGGTCCAAAGCACAGGGCATTTTTCCTGCCTAATTTAATAGGCTCCTCCTTAAAGTATGGCCTTTCTTGGAACAAATTTATTTTTGGCCAGGAGGTCCAAGAGTAGGAACTGTTTGGGTGTACTCTGGAGTTAGGGTATATAGCAAATATTAGTTCAACAGCAGCCATTCTTCAGATTTGAGTGTGGCTTGCAGATTGAATTTTAAATGCAGCTCAGAACAATGGGTTTCCTGGAGCTGCAGGCTGGGGTCCATCACAAACAAAGAAACACAACTCAGATGCCTTCATATGCATGAATGCGGCCTAGAGTCAGTGGGGATTAACATTCATTTTGAGCGTCTGGAGTGTAGGCGTGAAGAAAGACGTGTTTGAAAATTATATGTAATTCAAAGGAAGTGATGTAGATACACTGTAACTATAGAATTGATTTGTTTTGACCTTTGATCTTTAGCATATAAAAATGTCATGTCATATCAGTTGGGCAGGCCTTTTCTTCCGACGGTGTCTCAGTATTATGCCCGCTGCTCGATTTTGCTGAATGAAACATTCCTATATCCACTAGCTTCAGTGTCTCTCCGGTGACTTTGTTCACAATTTCAACAACCCATACCACATTTAAGTGGCCAATCTTCTTTTCAAGTGGATAAGTTTCTTTACTAAGTGCATAAGCATACACAACAAATTTATTTGTTTAGAGATACAGGCACAGAACAGGCCTTTCCAGTCTGAGCCATGCTGCCCAGAAGTTCACCTAGTTAACACTAGCCTAATCACAAGACAATTTACAATGGCCAATTAATCTACTAACTGGTGTGTTTTTGGACTGGGGAAGGAGATACAAGTTCGTCACAGACGGTACCAGAATTGAACTCTGAACTCCAATGTCCCAAGCTGTAATAGCATTGCACTAAGTGTCACGCTACCGTAATTATGACCATTTTGTTATGGAGGGATCTTTGTGGAAGGCAGCTGCATAATATCATCTGCGAATTATTTTAATGGATGTGCTAATCTGATCATGTGCTACTAATCAAGTTGCTTAATTCCATCAAAGTTCTATCAAGAGTTGTTATTGTTCATTCTTCAATCACTTTGTCCAAATCAGTATTTTTAATAAACTACATTATCTTGCAACAATATGGTGGAATGCATGACTCAAAATCCATACTCATACTGGTAGAAACAATAACCATATTTTACTTCTTTTAAGATAGTTCCTATTCACACCAAAATTACTCTATACATTTATGACATTAAATTTTAACTTTCAGTTGTATTTGAACTGATGTTATATTCTACGTTGTAAAGCAATATTGAAGTTCTGACTTCAGGGTAAAAATTCGTTCTTCATCTTCTGTGCTAAAAGTGTACAGTAACAGGGTCCATAGTATTTGGTCTTCACAATTTGTCTCCATTGACGTCAATACAGCCAACTTCAGTAGAAGGTGCAACTGCCATAATGCACGCACATTTAGCACAAGAGGCTGAGAACAAATTCCTACTCTAATCTATGACACAAATATAGTGGGGTTAGGGGATTTTCTAGTAGGTAAGGACTGGTAGGATGATGCAGCTCCTTGGTGCTTGATACAACATCCAATAAAACATGCACAGGCTGTTCAGCCAGCCCAAGCAAACCATTTCAGATATCAAGTCGAAACAATTGTTTTGCAAGCACTGCGCTGACAGTTGGCAGTAGACTGCTTTGGAGAAGAATAAGAGCAGGGAAGGCCGGTAAAATCCCAATAGGAAGGATGGTATCTTTAGGACATGCACGAGACATATGGGGAGGTGACTTATTTCATTCAGTTTGGTCACATACCTCTTTTCCCTGTAGTAATCCAACAATGATTGAACAGAAGGGAGGAAATTTGAATATGTAAATCAGGTATTAGTTGGGACCGATGCATTACCTTTGTACCAAATAATAAAGGCACTATGGATTCAATACTCCAATTTCACACTTTTGTCTGGTTAATATGAGTACAATCTATATAGAAAGTTAAATTTAATATAGAAATATATAAATAAACAACAAAGAAAATATCAGAAAATGTAGCAACATAAAACTCTTAAAATAAAAGATACTGTTAATACTAAACATCTGATAATGTTATATGGGGGAATAAGCCCTTTGTTGTATATTGCACTAATAATTCAAAAAAAAAGCCCTATAGCTTAAATAAAAGCTCCAGTGAACAGAAGCAATCTGGACACACTAGAAATTCCTGAGGGCACAAATACTTTTCCTAACTTTCAGTGTGCTGTGAGTTATGAATTCACACGTTCACTTAGAGTGAGTAAAAAGCAGCATATTCTACAAACGTTTGTATTATTAGTCTGATAGAGAGGGAGATTTTACTGAAAGAAGAAACCTGTCTCAACTCTGAATATTGCTTTATTGTGTTCATATATGAATTATCAAAGCTGTAAAGAGTAATTGCGTCATATGTGTGGAGAATTTGAAAGGCAGGTGTATTTACACAGTGCATTACCATTGTAATCCTGATTTTCCACCAAGTCTCTGCAAATGTTGAAAGCATGCAATTTTAAAATGGCTGCTAAGTACCAAAAGTAATGGCTACCAAGGTGATTGAAATCTAACTATTTTCTATCCAGAAATGATCTCAAATGTTCAGTTTAGTAAAAAACTAACTTGTCAATGCCAAATTTTATGTGAAATTTTCAAGCAACCTGGAATTCTGGAGAAGAATAGAAAGAATTTGGATGGAAACAATTGAGCATCACTAGTGATGTTGCATAGCAGCTAACTAAATCTTTTGTAACCTTCTTGGTATTGCGGTAAAAAAACTCAAAAAGGCTTTTGCATCAATATTCCATCTGAGAAAACCGCGCAGAAGTAGTTGCAGTGAAAGTTCACAATACTTTTTCTTCTAAGGTGGCCATTCACCAGTCTTGGAAGATTAAAAGCTTGGAAATATCCACCTAAAAATTGTACAAGACCTAATGCAAGGAATGAAATTGAGGTTGTCAATGAACATTGTTTGAATCCATACCAGGTTTAGACCAGTAACTTAGATGTGCTGCGGGTATAAGATGACTACAACAAAGGTACACGATTTCATTTGGTCATTATACTTAACACCAAAATTAGAGCAGAGAAATCTTTGTTAATTCAGGAAAGGAATTTTAAAATGATATCTTTAAGTTTTTATTGGATCTATCAAGAGAACATACTCCTGAGTTATTCATGCCGTTTTATAGCATCTTGAGGACTTCATCTCTCTATCTAATTAAGATTATTCATTACAATTAGATGATATATTTAGACACTATAGAACTAATTTTATGCAGTTATTAGCCAACACCATCAAAATGGCTTCAAACCACGTAACTTAGTCTGTAAGCTATTAAGGGTAACACTCACCTCCGCATGATGCTCTTCATTTTGTTGCAGCACCTCAATAACCAGTTCAGCAAGACGAATTGTATCTTCCAGTTTTTTGGCAGGAGTGACTAACTGTCCTACATTTTCTGTGGTGAATAGTAGTATAAATGAGCAATATATAAAAACCAGACTTTCCCCTATTTGCACTTCTTATTTAAGAAGCCAATACCTATGTGTATTTACTTTTATCGTTTTAGTATTTAATCAAACATACATTTGGCAAAACACTGTACAAGAAATTAGATAAAATATAGTTCATTGTTTATTCCAGTTTAATAAAATTGTACAGTGCTCCAGCTAGTATTTTATCCAAGGGATAGGACAATATTCAAGTTCAGATTTTATTATGTCCTATACTACACAGCAGTTTGTAAATATATTGTAGGACGTTTGTCTGGATGAAGCAACCCAATCCAATCCAAAAAGTTCTTCATTTTTTTCTCTTTGATGTACACATATCTTGGGGCAAGGTCGAACTTGAATGGTATGCTTCACAAAAGAAAGTTTAAGAGATAGAAAGGCACATTTCAAATCAATGACCAGAAGACTGAAGAAACTAACTAACTGGAGCACAGTTGGTTGTCAAAAAGATATTACTGTACAACATTGTTTTATCAAAGCATTTCAAGTCATCATGCAGTATGTTATGCAGCAACACTGTTAGTTTGTGCTGACATTTATATTTGTGAATGTCGCGTGCACCAAATGCTTAACAAAAACGGCAAAAGTATTCTTTTCCTGTGCTCTAACTAGAAATTTAACCAATCATTATCACGAAACAGCAAATTCTTGTTTAAGTTTATATCAGACCATATATTTCTGTAACAAACTCAATGTAACCAAGGTAAGTAAAAGGATTATAAAAAGCAACAAGCTATAAAGAAACAAATAACTGAAATAAAAAGCTGTGACAGTACTTGGTATTTGTTTAGGCATGCCTCTGATTCTCTGACTAAGACTGTTTTGCCGCGATTTTATGGGTGGAGGTGCAGGCGGTGGCTTAGGCCAAGATCGTCGTGCTGTCATGCATGAGTGAAAGAGACAGGAAAAGTAAGCAAGCAGGTGACTGAATGAGCAATGGTACAAATAATGAAAACAAGTCAAAATAGTGAAAGAAACATTAAACTTATTCATGACATTTCAAGAGATACTTCTGTAACTGCTAATGACAGTTGTAACTAAGTGTTTCTAAAGATTTCAATAGTGCACCGTATAGCAGATATTTTAAGCATATGACATGAAATTTGTCAATATCTGATCAAAATTATGCCAAAATTACCAATTTTTAACTTTTTCTTATCTTTTCAATCTAAGTGCATTAAATAACACAGTCCACTCAAATTCTCAGCTATACGGTTTTCTTTAAAGAAACTATCAGAAGTTAGTAATGAAATGGCATAAGAAATCATAGCTTTAACAGTAATTCCACCCTCAAAAATAGCCATCGAATCGATCATTAAATCAGGTATTTTTTTGTCAGTTACTTCGATTATGTTTATTGTTCCTTTCTTTCAACAAGTGCAACTGGGACCCAATAGAAATCTTTTCAGCTTCACTGCATGGACAATAACCCAGCATAAAAGATTACTTAACTCACTGCAGAACCCCTTAGATTTACATCCTATTGAAAAGACTGAATCAAGCAGATTTTGCAGTGGTTGAGCACTCTGCTCTGCCAGGCTATCAGCCCAGGCTGAGAAGCTGAAAGCTGTCAAAGATTTTCTTGTTTATGTATCTATAAGATATAGCCGATCTATTAGATTGGTGGAATAAAAAGAGAAAACAAAATTTATTCAGAATTTCTTATGGCCTCACTGGACTAAAGAACTACAAGTGCAGGGAAATGAAGAAGGTCAAGTATGAGACTAAAGAATAAGAACAGGGGGGCAGTGGGAGGTGTTTAGATAAAATCTAGAGAAAGGGAAAAAATTATCTATTAGCTACTGAGATATAGTGGTGCAAAAGGTAAAATAATAATCAAAAAGATTAAGGGTCAAAATTCCCAAATATAAGGGTATAAGATGCCTTCCTAACAACTCCTGATAGCTGTAACAAAAGTTTGGAGAGGTTTGGAGATTGTACGTAATTTAAAAGAGGGAAGGAAAGGTTGGAGGCATTGTTAATTAGATCTGAAATGCTGTTGGCAGGTCCTTTAGAAGATTTGTAGAACTGATAATCTGCTATTTATTTTGCATTACATTTATGTTCTAGTAAGGCAATGGTGACCTACTGGCTTAACGTGTTTCAATGCCAAATTTGCTTCTCGTTCATTATGAAGATCTTCACGCTTGTCAAGGATGGACTATAAATAACTGACCTAGTTGGAAAATAGTGGATGATGCCAGAATTCTAACAGATACAAGAGAACCTCCATTTCCAACACAACCTGAAGCTAGTTCACCGAACCCAGCAACATCTGATACTCTAATCACCATGGACTTGCTACTTTATGAGGCAGCATCCATCATCATTCATAGAACAAAGAGTAACTGCTGTGAATGACAATTGGCTGCATATGCAGAGATCCTTAGATTCACTTGCAGAGGTTTCCTTCACACACTTCCCTTGCTCCTTTTCATAGATCAATGTACAGTTGTAAGAAATTGGACCGCAAGCTGAGTTGCTTGAAACCACTCCCCAAATGTTTATGTACACAGGAGGCCATCCATCCCATCAAATCATGCCTGCTTCCAACAGAACAATCCCATTAGTTGCATTCCTTTGTGCTCTTGCAACTGATATCCTCTCACATGATATTTTAAAATTAATTTTAGCATTAGGATTCTAAATTTTG